>NC_137465.1:88467682-89112982 GCF_964235325.1 Thermobia domestica
GAACCATGGTTCTTGAAAAGGATACACATATACTTTAAGAAAATAAATCTGACAGTGTAACGTGGATTAAAATAAAATGCTGATAGACTTCTTTGTGTGACGACATAGAAGCACATATGATTGAAAAAATGCAAACGTCAGCGGATCGCATTACTTTTTGTTTTACTACGAACGTGTCAGCATGATTCATGGAAAAAAAGCAAACATTGACATTCTCGTATGGAATATGAGGAAAATGAAATGTCGTCACAGTTACGACAGGTAGTGACATGATCCTGACAGAAAGCATTTGGGTTCAGAACTGTGATACTATATGATGTAACTATTGAGAAACTTGAATGACGTCACGATCGATTGTTACACATCGTTTTCGTTCGTGATTCATGACGAAAAGCGAGCGTTTTGATTGGTTCGTTGTGATGTCATTTTATAAATTTCCTCGTTTCTGATTGGCTGACGGTGACATCGTTTTCGCAGCGACCTAAATAAAAATCTAAATTTCATTTTTCAAATCCTACATCGCTCTCAACTATCGAGTGAAGAAGATCTCCTTTTAAAAGTGTTTTCATTTAAGCTTCATTGCACCGATTTTTTATTCATTGAATTGAGGTAAGTTCAGTGAGATTTTATTTGTCACACAAGATTCGAAAATCATTTGTGGGCGGATCACGAATACAGTGTTTTACTTTTAGTACGAAATATTTAGACTATGAGGAATTAGTGGAATGGGAAAGTGAGAGTACGAATCAGGAACCCCCACACATTAGAAGTAAGCACGAGAAATGATATGGTTTAGCGACCCTTCAGCGAGCGCCCGTCGGGAATTGAACCATGGCCAGAAAAATGTGTGTGCTTAGTTTTGAAAAGAATGCATTACAAAATTTCAGAAACTATGCCTGAGAATAATATGGTTCGATACCCTTTGAAAGCATTAGCGGCCCCTTCAGCTTAACGTGATATTCGAGCAACCGCCCGAGATTGAACCTGGGCCAGAGGTGTGTACGTCAACCATTTAGCTTAGTTTTGAAAAGAATGTATGATAACGCATGAGAATATTAAATTTCAGAAAAGGCTTGACAGCGATCCGATGTGGGAAAGCAAACCCCACCGAGGATTGAACCAGGGCCTTCCACGTTAAAAGCATGTACGCTAGCCGCTTAGTCACAATAATAAAAAAATACGCTATACAGATTTTGTTTTGACAATTACGTATGTGTAACGTTAATGGTTGATGAATCTCTTCAACTTGCAAACGCATCATTTAAAGGTCGTTGTGAGTGGGAAAAAAAAATGCTTACGCGTACTTTCTAACATCTCAGTACTGTTGAAACATTCATTCATTTCATGCATTCTTTTTATCACTATAGAATGGTAGGTCAGTTACATGCTGATGTAGTGCTCTCGAGTTTGACAGCAATAAAACACACATTTCAGTAACATAATTATTTAAAAAAAACTTTGATTTCTAGTACATGTGTTTTCATAATGAGATTCTGAACGTCACCGCCAGGAATCAAACTCAGGACCTTTACATGAATTACTTAGTTAATTATTTATCATGAATGTTATGATTTCCCGAACTAAGCGGTTAGCATACGCGCCTTTGGCGTGGGAGACCAGGGTTCGATTCCCGGCGGGGAGCTCATGTGGTTCGGATTCCACGTTAATCAGTAGGTCCACGTCTCATATAGCCTCGCTGCTGAAAGGGACGCTAAACTAAAAAATCAAAAAATCAACTCAAATTCACGCTGCTCAATTCCTTTTTTCCCATTACATATTTGTTTTACCGTACCTGTTTGTTTGTTTTCATTTTTAATCATGGTCCAATCGGGTTTTACTGTTTGTAATGAAATCACTCGTCATTATAGACGATTTATGTACGTTTATGTATTATGAGGCGTGTACGTCAACCATTTAGCTTAGTTTTGAAAAGAATGTATGATAACGTGTGAGAATATTAAATTACAGAAAAGGCTTGACATCGACCCCGACGTGGAAAAGCAAACCCACCGAGGCTTGAACCAGGACCTTCCACGTCCGAACCATGTACGCTAACCGCTTAGTCACAATAATAAAAAAAAAAAAAATACGCTATACAGATTTTGTTTCGACAATTACGTATGTGTATCGTTAATGCTTGATGAATCTCTTCAACTTGCAAACGCATCATTTAAAGGTCGTTGTGAGTGCGGAAAATGCTTACGCGTGCTTTATCACATCTCAGCACTGATGAAACATTCATTTCATGCATTCTTTTTATCACTATAGAATGGTAGGTCAGTTACATGCTGATGTAGTGCTCTCGAGTTTGACAGCAATAAAACACTCATTTCAGTAACATAATTATTTTAAAAAAAAACTTTGATTTCTAGTACGTGTGCTTTCATAATGAGATTCTGAACGTCACCGTCAGGGAATCAAACTCAGGACCTTTACATGAATTGCTTAGTTAAGAATTTATCATGAATGTTATCAGGTGATTAAGATTTTTCTTTCTTCTTTTCTTTTGTAGTAAATTCACGCTGCATAATTCCTTTTTTCCCCACATTACATATTTGTTTTACCGTACCTGTTTGTTTGTTTTCTCCTTTTATTAATATGGCCGAATCGGGTTTTATTGTTCGCAATGAAATCACGCGTCATTATAGACGATTTAACATTGAGGGCAGAATGCTCGAAATTCAATTCAACGCACCGCCCGTAGGAACCGATATCATACAGTATGTACACAACAGTTTCCAAGCAATGCTGGATCATTTGTTAGCCAATGTCGACGATGAGGCGATGGTTGGTTTATCAGTAATATCACCACGCAACACGAATAAACCGTTTTGGGTGAGTTTTCGCCAAGCACGAAACTTAACACTAGAAACGATGTGGGCCTCGTTCGAAAGAGTGTTACAAAGTAACAATGCATTTCTCCTGCACGAGCCATTCACCGTGCATTTTCATCGTGTCGATATTCCACGTGGCTATGGTGGTTTGCGGCAAGGAGTACTTCAAAATGAAGAATTGTTACGTTGCAAACGAGGGATTGTACGTGTACAAAATCAAGACTCAAGGTGCCTGGCGTACGCCATTGTTATTGCTATTGGTCTGAAGGCATACAAGAATGTAGATGTGCAACGTTATAAGCAGTATAAGCGTCAATCGAAATATGTTGTGGATCAAGAAGTCGATGCGCTATGTGCAAATGCAAGAGTCAATTTGGATCATGGTGCCAGTGTAAATGAAATACGACAATTCCAGGCATACCTTAAAGAATATAAAATTACTGCGTATACCAGTTTCACAGGCCGTGACATCATGTACGAGGGGCCCAACGATGAAAATCGCACTCCCATAAATTTGATTTGTTTGGCTGGCCATTTTGACATCATCCAATCCTTAACTGCTTGTTTTGCAACCAAGTTCTACTGTGAGGCGTGCCATAAAAAGTATAGTAAACGTAATGAACATGTGAAAAATTGTCCTGTAACATGCTCCAAATGTTTACAGAGACCTCTATGCGACAAGACTCAAACACCGATATTATGCAACGACTGCAATCGTCAATTTTACGGCGAAGAATGTTTTAACAATCATCGTAATGCTCCATATCATCAAGGGGAACCTGTATGCAAAATGGTGAAGCAATGTACTAGATGTTACAGAGTATATTCCTTTGTACGAAGTGGAGAACGCATTCATGATTGCAATGAGATCTTTTGCAATGTTTGTAAGAAGATTGTTCCAGGATCCCATCAATGTTTTATGCTTCCCGATCGACAATGCTTGAAACCTGGTGTTCCTTCACTCATGCACGCAAAGAAAGCCTTGTTGATATTCTATGATATAGAATCTATGCAGGACACGAATATTGGCGATAATACGTATGTACACATTCCAAATTTATTGGTTGCACAACAAGTATGTTATGCATGTGTTGAAAACGCTAATATCGAGCAGTCTTGCAGTACGTGTGGTCAGCGCCAGCATATTTTCCAAGGAGACGATCCAGTTTATAATTTTCTCCAGTACTTGCGGGAACGTCGTCCCAATATAAATAGGATTTTCTGTGTCGCGCACAACGCTAAGGGATACGATGGACATTTTATCCTAAAGACCATGGTCGAACAATGCCAATGGAGACCTGACGTCATATTAAATGGGACCAAGATACTGAGTTTAACCTTGAATAACCTGACGTTCATTGACTCGTTGAACTTCTTGCCTATGGCATTAAGTAAATTGTCAAAAGCGTTCAATTTACCCGCAACCAAAGGCTACTTCCCGCATTTCTTCAACACCAAGGAGAATCAATCGTATATTGGACCACTTCCAGAAACGAAGTATTATGGTGCAAATGAAATGGCCGTCGAAGACAGAAACAAGTTCATGCAGTGGTACAACGATCATCGTAATGATACGTTTGATTTCCAGAAAGAAATTCTCAAGTATTGTATTCAAGATGTCAATGTACTGCGACAAGCATGCGTTTCGTTTATGACGTCATTTGAAACAGAAACCAAAGTGAATCCCTTCTTGGAGACGATCACGATTGCCAGTGCTTCCAATTTAGTATTCCGCCGGAATTTCCTTAAACCCAACACCATTGGAATTCTACCGGCACATGGCTATCGATGGAGAAGTACCCAATCGATCGCTGCAATGCAATGGCTGGCCTACATTGAAAAAACCGAAGAAAAACAAATCTTACATGCGGCCCGACAAAAAGAAGTGTTTATTGCGGGATTCCATGTTGATGGTTACTACCAAGATCCTGAGACGTTAGAGGAGCACGTCTACGAGCATGCCGGCTGCTTTTACCACGGGTGTAAAGTATGTTTTACTACAGGCCGTAATCAGCCCATCTACAGCAATCCAGAAGACACCATGGAATTCCGTTATGAACGAACGCAAAGAAAAAATGCAAGACTGCGTGAATTGGGGTACATTGTACATGAAATGTGGGAGTGCGAATTTAATCAGTTCTTAAAACAAAATCCTGCAATGGCGACGTATCTAAAGAATCACCCGTACATGAACCGCAGACCATTAAATCCAAGAGATAGTTTTTTTGGAGGAAGGACCAATTGCGTGAAATTGTACCACCAAGTCGACGAAAAAGCGGGGGAAGTAATAAAATATTTCGATATTGTCTCGCTTTATCCTTATGTAAATAAGTGTGCTAAATACCCTGTAGGGCATCCACGAATTTATCTACAGGGTGATGAAAATATACCACCAATAAATAAAGTCAATGGTCTAATCAAAATGTCGATATTACCAAGTCGCCATCTTTATCATGGTCTCCTGCCTTACCGATGTAACAAGAAACTACTCTTTCCACTGTGTGCTGCGTGTGCCGAAGAAATGAACCCAGACCCTACAGCAACGTGTACGCACAACGATCAGGAGCGATGCCTCACTGGAACATGGGTATCATATGAAATCCAGAAAGCAATAGAATTGGGATATCAACCAGTGGAAATTTTTGAAATTTGGGATTATGACATTGAACAATATGATCCCATCACGAAAACAGGTGGCTTGTTCACGGAATATATCAATACATTTTTAAAATCAAAAATGGAAGCGTCTGGCTGGCCCAGTTCCTGTGTCAGCGAAGAAGACAAATCAAAATTCATACAAACCGTCCTAGAGCGTGAAGGTATTGCATTGGATCGGTCCAAAATTGAAAATAATCCTACACGAAGAAGTTTATCTAAGCTTTGTCTTAATGCTCTTTGGGGAAAACTTTCGCAAAGATCAAACTTTAGCCAGACCACAATTATTGATCGGCCGGAAGAATTTTATGAAAAACTCACTTCCCCCGACATTAAACTCCATCAAATTGTACCCATCAATGATACGATGTTGTATGCGTTCTGGGAGTACAATGAACATGTGCCTGTTCAAAACCGAAACACCAATGTCGTGTTAGGCGCATTTACAACATGTCAGGCACGTCTGGAACTGTACAAGTACCTGGAAATGTTGCAGGAACGTGTTTTATATTTCGACACGGATTCTGTGATATTTACGGAGAAGCCCGGGGAGCCAACCATTGAACCTTCAACGTACTTGGGATGCTTATCGGACGAGATGGAGTCTTACGGACCACGAGCATACATCAAGACATTTGTCAGTGGAGGACCAAAAAATTACAGCCTAGAAATATACAATCCGGATACCAACGTCACCAGTTACATATGCAAAATTAGAGGATTTACATTAAATTACAATGCAGGACAACAATTAAATTTCAATACGCTAAAAGAAATGATTACAAATCAATGCCGTGGACAAGTCACCATCACTATCCCCCATAAGATATGCAGGACCAAAGACCATACCATCGTCACACGCAAAGAAGAAAAAATGTACAGTATCCAGTACGCAAAACGTCGATTTAAAGAAATCAATTCTTATGATACGGTTCCGTACGGGTACGTTAAAAAACAGAAGATGGAACTGGAAAAAGAAGATGAAGAAGAAAAACTGTAAATACCCAATAAGGCCGCCATTTCTTTTTTCCTTTTCCTTTTCTTCTCCTTAACCACAAAGCAGCAACACCAAGAAGAAAATGAAGTACCCACAAGAGTTCATAAATCATCAACATCACCATCAGTGGAAGAAATGTAGTCATCTCGTACCGAAGGAGGAACCTTGACCATAAAGCAGCAACACCTAGAAAATGCAGTACCCAGAAAAAAGTTCGTAAACATCCATCGGTGAAAAAAAATGCAGTGATCCTGTACCCGAGGAGGAAGATGAACCTAAACAGATCCATCATTTACGAGTAAGTTTTATTTCTCTCTTATCAATATTGACTCATTTTTATTGTTTCAGAAAAAAGAAATTCTTAAATTAATCCATCGTTTCTTCTTTTTCTTTCCAGGATACGGCTACAAGATTCGAAGATGATGACGCGTCCAACATATTCATTAAACTAGATCCTGTATTTATTATGTTAATAAACATGTATAGGAAGAGCACATACTTTTCGTTAAAATACAACAAGTTGAAAAAAAATATGTTTTATTATTTCTTGAAACCCTGAACACTTGTTTTCAAATCATGGTAATCTTGAAAATTTAAGGTGAAAAATATATTCAAGATTTGGTTTACATGATTTTGTTCGAAAAATAATTAAAGAATTTTTTTAGTGTCCAAAATTTGATTTTTAATTTAGTTCGAAAAAATTTTTAATTTGAAAATTTTCAAATGTGGTTTACATCTTTAGTACGAAACTTATTTTTAAAAATTGGTTCGAAATTTTTTTAAAATTTTTAGTTCGAAAAATTTTGATTTGAAAATTTAGTTCGAAAGTTTTTAGTTTAAAATATTTTTCGAAAAATTTTTAATTTTTTTTTAGTTCGAATTTTTTTGGGTTCGAAAATTTTTTGTTCGAAAATTTTTTGATTTGAAAATTTAGTTCGAAAGTTTTTAGTTTAAATTTTTTAGTTCGAATTTTTTTGAAATTTTTGTTTCAAAATTTTTTAGTTCGAAAATTTTTTGTTTGAAAATTTTTTAGTTACAAATTTTTTTTAGTTCGAAAAATTTTTTAGTTTAAAATTTCTTGTACTCTGCGGAACCGTTTCGAAAAGAACCGGAGCAGTTTCGGTAAGAAAAAATCTGGCAACACTGTTTCCATTAATGAAGCGCTTACTGAGCAATAAATCGCTTAAACTCACAACAATGTGTTATAAGAAATCTACAAGCGACACCCCTCTTTCACCATTGTTACTTCCAGAGACATAGGCTACTAATTCAAGGACAGGATCTCCATCAAGGTAAGAATCATCTTATCTGTCAAAGAGAACGATAATATTTAAGGTAAACTTCAGTACAATATCATGATACCAAAAAAGGGTTATTTAAGGAGGAGGTTGAACCCTTCATGGGAACTTTAAGGATAACCATTAAAAAAAAATCCAGGTCTAGGGTGATCACCGACATATTGCTCTATATTTCACTCATGGGGTGTGTGGCGGGTCTAAGATCACGTGACCTCTGTCGGCCAATCAGCATCGAGGTACCAAAGGACTCATCTTACCCATAAAAAGGGAACGAATTTTAAAAATTCCAGGGCTTAAGATCACGTGACCTCTAGCATTGGGGTACCAAAGGATTCATCTTACCCGTAAAAGGGAACGAATTTTCAAATATCGCAGGGTCTAAAATCACGTGACAGCTATCAACCAATCAGAATCACACATCTTACCCGTAAAAGGGAACAAATTTCAAAAATCCAGGGTGAGGTCGGGGTGACTCATGACGTCATACCACGTGACCTGAAAGTTTGAATTTCCCGCGTGGGCGGGGCCTAACGTCACGTGACTTCTCTCAGCCAATCAGAATCGAGGTACCAAAGCACTCATCTTAGCCGTAAAAGGGAACGAAGTTCAAAAATCCCGGTCGTAAAAGAGAGTGAGGATGAGTCATTCGGCCATACGGGGGGGCCTACTACTGTGCTTGAAGTGGGGGGCAGCGTGAACTTGGCCCCCCAAAGGTTTTTTGCTTGTAGCTCCTACACTAATTAAGCACTAACGTTAGGGGTTGGTGCACTAAGAAGCACTAACGATGCACTAACAATTGACACTAATTTTATCTTTAGTGCTCAAAGTGGGGGGGCCAAGTTCACGGACGTACAATTAACATGCCTGCGTTTGGGTTTTTGAACATGATTATTGTCAACACGCGAAAGATTTTATTTCCTTTGCTGAATGATGTTATATTGAAGTATTCTTAAGTATAATCGGCATATGTTTAGTGCTTTCTTCTGTAATGTATGATAAAGAACAAAACTTATGAACTTTTAAGAACTTAAACAAATTTTGGAGTAATGGTTTGTTTTTTCGTAGAGCTATTAGTACCATTTAGTGTGCTTAATTAGAATAATACAACAAGACAAAATTTACGAAGTACTGGTGCACAAGGTTCTATGTCCCATATTTGGAAGAATATACTGGAACGAAAGTTCTATGTCAGGACATACAACCGCTTTGCTCTAAGAATTTTTTTCAGAAGACATAAGACAATATTTCATTCATTATTTCTTATAAACAATAACGATTTCGAATGTTTCTTTATCGCCATGTTAAAGAGCACATTATGCGATATCTATATGCATAAAACACTCAATTAAAGAAAAGGACTTAGAACCTTTGCGCTCTAAGGACGCGTAATCTTTCTGCCTGTACAATCATACATTTGGAAGACATGTACAGCGAACCACAAAAGTCTCTACCCCTAAGTGCTCTTATTCCATTACTTCGGGACCAGGTAATTTGCAGTTTGTAAAACGCGTTGAAAGATGCAACCGAACTTACATATAACTTTTCTCGGCACTGACAGCACTTGATAGCACTTACTAGTTAGTCACGTCTTTATGTAAGTAAAATTGTGAGTAGATGACGCAGGAAACATTTCTCCATTCTGAGATGAATCGCTCTGGTTCAGAGCGTGTTGTGCAATAAACACCATATATTAATCTCAATATTGCTGTGTATGTAATGTATTGTTTCATTATATAACTGTTACTGTATATTCAAAGAAATAAAAACACTGATCACACATGAATCAGAAAATCCTTGAAAGTAGATCAAATCTAGAACAACTGCTGGAAATAAGTTTGTAAATTACTGTCTTCATTGACAGACCTTCCCCAGTTCTTCTTATTCTGACATCTTTTTCTTTCTAAGGAAGAGATATTGCTTCTCACACTGAGTATGATTGAAATTGAAATTGAAACATTTGAAAAAGTTTCAGGCTGGTCGGGATTCGAACCCAAGTCTACCGAATAGAAGTTCAATGCGCTACCCACTCACCTACACCGCCACTTCAGCTTGCACCCCAACTAGTACCTAGTTAAAATCGTTTCATGGATCACTAATGCTTATGTGAGTGTCTTAATGACTTAATCAAGATTTCCTTGTTTAACTCAAAAACAAGTTATAGAGACGTTCCTCAATGAGTAAAATATGATAAAGAAGAAACGTAATGTAAATAACGACCATACGTCAAACCGATAACATAGCCTCAATTTGAAGAACGTTTCGCGATAACTTCTAATTTCCAAAGAAGAAGAGACGACATAATTTATATTCACATTCTTTGAATAATAGCAGCACGTATAGAAATAGATAGTTCTATGTTTATGTTCCACAACTGCTAGTTTATTTTTTACATTCATATGAAGAATTTGTGTTAAATTGAACCGGTGGCACTAGCAGAATGATCTTGGGCGTTCGGCTTTTGATCATGAGGCGCAATCCACTACGGGTTCGAATTCCTCTGAAGAGAAAGGTCGGAATTTTAACTGTCCTCGATATTTCTGTGTGTGTTGTCCCTGTAGTGTTTGGAATACGTAGAAAGGACATGAGGTGCCAGTGGCGAACAATACTCCGGTGGGGCGATTTATTTTTTAAAAATGTGAAACCAGGAAACTCCCATTGCAGCTACATGGATTCAAATCCCGTCGTGGCAATTATTAATTTTTCTGTATGGGAAGGTAATGTTTCTCTAATTGGTATTGTAATTGTTTTCCTTTATTATTATTATTATTATTATTATTATTATTATTATTATTATTATTATTATTATTAGTAGTAGTAGTAGTAGTAGTAGTAGTAGTAGTAGTAGTAGTAGTAGTAGTAGTAATAGTATTATTATTATTATTATTATTATTATTATTATTATTATTATTATTATTATTATTATTATTATTATTATTATTATTACAGAAGGAAAGAAAAGTCACATAGTCGAAGCTATTCATAGGAACAGGAAATATATACAATGTGTCAGATGTTTCTTTAGTTTACACATGAACGCAATAAATGGATTTACAGGTAGAATTATCATTTTATGACAACAAGAAGTGTAATATAAATATTTTTAGGTGATAACAGTAATGCATTTTGTTTCGCCCTTTTTCTAGGTAGAAAGGTGAGGTGACATCTTAAATAGGATCACTCTCTTGATTAGACTTGTAAATTCGATCATATTTGCAATTTGTGCACAGCTAGGAACAATTTCTACGAATTCATTTTTGGCACATAATAGAGCAGTAAGGTCATGTTTAGCCCTTATGCGTTCATCAATTCTTCTCCAAACACGTTTCGTTCCCAGACAGCACGAATCAAGGTTGATACATATGGCGTAACTTTGTGTTGGCATTTCACGTGTGAAGGAAGTCATCTCAACTCTGAGACCCAGATAAACTGGATATTTTTGATGTTACTATATATCAGAAGTTTCAATATTGCAAATTAAAAAATTTCTTAAATTGCCTCAGCGGGAATCGAACCCGTGATAACAACATTATGAAACTAACGCTTAAGCAACTACTCTAAGATATCAGTGTTCACGAGAACGAAGAAACTGGATGTGCTGTGAATTGCAGTGAATTCAGTAATTACACACTTTTACGATTCCAATCTAACAATGATGAAACTGTGATTTTAGTCATGATAAAATCGTAAAGTATTATGCAGAAAGAATAGTCCAGAGAATTCAACTTTAAAGAGACAATTGAAAAAGACATACAAACATACAAGGAATTGCAGGAGAAATTGGCCTATAGAATGCTTAAACCCTTAACATGCGCAGTGCCGTACCTTGACGGGAGCCACGGACGCCCAAGTAAGGGAGCGCAAAAATCGGGAGGAAAATGGAAAGAAGGAAAAAGTATTAAAAGTGCTCAAAATCAAGAAACTAGGGTTTATTTTTGATAATTTTTTTACGTCAATCATGGTGGCGCTTCTCGGGTTTTCTAGCGACCTCTCTCATATGTACGGAGGCCCTGCCGTATGCTCTCGCCTTGGGCTTTTCATGGCACGGCACTAGAAAGATACTCATATTGATTGCAATCTGGTGCTTCACGGCACAGGGTTAGTTTTTTAAAAGTTAACTAGTTTAACGAATCTTCCTCAATACCTTATCTATCTATATTATAAAATTGAATGTGACTATTTTTGTGACTCTTAATCTCTTGAACTGCCCGACCAAACTCGTTCAAATCTTGAAGGTAGATGCGGTTCTACCCTGGGAGTGTTTTTAGCCATTTACTTTGACGGTACAACTTAGGGGTGGGGGAGGAGGTAGGCATAGATAAAATGAATAAAACTTAATAACTCTTGAACTACCCGACCGAACATGATCAAATTTTCAATGTGGATGAGGTTTGGGACTCTGATGAGTTTTATAATTTCACATTGACGGAGCAACGTATTGGAGGGGGTGGAGGGGAGGTAAACAAAAATCAATAAAATATAAAAAACAAAAGTGACTATATTCGTGAGTTAATTACTTTTGAACTACCCGATTGATCTCAATCAAATTTTCAACATATATGAAGTTCAAACCTGGGAAGCTTTCTTATCATTTCATTTTGATAGTAGATCTTGGGAATGGGAGAGGGGAGGAGGGGAAATACATGAAAATGAATAAAAATAACTCTTGAACCGCCAGGCCGATCTCGATCTAACTTTCAACACAGAAAGGTTCGCACATGAGATGTTTTCTTCATTTCATTTTTGCAATGCAACGAAGCGGAGGGAGAGGGGGGAGATAATGTCAAAAAAGGAAAAATAAAAGTGACTGTCTTTGTGACCATCACGTTTAAACCACCGGACCAATCCTAATCAAATTTTCAACATAGATGATCTTCAGATATGAGGTGGTTTTTATCATATCACTTTAACGGTAGAACTTAGACGAAAGGGAGGGGAGAGGAGAAATCTATATAAAAAAATAAAACTTAACTCTTGAACCACCCAACCGATCTCGATCAAACTTTCAAGATAGATAAGGGTCGGCCCTGGGATGTTTTTCTCATTTCACCTTTACAGTGCAACAAAGGGGAGGGGGATTGGGAGATATATTTAAAAAGAATAGAAATGAAAGTCTATGTGAATTCATCAGGCTTTAAGCACAGAACCGATCTTAATCAAACTTTTAATATGGATGAAGTTCGGACCTGGGGTGGCTTTGATCATACCACTTTTGCAGTAGACTTTAGGGCGGGGGAGGGGAAGGGACAAATATATAAAATAAATAAAATTTAATTACTTTTGAACCACCCAACAGATCTCGATCAAATTTTCAACATAGATTACGTTCGGGCTTGGAATAATTTTTGTCATTTAACTTAGACGTTGCAACGTAGGGGAGAAAGAGGCGAAGATATATGTAAAAACACAAAAATGAAAGTCACTGTCCATGTGAGTTCACTCTTGAAATACCTAACCGATTGCGATCAAGTTTACGACATATATGAGGTTCGGGTTCGGGCATATATTCACTTTGACGATAGAACTTAGGGGACGAGGTAGGAGGGGATAGACATTTACAAATGATCGAATATTACCGATATTAGCATCGAATCTATAATTTTTGAGATCGCTGAGATGAACAATGACACTTCTGATGCCATTTAAATCCAAATTCAGCCCCTCAAAGATTATGGGAGGAGAGGGATATAATATATATATATATATATATATATATATATATATATATATATATATATATATATATATATATATATATATATATATATATCATCAAAATGACCAACATTAGTGTCGAATTCATACTTTTCGAGATCGCTGAGATGAACAACGACAGTTCCGATGCTTTGGCCCGCAACATGGGGAGGAGAGGGGACATATAATAATCATCGAAAATTTCCAATATCAAGCAGCGCTTTAGTGATAGAAAAAAAGTGTCTGACTAACGAAACATTTTGCTACTTTTCCTTAATTTAACCCAGCGAAGTGGGTAATTGGTGCTAGTGTTTCCTATTTTTACGCGTTTTACTCACTTTTACAATTTTTCCGTTAACTCTTTAGGAAGAACAAAAACATTGAGGACAGTAAAAATCACAAAACACTATTCGCGCGTTCTTTCTTTGCGTGAAGTAAAATGGTGAACATGCAATTTTTGGTCTTCGATTTTCTATGTGTTGTAAAATCTCTAAAAACAAACCAAACAAAGAGCAATATTAATACACATAAGCTCAACATCTTAGCTATTCATAACATAACTTCTGCATGATCCGCGTAACTCCAGTATATCAACAAATCATCATTTGTCATATTTTATCAAAATACGTCATGACTTTTCTGACAATCTGATACTTTAAATGTTGTTAGCACGCAAAGTTCATTGATCTCATCACTTATTAACTTAAGGAGTGCGATTTAAGTTAACGTTACTGGCAAAAAGAATGCATGAAACAAAAGTAACTCCTTCAATCTCAATGAAAGTTTTACTCTTTGCTCGTCATAGTATCTCACGAGTGCACGGTAAGTATGAGGGCGTAAACATGAAGGGGAAGCAAATGACAGCCGAACAGGCCAAGGCTGTCTGCAAGCAGCTTATCCAATTTTAGGAGAACCAGTACTTGCATGACTTTACGGCTGCTTTAAACCATTTTAAGAATGAATACCCTTATAGTGAAGTGCATAGAATGTTGAAAAATTATGTGTAGCCTGCAAAGCACCAAGAAAGAAGAAATCTGGTCGCCCAATTTCAAAATGTACACAAAAAGTGAAAAGTGCGATTAGACGAGAACTCTTGAAGAACCCTAACTTGTCAAACCGTTTTTAGGACGAAAATATAAATTTCTCAATTCAGTGTAAGCAAGATCAAGAAAGAACACGTATTAAAAGTTGAAAAATATAAAAGTGCAACATTTTATACAGACGAACAGAAGAAACGAGCTAAGATCAACTGCTGCAAACTCTCCAACAAGCAGTTCACGAACAAAATTGTGATCATGGATGATGAAGCTTACTGTCAAAACTTAGTGTTCGCTCATGTTTTCAAGTATGTATCGTGCATTGATAAACGTGAAATTAGTCCCAGCAAGTTCGTAACAAATAAAGACAGATATGCGAAAGAATTTTTGATCTGGCAAGCGATGCGGCAAACGGCAAAGTTTCGACTACTACTATTGTTCGAAGTTGGATAATCAATGATGACCGCTATTTAGAGTGCATTGAAAAGGTTTTGATTCCATAGATACAAGAAGAATTAACCGGACATGACATTGTGTTTTGGCAGGATATGGCATCCTCACATTATGTGAAAAAAGTACCAGGCGCTTACTGACGTTGGTATTGAGTTTGTCGGTAAAAACGAGAACCTGCCAAAAGTTCCTCAGACTAGGCCCATTGAACGTTTTGGGGCTTTAGTTAAAGGAAAAATGGCTAAAAAGCATAATTTCATCAAGGATCTGAAAGATATGCAAAAGAAGTGATCGGAAATATCAAAAGAATTGTCAGAAAGTAGTGGATAAGCTCTTTTCAGGAAGTTCCGGTTCAAGCTTCGAGAAATCGGCCGCAAGAGTGTCTACAGCGTCAAATAGTAAACTACTTTCTTTTTCGGTTATCATTTATTTATTATATTAAAATGTGTTGTGATTTCTCAAGAAATAAAAAAGTTATTAAAAAAATTCAAAGTTCCCTTAACTTAAATCGCACTCCTTATTCTCTTATGATCATCACAACCTTTAGGGTACTTCACGTAGATATAGAAAGGTGAAATGTATTATCCAGACTTGGTGTGGTGCGCAAGTAAACAAACAAAAAACAACAGGATGATATTTCCCTCCCCCAAATCCCCTACAATGAAGCGTGTTGAATATTTATCAAAAAGACTTGAAATCCAATCAGAAAATTCATAAAATTTGTAGCGAATTATCGACTTGGCAATAATAATAATAATAATAATAATAATAATAATAATAATAATAATAATAATAAAGGAATAACAGAATTACAATATCAATTACGTAAACAATACATTACAATAAAGAAAAAATAATATATGCAAGAGTGGCATTCTAACCCGTGTCGCTGTAATGGCGGTTCTCTCTTTTCACAATTTGCCATGAATTCCTCATACAAAGGTAAGAAAATAAACTAGTAGTTATGTCACACAAAGAAAGCACACACTATTTTTACACCTGTTGATATAATTCAAAGAATGTGAAATGAATTTCTACCTTATTTTCTTCTTTGGAAAGTAGAAGGTAAAGAAGAAATGTACGGTAAATCCTGAACATCGCTGAAAACGATGACGTAGCCTTAACTTGAGGAACATTTCGTGATATTTTCCACATTGAGAAACGTCTGTATAACTTGTTTTTGAGTTAGAGAACGAAATTTTGAGTAAGTCATTGTGACACTCAGGTATAAATCGTTGAATATTTTTAATTTGACCAACAGAGTGCTCTTTTAATCGTGTATATTCAACGATAACCGATTCGGATAAAATAAAATGTGTTCGCCATATAATTGTATAACATAGGTGTCCAAACTCGCGAGCACTACGCTCGTGAGCTCGGCACTCACGCTCAATTGGGCTCGGGCTCAATAATTGAGCGCGAGCCCGAGTGAGTGCGAGCCCACTTAAGATTAGTGAGCGCAAGCCCCAGTAAGCTCGAACCCAATCGAGAGAAGTGAGTGCGAAGTAGAAGGATTTTAAATTGTATCCTTGAAAAGACTTGCCGCCATGTTTAATCATGATATGTGATGTCTAATGTATTTAATGATTGTGTTATATATTGTTTGAACATTGATAATTATGTCATCATGTTATATAGTGTTTGAACATCGATAATTATGTAATTGCGTTATCTAGTGTATGTTTCACAATGACGATAATGTCTGATGAAAGTAGGTTACTGTAAAAGAAGTTTTAATGACCTTCCTGGTTAAAGCATGGCCTCTGGATTTGCAGGACCTTTCGTGTAGCCCCTGAAGAATGGTTCCCAGGACTCTTCCTGCTTGTGGTGCCCCTGGCCCTCCAGGAACCACAACCTATACGGAGGAATCTATGATCCTGACGTACTGATATTAATTGTTATTTAAAATAATAATCATTGTTAAAATATAATCCCCAGCTTATGTATTGGTTCGTATTATTTAAAATAATACTTATTGTTAAAGAATGACACCCCTGGCCAGCCAGGGAAAGTTTTGTAGGAAGAAAATAAAAAATGGGGATCGAGTCCGGGACCACTAATGTGAAAGCAGTGCACAATATTATTTTATTTCTTTTCTCTTGTATTATTTAGTATAATACTTGATATTAACTTATTTGTTTTTCGTATTATACAATGTTTCGTAGGAATAAAGTGAAAACGGAGGCGTAGTGGATCAGTAGGGAAGGAATAGAGAATTGGTATGGTTAAAATCTTTATTTACTCATAACTTTCTCATTCATTCCTATTTTTTTATTTTCTCGTTTTCATTAATTTTAAATTGAATCATTTACTTTGTAAATTCAGAACACTTCGTGTGAACTGATAAAGAGTTCAGAAATATTAAAAGTCGTCGAACAATCTTTGATACTGATGGTATTAAAGATGGGAGGGAATTAACCTTATTCATGCGGAACTTGTTATTTCGACGGATCGTATGCATAAGCATACTCGTTGTTAAAAATTCCTTTGGAAAAGTCATAAGGAGAAATTTGTTACGTAAATACAAATATGTGTGAAGGTAATAAGATGCTTGATGCTTGATGCCTGATGAAGTGAGGATATTGACCTTAGTACCATTAGATAAACCTGTTGACGCCACGATAAGTTATCATGAAAGAAAACGACCGATGCATTACTAAACAAGATGGCTAGAGTATTGACCTTAGTGCCAGGAGATAAATCTGTTGACACGATTAACACGTTTGATTTTACATAATGTGAACTGTGATTTCCTTGTGGGTATATTAATACATTAAATACAGGGCGTAATAGACAAAATATATAAAGATACATTATGCAGTCGTATGAGGAAAAGGATCAGTGCAATAGTGATATTGAAGTATCATCATTATCATCATATGATGTTGAAACAGAATTATACGAATCATCTTCAGATGAAGAATTAGATATTGACGCAATAGATTCACCAGGGTTAACAGTTTCAGAAACTCCACCATCATCACCACCGGTATTATTAAGAACATCAAGATTTTGGAGTGTAGACTATGGTTGTAATAATCAAAAAGTGGACCGAGAATGCATAAAGAAGGCTATGGAAAAATAGGAGTTCCACTTTACTTTAATATGCGATCGATGTAGAGAAAGATCATATCACGATTATGATCACGGGAGTATGAATGTACTCCCAGAATCATTGGAAATCCGTGCCTGGTGTATTATAGCAAGCCCTATCGTTGATGATGTGTTTTACCTGTATGCCAACACGCACATTATTGGAATATTAACAAGAGAAAAATTTTATGAATCCTATTTGAATTATTAAATGAAACAGACTATCACCCGGAATTACTAGAGGTTCTATTAAGAAAAGACATACGTAAATCGGACATTGCAGAGTGAAAAATTTATCCGAATAGTGTTAGTGTTTCATGTGTGTTATGTACTGTAGAAAATATTAATGTGAATTGTGTATTAAAAACAATCAAAGTATACTTACGTGACAACAATCCGATTGGATGTATGGAATGCAAATTAAATATTCTTCATGATTGTAATCGTCTTCATAATACTGGATCATTTGCATCGAAGTATTTATCTCTTGATAAAACTCTTGGTGAACTTTTTCAAGCGTATGACAAGAACATAGTGAAATCTCATTTATATGTTTTATGCGTAAAACTTGTGATCTTTTGGAAAATACAGAATTCGTTGGTCAAATTGTACCATTATTCATTCCGGGCAAAAATGAAATTTCATCATGCGTAAATCAATATATTATTGATATTCAAGGTTTTAAAATATCTGAAAACGAATTTATTATTCATGAGTTCTGTCTAAGCGCATGTGATGATACAGTAAATTTCCATTGCTTGATAAAATCACCAATAGAATATAATTAATTGTCATTAGGTTCCCAAAAACAAATTGATTGTCTGACATTAAATTTACACGGTTGGAACTGGGATAGTAAAACTAGATATATTTTATCATTTATACTCAAACTTGTATAAAAATATGTGCAATGAATTCAAGCTTTTATTAGAGGATTTAGAGGAAACTCTTTTGATTAGCAGATTATTTGCATTAGATAATGTTATTGATACACAAACCAAACATTGTCCTGCATTAAATGAATTGTGTGGAAATACATTTAATGGATATTGATTTTTCGCAGAAATGTTGTAAAGAAAACAGGATGCGCATATCGTAACGCACAACAATTGAATTATTGGTTGAAATATGAAAGATCAACAGCATTAACTAATGCATTATCAAGATTATAATGAGGAATTGTAAATACAGGAATATAATTTTAAAACTTTATTGTAAAGATTAAAAATGTATATAATAAAAATAAAAATGAAAAAAATATCTGTTTTCTTTTCAAGATTTTGTTTACATGATTATAAACAATATCATCATTCTTTTAAAATTTTTGTTGTTAAACAATTCTAAACACTTTTCAAATGATTGAGTGGGAATAATATAATGCAAAAGAATAAAACAAAATATCCGCGCAACACAGAATCATCGTCTTGATACTGTTGACTGTTTGTAAGATATGTTTTAGTATTTTTAATTAAAAGTTTTTTATTTCTTTGGGAATGTCGATAGCTAGACTATCAAAGTAGAAACCATGTTTTTTCTTATCAACGTATACTGTGACCTAGTGCGAACCATTTGAATCAGATATATCAAGAATTATTACAAGTGCTGCACGTGGTTATACAATTACAAGAAGTTTGTCAATAGGGTAAATTCCAGTAACAATTGCACCAGTCACTTTATCAATCACTAACTTTTAACAATTCGTCAATATACATGATTATTTTTTCTTAATTATAGTACGTATGAAATTCCCACTGTTATTCATATGTGCAACACAACCATACACTTTTATATATTCACTATATAGTAATGCTTCATGAACACTGACGCTATATTGTCCAAAACGATGTTTATTATGCGCACACGTGTGAACGTGAAAACTTAATGCGGTATACTTTGGACAGTCTATTTCTTCTAAATATGTAATATTTCTTTGAAGAATGTCTTCAAGAAAACGTTTTCTAATTTTCCATATGTGTAAATACTTCTAGTATTTGAACAATATGATTGAAGTATCTCCTTAAGATGTGAATACTCTACATCGCCTTCGTGCCAGGTAATACCATACACATTATCACTTAGATATTTGTTTGTACTTATGATTGGGTCAGGCAACTTATTTAATGTTTAAATATCCAATTTTGGTGAAAGGGAACGTCAGGATTTACAATTACTAGCTTCTTTACAATAAATGCATCATTATCATTATCGTGGAAAGCGGTGGTAACTTAGAAGGTATAAATCATTATTGAAATCAGGAGTTAGGGGGTTAGGAGGAAACGATTTTGCACTAACATGTAATTGCAGTTTGTTAACGTTAAAGTTTTGGAATTCATAGTGATTAAGATGTGATTTTTCTATGAAAGCTGTGTTGGAAATGAAACCAATAACCCGGTTTTTAGGAGCATTACCCAGAAAGTGATTATCAAGTTTATATGACTTGACTTGTGCAGGAATAACATAAGATCTTGTTTCTACCATTGTGAGAGGTAGCTTGGCAGTTTCTGAAACCATTCGCGTATTTAATTGCACAGCTAAATCTGTAGCGACATCAATGCGTCGTATATGAAGAATAACTTCCTCAAGTGGACTTTATAAAATCTATTTTCAGGAGACATTAAGCAAAAGTTATCTTTACTGTGGTGTAACTTTACACGTAAACTTAGTTTATTGGGAAGCATACGATCTAAACTTACAATATCAGTATGAAGACGTTTATATATTACAAAATATTTAGAATTTTTTATTGGCACTCTTTTGAAAACCATCATTTGTATTATCAAATTTATTAAAATGTTTTGCATTATCTTTATGCTACATGGTACATGATAAATGTGTTTGACAATCATAAGAATAATTTAATAATGTTTCAATGTATGCACGATAAGGATAAGATCCTGATAAACAACTAATTAATTTATCATTTAACGAAATATCGATTTGACTAAATAATGAATGAAGGAAACCATGTACTTGTGCAACAGTATCATCACCAGTTACATTTGTACCATCAGTATTTGTAATTTTAGAACGTACATAAAGATATATGTATGCAGGATGAATAAATTCTCCTGTTTCTCCATGAATAACATATACAATAGGTACTTCTGATGTTAATGTAGAAATAGGTCGATATTCAGCATTTGTAGTTGCTTCAATAGCTGCTTGTGTCATCGGTATAGAAAATAATTCAAATTCATCAGTACAGCATTCTGAACTATCGGAATTTAGGAGTAACATTATGAAAAGATATCGTTTATATGTTTACGTTTTGCCGGTGGTCCATATTTTATAGTTGTAGGAGCGTGACCGTCTCTTACCGCTACCAGTTAGCAACTGCCCAACTTTAATATTGACTTTTGTCTTTAAACTATCAGCAGCTTCTTTTACACGTTCGCAAACAAATTCTTTAAGTGGTCGATTTTCCAATACATCACCCGCGACTTGTATACCGGTTTGTAATGCTTGACGCCCTACAGTTTTTGCACCTTGTTTAAGAAATGGTGAAGCAAGACGAAATAACCCTTTAAGGAAACTACCTATACCATGTCCCCTCTGATATACCGGTCCTGAAAAAATATGGTATTCCACGTCCACGATGAAGAGTAACACGTCTATATCTTATCTTTATTATTATTATTTAACAGATGCAGGAGAGCGTTTGAAATGTAGTGTTACGGTCAGTGTCCCAGATCGAAATGGTAAATTTCGCTCTGCGTGATCTGTTAATAGTATTTCGATTGTGTTAAAACAAAATTTTGCAAGCGGCATATAATCAATATCTTCAAAAGTAATTGTATTTAATACTGGAGATTGTTAATATACGAAGTAATGGTGCTTTTGTATCACCTAAAAATTGATATCGTATAATATCAGTATACATAAAAATTTGATGTGGATATCTAATATCAACGTATGGTTGTTTGAATCCGCAACGTTCTTTTACAAGATCTGATTTTTCAGAAAAAAACTATTTGTAGAGCTAATGTGGGTGACAATGTATCAGATTCTACACGTTCATCGCATTCAACATGTACAATATTTTAAAAGCTAAATCTCATAAATCTTTATACCGCATTTAATTCATCTACTAAATGATAAATGAATGGATAATATCCAAAGACAACTTTACTTTTCATAGACTCTGTATTTTTAAATTTGTGCCATACAACATTTTCATCTTCGGTGACATTAAAACATGTTAATGGAATATGTGCTTCACTTAACACTGCTTACCAATCAAATTTTGATAATCGTATATTATTTTTTAACTGATTAATAAAATGTGTTGGACTATTTGTAGGATATACATTTATACTAGCGTTTGAAAGTAATGAAATGAAAACTATCATCAATACTTTCTGAAATCATTTTCATTTAAAGTGACGGGTCGAGTTTGAAGTCCCCAAGCGAAATGGTAATTTTAAACCGTGTTCATCTTTTAAGTTTACTTCTATCGTAGAAAATATTTGTTTTCAACTTTATCATAATGCGGTGTACGAAACACGAAAGGTTTTACATGACCGTGTTGCACATTATATACACCATCGACCCGATATTTTGTTTTTTTTACAATATCAACACATACATTAATTGTATTGAGAATATCATCATCTAAATTACATGGAAATTTACCACGTGTTAATATTAAATCAACATTTCTAACTTTTGTGTATACTGTATCTTTAATATCAAGTGTATTTTCATTAATAAATGCAAAAATATGTTGTAATCCCAGTGTCATACCAATCATACATTGATCTTCTAATTTTAAAGAATGTTTAATTACAATTTGATTTTTATGTTGTAAATAATGTAACATACGAACAGTTTCAAGAATTAACTGAAGAATAGATTCAATAGAAGAATAATATCCTAGTGTTATTCGAACATGATGACGCTCAACTTTATCATCGATAACACTAGTAAATACACTCTGTACAGAAAAAATAGCGACACCTCAATTCTCAAACTAACTTACACAGAAAACCATAGTTGCAGCCCGTTAGAAGAGGAATAGAAGGAAATGAAGAGTGGGATAGTTCATTTGCGTTATCTGTGACACCTGTGGTATACGACATCGCTTGCCAATTGTTTGTGTATCAGTAATATTTTCGATAGATGGCACTGAGTGCGTCTCGTAAATTATTGTAGTGACAATTCTGCATTGCATTTGTGATGTGTAGACTGAGGTAAATAGCATTTCATGATTGTTCTTTGCTTTCTCATTGTTTGGACAGTGTCAAGTGGCAAAATTGTTTTTGTGCAGCGTTGTTTGTGTGTGATATTGTTGCTACATGTTGACTGTAAACAAATAAGATGGGTAACAAATGTGACTTGTTGCCATGTGAACAAGACATAATTCTTGCTTTGCGCACCTAAGGCAAATCTCTAAAGGAATAAATGGAATACTGAAAATCCATCATTCTACGGCAGGAAGAGTAATTCACAAGTGGAAACAGCATAACAAATCATCCCTTCGTCAACAGTGTGAAAGAAAAAAGAAAGCATCACCCAGAGCAGATTGCTAAATGAAATCAATAGCACCGCAGATTTAAGGAGTCATTTCCCCAAAAATCGCTTCTGTAGTTTGACATGATCTTGGAACTGGAGTTACTCATACAACTGTATTGTCTTGACTGTATGAAGAGGATATTACAAAGAAGAAACCGCGTAGAAAGTGAAAACTGACAAAACACAAAGGACTTCAAGATGTAGTTTTGTGAGTCGCTATGCAACTTGGACTTATGACAACTGAAAGCACGTCGTTTTCTTCGTTGAAAAGAAGTTTAGAATAGTGGGAAACGATGGTCATGTGAAGTTGTGGATACGAACAAGCAAGGAACTTGACAAGGATTTTGTTTAAGAGATGCAAATATTCAGTTACTGAGTGCTGGTATGGGCATGGTTCACCGTTAAAGACGTCAGAACGACGGATATATGTGAAGGATCGTTTGATGCAGGAAAATATCTTCAAATTCTGGTACGCAAAGTTCTTACAAGAGCTAAAGATAACTTTTCTGAAGAAAATTTGGACTACTTCTTTTTCCAGGACGATAATGCTTCATGTCACCGAGCGAAAATCGTTAATACGTGGTTCAAGAATATGACTATTTAGAGACTCATGTGGCCTACAAACTCACCCGACATGAATCCAGTTGAAAATTTGTGGATCAATATGAGTAGAAGATTCAACAGACAACTATCTAAAATAGAATGGAATTCAAGGAACAGATAATCCGGGTGTTATTCGGTGATATCGAGGTTGCATTTTGCAATAGCTTTGTTACCAAAGTGCTCCGATGATTCGCTGCACTGCGGAAAGCCCATGGTGCACATACAAAATACAAGTTTGGTGTATCGTACTTCCCAATGTTTGCACATAATATGTCTTACCCTTAAGAAATTCAATTTCTTGTTTTCTGCTATTGTTGTTGATCTTTTTCAGTTTTATGTATAACTCTTCCTATAAACGATTTTGCTCAAAACACACATAGTTACTTATATATGCATATAAATTCATTAAACTCATGTCAAAGTCCTGAAACTCTGGTGCAAGTATTAAGAATGAACTGCTCATAACGAATATGCATTGTAATATTATCAGAAATTCATGTTAAAAATCATATTGATTAAAGTATGTTGCGAAAACCTTTTCTGAGCAAGTGTCGCTATTTTTTCTTTACAGAGTGTAGTATTTCTTCATTTTCGCCAACATTAAAAAGTCCACGGAATATTAATTTGTGTTAATGCAACACCCCATTCCCCATCACTTAAATCAAAAGGATGTGCCAACTTAACGCGAAATGAAGGTGTTGTATTATTATCAAAATGTATACTACTGGCATTTGAAGGAAGAGTAACGTAAAAGTCATGTGCAAAGTTTGAATTCATCTTCCAGACTGAATAGAATATGATCTAATCCACGAATTTATACTTTACGGATGTCCCAACCATTTTACATAAATCCACTCATTTTTACCTTTTAATACTTTTTCAATTAGATAAGTTTTCTTTGAATTTATAATTACTTCTTGTAATTCTTGTGCGTAAAATATTCATTTAATTCCTTCCCCATTCCAATCTTTTAATTTATAAGAGAAAGGATTTGATTTAAAATATTTATCTACAATAAATATTTCTTGTGACCATTTAGGTAAATATCCTTTTTCCAATATATATTTTTTACTTACTAACATGAACATAGTCACCAAGGCTAAGTTTACAAGTTGTATTCTTTTCATTTACAGTATTTCCGTATAATGTTTGCCACATTTGATTCACACTGGAATCATTTATTCTGCAGGCGCCATTTTAATACTTGAATGATATGAATGATTATACTTATTTACATATGATTTAACACATTATTGTAACGATAAGTATTCTTTGTAGTATAATGACGATACAATCTTTTCTTTTAATGTTCTTACAAATCGCTCTGCTAATGCGCATTTAATTTCAGAATGAACACCATAATGATTAATTTCATATTCTTTAAACAATTTATTTACATGAAGGTTATAAAATTCTGTATAAAAATCGTTTTGTAAACTAAATACGGCTAACTTAATATTTAAAAAAAATTCTTATTGCTTTTGCCATTTCAGAACATTTCTTTGTTTTTAGGGGGACAGAATATGCATAACGTGTAAAAATATCAATACAAAATAATATATATTTATAAATATTAGACTTTGCAACACTTTGCATATCTGCTAAATCCATTTGTAATGTTTCATTTGGTGTACTAAGATAATAAGTTTTCCGTTGAGAAACTTTACGAGCTGGTGCGTGTAATTTATATGCATCTTCAAAAGCTAACCAATTTTTAGTGTTCTTTTCAGACAACTTTGTTTTACGATGTAATATTTGTATATTCTATAAAGAATCAGGATTTGAATAATCATATTTTTAAAAATTTTGTCATTTTACACACTATATTCTTTCCAATACTTAAATAAATTAGATACTGCTTTAGGACTGGATGATTTTCTTATTTTACGTATACGTTGTCTTTTACTAGTACTACTATTACTTCTAATATTCAGTTTTGATGCTGGTGTGCCAATAAATTCTTTAGGAACATTAACATCATCTAATAATTTTTTTAAAAACACGAATTCCTATAGGGTTTCTTGAATATTTTCTTGTACGAAAAACATCATTTACTAAATCTTTAATATTTGAAGCAAATATTGTTTTCCTTGTATACGTACTATATCGCACTTATCCCACTGAATTTTATCAGTGTTTGTCAACTGCTTTAATAATAGATTTGTTTTCCTACGTAGTGTTTTCGTTACTGATTGTAAAATGTCTGGTGCAAATAGTAAAATAGAGGTATTATTATCATGTTGCAAAGCAGATGATTTTTCTTCTTCGTGAATAACAGTTAATGTAATAGGCTTATGTGAAGAAGATATATATTATAAATATCGATGCAAAGCATGTTGATACAATTTCCACTTTTGTTGTACACTAAGATCATGACGTTTAAAAATACTATTCATTTCTTCACCTAAACGTGATTGATGTGAATCTATAGATTTAAAATTGGATCGAATTTCATGTTCGGCATTTTCAGGAACTAAAGTAATTTTACGTAATTCTGACATGATTATTGACTAAAAATACTACTGGCTACTGCTGCAGGAAGTTGTAGCAAGATTAATGGTAGAATCACACGACCTTTTTGTACTAACAACTTTTTCTTCTTTAATGCTGTACGTTGGTGAGATAAAGCGCGCAAGATCTTTTTGTCTACGTTGCTTATTAAATCGTTGCTGTTGACGCGGATTTAAATAGATGTTTCCTTTTATTGCGCTTTTAGCTTCTTGAGAAATTGCTCTTATTAATTCCCCTGAAGCATTTTGTAAAATTTGTTTGCGTTTTTTATTTTTCCATTTGCACAGAGCACGGAGCGTGTTGTAGTGTTGCTTCGCCTTCAACATCTTGATTCAGACTAAAAAAATTGTGTATGCACGTCTCTTACGTTAGCGTAGACATGCATTATTTCAGTAGGAAAATGATTTGTACGTGTTCGCAATGCATCGTTTGTTTTTGGGTTAAGTCAAATAAAAAATAAATATGAGGCTGACGAGTTCGTCGAATACATTCACAATTTCCTTACTATATCGAGGGATAATTTGCCATGCTAAATATTGTATTTCTAATTTATCACGCGGATTTTTAAATACTATAATATAATGTGCATTTAAAGTAATATCACGTGCATGTTTTCCACTTGGAAATACATTTTGAATAATAAATATTACAGTCAACTTTTTATGATCTGCATACTTTAAAAACAAATTAACAACACCACCGTTGGTTTCTGACATTAGATCATCAAATATTAATAATGAATTTTCTTTAAATTCAAAATTATTCATGTCAGGTATGTAAAGACAATTTTATACTACACATTTGATCACGTTCATTAATTAATCGATTTACAAAACATGTTTTCCGCGCTCTTGACAGGCTTGCAATTTAAATAGTAGAGGGGTGCTGAAATTTAAAATGATGTACTCAAATGATGAATACAATAGAGACTTTGTTTTATATATACACACACTCATATGGAAAGAAAGAAAAAGAAATCACTGGAAATATTAAATCTATTTCAAGTTAAAATTAAAGGTCTCGAGGTTTCGCAGAAACTAATCTAATAAATAAATAAATATTAAACACTGAGCGTCTGATGAAGCGAACCGTAAAAGATGGGAAACAAGAATACAAAAGATAGGAAACGATTCAATAAATAAGATATGGTTTCGCAAAAACCATTAAATAAATAAATAAATATTTAACACTGAGATTCTGATGAAGCGAATTATTTATATGTTCACACTTATAGAGTGTATAAGTTAAAGAGGGAAAAGAGACATTCATTCAGTTCACATTTACTCGTTCGTGGGACTATATGCGTAAGGTATATTTTTACGTTTTCGTATAGGTATATCGTCAGTCACGTCATGTTCGTCAATACGTTTACGTTTTATATTGACCTCACGGTGTGTCTTTGCCTTTGTACAGCTAAAGGTACGGAACCCCGGTTTACGCATAATACTACTTGGATTTTCTATTACTGTGTACTCTAATTGTCTAGACACTAATTTAAAGAAACTCTCAAAGTTAATTTTTTGAGAAGTCCTATCGTTTAGTGTTATCCCTTTAATTTTGAGTATGTGCCGAACATCACCTTTAGCATTAATTAGCCTATAAGCATAGTTTTTGGCGCCTAAACCGTAAAAGGTTGTAAACTCCCAACCTTCTGGAATCTCATTTGTTAGATCACCCAAATTGTTTCCAAGTCGTAACAAGTGTTCCTCATCTTTTTCTGTATATACATAATACTGTCAGTGTCACAGTAAATGGCTCTCTCTGGTCCTCCATTCGTCAGTAGTTCGTACAGTTCAAGTCTAGCCCAAGAAGTTACAAAGGTGGCCAGAGTTACATTGGAAAACGCGAGAGATGTGTTTTCTGTTTCAATGTCACTGTATGAGATAATTAAATGATCATCATTAATTGCGACCACACCGAATTTCATACCCTGCCGTTGTCAAATACATAAGAAACGTGACTTCGTCACTGACGATTACACTATGTGACATATCAGTAGGCTGTTCCCATTTGCCATATAATGAATTGAGGTAAAGTTTTGCACATTGCCTCAATCCTGGCTTCTTCCTTATCATAATTCAACTGTATGCTTTCATGCGCATAATAGTCCTTGATATATTTAGGTTTGTCTTCTTCAGTTTTACAATAAGCAGGAAAACCAGATGCTTCCTGCTAGATCTGAAGGAAGAAATTCACATAAGTTCCGAACAAATCACCTGAATTCCCCTCTTCAGGACGCATGAGTTCGAATTCCCGTATTTCATGTATATCGAGTATTTTGTATCTCTTTTTGAAGAGCCAGGTGTAACTGTGGAGTACAAAATGTTCCTGTAAGAGCATATTCATCGTCACTATGAGTACAATCGTTAGTTTTTCCGTCCTCCATACATGTACGGCAAGGCAAGGACTGAAAAGTAATCGGCCTCCCACATCGTACTGGATGATCGAAAAAAAGAGGTCTTTCGGGGGCAATATACTGGATTTTACTACACCAAGAATAATTTCTGCATCTGGAAAGTCGTGCCCCGTATGTATCTTAGGTGATTTAACAGGCATAGGTTTACTTGACATTACATAGGAATATAGACTTTCAATATCGGCATAGGCAATTTAGTCATTACCCGTACAATTAACGTAAGATTTTACATTTTAGTGCGTCCGCCATTGTATCAATTCTTGGGAATAAGGAAATCAGAGAGGTTACTACAAAGGAAATCAGAGAGTTACTACAAAGTTACTACAAAGTAGGTTACTTTAATAAACCTTTGTACGTCCTTATCCGTCTTTCCGATCTCATCAGGAGAACATTCCCAGATTTCGCATAGGTTTATACCTAAAAATTTCAGATACTTCCTGGGGAGCATTGTTTGTTCTATCGTATAGTACGACTTGAGCATCATGCAAAATGGCGTCGCCTTTCAAAGTGTAACAACGAAGACAGGAATGTCAGTAACAACCCATAAACTCGAAGGCAGCGATGTCCTTCGTGCAATCCATCGACTTTGTACCTACTAATATATTTCCCCAACTCTCCTAGCATGCTGGATTTCTATTTCTAATTGTTCTTCCATATACATAAGCCATTGCATAGCTTTAGTACTATACTTTGTCTTATGATGGAAACCCAACGCGGGAATTAGGGGGTAGTATTTTCAGGTAAGTACAAAGTACGATATGTGCGCATCGCAAGACTTGGAGTGGTGAATGGTGGAACGAAACAATGCAAACATTTCATTTTCTGCTCAATAATGTCACTAAATTAGATGATCGCTTATGCTAGAATTCTAACATCATTTTCACAATAATCGACCACTTCCTTTTCTAGGTTAAACTCTTCCCCCCTTAGCGTACGTTCTTGGTGCCAGGCTGTTAATTGTCCTTTTCTTCTGTGCTTCATCCTTAACGGTCATAGAATTCAAGTGGGGGATAGGGACCAACGTAATTTTGATTTTCTTCTCTATGAAGCAAATATGGGAAATCTCTCTTTAAATTTTGACTATTGCCTAAAGTTTGGGGGAGTTTGCTTAGTTTTTTATCCAATAAACAAAGAAGTATCACGGAAGCAGTTACGACTTCCATTGATGATATTAAAAATTTTCGGACCCTGAATAAGTACATTAGGAATAATATGGTGCTCCTCTATTAGATTTCTGAGAGAGAAGAGACCATTATATCAGCTGCCATTGTGCGCCACACAAATTAATCGTCTAACGTCATGTAGGTCTACTAGTACATGATTAATAAAGTCCGTCATTGTCTTAAAAGAAAACGAACGATTTCCATTATTATCACCACATGTCTTAGAGGGCTCATCGATGCATTTCTTATGCAATTGTAGCAAAAATGCTTACAGCATACCAGCACTACCACGTGTTCTTCTTCACCGCGCGCATTTGGTGCCTTTAACATTGTTTCTACATCATAGGCAATGTACATAAACCTATTAGTATGTACGGGCATTTGTCATTGTACAAAACATGTATGGGTGATATCAACATCCATGTGGCATGTTGAACAGAAATGTTCACCACATACATGATCTGATTTTTGACGCCTGTTATCAAAACGGACACCACAATCACGGCAGACCTTAACATTATCACAAACAGATCTACCCACTTTATTACGTTTCACATGATTATCAAAGCAGGCACGCTCAGTCAACTCTCTATTGCAAGCATTACATTTAATTTTCTCACTGCCATAATTCCGTTTTTGTTTGCATTCGCAAAGAGAACACAGTTTCACACTTATGTCTATAAGCCAAACAATTATACGCTTGCAAACAACAATAGCAATTTTTCTGTTTCCCAAGAAAACGTTTAATGTTAGGGATGGGTTCAAAATTGCCAACACTGTCACCTCTCTTATAATAAATAAAGATCTTATTTTCAGCATACTCTCCTGGGTAACGCACTATATATTCCCGGTTATTATTTCATTTTTCCCATAAACTACAATTTGATATTCCCCATTCATATATGACTGAAAAATATTGAGATCTTTAAAATCACAACCTCCTTTACATTGAACGTTAACTCTTGCCATCTCAAAGAGAACTTCTGCTTTAAGAAGCCGTGTATCATAATTTATTGTTCTTAACTTATAGAAGCTTTGTCTACTTGCAGTGTCTTTCGTAATCCACAACACAATTGCAATGGGGAGATAATGCATATTTTTGGTTTCTTTGCGTATTAAACGCTTTTCTAAATAATCTTGGTGTTTTGATTATTTTTGAAGACATCCTTTTATTAGTTCTTCCTTCCCTATGCATACTGTCGGTCAAGTGGAAAGGAAAGAGTACTTCATGCTACAAAAGGAAATCCTCATTTGAATTTAAAACTCGTTCATTTCGAGCGGAAGGGATAGTTCTAACAGAAAAACCGTGCTTTCTTCTAAATGGAACATAAACTGATTTGAATTTCTATTATTACTATTATTCTATTGGACTATCTCTGTATAGTCCAATATAATCCGTGGGGCGAGCGCTAGATAACACATGTTCTAACGCAAAATTAAATAAACTTTCAATATAGGCGTCTGGATTATCAATACGTTTTTCATTATCCACAGGTCTAACCACGATTTCAGGGACACTAAGATGAAACTTACGAATCCTTTTTCTGCTTTCTCTAACAAATTCGAAATTACTATTGCTCTGATTTTACCCGTCATTATTATTATTACCATTACTAACACTTGTACTGCTACTATTAGTACTACGAGTAGTACTACATGTGCCGTTATCATTATTGCTCCCATATCCAACCAATAGTGGATCAAGGGCGTAAGGCGGGCCAGTTTGAGGATCAGATTGGGTCCCATGATCATCCTGTACACAATGTTTAGGCGATGGATTGTATACAGGACTTTGTCCCTGGACCATTTGCATGGGTATAACCACAGCCTCGTCCATATTTTAAACCAATCGCCTCAGTTCATCTTCAACGGAATTAGATGCACAATTTAAATCAATAATACTCAAGTTATGATTTTCTTGAGGGGTCACGTCTATGGGTGTGTCAGATGGGATTAAGCATGGTTCCGGAACAAACCTCGTCCCAAGTCCAAAAAACTGGCTAACTCTTCATCTTTTATTCTATCCACTTGCCCTTCTTCGCATGACCATAAATACATGAGTTTATTCTGAGCACAATCATATAAATTTTTGTACGGAAAAATCCGTAAACAAAGAAATCTAAGATGTCAGCACTGCTTACGCAGTGCTGTAAAAATAAAATATCATTATCTTTAAAAGCACGAAGGGCGCGTAATAATCCCTTGCATCTCTCCATTCCACGATGCCCCAGCGGTTACAACTTCGTAATAGCTTTCCACGTGCTGAAGACACGGGGGTAATCATTAACACCGCGTAACTTTTTTTGAAGGTAGATCACATCAATCATATTGAACTATTCTGTGGGGCAGAAGAAATTCATCTAAAATAGACAACAGAGAAACAGATTTTGACTTCACTTTCCTCAACAATAAATGCGTAATAAAATTGAATCTGACCAGAACAGTAATAATGTATTTTCGATGCACAGTTAACTAGCAGCTATAAAAGGTATCAATGACAGTTTCACCTTACAATTACTTATATTAATGAAGAAACTGTACGGGAAACACAAGAATCAAACTAGTTATTCCTTAAACTTGAGTGCAGTTTTAAATAAGTTTTAGTTGGTGACTTAACTTTGGGTTAAACAAAAACAGTGATATTTTCAATGAACAGTTAACTAAGACCTAAAGAAATGATCAGTGACTTAGTATCACCCTAAAATTATATGTATTCATCAAGAAACTATACGGGAAACACGTGTTATTGCAGGCACTTCAGTACAGTTTAAAAAAAATTTGTTTACTGACTGTTAAGTACTTGTTAAAACAATGCAAGGAAACGTATAAAATGGATAATTTCTTTTCCTAAATATTAAATAAGTATAATAATTATGAAATACACACCTTTTAATCCCTAGCTGATTAGAAATTAAACTAAATCAAACAAACAATGTCGTGCCGAAGTCGCTACATTTTTGCAGGTGAAGAAGTTAAAAGTATCCTCCTTGTTTCTGCTACTGCAGGTTTTACTAAGAGTCCAGCAAGGATTACCACACTGTAATATAGTGATAATAATATTAGACTTTAATAAACCCTTTACAAATCTTAATATTTTATTTTATTTTAAAACGATTGTTTAATCAAAGGCTGACAGAACTCGTATTCAATGCTACACTGTGACAGCGTACAATAAAATGATATCAAATGAGATAAAGTGTTAATTTATATATATATATATATATATATATATATATATATATATATATCATTGCAACATCTAGCGACAAGTTCTACGTATTTACCGCAAACGGCTAGTAACTGCTGCGCTCGAGCGGGCATTTGCGAAAGCATGCAGTACATTGTCCGTTTCATTTGAAGTGAATCATAGAAAACATGTGCTCCTAGCAAGTGCTGCGCCCTACGGGGCAATTGCAAAAATAGTCAGTACAGCCAGCGTTTCATGTGAAGTGCATCATACAACATGTGTTCTGAGGAGTGGTTAGTTTTAATTAAAAAAGTTTTACTATTTTTTAAAAACGTTCACATTATAATAACAAGCTTTTCGAGTTCTCATTTTTTTAACAAGGAGTATGCCTTGGCATACGAAAGAATAAATAATTAACAATGAGTTTTCCACAAAAAACGAACCAATTAAGAAGTGTTCAAATGTGTTCACAGCCAATGACTGCGGCATGAGTAAAATGTAGTACATGTTTACGTGGGGCGACACATGTAATGTAAGTATATTGTTTTTACATTGGTTAGCATTAAAACATGTATTTAATAGTGAACATTAATTCTACCATATGAAGTGCAAATGGTTAACACTAGGGACAAGCACAGAGAATAATTATCAAAATTGTATGAATTTCGGTTTAGTGTGCGACATAATATTTCATTTATTTATTTTTACAGCATACCCTTTCCTCTACTCATATTCAAAGAGCATCTCTTTTAGTTAAGAGCTAGACTTCCCTGATTAACAAATACATTTTTAGTAAAGCGCTAGTTTCCCCTTATTAACAAAATTCTTTCTTAGTAAATGCATTTAAAATGGTCTGCATTTCTTTAAAACTATTACGTTTTTCTGATGGTGGGGGGCGCGTTCTTTTAACAGCAAACTTTTTTATTATATCAAAAAATCATAAATTCTTCAAGGATTAATCCAAACGAGAAGTGTACCGTACATTACTATAATCAACATGAAAGACTGGACATCTACGTTACAATCGCAATTTTTACGCAATATTTGCGAATTTGCTTGATCGTGAGCTAAAGCTCTTTTATTTCTTCCAATCTGTATGAAATTGCATCTGTATAGCTAATAAATCAATTACATAGATCCACAGTAAATTATGAACGTCAGTGATGGGTTTTGAGGGTGATCACAATCACCACCCATTTTCGTAAGCAAACACAAAAAGTATATGTTCCTGCATACTCTTAGTTATAATAATACAGTTCTGTTCACTTCTACCAATGTTTCATACAAAGAATGCTCACTAACACTAGATAGTACCTTATCCAAATCGTTTCAAAAGCAAATCTCTCGTTCTTATGGATCAGGGGTTTTTTCCTTAAGTTTGAAAAACATGAAGGGTCCCCCAAGTTTGGCAAGCAGAAGGGCGATTCTCAATTCTCAAGCAGTGTAACTTAATACCGATTAATCCTTATTACGAGTCGTTAAATATAAGCTATTTTTCAACGTGTTAGACTTCTACTGTGTCGTTGCGTTTTCTCGGGGTTCTCCCACATTCTCATTCCACCATTTCTCAAACACTGTAACTTAATACCGACTAATCTTATTAGGAGTCGTTAAATATAAAAAACTAACTTACGTTTTTAAGTTGAAAAACAGTCAAAGTCGAAACAACTTCGAAACTTTAGAAGACACACACACAGTATATAAGTGGCACTCTATAATATTAAATAGGGTAGGGATTCAGGGACTTTATATATATTCCTTTATTTGAATATTGGGTGGGTATATACAGTGGATAAGTAATTCAAATTTTATTTCGTATATCATAATGTGATTAAGAAATATCTCCATGTGTTTTTATGATATTAAGCTTAATCAGGCACGCATTCGATTTGCAACAGTGTACATATTTGTGTGGCCTTGTATTTCCTTGTATTCTAAGGACAATAATCTCTGTACAAATGAAACATGATAAGCTTGAAATCTGTATTCTCTGTGTGACTAACATAGTAATTTATTTACAAGTTCGCAATAAAATTTGGTCCGTTTTGCAAAAGACAGAAATGTTCTTGTTCACAAGGATTTATCTGTGAGTAGGTATTTGATCAGTTAGATTTGTATATTAACGGCAGGTAGATGTAAAGTCTTTGATTGCTTATTCCTCTCTCGCTCATATAGGCTTAGCGCTTATAGGGTTAATAACTATGGGGCTATGAGGATTTAGAGGTGCTCTTACGTTAATTATTGCACATGGCCTGTGTTATTTGGGCTTATTCTGTTTTGCAAATATTTCTTATGAACGTCTGGGGAGCCCGAATCGGGGACGTAGCAATTTTGTTAGCTATTGCTTGGATGTTGAATTATGGTAGCTGAAGCTGTGTCTTTTGTTTACATAGAGTTTTAAGTAACAATGAAATAGTAATTATATCTAGCTTAGTTTATTTTACCTCTTCTCATTAACTTTTCTTATTCCCTTATTCTTAGTCCTCATTATAACTATCGACCCCCTTCTTCTACCAAACATAATTTCAATGCCAGACCCCCATGTTTGTGTAACTAATTACCAAGAAATTCCCGGTACAAAAGTTTACACTATTCCATGCCTTACTTTCGGCATAAATATATTCCCGTTTACACCCGCTCGTTTTGTTACCCCCAACCCAAATTTAAAAATAACGTAGGAATTAGCGAGCCCTCACAAAATAAAACATAAACAATCTAGAAGAAAATATTGATTTATTACAAGTTCCCAAATACAGTTTGGTCCGTGTTGTAAAAGACAGAAATGTTTTTTTCATGAGGATTTATCTGTGAGTAAGGTAGCGATAACGTATTTTTCCATGTTTTCCTGTGTGTTTCTGTTGCAATGACAAATAACCGTCACATGCACACGAAAACAAGTTTGTGCAAAATCATTTGGAGTTCTCACCATTATTTCCTCATTCTGATAAATATTGGCTTCATTATCATTGCTCAGGTCAGTTAGATACCATTCCAAACGCTACACAAATACATGATAAAAGTCATTTGACGTCACCGGAGCGAGAGCAGACGATTCTGTTGACAAAACCGACTCGCTTCGCTTGAAGGGAAAGAGGGGAAGTAGCGTTCATATGACGTCAGCACAGCCAGAGCATGCATCTCTAGTCACAACACAATTCACTTCTCTCACCCGTGGAAGAAGATGGTCTCTGAAAACTGCTCCGTATGTAGTATCGGGAGTGAGCGCGAGCCCAATTAAGATAAATGAGCGGGAGCCCAGTTCAGAGAAGTGATCGCGAGCCCGAGTGAGCGCGAGCTCAACTAAGAGAAATGAGCGCGAGCTCAAGTGATCGCGAGCCCAGTTCAGAGAAGTGGTCGCGAGCCCAGTTGGGAGAAGTGATCGCGAGCTCAAGTGAGCGCGAGCCCAGTTGAGGGAAGTGAGCGCGAGCCCCAGAGAGTGCAAGCTCAGTTGAGAGAAGTGAACATGCACCCGAGCGAGCGCGAGTTACATTCTGTGCGAGTCCGCGCTCACTTCACACTCACGTGGACTCATTTGCTTTAGAGTCACAAAAGAGGAAACTTATTCCATGTAAAAAATATGTCACAACGTCTTTCAGCTTTTACCAATGTTTCCACAAGAAGTTTTAAGAAGGAGCTCTGAATTTGCAAAGTAAATGAACCAATTAAAGAAAAAAGTTCGACATGAATAAAGATGTCCCATCTCACAATGTGTCCCGCATGCATAAAGATTAATCCCACCCATTTATAACAACTAGTTTCCTAAGAAAACGAATGAATGAATCCAAGTCCCACATGACTAAAGATTTCCCATCTCACAATTTTTAACAAATAGCTTTTGGACTTTTCACACGTTGTTCGAATATGTTATACATGTGAGGGATTAAAAGATACGAAGCAATGAAATTATGAATGAATAAAGATTTCCCATCTCACATCTTCACATGTTCACACAATGTTCGTATCTCTATAGTTCGTCCCTGGTTGCTCAGAGCCATTACAAGCAGGGGGAAGGTTCTCGGGTTCAATTCCTGCTCTGTGGTACAATGTCTACCACTTAATAATGGGGTCCCAGGTTCGTTCCGTGGCATCATCTCTATAAAATGTCTTGAGTTTGCATGTATATTCTTATTTCACATAGGTATACAGTAAAATTTCAATTAAATATTTAATGCTCTGGGATGCAGTGGCTCAGGGCTGTGTATAGGTGGTGGTGGTCCCGGGCAAGCCAGGGGCCATATTTTAACATTCAATATTATTCTGAATTAATAATTAAAAATTATTACGTCAAATCATAGATTCCTCCGTATAGGTTCTGGTCCCTGACAAGCCAAGTGCTATATTTTAACAAGGAGCTTTTCGATTTCTCACACATTGTTCGAGTAATTATTACAAACCATTACATAATCTAGGGGTCAATCACCGTGTCCCTGGGGACCATTCTTCATTGGCTGTACATAAGTAGGAGCCATGTTTTAACCAGGAAGGTCATTCATTCAACTTTCTCCAGGAAAAAGCCTCACACACTTTCCTCAGACATTAAGAAATGGTCTCATGATTGTGACACACTAGATAACATACCACATATCAATAGATTATGTCATTATCAATGATTAAATAATAGATATCACATATGATTAAACATGGCGGCAAGTCTTTTGATGGATACAATTTAAAATCCTTCTACTGTGCGTGCTCGAGTGAGCGCAAGCCTAGTTAACAGAAGTGATCGCGAACCTGAGTGATCGCAAGGCCAGTTAAGAGAAATGAGCGCGAATGCGAATGAGCGCGAGCCCAGTTGGGAGAAGTGATCGCGAGCCCTAGTGAGCGCGAGCGCAATCCTTTTTAACAGAAGTGATCGCGTGCCCGAGTGATCGCGGGCCCAATTAAGAGAAATGAGCGCCAGTGCGAATGAGCGCAAGCCCCGTTCAGAGAAGTGAGCGCGAGCCCAATTAAGAGAAATGAGCTTGAGCCCAGATGGGAGAAGAGATTGCGAACCCAGTGCAGAGAAGTGATCGCGAGCCCAGTTGAGGGAAGTTAGCTCGAGCCCGAGTGAGTGCAAGCCTAGTTGAGAGAAGCGAAAGTAACCCCGAGCGAGCGCGAGTTACATTCAGTGCGAGCCCGCGCTCATTTCACACTCATGTGGACTCATTTGCTTTAGACTCAAAAAATAGAATTCATTCCATGTGCAGAATTGTAAAGGAAGAATGAAAAAACTTTGAGAAAAGAAAAAGCACATTCTTGAGGTCTGAGCTGTCATTTTATTGTCTAGAGGACTTCAAAACCTTTGGATAGAAAACCGATGTTTTCATGGTTATTATGAGAGGATGGTATTTGTTTGAGGCGGGTATTTATTTTTGTTGTTTTAGTAACAACTTCCATGACCTAAGCTTTCTTGTGAGATCATATAGTAAGGAAAATACTTGAGCTTGCGAAGTAGGAAATTTATTTACTAGCAACTAATTAAGCTGTGCGTTCATAGAAAAGTCGAGTGAAATATTTATGTATTATTTAATAGTAGCTTCTTTTAATCCCAATAAAGAAGAGTAGGTCTTTAGAATGTTCATAATTTGCACCGTAATGATATTCAGCTCATTAATTTTTATGAAGAAACATTGTTTTAATTTTTTGAAGTACAAGAGTTTTAGCCTGTTAATTTTACTAGCTACTTCTTCTTGAGATCTTTAAATGTATTCTATGGGAAATTTAACTACTGTATTATGTAATTTTAATATATACCGGTATAAATAAAAACTAAAGCAATATTGCATTGAAGCAAGGAACCCTTAAATAGGCAGGAAGAAGAAATTAGTAAAATTGAATGATTAAAGTCTCGTCTATTGAAAAAAATACTTCCTCATATAAGTCAAATGGCTACTCATAAAAAGAAAGATAGCAATTCAACATCCAAAAAATAAGACACACACACACACCTCCTTTCATTAAAGTCTCTTTTCGAAAGCTACCCTGAAACGATGGCGTATCGTTTGTTACAACCAGAGTTAAAAGTGAGGGAAAACACGGGGGACGTCATCCTCCATTTTCAAAAATATCTATGGTGTCCCTCCACTTCCTAAAAAATATAGTGGTCAAAGATAAGCACAGGGGACGGCATGACGTCCCGAACCTTCTCAGAGCCATTTTTACCCCTGGTTACAACTCAATTTTGATGTTGTTTGACACAATAATTTCATTGCGGATTTATCAAATCTTATTACCGTGAAGATTAGCACATAGCTAAGGGTTGCCAGCACTTATTCATATTCATTCACTGTGAATAAGTGGTAAGTATTCCTATCTTCCAGACGAGCGAGATCTCATATAACCTCACTGATGAAAAAGAATATTAAGCTCCAAACAAACAACACAAAGCATTCTGAGTTTCACGATTGCTTCGTAAATTTACATAATTACATTTCCTCTTTTAACGTAGTCCTTAATATTACCTCATTTTATATAAGTACTATTTTTCCGTTATGTTCCCCTGTTTATTCCCCTGTTTATTCAAATATAAAAATTTTCCTTTCATTATGACCTTAACTATTATAAAAAGTACATTTTCACTATTATAAAACGTGCATACTCAATAATGTCTTGCAAAATATTTTAGAATATCTGCTTTCCTTTCTCTGTTGAATTAAATGCTAACAGAACTTTCTTAACACATAAATTTTTGTTTTTATTATTCCTTTAACTACTGTTGGTTCCAAGTGAAGGGTTAAAGGATGAGTAGAAAATTGTTTTTTAAATAACATGTTTGATAATGCAAGGATGCGATGAAGAAAACTTACTTAAAAAATATCCACGCTGTTACACAACAGCATTATGCTTTCGGAAGCTTGGAATCTCCCTGACTAGTAGCAGAGATTCTGAGTATTCCGTAACTTTTCTAGAAATTTCAAATTCCCTGACTCTTCCAGGATATCTTGCTCACCTCTCCACCATGTATTGCAAGTACAGTAAGAAGTCGAAAATCCGAACTAATTGGAACTACAGGTTATTCGGATTATCAAATTGTTCGGATTTTCTAAAATAGCCAAGAAAATGCTATTTAGGTTCAAATATACTGTACGGTATGCTCTTTTATCGATACGGTGGTTATACAGTACATACAGTAATTACAATACCGTACGTAAGGCTACTTACTTTTAATGTTTCTGAAGAACCTGCTCGTACACTAAATTACACAGTTCTTGCAACTCACACGTAAAATTTAACCTGTTTAAACCTAAGGGAAAAAATAAAAATATGCATGAGAAACAATTACATATTAATGAGCTTTTGTAAAAACACTGATTTCACGCAACGGCGACGGACAACCCTATTGTTTGCTTATCGCTAGCATTAACACGAGAAGGACCAAAACTTTTACCCCCCCTAGAAGTACCGAGCCGTCATTTTGACGGCTATTTAATTCCAAGAGATGTATATAATTTTTCTTTATATTTCTCATATTTTAGCTTGAATTTAATCTGTTTAATCGACTAGCTTATGTTTTACGTAAGTTTTTCTCGTGATATAATACAGGGTGATCCACTAAACCCCGTCAATATATTAAATATAATATTAATAACGGAAGTTCGCCCACAGGACAGTGACATGAAAAGTTAAAATAAAGGAATAATATGTATATTCCTATGTATGAAATCCTTTTCATACTAGTCACGTGATCACCCTACCTGTCCTGTAGACATTGGCTGGGCTACTTTTCTTTAGCCAAATGAACCAGTATAATGAACCAATATAATTAGTTTTATGTCGGTTTTTCTTACATGGAAGTGAATTTACATTTTCAATACATTTTTCTATCAACTTGTATGCACTGAACTCAAGACAGCAACACTTTTCTCGCGCTTACATTTGTGTACTGTGAGTGGATTTCCTGATTGCAATCCATAAACGTTTGTAGTGAACATATCCTTTTCTTCCTGTTTCAAGCACATTTTGAGAAGTTCTCTATTTGGATGAAGACAACCAATCAAGGTCATCTGTTTCTTTTTCAAGGATTCGGCTCATTTTTAACCTTTAAGAAAAGTTATCGCAAGTAACATTCAGTCCTCTGTTACTGAGAAAAGATCCATCGTTTTCAGAACAATATATTCGCCTAAATGTGAGTCCCGACGTCGTTCTTAGTCGTTTCCCAGGTAGGGAAAGACTTTTAGTTCATACCGTAACTTTACAACTGCAAGCAACCAAATTTGAATCCAAATTTTTCAGGCTTGTTAGGCATACATTACATGAATTTGCATCTCATCTTAGTAGAGAATAACTGTTCATCTACACAAACACTGTCGTGGGTTTTATAGTGCCTGATACAATTTTCAATGAATAAGTTCTACACAGATGAAGTTTGCTTTTGGCTTTGAAGAGCTAGGATATTTTTCTTCAAATCAAAGATACTTGAAATACCTTTCTTTCCATAATCTTTTTGAAAACACTGGTCCACAGCTCACGTTCTATAGTTCCTTTACGGGTATATCTGAAGCTACGAAATATCAATATTGCTAGAAATGAAACGAGTTCTGCAATTGACAGTAGCCAAAGAGAATCTTGACGCTGTCTGAGCTTCAACAACGGTGCATTTCAGAATGTTTTTCAACATTGTTTCGTCTATGAACAATCGAAAAACACTACCAAATTCATCATTTTCAATATGATGTAACGCATACTATAACAAACAGGTTTCTCGCGAAGGATGTCGTGTGAGGCAGTACGCCCAGCTTTGTTCTGTCTGTCCACTTTACTCCAACGTGTCCCGTGAGCTGCTCTAAAAATATTTGATCGATTACTTCTGGATACTTCTGTATCTGTTTCCTTCCTTCTATCCGAAGAAGTAGCTTGAAACACTGCATTCTCGCTACTACTGTTGTCTTCATCGAAGCAGTCTCCCTGTTGTTCTTCCAAGCGAAATTCATTTTCACTCAAATCTTAGAAAGCACGTAACATTTTATCAGGTCTCATCTTGCTTTTGTAATTATTCATATGTACCTTCAAGAAAACATTTATTTCTACAGAGAACAATGTTACAAACGAGATACGAACATAATTGAAGAAGAATGTCATTCAAAGAAGTGACATATATACTTTTCCGTACAGCCTTGAAAAGCAGAAAAAAACATATCAAATAGCAAACTCGTTGGAAAAAAATAATGTAAAATATTTCAAAATGTATTATTTCCAACAGAGATACTACCATATAACGTACAACCTATAAAACAGTCCACATCAACAACAACATATAGATTTTTAAATGAGGCAGTCAAATTGACGGTCTGGTCCTTCTATGGGTATACAACAAAAATATGTATTTATTTAAAATAGACACACAATGTTTATATGCTATATCAAACCTCTCTTTAAAATAATAAAAGTCCTAAAGTATGGTTGCGTAAGTCAAAGAAATTTATGAGATATAGAAGATTGTTTTACGTGATGCAGACAAAATGACGGCTTGGTCCTTCTAGTGTTAAGACAAAATGTAAAAAGCTTCTAGGGACCACGTTCGGATTATCGACGTCCTACTGTAATACAAATCTCCTCATAAGAAAGAGTAAACAAAAGCTTCCTGTATTTTTTTTTAATTTTAACGCTGAACCTTCTTTTTTCTCATTTCATTTTGTTTCATCCTTCCTTAATTTTTATCATTTCTGGTCTCGAACGGGGGGCGTCCGGAGTCCCCCTTGGCTACGTGCCTGTGTCAAGTCATGCTTTCTCTCGATTCTTGAGAGCACATCTACTAATATTTTGTGCATTGTTTTATTACTTATATGAAAGATATAGTGAATTAAAAATCAATTATATTTTAATACAAAAATAAGAGACAGTGAAGAGCTACTTACGAATGAAAAGTCATTGGCAAAATTAACATTGTCTGAGGCATGTGTTGAAGTGGTAGGTGACTTATATAAAATCTGTACAAGAGCAAAGGAAAAAAGTCGAACCGCAAAATTGTGGCTTCTGTATGTGAGCCAATTGAAGCTGGTCATTTAATTCATTGCAGCGGAGAGAACTGGAAACTGGAGAATGCATGTGGAGATATTTACGTCCTTCCTGTGTTTATTCCTTATGATCCCTACCTTTCATGCATCAGGCCATAATTTGTACGCAAAAGATGCTCACCTGTATATTCAGTTAGTACTTGAATACGAACATCGAATGTCAGCACAAGACTTCGAAAAGCTTACAGAAGAAAGATTATTCTCCGTTCGTTATTCTGAAAGATATTGATCGGCAGTATCAAATGATATGGTTATAGAGCAATCACTGAACCGCTCGATAAAATCTATAGGTGGACTTACTCATGGTAGGGGCATAACAAATGAGACTTTGTTACGAATTTCTTCCTTAGCACATAGTACGGGAAATATCAAAAGCAGTATAGAAACTAACAAACCTTTATAACTTATGAGCAGAATAAGTAAAAACAAACCTCTCGATAGATTTGTGATTACCGGGAGACGGAAACTTTTTGCAAGTAGCTCTTGAAACATAATCCATTTTATCACAAATCTGAAGATCTAATCAACATCGCGTCAGGACTGGTTGCAGGCAATATAGTAATTAGTGATCAAGCCATAGAAAAGAGAATGGCTTCCTTAGCAGCAAAAGAGGGAAAAGATTTTGGGACTGTAATCATTCGCAGGAAAAACAAAGTAATTCCCCTTACAGAGTTAAACTCTGGAATTATTATAAACAATGAAACAATACCTATCAATATCCAGCAACCTTTTAGCAGGATAATTGTTGTTGTTAAACATCCTCAGGAACTTAGAAGGTGCTTCAAGTACAAGTTTGTACCAAAACTACCATCCTTATTTGACACTGTATCATTAAGAAAAAATAGAAAGGCGTATCTTTTCAAATCTTTTAAATCTACCGATATGTCGTATTTTCCCGAAGACTGCGTTCACGTTGTTGATGGTGTTACTTACTTCATTGTGTGGTGTGACCCAGACCTACAACTTATTATAATATTTTCAAAAGCTATATTTCCTACATAAAATCACATTATGGAGGATCATGTACGGTACTATCGTGTTTGGTGGATATCCAACCAATCCCATCATTACGAGATGTGAACAGCAAAGGAGAGCTGCTAAGAGAACATCTATAAATCTAAACTCTTCACCACAAGTCACTGCCGAGAATCAAACAGATATATTTATCAAGCAGAAACTGATGCAGGCAGTTTCATTGTCTCAGTAGCCATAGATAAAGTAAACACTGGAACGATTTGCGTTATGGTTGGTCAGGATATTGATTTTCTTCATCTTCTCACTGCTAAATCTTCTCTGTCTGACAAAATGTATTTCTTCAAACCAGTTTCAAAGCATGGAAAAGATACAAAAACTCAATATTCCAATATTCCAGACCAAAAGGCTCTTCTGCGTGAGGTTTGTGATGTTCTTCATTTTGCTCATGCTATTTCTGGATGTGATGCAACTTCTGGCCTCTACAACAAAGTAAAACAAAAGGTCTAATGTCGGCCGAAGTTCGAAATCTTTCTGAAAAATATTTAAAGCTTTTCAATCTGTCTTCAACTTCGAAAGATGAAATTACTTCATCAGGAGAAAAAGTTCTACTTCAGTTGTATAAGTATACCGAGCATTTGATCTTGCTATGCTTCCATCGAATAGTGATGCGACTTCACAGCAATCATACTGGGTCTATTTGCAAATCCAGCATTGGATGGGGAACATGCTGGACCCAACATTATGGAGATGGATGATCAAGAATCCCGTGATTTTTTCAAAACAACCTGCACCACCCGAACTGCTGAAACAAGTGTTCTGTGTACTTAAAATATTATAAAATAGCAAATATTGTGAATGTTTAAAATTGGGAGTGGCCTGTTCTCCAATGTGTGCGACATGTTAATTACTATCTTGTGTCCATCGTAAAGAAATCTTGGATAATGTTTTGGAAGATAATGTTAATGACAGCCTTTAGATAACCATAGGGTTAACCTATGATATGAAATAATCCATACTATATTGTCGTAGCTCGATAACACTTTCTGCTATCAAGATCGGGAATATTTTTTTTAAAAAAATGTAATATTATAAATTTATCTACCTCTTCTTTTGTAGCTTTTACTTGAGAAATGTAAAAAGAGGTATAACAAAATCTTCAAAACTTTTCAAATAAAAATTTTGAAGAAATGACATGACAAAGCCTTCTTGACTACGATTTCACTTTTTCTTTCGTATATTACAATACAGTAAGAGCTCGACTACTGTGATCTCCCATCGTTGCTCAAAAGACTGGACACTTCCAAAGTTATGTATAATATTTCTTAATGTCCATTTATAATTTTTAGATCTTGTTTCTATGCAGTTTGCTTCTGTATAACAGCATTAATTCAAAAAGAGGGAATTTTTAAATTTAGCTTTCGGAAACTTCCCTCCAATACTTCCTTGTATTGAAACACTTTAGACAACAAAGGCACACCAATTTAATGCCTATTTTATTGTGATTCGAGAGATGAGTAACTCATTTATAGCTGCAGGTGGAATGGTGAAAAAAAAATATTTTTACAAAACGTTATTATGAAGTTCTTTACGCAGTTCAGACAAACGCAACTTTAAGAACTGCAAATTATTCTTCCCTTTGGTTTCATCGGAATGATGTGTAACTTTCAGAATATATTTATTATATATTAGTGTACTTGCACAATAATTTTGTGTATGAATTCCATGCGCTGTTGCCATGTTACAGCTGAAAATATACAAAAAAGGGAATTATAAGCACTCAGTCTTAAATATTTCCCGTCATTACTTCCCTCTAAAAGGTACTACGGACTTTTGCTGTATGTCATATGAAAGCTTATTTTATTGTGATTCTAACGAGGTATAATTTGTACTAATTGACTAATTAGTGTGCTTGCTATATTATTTCAAACCTAAATTTGCGACTTCCCTCGTCAATATTGGGTGTTCCGCCATTTTCCAAAATGGCGGCTTGAGCACAACTTTTATTTTTGGGGACTTTATATATTTTGAGTACTAAAAGTATATACAATGTTTATACAAAATCCCTTGCTTGTATGAATTTTTTACTAAAATTTCGTATAATGAGTGGACAATAGGTGAATTTATTTTTCAAATCTTTGTTGTTTGTAAATGATTTCTGTATCCACTTACGTGTTGATGACTGCTTTTACGGAACCAGTAAGAGAGGAAGTAATCAGATTAATGAGTGCAAATTAATTCATCTGTGATATTATTAGATTATGCATTTGTAATAGTCTAATTTATTTAAGTTATTTGATGTCCACCAACATGGCTCCTAAGTAAAATATGTACTTCACATACTATATTCCAATTCAAACGATTTGTGCAACCGCTTAATTTTAATTAAACATAAAATCAATGCCTACTAATAAATACTGAATTTTATTATGTTGACATTTCAGGATGACGACGATCTTCAGTCGAGCATCTTCTTCTTCGGAATGTCCAACAGTGTAGTCAACCCCCTTATCTATGGAGCCTTTCATGTTTGGAGACCTCGAAGAAGAAATAGCTTTCGCTCAAATGGATTACGGTGAGTGTTTCCTGATGCATGCTCTTTCGATCTACACTCCGCATCACAAAAATCAGGGTTGAAAAAAACATGATTAAAAAAAAGAAGAACCTTTTTTATGTTTAAAACATGTTTTTTTGTTTAAAACGTTTTTAACGTTTAAAACAAAGTACTTTGTTTTAAACAAAAAAAGATGTTTAAAATGTTTATTTTGTTTAAAACAATAATCTAAATAGGCATATATATATTACATTTTTGCACTCTTAGGTATTGCTTGTCATCTATATTCAACCACTAGATCAAATTTCGGGAACTTCCCTAATTTCGATCCGCCCAAATGTTCATTTCCGGAGAAAGAAACCGGGAATTTCCCAATCTCCGTTCACAGAATATGTAGTTTACTTTCTTTGTGTTACGTTCTATCAGGGCTTTAAAACTCAATGGCTCAGTCTTAAACCTCAAATTAAGGCTGGAAAATGGTTTTGGTACCAATTTATTCCTGAAAGATGCAGCTTTGCTGATGTATATTTTATGTATGTGGAAGGAGGGTAAATATCGTGCTTTTTTTGTTTGTTTGTTTTTTCAACCGTTTTTTGGGGGCCATTCCCCCTCTTGGGGGATAGATTTATAAAAATTGTTACGTGAAGTAATGAAGTAGGCCACTACATGGTAGTATCGTGTATTTGGACTTCTTACTTATATGGGGTAGCAGGAACGGGGCAAAATTAGCCAAATTTTAGATTTTTTTCTTTGTTTTTTTACGTAAGTTACATTTATTTTTACAACAAACATCAATAGCTCAGTCCTTAATTAAGCTAGAAAGATGATTTGCTACCAAAGTATTTTTGAGGGATGAAGCTTTCCGTCAGTTGCATTTTATGTATATAGGGGGTACGTATGTACCGCCGAGAGAGGGAGGATGAAGTTTTTTTTTTTAATTTTTCATTAAATTTTTTCATCAGGTTTTGGCGGGTATTTCTCACCCCTTTGTGGCACATTCCTAAAAATTGGTTTGTGAAGCAATGAAGTAGTCCCCTACATGATAGTAACTTGTATGTGTAAATTTGGTTAATTTACATTTATTTTCGGGACGGTCCCATATAACACAAGATATATTTCATTGAAGTGATCTAGAAGCATAATTCTTGTTCGTGTACATGATGTGTGCAGCAAAAATGATTGCAACAATTACTGAATGGACGTGGTACTATAGTGGGGGAGGGGAGAGAATGTCTAATTCAATGAATGTTTTTCTGCGCATATTTTTTAAAAATATTTCCTACATAAAACGAATTCATTACGCAATGGCAGCAATGGCTACCATTTCTTATATTATTGTCACAAGTATGTGACCTACACATTAGCATCATTTTGTCAGCGTAGGGAGACTGCAAGGGTTGCCAGGGACCCGCAAAGTCAATATTTTCATATTTTTAATGATTTTTTATGTCTGTTCTTTTTCTACGAATACGGCGGGAATTTCACGAATGTTACCTCGTTGGAATTTTAGGTCTATAAGCTTTCCAATGGTCTATAATTCATGACTCTGTGATAATTAGGGGGTTACCAGAGCTCCGAACATGAGAGTCTACAGTTTTGTTAAAATCCCTGGCGGGTGTCTAGAGTTAATTGTGTTGTTATGCCGTAGACAGTAATCATTATTAGCTACCCATGTTGCAGATAGAGATGTATCTTGAAAACTGTTTAGTTAAAATGTCATTTGTTCCTTGCAGGCTAGTCACTGCTGTTAAGCCGTTGGGTTTCAAATCGTAAGGCTCTGAGTTCGATTCTTATCTGGGCCAATGCTTTTTTATATAAAACACTATTTTCCGCAATGCATGAAAGTTATATAAAATAATTACATAAAATAATTATATAAAATAATTACTGTTATTCTTGTACTCAGGCGAGAATTATGTTCTATGTCTTGACATTGAGCATTCTTTTACATATGGAAACACTCCTTTACGTATCTCAATACTCCAATACGTATGGAGAGATAAATGACAAACAAGCATTTGCTGACATTAATACAAGATTTCGAAATATTGTATCATTAAGTATTTCAATCATTGTTGCTTTTTATCTACACTTGGTAACAGTGATGTCCCCTCCCTCAATTGTCTATCCGTAGGTGATCTTCCATGAAAAAAAAATCTTTTCGATTTATTTTTACACCCACTCAAACATATCTATATAGATTTTAACCCCCGTCAAACATATTTATATAGATTTTTAACCCCCCAAATATTTCAATGACGCAGTTTGCGTCATAGCCTCCCTTTGTGGGTACCCCTGCTTGATAACAAGTGTTATTATATTTTTGAAGAAAAAAAAACACATCTACAAAATTTTTCCCGATTGGAAAAGTTGGTTTGGAGGTTCGAACCTGGTTTACTTTTTTTTCCGAAGATACATGAAGTTGAAAGCAATAAAGAGTGCGGCCGAGCTTCATGATCAAGGTGTACTTTTTGTCATGTCGAATTATGCAATGAATATATTTTGGCTCTTGTATTAACAAATCCAATTTAGCGTTAGTATTTGCACATTGAGGTGAGATCATTCATTGTCTTTTATATTAACGTAAACCAGTCTGAACGAAGCGAGCTCAATAACAAATAGAAAAGTGAAACCACAAATACAATTTTTAATATACTTTGTGCATTATGATAAATTGAACGCAACAGAAATTGTAATGTTTGGAAATTTGTATTGTAATCATGACAAATCATCATTTGCAGGAACTTTAAACATACAACCATAAAGACAGTTTCCCGGACCCTGTGTAATGCAATGTTTTATTTTTATTTTTTATTATTTTTTGTTTTTTAATTTTTATTATTTTTTGTTTTTTACTTTAATTATTTTTATTTTTGCTTTCTTTTTTGTTTTTTCACTCGACGAAAGAGAACATTGAAGTAAGTCTTTAGTAGCAATATACATGGAGTTAGATACATTACAGGCCATAGACCATGTTTTGCCAAAATACAATATGCAAATGCGCTAGATGAATTAGGTAGCTGTTATAGGTGAATTGTTGGCAGATATGTTTATTTAATAGCGAGTGTAATCGCCATTAACTTGTATAACTGCTTGCAGTCGGTTTGGGATGGAATCAACCAGGCGAGCAATACAGTTTCGCCGTGTACAGTCCGTTCATGTATGTTGAACCAGCTCCCATAATTCATCTCCAGTGCGTGGTGGATTCTACGGCCAATTTTCTTGAAGTTTTCTTACAACGGTACTCCAAACGTTTTCTATTGGATTCAAATCCGCTGCACGAGGTACCCAATCGACTAGTTCTATATGTGGTTCCCGTTGTAGATATGCCTGAACATGATTGGAATCGTGTACAGAGCTATGATCCTGTTGTAAGTGTACGATTTCGTCAGATAATCGAGCTCGTATCTCAGGAAGCGCATTCTCCAATTGTTCCAAATATTTCTGACCATTAAGTCGACAATTAATGGGGTAGATACCACCACAAGCAGCATCTTTACATATCCAACCCCAACAATGAATGGTAACATGTCCCATTCTACGTGAACGGGTCATGTATCGTGGTTCATATCGTGTTCCAGGTGGACGATAGACACGCCGAGGCCCATCGTTTGCAGTAGAAACAACTTTCTCGTCTGTAAAGACAACACTGTCCCACATACGACCGATATATTCTTCTGCAAACGCCCGTCGATCGACCATGTGACTATCTGACAGTTGTTCTTCCTTGCAGCCCGGAACGACCTCAGATTTGCATATCTGAGGCGGCGCCGAACGGTGTTTACATCACCTGGAAACCCTTATGCTTCTTTTAGTTGTCGGGCAGACATGAAAGGATGCCGACGGCAATATTCAGTTAGAGAGTAATCTTGAACCGCAGAAGAAACTCGGGGCCGGCCAGATCCAGGTTTTCGGGCTACATTTCCACTTTCTTGATGATGTTTCCACCATCTGTACGCAGTAGCACGATCGACGCCATATTCCAGACCTGCATCAGTAACACTCATGTTTGCATGTTAAATGAGAGCTATAATACCCTGTTTAACAGCACTGTCGTAATGACGCGCCATGCTCCCAGAGTCCCAGCACACCACAATGCATAATATCAGCTAACGATAATATGCATTCGATTGTGACGTTGTGAAAACAACGCAGGCGCATTGTATTGATTCGTACTCAAAAAAGTATCTTAGGATTGGATTTGACCTCATATGTCTCTTTTCCGCGAAAGCGTATCTTCTCCTATATTTTCTGAAGAATAACCTTACTGGCTGAAGTCGCCTAGCATCAAACTTATCTCCACATTTACCACCTCTCTAGAATAAGGAACGAAAATAATCCGCACAAGCTTATTATTTTCTTACGACTAACCATCATAATCACGGGGTTTCCGGCACTTGCTTGTTGTACTTTTGGTGTCCATGAGCATGGGTTAGAAGCCCGACGCTCCCACTTTTTTATTTTATGCAGCTATGTCGGAACGTTCAAATTTTCATCTTTACATTCGAAATAAGAGGAAGTATGATGACATTTATTTGAATATATTTTTAAAACGAAGAAAAGAGTAAAAACAATACAGCAAAAGAAACACTATTACCAGTACAAAAAATTACTACGAAAGACTAAAACGAACATCTAGGCTCCTAACGACGGGGCTTGCAATTTGAGCTAAAGTGGGTTAAGAACTACTGTGGTCAATAGTCCTCAACTGACTCAAACCCGTGTCCACGTGCAGCAAGACGTAAGTAAATATTTTGTGTATCGCTTTGCGCAAGCTTATTCTACAATAATACTTTTAGTACTGTTCTCGACTTTTATGTATACGTAAGATAGATCCCTCCTCATGCCATATAACTTTATTTTGGATAAACACCATGTGTGTGGCCTTTATAGAAACGGAAATGAGACAGGAGCCTAATCCCAAAAGGATCGTTCGCAAGATAGACGCTGTGTGACTTGCTCGTGTGTGGACACGAAAATATAATAGGATATTAATATTACTCTTCGTTGAGGTGACATCTTATGGAATGAAGGTTAAAATGTCTTGGTATTATTATTATTATTATTATTATTATTATTATTATTATTATTATTATTATTATTATTATTATTATTATGATTGTACTTTTGAATGTGCACTGGGAAATTACTGCATAACTTGGTATTATTTCTGAAATTTTTCCTCCATTGTATGTTATTTAGTTTATTACTGGGCACTATCTTGTCTCCAGGTCATCGAATAAATGAATTTCGGCGTGTATTGTTACGTGCCAAATAGCATTACAGAAAGAAACTAGTTCTTTCCAAACATCACGGCTGAACGTAGTAATATTTGGTTTATGTTTTGAGCTGCCAAGATAGTGTAGGGGTAACGTGTGGGACTCATGAGTAATGCAGCTAGGCAACATAGGTTCAAACCTTCTTGAGGCCAACCTTTGTTTTTTCACAAAGCGATCGTGAGGAATCGAAGATTGACTTTTCATACTAAATGAGGAATCGTTAAGAAGGAGGAAGCACACATCTGTAACACGATAGAGACAATTTACGAATGTTGGTTGAGGATGAGCAAACAACATTTACAGGAATTACTAGAACGGATCGAACCTATTCAACGATCTGAAGTATCCACTTTTCACATTACTGGTCTTAGAAAGCAACACTACAATATTTGTTAAAAATGTTTGGGGGGGAATAATCTGTGGAGTAGCGGTAGCATGCTGGACTTGCAATTGGAAAACCTCGGTTCGATTCCCCATCAAGTAAATTCTTTTTCTCATAACATAATGGCTAGAAACAGAGATTCATCTGCCGTTGGAGAACTTACAAAGCATCACTTGTGAGAATATGAGTAATGACTGTATGCGTTCTTTGTCATACAGTATAATGATAAGTAGTGTTCATTTATAAATTCGTCTTTCTCTGTGTGTCTAGTCCAGAGATGGGCATTTTTGCTAACCCTCACTCACCCTCACCCTCAGTTGACTCCCTCAGTCACCCTCAGCCACCCTCACCTTCAGTCGACTCCCTCACTATCACCCTCAGCCACCCTCACCCTCAGTTGGCTCCTTCACACTCACCCTCAGCCACCTTCACTCGACTCCCTTACCCTCACCCTCAGCTACCCTCACTCTCAGTCGACTCCTTCACCCTCACCCTCACTCAACCTCACCCTCAATCGACACCTCCACCCTCACCCTCAGCCACCCTCACTCTCAGTCGACTCCTTCACTCTCGCCCTCAGTCACCCTCACCCTCAGTCGACTTCTTCACCCTCACCCTCACTCACCCTCACCCTCAATCGATACCTTCACCCTCATCCTCAGCCATTCTCACCCTCACTCGACTCCTTCACCCTCACCCTCAATCGACTCCCTAACCCTCACCCTCAGACACCCTCGCCCTCAATCGACTCCCTCACCGTCAATCGACTCCCTCACCCTCAATCGACTTCCTCACCCTCAGCCACCCTCTATCAACTCCCTCACACTCACACTTTCTTTCATGTACTAAATAAACAATAAGTAAGGGTTAATATGATTCTCATTCAAGTGATTAAAATTTATATATTGCAATATACCAAGATATACATTATATCAACTGTATAATATTATTTATATTTCATATACTTGTATATATATATAATAGATGGCTATTTTGCACTAGGATCGCTCGCGCTCGGGTTCACCAAGACAAGAAAGAATATCAAAGGGTCGCGGACATAAGCTCACTGGACATAAGCTCACCGACAATAAGCTCACCGAGCATAAGCTCACCTTTGTTAATGGAAAAGCGGACAAAAGCTCCCCGGACATAAGCTCACCACTAATAATATAATTATATTATAAGATAATTAATGCAATAAAGAATACAATAATGAAAACTAAATACATTTATAGGTTAACTAATTTAATTGCAAAGGAAAATAAACCTGAATAAAACAAAAGAAGATACTGAAAAATGGCAAACAGAAAATATGACAAAAGTGAAAACCACATTTTGAATGTTAATATTAAGTAGATTTTGAATATAACTAACTAACTCTATGGCCTATGGAACCCGTAGGTTCAGTGCCGCGTTCACAAAAGCTCTCCACTGACTTCTATCCTTAGCTAATTGGATCCAGTTTCTACTTTGTATTCCTATTTCTGCGAGATCCATCTTAATATTATCCTCCCATCTGCCCCTAGGTCTTCCTAATGGTCGTTTTCCTATGGGTCTACCAGTCAAGACTTTGAAAGCGTTTCTACTTTCTTCCATTCTAGCTACATGACCTGCCCACCTAAGCCTCCTAGACTTGACGACCCTAACAATGTTGGGTAAACCGTATAAAATATGTAGTTCCTCGTTATGAAGCTTCCGCCATTCCCCATTCTCGTTCCTCTTGGGTCCGAATATTCTTCTCAGGATCCTGTTCTCAAATACTTTCAGTCTATGTTCTTCCCTCAGAGTAAGCGACCATGTTTCGCAACCATACAGAACAACAGGCATGATTATCGTTTTATATATTTTAAGCTTCAAATTCCTCGACAGAACTCGCGACGACAAGAGATTTTGAACCGAATAGTAACACGAATTCCCTGCTTTTAGTCGACATTTAATTTCTTCGTGAATATGATTTTCGTCTGTTAACATTGATCCTAAATATTTGATAGTATCCACTTTTTCAAAAGTATTATTTAATATTTTAACGCCTCCACAATTTGCCGTATTACGGTCCCGACGCACTTCCATGTATTTAGTTTTCTCTGCATTTACTTCTAAACCCATGTCCCTGCAAGCGTTTAATAATATCTCTGCATTTATTTCTACTGTTCTCCTATCATCCCCTATTAAATTTACATCATCAGCATATGCCATAACCTGGTGAATGCCGTTCAACTCTAGGCCCTGGTTGCTATCTTTGATTTTTCTTATGGCGTATTCCAGCACAAAGTTAAATAATAAAGGCGACAACGCATCTCCTTGTTTCAGGCCATTTTCGACGTGGAAGCTCGCGGACAAAAATTTTCCTACCCGGACTTTACTTTGGGATTCACTTAAACATATCTTAATTAATCTAATTAGCTTTCTCGGTATTCCAAGCTCTGTAAGAACGTTGTATAATATTTCTCTCCTAACAGAGTCGTAAGCCTTTCTGAAATCAATAAATAGTTGATGTACCGGGGTATTGTATTCCCACTTCTTTTCGAGTATTTGGCGAATGGTAAATATTTGGTCGATAGTTGATCGATTTCGTCTAAATCCGCACTGATAATCTCCAATAATTTCATCTGCGTATGGGGTCAGTCTTGCTAATAGAATATTTGAAAGGATTTTATAGGATGTTGACAGAAGAGAAATGCCTCGATAATTATTACAGTCAGTTTTGTCGCCTTTCTTGTGAATTGGAACAATGATTGACTCTTTCCACTCTTGTGGCAATTCTTCCTTGTTCCAGATAAGGAGAATGAGTTTGTGTATCTTGTTCCACAATTTTTCGCCTCCAGCTAAAATTAACTCAGCCGGAATTTCATCTACACCCGGAGATTTGTGTTTCTTTAATTTCTTTATAGCGGCTTCCACTTCTATTCGATTGGGTTCTGGAATATACGGTTCTGCGGTGTGTATCTCTTTTTCTCCACGCACATTAGTTTTTGGCTGCGTGTTCAGCAAATCGTCAAAGAAATCTTTCCATCTATTTAAGAGGCTATCCGTATCAGTGAGAACTGTTCCGTCAGATTTCTTTAATATATAAGCACGAGGTTGATAGCCTTTCTTAAATTCGCTGATCCCCTTATACAGATTTTGAATATAAAAATATAAATTGAAAACGGATTTGGATAAAGAAAGAGTGCTACTTCCTTTTACTGAAGAAAGTAATCCAACCCTCTCCTCTATGCTGAAACTTTCGGTGCAGGAAATTTTGCAGCACAGAAATATTGGTAAACGAAATTTTGGTGAAAGGGTGTCTCCTTGTTATATTCTTTTTTTCTTTTTTTTACTATGGTTGAAATCAACTCAGAAATATTTCATTTCTTTTTAGAAAAAAATGAAATGAAATCTTTTAAATTTTACGTCCCACTTTTATGGCGGTTGGGCTAAAGAAGACGGATGAATAACGAATGAAATGGTGAATGAAGAAAGTGGGAGAACCCCGAGGATACCCAAGCCCAAATTAGTTGTCCACCACAAAGTTTGCTTGGCGGGGACTGGGATGGAACCCGGGACCGAAGCACCAAAGGTGAAAGCTCTACCAACGAGCTACCGCTCTCCCTTTTAGAAAAACGCATGATGGGTATGAAAATAGAGCTACTAATGCTATATATCAGTTGTCAGATATCAGAATAAAGTAATAAGAATGTTGCGGGGTTTAATGTGTTAAACGTGGGTTGACTTTGAGGCACTTGTAATAAAATGCTCCGGATATTTAAATCTGGGCTTTGACTACTAGTAGGCCTACCTTCTCAATAGAAATAGGAGTTATCAAACATCAGAATAAAATATTAAGAATGTTGCAGAGTTCAAGTCTTAAGGCTGTTATTATACTTGCAGACCAATACTAATCAAATGAACCTCTTTCTTATTTTATTTATTAAGAACAAAACAACTTATGAACCAAAAGAAAAACCTTTGTGTTAGTAAATAAGAAAGAGATTTCTTTGAGTGTTAGGCTGCAAACACGACGACAGCACTAAGAACCAAGGCCTAAATACATCTGAGTATGATGAATTCGTTAAAAAAAAGTCACAAACCAGCATCACGAATCCTGTTAAGTAACCAAATTCTATTATGTAAGTATGCATGCCTAATCATGAAAATATTTTAATGCAGTGAAATTGGTTGGATTGTCCGCCATATAAGAAAATTTTGGTTCCAAAATTTCCAGGGCAAAAATTACGCCTACTGTCGCCCATGCTTAACACATTAAACTTGCAACATCTCTATCTTATTCTGATATCTGATAACTGCTATACAACATTAGTAGCTCTGCTTTCTACTGAATTCTTAGGCCTATTTGTAATTGTAATCAATGTCTAGATTTTAATATCCAGGGTATTTTGTTACAAGTTCTTCCAGGTCTGTCCACGTTTAATACAACGCAACTCCCAACGTCCTTATTATTATTATTATTATTATTATTATTATTATTATTATTATTATTATTATTATTATTATTATTATTATTATTTTACACCTGATAAGTGATATAATATAGTAGCTCCATTTTCCGCTTAGGAAGTAGCCAACGCCTAAATTTCAATATTATTAATATTATATTCAATATTAAATTTCAATATTATGTGAATTTTATTAAAAGTCGGTGAGCTTTTGTCCGCGCCTGTAATATAAGACTACCGATCAGCTTATGTCCAGTGAGCTTTTTGTCGGTGAGCTTATGTCCGACGGGCGGCGGTAATTTTGTCACCGGAAACTTCGTTACCAGAAAGTTCGTCATGGTAATTTCGTCACCGGTAATTTTGTTACCAAAATATTACCACATAGGTAATTTCGTCACCAAAAATTTTGTCACGATAATTTCATCACCAGTGTCTTTTAGAACATAATACAAGTACAATGAATGAATCGAAAAAGCTTTTGAAATTGCTTTCTTTAATCTTCAACTGAAGCAAATCGAAATATATAATAATAATAATAATAATAATAATAATAATAATAATAATAATAATAATAATTATTATTATTATTATTATTATTATTATTATTATTATTATTATTATTATTATTATTATTATTATTAAATAGTTACATATTTTAGATATCGTATTTGAGGTAAGAGATAAAAGTTTCCAGTAATTCTATCACAGAAATACATATCATATAGGAAATTTTGTCATGGTTATTTTTTTATCTTTCTTGAACTAAGTAGAGGCAAAGTAAATGACCTAAACAGTTTACGTTATTTTAATCAAACTTGGAAAACAATTCGGTTGGTGTTGAACCCTGCAAAATGTAAGTTTCGGGTACTCGACGCACGAGCAAATACAAGAAAATAGTGCCAGCTTCAGCAAATGTTAAAAGCAAAGGCAACGTAGGGAACTAATGGGTTTATATATCACTATTTCCAAATATTAAGTTTCGCCAATATCAAAATTTCAGAACAGAAAATTGCAAACAAATATGAGAAGATATGCCAATCCGTTCATTTTCCCGCAAAGTAGACGAAAATTTGCATCGTTCTTGTACCGTTCTCTGAGCCCAAACACTTGGACCTTCCTCCACGTTAACTGAGTCATGTGAAAACAGTGATCTTTTCTAGAAACTATTGAAAGAAGAATGTTATATTTCAACTCTGATTAAACATTGGCGAATTGTTATTGGATATATATGTGAAGAAAACAAATTTATATAAAGGGAAAAAAACATAAATATTTCTAACCGTTTTCTTTAAATATAGCCTTATGGAACTATTCAGAAGTGAAATATGGAAGGTGGACGGAAACTTTTCAATGACTCCTTAAAAATATCACGCAGGCCCTATATGTTATTTGAGGTGAGACTTCCTTTACTAGGTGTATGCCCTAATGCAGAACAAGACACAAAATTCATATGAAGAACTGTTTCGTGCGGTGGTGTATCAGTGCAGTGAATTCAGTGAATACCCGGACCCTGTAACTGTGGTTATGGATTTCGAGATAGCGGAAATGCAGACTGTAAAAGCAACGTTCGGAAACTCAACTCGTGTATAGCATTGCTTTTTTCACCTGACTCACTCAACGTGGAGAAAGGTCCAGGAGATTTGATTGGTGATGGGCATTTTTGCTAACCCTCACTCACCCTCACCCTCACCCTCACCCTCATTCACCCTCACCCTCAGTTGACTCCTTTCCCCGCACCCGCAGCTACCCTCACCCTCAGTTGACTACCTCACCCTCACCCTCAGCCACCCTTACCCTCAGTTGATTCCCTCATACTCGCCCTCAGACACCCTCACCCTCAATCGAATTCCTCACCCTCACCCTCAGACACCCTCACCCTCAGTTGACCCCCTCACCCTCAGACACCCTCATCCTCAATAGACTCTTTCACTCTCACCCTCATCTACCGAAATGAGGGTGAGTGAGGGTGAGGGCGGCCCTCTTGAGGGCAAAAATGAGTGAGGGTGCCCATCTCTGGTCTAGTCATCTTCATCTTCGTCTCCTATTTATTACTTCTCTCTCTGGTAAATCTGTTCTTTTTCCTCCAGGTTGCCGTGTCTCAATCGAATCACTGGGTCAGTACGGGTTCGAATCTTCGACGCAGTGTCGGTCCATAACCAATCCACATCACCCAACTGATGCAATGGCCCACTTAAGCTCTGGTGCGTTCATTCTATCTGTTCGAATTAGAAAGTTATATTCACAATAGGTGAAATCGAGAGTGGATGTTCAGAACAGATAAATCTTCAGATATAACTAGAAAATGGCCCCTTTTCTGCTGATTCAAGAGAAGATTTTATTTATATTAGTTTGACAAAGTTCGTTTCCATCCTATAATTCAATGTATTTTATTCACGTTTTCAATGTAAAACATACAAAGTCTGTTACGTTTATAAAGAACATCCAATTTTTGTTTTGAACATCTGTAACTTTTCATTATGATACAGTTTGGACTTCTAATATTGACTCTTTCTAATAGAAATTTAGCAGTAAAATAGCAATCATTCATTTATTCTTTTCTTTGTTTCTTTTCTTTATTTTTGTTCAGTTTGTATTAGTAGTCCGGAATGGAGGTATTACTGGGTTTATTATAATGTATTTCGTATCCGTACGTTCAATGAACACCACCGAATTTGCTACCGAAACACGTGAAACAAATCACGTGTGTTAAACTATTGACATTGTTCTATATGTGTTTCAGAGCTCTACAATTTCACAGGAAATTGAGTATTTAATTTGACCTCCAAGTTTGGTATTTCTTTTGAAAGTGACTTAATGATTGTTTCCTGTCTCTTCTATGTATTCGAATAGTAATGAAGAAATATATAATCCAAACTTACTTCTATATTCCTGTTGGATCTCTGGAAACGGAACTTGATAATGTTAGGTTCTTTCTTTTTAAATACTTTTAAATTCCTTATTTTTATTTGTGTTCAGTTTTCTTCTTCTTCTTCTCTCCCCTTTCCTCTCTCTATCTCACTTCTGTATGTCTGTCTAGCAGGCATACATCGCTTTCAACTGTTCATTCTGTGTGTGTTTAAGTCTCTCCCTACATTATCTTATGAATCTAGTTTCGTCTCGGTTTGATTGTTTCATTTTGTGTATACTAATATATGTATATTTTGAAATAAGAATTGCACTCATCTTTTTTGCTGATTTTAGTATGGGAGAGAGGAAAGGAGGAGTGAGAGGGGATGTTTTTACCAGACACGATTATGGGATAAGAAGGTGTATATTGGGTGGCCTAGCTGTACGGGGTTAGCTGTCGCAATTTTTTTGATGCGGAATGTACGTTTATGTGTATTTTACAAGTTAGACTTCCAGAGGATCTAATACTAAAATAAGAAGAGATACTATGTAATTACTCCTTCTTTTCAACTAATAATCTGTTCGTTTGTCAGCAAAGGCAAAAAATGCATGTTTTGTTTTATTATTATTTTCAAATGTCTCAGAAACAATGAACAGTGAACCTAATAGGATTCAGAGAATTATTTTTCCTGTAATTGGTTCCGAATGACAATTTGAAATTTTTTTCTATTTTTCTTTTCTATTACAACGCATCAGTATGTCAGTACAAAGAGGGAACGTTGCATCAGTTTTGGGAACGCTACTCTCTGGTAAGGAACTGGAGGAGATCTTTTTTCTTTAATCTCGGTGAAAGTTTGAAAATGCTGTTGCAAAGCTTATCACAATAATGTATATTAGTAAATAATTATATTTTAATATTCTGTAAAATATAAATTTCAAATAATAGTTTTCGGAACTTTGATTAAAAAATTGCAGTTAAAGATGTGTTAAGTTAGTAGTGATACTGGGAACTAAATACGAATAGTAATATAATTATGAACACTAATAAATTATTAAAACTTAACGGTATAGGCTTTACTAGTGATTACATGCGTATTACTAGTATATGCGGTCTGTTCAGAGATGCATAGACTATCTTCACGAGAGAAAGTAAAGAAAGACCCTAAACCTTTACGAATTTCCTTTAGGTCTGACTCATTTTCCCTGTATTTCTGTCAAAGATAGGGGTGAAAATTCATCGATAATGTGGCAGTATGTGTATGATAATTTTGTAAAAGGTTAAAAAGAATAGTTATAATGCAGGACGTTAAGATAATCTATTACATTTGTGACTTCAAATTATTTATATGTGAGTTTTGTGGTGGACAAACCAATGTGCGTGAGTTTTCTTAGGATTGTCCCGTTTCTTTCCACATTTTTCATTAAACTATTTCATTCATTTCTCATCATCACCGTCTCCTTTAACCTAGCCCGTAAACCTAAAAGTACCGTATTTTTCATTATTTATATATTCAATCTAGAACGATTTAATAAGATTGAAGTAAGGCAAATATCATAATTCGAATATACTACAGTGATTAACCATCTGCACTAAGCGATTTGTTAATTATATCACTGCCAGTTCTGGTGTCCCCAAAATGTACTTTTGTCCAGTTACTTCCCTTGAAGCCAAACAAAGGGGAACTTTATGAGAAGTTATCGATATCAGCAATTTAAAAAGCAAGAATACTTCAAAACATCTTGCTGTTTTCTTATATAACATGTTATTAATCCTACCCGTCTTTTGCATTGAAGGTTGAGAGGAACTGGACTTTGTTTCCAAAAATGTTCGAAATCTCAAGGAACAAAGTAAAATCAATTTACTTGCAATGTCAGTAATGCAAGTTCCATGCCACAATAAAGCTACTTCATGGTAGAATATACTAGAGTAGAAAATAAACAAAAACTTGAATAAATTTTGCTGTGCATTAGGCGAATTACATTTCTTTCTTGCTTTTATAAAGATGGACTTTTAAAACGATATTTTTTTCTTCGTGAAAGCAGATGAAGACTTTTGAAATTGATTTTCTATAAACTCTTTCAGTAAGTAGCTCCGTAACTAATATTGAAAATAAACATAAAATCATGATGGGAAGAATACTTAAAATTATGAAATATACCATAAAATATAATGATTTATTTATTACTTCTATTTCTGTCGCGCGGCACTCCTGAACTTTGTGATGGAAAAACACCACAAAGGTGATTTTTCTCGAAGTTCTTTCGTTTACTCCATTTTTCATTTCACCATCACCATCCGTCTCATTATGAGGTTTTTTTTTAAGCCTCTGTGCAAATTCATGATTTGTTAAACCGAGAAATGTTCTTCGATTTACAAATTAAGACCTAAAAATATTTTAAGCTAACTTCACAGCAATTCACCTTTTGCCCAGGAAGAGGAATTTGATTTTTTTTAAGCAAGAACAATGCTGATATTTCATTATGTAAAAATAACCTTTGCACATTTTGAAGTAACAGAAGAAGACTACTGAAAGGAAGATACGATGTTTCTAAAAGCATTCTTTCTGAGAAATTCGATAGCTTATATTTATGTATATTTACGTCACTTATCACTTAATGACGATCCCGCTAGAAACAACATAAATAACAAACTGGGCAACTTCTTTTCTTGTTTTCTTTTCTAACATAGACCACCGCTAAACTGAAGTTCATAACTTCATCCATGTTTAATTTAATATCTACTTTAATTTCTTTATTTGTCTTAGACTGATGTATCTACACATCATATTCTCTTTTAGTGCATAATTTAATGTTGTACAGTAGCTTCTTTTATCGTACAATAATCACGCTCAATGTGTGCATGTTTTGATGTTTATAATTTCGAACTCTGGGATAACCGAACTTAACATTTTAACATTCGTTCATGAATTCTTTAAGATTCCTTTTTTGTTGTGAAATTATATTACACGATACCTGCACTATCACAAATTCGTATCTATACTAAATTTGCAGATATATGAAGAAACCTTGAAAATGGCTTTAGCAGAATACAATTTGAATATTTCACTCACAATCTTTCTATGTGAAGTAGCTAGGGAAGAGCACAAAGTAGTGAAAAATAGTCAAACCAAAATGATGACACCAAATATTAATGGTTCGAGTACACCCTAAGACACATACACATTTTTGAGTAGAAGTATGGAAAAGAAAGATGAAATTTATGATTGATAGTATCTTAGTAAAAACATTTCAAAATGATTAAATTTTTCACCAAGAAATACCAGCCTCATGTCAAAAGAATAATCTGTTTCATGCCAGAAGAATCAACTATATTAGAAATTAACAAATTTGAGTCCTTTCAAGATTTGGTTACTCTAAGTTGAAACGAGCGAGATCATAGCAGTATACTATAGATTAAGTTCTTAACTGTAGGATGAATGTATTCTAAATCACAATGAGTGTCTATCTACTCAATAGATTTTAAAAATTTTCCTTTTAAAAGGTTTTATTTTTGGATCAAAGGGTCCAATACATTTCAGGAAAAAAATTTTCCAAGCCTTATATCTCGGGAACTACATATAGTATATCCAAACTAAAAATACCGATTTAGGCATGTCAGTATGATGCACTTATTCCGTAAAAAATAAGAAAACTCGATTTAAATGCCGTTGAAAAATTTTGTGGCCCCTGATCCACAAAATACAATATATTTCACTCAATCAAAGATTTTCTTGTACGCTCCAAAATTTGAGAACTACCTATAGTGTAGAAAAATCAAAACTAAATATTTGCTCAGTATGATGTGCTTTTCCCGTTAAAAAAATATATATGACAACTCGATTTAGGTGCCGTTCAAAAATTTTGTGGCCACTGATCTAGAAAATTCAATATGTGTTTCACTCAATCAAACATTTTCTTGTACGCCCCATAATCTGAGATCTACATACAGTGTAGCCAAACCAAAACCACCACTTAACTTAGTATGATATGCTTATTCCGTAAAAAAAAAAGAAAAAAAGTGAAAACTCGATTTTGGTGCCGCTGAAAAATTTTGTGGCCTCTCATTCAAAAAATTCACTATATTTCATTCAATCAAATATTTTCTTGTACGTCCCATATTCTGAGAACTACATACAGTGTGCCAAACCAAAACTATCACTTAACTCAGCATGATGTGATTATTCCGTAAAAAAATAAAATAAAATAAAATAAAAAATAAATAGAAAACTCGATTTGGTGCTGTTCAAAATTTTGAGGCCCCTGATCCACAAAATTCAATATATTTCATTCAATCAAACATTTTCTTGTACGCCCCATTATCTGAGAACAGTATAGCCAACCTAAACTATCACTTAACTCAGTATGATGTGCTTATTCCGTAAAAAATATGAAAACTCGATTTAGGTGGCGTTCAAAAATTTTGTATCCCCTGATCCACTAAATTCAATATATTTCTCCAATCGAATAGTTTCTTGTACTCCCCATGTTCTGAGAACTACATACAGTGTAGCCAAAACAAAACTACCACTTAACTCGATACGATGAGTAGAAAAGGATGAGACCCTCGTCAACAGTAGGGATATTGTCTGTTAATTATATTATTGGTGTTGACTACTTTCTTTTGTGTGATCGGACAGGCCCTTAGAGGATTTTAGGAGGGGGAGGGTTTATTTCCCGACCCTTAAGTGGTCAGACCGGTTCCTGAAAAGGTAAACTGTTAGAAGTAGTTTCTAGAAAGGTTGAATGACCTCTATAAAGTAATTACTTTATAGGGATTGTTTCTATTAAAAAAACTGAAAGGAATTATATTCGAAATATTAAAAACATGATGAACAATCTCTGATTGTGATCAAATTAATTATTTTAATTCTTTCGTATTTTAATTTAATCATTTATTTACATAATGTAGATCAGCTAATCTGTGATCAAATTAATTATCTTTTATTGGATCGTATGCTAAAGCATGCTTCATAGAAGAGCTATACTGTGATCAAAGATGGGGAGGGAATAAACTTTATTAAAGCGGGACTTGGTTTTATTCATTCATAATATGTAAAATATTACTCGTTTTATGGAGTACGTATGCTTTTGCATGATACGCTATGCTGCATGAGCAATCGTATGCATAGCATACTCGTCGTTAAGAACTTGGGAAGATTTTCGTACTGGTATACACGAGTCCAAAAGTGCATTACCACCTGCAATTCCGCTTTTCCTGCAATAGCAGGCTACCGTAAAAGCTCCACGGTTGGGTTCGTTGCGAATTCGAAAGGAGTTGGACCAAACCTCGATTTTGTAACAAATATATCAGTGTGGCAAACTGCAAATAAGAGAATAGAACAAATTGTTAAAAATGAAAATTTTATTATCGTGACGGAGCTGGATGACATCAAAAGTTACAAAATGATCTTACTTAAGCAGTTCAAACAAGATGAATGGCAAGAAACAGATATCAGAGGAAAGAATTCCTCTCCTTCATACCCAAAAAAATCCCGTAAAAAAAGTTACATAACGTAAAGTTTTAATATAAAAGCCCCACCCTAAAGTGTGAAAGTTGACACTCTAAAGGCAAAGACAAGAACAATGAGTATACGAGTATACGTAAAATGAGTATACGAGTTTCGTATTTTTCTTGAAAAAACGGTTGGGTGGGGCACGGATCCCTCCCAATCTTTGACCACGAAAAATCAAATCTGCTGGTAACAATATGTCAGATGTGTGTAAAGGACATGAAGAAGTGCAAAGAAATTTTTCTATGGGCAATGCGCAAAAAATAAGGGAAAACGCTTCCATTACTTTCTGCTGAAAGACGGTTCTAGGGGTCATAAGGTTAATCCAAAATTTTCAAAGTTGACGCCCGAAAGGCAAAAGTAAGTGAACCGAAGCAAATGAAATTGTGCACAGATATTGTAGACATAAAATCAGGGAATCCGTGTTTCGTATTTTCCTGGAAGGAACGGTAGGATAGGGGACAGACCCATCCAAACCATTGATTACGAAAAATGGAAAGTGCTAGTAACAGTATGTCAGATGTGTATAAAGAACACGAAGTATTGAAACGAAATTTCTTGTATGAATAATTGGAAAAAATAAAGGAATACCAGTGTTTCTATATTCTCCAGAAAAACGGCTTATTGGGGCAAAGGTTCCCAAAAAATAATTTAAAAATGGACACCCGGAGGGCAAAAAGAAGTGAACCGAATAGAACGAAATCCTGCACAGATACTGTAGACATTAAGTGGTGGAATACGGGTTTCCAATTTTCCTGGAAAAAATTGTTTTGTGGGGGACGGACCCCACGAAACCTTTGATTGCGAAAAATCAAAAGTGCTAGTAAGTATGTCAGATGTGTGTAAAGGACATGAAGAATTGCAACGAAACTTTTTGTATGAGCAATACGCAAAAAGTAAAGGAAAACGGATTTCTTTATGTTGTTCGCAAAGACGGTTTGAGGAACAAAAGAACTCGCCTCAAAAAATTTTGAAACTTGAATACGGAAAGGCAAGAATAAATAAACCTATGTGAATAAAAATTTGTACAGATATCGCATACGTAAAACGAAAAATTGAGTTTAGTATTTTTCTGGAAAAAACGGTTGCGTGGGGCACGGACCCGTGCAAACCTTTGATCACGAAAGATCAAAAGTGCTAGTAACAATATGTCAGATGTGTTTAAACGACATGAAAAATTGCAACGAAACTTTGTGTATGGACAATACGCAAAAAAGGAATATGTTTTTTTTAATGTTTTGCGGGAAAACGGTTTTAGGGGCAAAAGAACCCCTCCAAAACGTTTGAAATTTAACGCCGGAAAGGCAAGAAGTGAATGAAATTGTGCATGGATATTGTAGACGTAAAATGAGAGAATATGGGTTTCGTATATTTTTTTAAATAAGGGTTGGGTGCGGCACGGACCCCCCTAACCTTTGATATCAAAATATCAAAAGTCCTCGTAACAGTATGTCAGATGTGTGTAAGGAACATGCAGAATTGTAACATAACTTTTTGTATGGACAATACGCAAAAAGTAAACGAATACGGGCTTCTTATGTTCTGCGGGAAATTTAGGGGGCAAAAGCTCTCACTCTAAATTTTGAAAGTTGACGCCCGAAACGCAAAAACAAGTGAACCGAAGTGAATGAAATTTTTAAACATATTGTAGACGTAAAATGACGGAATACGGGTTTTGTATTTTCCTCGAGAAAACAGTTGGGTTGGGAACCGACCCCTCCAAACCTTTGATCACAAAAAATTAAAATTGGTAGTACTGTATGTGAGTTGTGTGTAAAGGACATGAAAAATGCACCGAAGCTTTTTGTATGGATAATACGCAAAAAAAAAAAATAAAATAAAATAAAAATAAAATAAAATAAAGCAATACGTATTCTTTTATGTTCTGTGATAAACATATGAGAGTACAGAAGCTCCCAAACAAAATTTTGAAAGTTGACGCCCGAAAGGCAAAAGGAAATGAACCGAAGTGAGTGCAATTATTCACAGATATTGTAGACATAAAATGAGAATGCGTGTTTCGTATTTTCCTGGAGAAAACGGCTGGGTGGGGCATGAACCCCTCCAAAGTTTTGATCGCAAAAAATGTAAAGTGTTAGCAACAGTATGCCAGATGTGTATAAAGGACATGGTGAATTGTAACGAATCTCTTTGTATGGTTAATACGCCAGAAATAAAGCAATATGGGTACCCTATGTTCTGCGGAAAAACGGTATTAAAGGACAAAAGCTCCTACTCAAAATTTTGAAATTTGACGCCCGAAAGGCAAAAAGAAGTGAACCGAATTGAATGAATTTCTACACATATATTATAGACGTAAAAGGAGGGAATACGGTTCCCTATTTTCCTGGAAAAAATGGTTGGGTGCGCCACGAACCCCTTCAAACCTTGGATACCGAAATGTCAAAAGTTCTAGTAACAGTATGTTAGATGTGTGTAAAGGACCTGAAGAATTGCAACACAACTCTTTGTATGGACAATACGCAAAAAGTAAACGAATACGAGCTTCATATGTTCTGCGGAAAGACGGTTTTAGGGGGAAAACCCCACCCAAAATTTTGAAAGTTGAATCCCGAGAAAAAGAAGAAATGATCCAAAGTGAATAAAATTGTGCATAGATATTGTAGATATAAAATGAAGGAATAAGGATTTCGTATTTTCCTGGGGAAATGGTTGTGTGCGGCACGGACTCCCCTAACCCTTGATCACGAAATATCAAATGTGCTAGGAACAGTATGTCAGATGTGTGTAAACGACATCAAGAAATGCAACATAACTTTGTGTATTAACAATACGCAAATAATACGTTTCCTTCTGATCTGCGTGGAAACGGTTTTGGGGGCAAATGCCCTCTCCCCAAACTTAAAGTTGAGGCCCGAAAATCAAGAGGAAGTGAACGGAAGAGAATGAAATTGTGCACAGATATTGCAGACGTAAAACGAGAATAAGTTTTTCGTAATTTCCTGAAAAAACGGCACGCTGGGGCACGGACACCTCCAAATCTTGGATCACGAAAAATCAAAAGTGGTCTTAACAGTATGTCAGATGTGTGTAAAGGACATGAATAATTGCAACATAACTTTGTGTATGGTAACACGCGATACGTAAGCGAATACTGGTTTTAAATGTTCTACGGGAAAACGGTTTTAGGGGCATAACCTCCCACCCAAAATTTTGAAAGTTGACTCCCGAAAGGCAAAAAGAAGTGAACCGAAATGAATGAAATTATACGCAGATATTGTAGACGAAAATAAGGGAATACGAGGTTGGTATTTTCCTGGAAAAAACCGGATGGGTAGGGCGCGGACCCCTCCAAACATTTGATCACGAAATATCAAATCTGATACAACAGTATGTCAGATGTGTATAAAGGACAAAAAGAATTGGGACGAAGCTTTGTGTATGAACAATAGGCAAAAACTAAACGAATACGTTTCTTTATTTTAGGAGAAAAACTGTATTAGGGGCAAAAGCCACCGCTCATAATTTTGGAATTTGTCCCCGAAAGGCAAGAACAAGTAGACTGAAGTGAATGAAATGTTCGCAAATATTGTAGAGATAAGATTAGGGAATACGTGTTTCGTATTTTCCTGAAAGGAAAAAAAGCTGTTGAGTGAACCGAGGCGTTGTGTGGCGAGAGGAGTAGACCGAAGGGAATGAAATTGTATGTAGATATTGGATATGTAAAATATAGCCTTCCGTGTTTCACAAGTGTCGTCGCTCCATCCGATGTCTTCAAATTTTACAGACCAACCAACAGGAAGCGCAAACAGTATAGCGTATTTTATAAAATAGTATTTAGGAGGTACTTTTAACCTTTGCAATGTTTTTCCGCATAAACAAAAACAAGTGTCTCTTTATTTCCAGTTTGTTGCTGATCCGCCAAATTTGAAGCAAAACGGATAGGGACACTTGAGAAACACGAGAGGACTTATTTTACATAGGGTCTATATAATATCTACACACAATTTGATTAGCTTCGGTCAACTCCTTCGCGCGCTATTGCAGCAATATTTCTTTTGTTTTGGATTGGGCCTAGGCCCTAACACTGTTTTTCCGCAAAAATTACAACACGTTTCATATGTGGTTTTGCAAATAGTCCCTTTACGAAGTTTCGTTGCAATTTTCCATATTCTTTAGGAACTTCTGACGTATGCTTATTTGCCCTTTTCATATTCCGTAATCAACGGCTTAGAAGGTCCGTACCTCACAACCGATTTTTCCAGGGAAATACGAAACCCAATTATGCAGTTTTATGTCTACAATATCTGCGCGAAATTTCATTCAATTGGCTGCACTTCTTCCTGCATTTTAGGCATCAAATTTCAAAATGTTGGTGTGGGGGCTTTTGCCCACTAAAACCATTTATCCGCAAGAAGTAAATTAAAAACGGTACTCGTTCCTTTTTTGGGTATTGTCCCTACACAATGTGTCGTTCCAATTTCTCACGTCTTTCAAGCACTTCTGACACACGGTTATTAGCAATTTTCATATTTCACGATCAAAGTTCTGGAGGTGTCTGTGTCCCACCTAAAAGGTTTTCTCTTTTATCAGAAAAAAAAAACGTATTCCCTCATTTTATGTCTACAATATCTGTGCACAGTTTTACTTACTTCGGTGGGATCTTTTGCCCCTAAACCGGTTTTCAGCACAAAATATAAAAACATGTCCCTTTTTTGGTATGTTGTTCATACACAAAGTTTCGTTGCAATTCTTTGTGTTCTTTACACACATCTGTCATTGTTACTAGCACTTTCAATGTTTCGTGATGAAAGCTTTGCATTGGTCCGTTCCCCACCTAACCGTTTTTTCCAGGAAAATACGAAACACGCGTTCCCTCATTTTATGTTTGAAATATGTGTGTAAATTTCGATTACTTCGGTTTACTTCTGTTTGTCTTTCTTGCATCAACTTTCAAAATTGTGTGGGGGGCTTTTGACCCCATAAACAGTCTTTTCCACAGAAAATAAGAAACACGTATTCGTTTATTTCATGTGTAGTATCCACCTCCCAAATTTTATCAAAATCGGAGTGTTGCACTTCGGAAGTGTTACTTGTTAGTAATAATATTTCGTTAAAATTTTATGAACAAATAGAGAGAATTAAAGCGAAAACTTGGGATCAATTAGAACTTTCGGCTCCTACCAACATTCAAAGAAATGACAACACAAGTATTTGGATGCAAGGTAGACATGAAATTTGAAACTGAGATTTAGTTATTTTTTGTCATGATTTTAATGCACACTGCAAAGTTCATAAATGCTAATTAAGTCAGGATTTTATATCGAAATTAAGCTGCAACCTAATAATTCTTGTTAGAGAACCCGAATCGGCAATGCGAATTTCAGATTAGTCTATGCTTTAGATAATATGGGAAAAAGGTGTAGAGTGTAACCTAAGAATTTGGCCAAGTGTGTTGCGAGGCGATTTAATAAATTGCATGTCTTCCACTGGGTGGAGTTCACCACAACCGTTTCATTTTTTTTAAAACAAAACATTTTTATCTTGAGTTACATTTAGGGATCCGCACGAGACGAATCGAGACAGGATTTTCCTGACAAAATTCTAGTCGAGCCACGGCTCTTCCAATAGAGAAATATACATTTGTCGACTCGATACATCGCTTTTATAGCGCAGTTTCGAGACGAGACAGCCACAAACCTTGTCTCGTACGCATCCCTATTTACATTACCACACATTACAACAGTGACAATTTATATTATGTTAGAATAAACTATGAGCTTTAATAGAAAAAGTGTAGACACTCTATAATTATTACGTAGTAAGGTTTCAAGAGATTCAGTGATTGATCGTGCCGTGTGTGAAGTTATGAAATATGAATTGGTTTCAACAGGCGCGGATCCAAGGAGAATTTTATAGGGGCTCAGGTATACCCTGGATAGAATGGGTTTCAATTCTACTTTATTTACACTGGGTAAGATTGGAAACTATGGTTTAGTCCATCCCTTGATCATATCCTGGTTCTGCGGTGTTAATATCTTGTCAGAACTTGCTGTTCTAGAAGCCTCAAGTACATATGCGATAAAATAGTATTTCTGCATTACGCACCTTTTTAAAAGTACTTTTAATATTTATATGTATCTTCAGACAGAACCTCCTCGAAAAGTTTGCTTTATTGGATACTGTATTTCTGACGATGCTTCCATTATCAAATAGTGTATGTAGTTTTATTTAACATAGAATTGCAAACGCCAAAACAGTTGAAAACTTTTTCATTCTTTTACCTTTTCTTGAATTGATTTTGAGATTAACGTCCCTTTCAGCAACGAAGCTATATGAGACGTGGACCTACTAATTAACGTCAAATTCGAACCACATGAACTCCCACTGGGAATCGAACCTGGGTCTACCATGCCTTAATTTTACTTGAATCTGGACTCGAACCTTCTCAAGCGGATTTAAGAGGGTGCACTTGCTACCCCTGAGTTTTTAAATGAATGTTTTTTTTAGTAATTATATTAATTTTACTTTTGAAAAGGTGCACGCATTGCCCTTTTTTAAAGAAAAAATCCTTGAATTATACGTAGTCAGTGTGGAACAGGTTTCATTTTTATACGTGGCAATACTAACTTCCTTGGTACCCTCTCTTCTGCATCTAGACACAGAAATATTGCATGTAATTACTGCCATATTATGATTTTTATAATATGGCAGTAAGGAATAAAGAGTAGGTGTCGTACTAACTCTTGTATCGATTTCTTACTAAGCAGGGATAAAGTCAATCTGAAAAGGTAGGAGGACGGTAGGTAGGGCATAAGGTCCCGCCGTCCCGCATGCCTATCTTTGCCCATTCTAATTTCTTAGGAACTGGCGGGACGCCGTACACATATTTTTGAGGTGGGGGACTGCGTCCCCCGCGTTTCCAAGCACTTTTACCCCTGATGCTAAGTATTAGTTGCTGTGAGGACTAACGAAAAATATTATGTGATAATAATTATGATGATACTACTACTACAACTACTCCTACTACTGCTACAAATAATAATAATAATAATAATAATAATAATAATAATAATAATAATAATAATAATACCACTACTTCTACTACTACTACTACTACTACTACTACTACTACTACTAATAATAATAATAATAATAATAATAATAATAATAATAATAATAATAAGGATTTGAATGATAAATATATTTTTCAACTTCCTATTACAATTCCTGTGGGCTTCCGTGATTCTGGATATATTATTTTTATAAGGAATAAAGAGGCTTCAAGCAACAACGATTTGTATAGAAAATCTTATCAGTATTTTCCAAAGAACAAAGCAACTGACAACTAACCTTGTGTTTCTTTTTTAACACAATGATACAAGGCACAGAAGCCATGCCTGCGGGCACCTCGCTTTTTTCCCTGAAGGTAGCATTAGTTCTAAAATCAAGACTCATTCTGTCGTTGGCACGTGTCGAATCAGCTTGATTGCTGTGCGATGTTTTGCCTTCAGGCGATCTACTAGATAAGAGTCAAGAAGGAAAGACAGAAAGAAAACGATATGCTTATTTCATGGAGATATGCTTGCCTTTTGGCATTAATTGTTTGAAAACCAAAATTGCTCTAAATATCCATTTTGTTATTTCATAACAAGAAAAAAGGAAAATATTAATACTCGTATATAGTAGAGATAAAACTAAAGGGGAACGAGGGGGGAGGTCACCCCTACACTTCTAAAAAATGTCTGTGGCATCCTCCACTTTCTAAAAATTTACAATATCCAAAGATAGGCACGGGGGACGGTGTGACTCATGCCTCCCCATACCTTTTTAGATCCAGGTTTACCCCTGGTATATAGGAAGAAAGAAAAAATATATTTCACGCAAATAACAAAATATTCTTCTTAACTTCCCCTTGGCCTTGTGTATTTCAAAATTGTTCGTAATGTTTTTCCTAACGCCAACAGAACAGTGATGGTATAAAAAGAATTGTTAATTCCTATCGAAAAAGAAAAAAATATAATTACATTTATAAAACAAAAAAAACAAGAAAAATATTTCAGTCTGTCTTTGCAATTGCAAATGCTTAGAGCTATCTTTCCGTTCTGCTCATCAACACCTCAAACCAGGCCCGTATCCAGGGGGGTCTAGGGTTATTCGGTCCTCCCTAAATTTTTGCATCCCCATAAAGGTTTTACAGTAGGCTTGCAAAAGAACTATAATACAGTGATGAGCTATCATATGGTTCTATCGGCCCCCCTATCAGCTGGCCCCACCCTACATTTTTGGGCTGGCTACGGCCTGCTTCAAACTAATACTAGTCTTGAAGAAAAAAATTTCAATAAACATAAAAATCTTATAATTTTAAACCTAATAGTGCGTCCACGAAGCATTATTATCTATCACATCATTCTTTCGAGGAGGAATAGAATCAATTAGTGACGAAGGAATGGAAGGAGGTGAATTGGGACCTTTATGTTATGTGCCATCCCGGCATTTGCCTGGTATGAATGAGGAAAACCGAAGAAAAACCTCACTCAGAATGGCTTGATTGAAAAAGCTGTTACCCCTTTTCGACCAAATGTCCCCTTGCATACAGTGAATGAAACCTCTTGTTTCTCAACACTTTCAATCAACTGTTTTCTTAGAGCGTTTTACATGACATCTGATTCTTGATTATTTAATGGAAGATTAAGATGCCTGGATCATTGTCCATTTGAAAATAAAATTTTTCGTTTGGTGTGGGCAGCATAATATTCAACTACAAAGTCTTTCTTATTCCTGTTACCTAAGGGTCTTTTTCCTTTTTTCTAATTTTTTTTACTACTTCCTTCAAGACTAAGGACGATTGTTCCTTAATCTCTGAATCCCACTTATAAAGAATTTGTGATCCAAACTTACCCCTTAACAAAGAGAAATAATGAAACCTGTTGAGTTAAACGCTTGAAACAATATTGGTGAAAATTTCACTAGCAGCAATTACGCAATAGATGATTAGGATATTTAAAACACAACTTATACGATACTAGAGGTCCTACAACTATCAGATCTTTTGATTGCAATGTATGACGAGTAAACGACACGCTATAATACTGAAAACTGATACACATGCTATTTACTCATGTGTATGTTATTGTGTGTAGGAAGTAGTGTTACTGAGGAGACGTCCAATAGAAATAATTAAACCTTTTTGAAAGGGAAATTGAATTTCTATGATACTTCACGGGACGAGAGAGACCCCCTTAGTGAACAACTAGGGATGTGCACGAGACAAGATTTGAGGTGGTCTCATCTCGCCAAACCTTTGATCACGAAATATCAAAAGTGCTAGTAACAGTATATCAGATATGTGTAAAGAACATGAAGAATTGCAACGAAACTTTGTGTATGAATAATAGGCAAAAAAAAAAAAAAAAAAAAAAAACGAATCCTTTTTATTTTCGGGGAAAAACAGTTATGGGGGCATCAGCCTCCGTCCAAAATTTTGGAATTTGACCCGAAAGACAAGAAGAAGTGAACAGAATTGAATGAAATGTTCACAAATATTGTAGAGGTAAGATGAGGGAATACGTGTTTCGTATTTTCCTGAAAAGAAAAAAAAAACTGTTGCATGGACCGAGGCGTTGAGTGGCGGAAGGAGTGGACCGAAGGGAATGAAATTGTATGTAGGAATTGGATATGTAAAATATAGCCTTCCGTGTTTCACAAGTGTCGTGTCTCCATTCGATTTCTTCAAATTTGGCAGATCAACTTTACAAGAACAAACAGTATAGCATATTTTATAGTATTTCGGGAGGCACATTTAACCCGGGATACGGACAAAATCTCGCGGCCGAAACATCGCCGCCCAAAATCTTGCCGGCCAAAACCTCGCGGGACAAACGCCGGGCCAAAACCTCGCGTGGCCAAAACCTCGCCGCCCAAAACCTCGCGTGGCCAAAACCTCGCCGCCCAAAACCTCGCGGGACAAAATCTCGCCGGGTCAAAACCTCGCGTTGCCAAAACCTCGCCACCCAAAACATCGCGTGGCCAAAACTTCGCCGCGAATGAAACTTTTCTTTAAAATTTACCCAATGAGTTTCTTAATATGCAATTCCACATTACAAATAATAATAATAAGAAGAAGAAGAAGATGCAAAACATCGTGTGCGTGGGCTTTCTCGGGTTATTCCCGTTTCCTCCCTCTTTCTTTATTCGATCATTTCCTTCATGCTGGTCATCTACGTCTCCTTTAACCTATAGGACATAATCAAGGGACGTCGTAAAAACTCATATATTATTTCATACTTTCATAAATATTATTAGATTTTTGTTGAAATTTGAAGTTTTTGGATGTTCCAAAGGTCACGAAACTAACCCCGTTAGTTGTCATTACTTTCCTTATGCAGACTTTCGTTCTCTGTAACCAGTTTAAAAGCATCCTGTCGCCCTACCTTCACATTGAAATCCTCTAATACAGAAATAGAATTTTCATATGGTATCGCGGGACTTGGTCAAATACCAGTGATACTTTTTCTGAAACAGCGTCTTTTATACCGTCATCCTTATCATCTGTTGGAACATTTACATTTTGGTCAGGCGAGATTTTGGGTATGGCGATATTTTGGGGCGCGAGGTTTTGGCAAGGCGAGGTTTTGGCCCGGCGAGATTTTGGCCCGCGAGGTTTTGGCCAGGCGAGATTTTGGCCCGCGACGTTTTGGGCGGCGAGGTTTTGGCCAGGCGAGGTTTCGGCCCGGTGAGATTTTGGGCCGCGAGGTTTTGGCCAGGCGAGGTTTTGGTCCGCGAGGTTGTCGCCGCGAGATTCTGGCCGCGAGGTTTTGTACTCAAACCATTTAACCCATACAATGTTTTTCTGTAAAAACGAGAACGCTTGTCGATTTATTTCCAATTTGCTGTTGATCTGCCAAATTTGAAGCAAACACGAAACTTGAGAAACACGAAAGGCATTCTTTTACATAGGATCTATATAATATCTACACACAATTTCATTTGCTTCGATCCACTCCTTCCTGCGCTATTATGGTAATATTTACTTTTTTTTTCAGATAGGACCTAGGCCCAACACTGATTTTCCACACAAATTAAAATACGTTTCATTTATTGTTTTGCAAATTGACCCTATACGGAATTTCGTTCCAATTCTCCATATTCTTTAGGAACTTCTGACATATGATTCTTTGCACTTTGATATTTCGTAATCAACGGTTTAGAAGATCCGTGCCTCACTCAACCGGAACTTTTTTCCAGGAAAGTACGAAACCCAATTATCTCACTTTACATCTACAATATCTGTCCACCATGTCATTCAATTCGGTGCACTTCTTCTTGGCTTTTAAATCTCAATTTTCAAAATTTTGGGTGGGAGCTTTTGCCCCTAAAACGTTTTTCCGAAGAAAATAGAAAAGATATTCTTTTATTTTTTTTTCTATTGTTCCTACACAATGTGTCGTTCCAATTCTTCATGTCCTTTAAGCACTTCTGACATACTGTTATTAGCAATTTTGATATTTCATGGTCAAAGTTTTGGAATGGTCTGTGTCCCACCTAAACGGTTTTCTTTGTTTTTCAGGAAAATGAGAAACCCGTATTCCCTGATTTTGTGTCTACAATATCTGCGCACAATTTCATTCGCTTCGGTTAACTTCCTCTGGCCTTTCGGGCCTCAACTTTCAAAATTTTGAATGGGGTCTTTTGCCCTCTAAAACTGTTTTGCCGCAGAAAATAAAAGAAACCGTATTCATTAATTTTTTTGCGTATTGTTCATACACAAAGTTTCGTTGCAATTCTTCATGTCCGTTACACACATCTGACGTACTGTTACTAGCAGTTTTGATATTTGTGATCAAAGGTTTGGAGGGGTCCGTGCCCCAACCAACCTTTTTTTTTTTTTTCAGGAAAACTCGAAACACGTATTAACTCATTTTATGTCTACAATATGTGTGTATAATTTTGTTGACTTCGGCTCACTTGTTTTTTGCCTTTCTGGCGTCAACTTTCAAAATTTTGGGTGGGGCTTTTGCCCCTAAAACCGTTTTTCTGCGGTAATTAAAAATAAAAACATCTATTCGTTTATTTCATGTGTAGTATCTACCTGTCAAATTTTATCAAAATCGGTGTGTTACACTTCGGGAGTGTTACTTGTGAGTAATGAACTCATGGCTGACAAATTCTAAAAGGAAAATGGCCTTTGAATTGGTTCGAGATTGCAATATTATCTCAAAGTGAAAGTGATGCTAATATTCAGAAATAAAGTTTCACTCCGGAACTTGAAGTTTATTCTGAGACTGGAGGTTTATTGGCACTCTTGGCATCTCTTATCACCACCATTTATACGCACTATGTTGTTTAAAATAAATTCGCACGGCACAACTATTTTACGAGCATCTTATATTACCTTTATAAAGATGTAATTGTAATAACGTATTAATTTGAGAACAAAAACTATTATAACCATTTATATATATTATAACCAAATCTAACCATTTATATCTATCTAACTATCCATCTATCTATATATGTATATGAGATTATTGTGTAGTGGAATTTTGAAGATGGAGTATTCTAAGAGTAAAACTAAATCAGTCAATTAAACGTATGCTGCATGCTACAGAAGGGATTTGTGGAGACAGAAAGAGGAAGAGAAAATAGTAACAATAACAGCAAAATAACAACTTAGCACAGTGTGTACCAGTGTGAATTTCCTATTTCAAGAGAGATAATTGATATTTGAATATACATCAGTAGTGTGAGAAGAATTAGTCATTTTCAATTTTTGTTATGAAACTTTGTTCTTCCGAGATATACTCGTACGATATTTATATTACATTTTCTAATTATTAAGTGAATAAGGAACACTTGTCTGTTGAATACGATTGTACTGATACTGGGAACTGTGGCGTGGTTCTACAATGAAGATAGTATAGTAGGAAAGGATCTGCTCTTCTGCGGAAGCCGATTTTGCATAATAATAGTTAATGCACCCGCACACTTCACCGGATTTCAGTTCCGGTTTGTTTGGAAGGCTGTCCTCCATTAACTTGGTAATACATACGGATGTAAAGAAAATATAAATCAATGAGCAGTCAAAATTAACGAATAAACAACGAAAAGAACAGTGAAACACTAAGAACAATAAAAAGAAAAATTTCTCACTATATGCATGTATTCAACCAACTTAACTTTTTATTCAATACTTCTAGAAACGCTCTTTATTCGGACGGGGAAGGTAGGTTTAAGGAAATTATTTGAATCCCTTCTCTCCTCTTACAATACACATTACAATGAAAGTGTAATGATAAATATCCTTAATGCCACCCCTTTTCATCTCTAATCCCCTGCCAATGGACTTACAGGATCAGGAGTGTCACCATTCATCCCAATGACCCTAAAAGTTATAAATTAGGCCCTAATATCGGTCGTTTTCAATTATTTTCAATTATGGCATCCCCTTCCATCTTCATCCAAATGTTTATGGGAACTGAACTTGAACTTACATGGTATCGAGACTGTTATTATTCATTTTACCGCCCCCCCCTAAAAAACTTTATATCGGCCACTAATGTATGTCGTTTTCGATTACTACAGTATCTAGTACGTAATGCTACTTGACAGAAACTTACATTCACTTCTGTATAATAGATTTAAAAAGTGAAGTTAATATCCTTCCTGTCATTTTCTTAATCCAGTAATCCTTTATTACGTTGTCATTAAATCGGTCGTAGATTCAGGTATACTGTAAACTGCAATATACAAGATATCCGAAGAGTCTGGTTTCAAAGAGAATATTGAAATGCCGTAGATTTAGAATATATACAGTTGAATAAGTAGAATGGCTATTATTTCAGGTATGAAAAGCATTATGACAACGATTGTTCAACTTGATGCTCTTCTTCAGTCTTGCAGGTATTGAATAAGCAATGAAAGCGTCTTGTTCATTGCATACATTGTAAAAAGAACTTGTTATTCTTTTAATTCAATATTCCTATCTGCAAAAGAAAACATAAAATGTAGTTTTTAATATACAGATTGGTTGGAATTTAAGATCCCATTTTACCAATGATATAATGTGATATATGGATCTACAGTTTGAGATAGAACACAAACTATCGAACGCGTTCTAATTTCAAGATTCTCTCACTAGAAATGTAACTCAGGGCCCGGTGTAACAGACACACAACACTAAATCAACGGGAAGGGTAGCTTTAAGTCTGTGTAAAGTTAGTATTGAAAGTTTAAACATTTCAGAGTTACGGTTTGTATAGATATCTAGGCGAAATATTTAGATGTTCTTAATCTTTATTATGAGCGCAAGGAGTCTCAGTCTACCAATCATGCTCATTCCTAATAGTTCACAGTCAGGATAATAGTTGTTGCTAACTGTACTTCCTCCTGTTCATGTCACTAGTGCGCAGACAATTAGCAGACGAGTCGAAGGTTGACTAAAACAGCTAGTTACTATAAAGAGAAATAGATCAGAATCAGTCTTCCTGATATCAGGAACAGTGTTTCTGAACCAGATATAGGAGAAGCAAAAGTCATAAGAGCAAAACTTTCAAATATCAATCACGTATCCTGGTAAAGTTCACAAATTACTAACCATCCACTATAGACGGTGAATCATCAATACAAAATTCGTTAATGCCATAAGACAACTCTAGATGCCATGTGAAAATAGATCTTCGTACGAAATACATAACTTTTTTATTTTTATGTACGCACAAAGGAGCTTACTCCATCAGTATTGGGATAGCAATTGTTAGTTGAAGGTACACATCTCAACAAAGAAGGATTTTCGAAAATTTAATTTGAGTGTTTCAGAAAATTAAGCTGGTGAAGCATTATAATAGTGTAGATACATAACTGTTGAAATATATGAACATAAATTATTGTGTGGTGAAGATGAAGCTGTGAATAGGATGGCTGAAAGCTTAATCAGATTTTGTGTAACCTCTTCTAATGATTCACTCTCAGCGCCAAGAGCATATTTCCTGAGGTTCTATCACTAGTATACATCCTTTGCGGCTTTGAATTCTATTACGTCAATGTGCCTTATCATTAAAAGTGAAATGACAGTCTCTGCTGTGATCATCTACTCGTAAAATGAGCTCTGGACCACGGTAATGAACAATCACTGGCGAACTAATTTACATCACCAATGTATTCCTAAGATGAACGTATAGAATCGATTTAAATAACCTCCCAGGTAAATTGACATTATATTGAATAATGTAAGAAAATATACCTTTTACGTTCTCATTGTTTTAGAATCTGGGTCAAAAATGTTAAATGTGCAACCACTTTCAATTAGCGTATTTAAAAAATGTACAGGAGAAACTATGTTTCAAGTTAATGACAAATTCAAATTTCCCTAAGGCAGTGAGTCATAGCATCTTGCTTTCGAACAAGAAATCAAATATTTGTAATAAAAATTAAAGATATGATTGCAAACAAACTAGCGTTGTTAAGAATAAATATGAATCAATATTCTTTCAAATTCCGACATAAGCCAGTATCAATAATGAAAATATGTTATAATGCTTTCTATGGCACTAATTTTAACGTAAGCTTCGTTTGCAACTAAAGATGAGAAGTGTTTTTTCTGATCCTCATACCATGTATGTAGAAGTTTGGATAGTGATTGTAATAAGGTGTGTACCACAAGAAGAGTCACAAGCTACAAATGTTTAGAACGATTAGTCACCTTGGCTGGACAACGTTGTGCAGGTACTGCAGATGGTTGGTATCTCTAGTTGTATTCTATGTACAGTAGTGTGTGGTACATGAAGATAAAAGTTACTGACTAAATAAGTTTACGACAACGATCTACAGGATATTGGGCAAGCATAGTAAAATAGAGGTAATACATCATTCTTTTTTTTCTACAAAAGTGTTGGTCGGAGTACAATATACAACACGTTTGAAGGATACATAAAGACATGGCCCTGAAAGTAAGAAATCGGTTGAACCACACTTTTGGACCACCGAAAGCGTGAGCTATAAAACAAAGCAGCGGCAAATTGAATTGGGATTGGTGCCCATAAAATTATATCCAAATTCGAAGCCGAATTCTAGGAGGCTCCCAAATAGAGAAACAGAAAGGCTTACTCACCTATGGCAGTCTGCCCTTCCACCACTAGTTGTATCGTAGTGACGACAGGTATTCTTAACGATTCCCGAATAGGGCACTTTCCACAAAAAATTTTTCTTGCATGTATACAACAGTTATATTATTCCATTTCTGCTGAGACGCTTTCTAGAAGTCAGAAGATGTGCGTACTTTATGAGAAAAAAGGCGGTTTTCCAGAAGTCAAGAGGCACAGTAGTCCATTAAGATGGCATCGGCATGCTTGACTGGAATGTTGTTGATGTAAATAACACGAATCCTAACCTTACCTTGCATGCATCTGTAGAACACCAGCGATGAATTAGGTGTGCGACTGAAAATTTATCCTGATGGAGTTCCACATAGTTAATTTGAGCTTCACTTAGTGTGGGGGTTTCGTTGATGTAAATATTCACGAAAATCTCTCTGGAACTACGTGTGGTCGATTTCACATTATTGGCAACGCGACGTAGCTTTAACTTTCCTTGCAACAAAATCTAGTCAACACTTTGAAACTATGTGGAATAATTATTCACTCTTCAAGCACCAATTCACTAATTGATGAAATTTCTTCGTAATTTTAAGACGTAACGTTTTCTGAATGGTATAGGGATGCTAGGTTGAGGTACACAGAACCGGCTATTCATAGTGTGCTATAACGGTGGACTCTCTGATGCTGTCAATGTCTTAATTCTGTGTAATACTTGGTTTTTCATCATCTTAATGTTACTTCCGAACGTGACTTAGCCTATAGAGTCTATGATGATACTAGCAAACGCAATTCCCTTCTGGCTGTTAAATTCTTTAGGTCTGGTCCACTACTTTTCCTTTCTATGTAACATTTCAATCTGCGCCAGATTCTTGTCTCCAAACCGGACCACACAGGTTCAATTACGCTCATACCTGGAGTGGGTTGGTTCCGAAGGTTTCCAACTTGATTCCCATGTCTCTGAAACCGCGCCACAACAATCCTAGATGTCTGAGTCACTGCAGTATCATCTTAGAGTATGGTGTAATTGTCCGGAAACAACATCTGGACCATAAGACGCACATAGTCTCTGAAATAGTGATATAATCACAGAAAGTGATATGATCGATAAGCGTGAGCACAAGGACACACTGGAAACCAGGATATTATGGTCCACAACAGCACAGAACTGTCTCCATTTGGTTGGACGGAGATACCCCGGTTCATACGCTTCATTTAGCGTGCGCTAACATAAGCATAGCCGCTGACATAAACATGACCCACAGTTTGAAATAAAGTGAAAAATCATACACTCGTCAGACCATATAACAGATTTATTATCAGCAATCTATGTTCCATTTACACGACACCGTTGACGTCCTGTTAAAACGTTATAGTCCCTTATTAGCAATTTTGCCCGTGGAACCCAAGAACGTATATTCCTGTTATGTAACTCACGATGGACTGATTGTCGAAATAGGCTGTGGAAGTTGCTGCTTGAACCTCTCTCTTAGTTGCACTGCAATCAGAAGATTATTCTGAATGATAATCCGCTTTTAATGCTTGGCGGGTCCTGCAATTGTTTTTGAGCATTATTTTTCTTCCACAATGTGATTTTCCCGTCCGTTTAGTAAGTTAACATCACGGAAGACACTCTATCGCTACGCACCCAATACTGTTACATTCGTGACTCTCGCATTAAACATCTGAATTCAAAACATTTTTCCTCTTTCGAAATAGAGATGTCACCAATTTTATCACCGTCTGCACAAATCACTGCACCCTACCGTTCTACTCTCCTCACTAATACGAAGTTTGCCCTAACACCACCAAGAATCGCCCTGCGCTGCAGTCGCTGTTTGACTGTTGCCAATCAATATACTGATATGTTTGAAATCCCAGGAACCTTATCATTTTAAATGAAATCTGCATATTGTAAGGATCCCCACATCATAACAGAAGCACATGTTAATACAACGTGTGTTATTGATTACGAACAAGGAACCAGACAAGAAGTCAATACAGAAGACACCGGAGAAAGCCGAAAGGTGACGGACCTCACGAAAGGACCCGAAGAGGACAAATAAAAGCGCAACCACGGAGGGACCTGGCATCAGTCGACCAACTGATCAACCATCAGTCGACCATCACCTGCTCTGAGGTCGCATTGGACTAGGAGTACACCTTTCCTATACCCTATGTCGCACTGGACCAGGGATTCCATCTTCAACTGAAACCTTGCGAGGCTCCCGTGAGCTGAGGGGGTTATCCACAGTCTCACCTACACACCTTGCCATTGTTCTGGATGCTGCCATGAGTGGAAGGGGCACCCGGCAAAACATCGATATCCCTTCATCTGGTCATTAGGGAAAGACACTATTTATTCTTTGTAATCAAAGACATTTGTAATTAGAACTTTGTAATGAATTTGGTGAAGGGAAAAGACTCGACCGGATCGTTATTTAGTCTCTACCTATAAAATCATTGTGATATACAAACAATCCTGAAACTATATTATCTTGGGAGCACGTCCTGACGAAATTCTGAGTAAGTGATTGGCAACAGTTTAGTAAGACACATGGAAAATGCTTTGTATTAATTACTTTGATTGTTTCCCTGTTTCTCTCAAAAATAAGGTCATCGATTATTTTCAGTTTCTATCTGAAAGCACTAAACGTAATCTCGAAAACAATGTTGCCTTTCCGGAATCACTGGTCGCATCGAGTTGAGTTGATTTTGAGTCCGTTTCAACAGCGAAGCTATATGAGACGGGACCTACCGATTAACGTGGAAACCGAAGCACATGAGCTCCTGCCGGGAATGCTGGTCGCATCGAACAGCCGTGTACTTGCATACCACAAGTATAAGCTAGAGGACTTTCGATTGAGTGAATTGTGTGAACAGGTTTTCAGTGTATTTTATCTCATTTGTAAATTGAAATGTACATTCAGTTTTTACGTCTCATAAGTAGTAAGCTCGTTAGTGCAGGTAAATTGCTCTGATTGGCTACGAAATGACGGAATGTTAGGAGTCATGTGACAAAATGGCGAGAATTTTAAATAAATTAGGAAAACTTAGGAATGTATCCAAGGGATTATAACTTATCATTTACTTCTTTAAGGCAGGTGAATGATGGGTAGTTCTTGCACCTGTAAGTAGTCACTCATCTGAAACCTTTGAGGTTGACTGGCTTAAGAACAAGGTGATCATTGGCCATTGAGATCAAAATGATTGATACTTCATTAAGCACGTTCCATTCTCGATGGTTTTATTTGAAAACATGGTGATGAGACTAACGTGATTAATTAAATTATATAATTAAATTATGTAACACAAAGCCTTTCGTAACAACTCTTCTAGGATTAAACTTTACAGCATTACAAGCATATGAATATTATGAAGCCCCATTTACTATTGCAGACGCAGTATACGGCTCAACGTTTTTTATGGCAACAGGCGTCCATGGACTTCACGTTATCATTGGCTCCACACCTTTAGGTATCTGTTTACGTTACCTTCTATAACATTTCTCTCCCACACACCATTTTGGGTTCGAAGCTGCCGCCTGATACTGACACTTTGTAGACGTAGTATGACTATCCCTTAACATTTCTATTTATTGATGAGGAAGTTAGCCTGTTTAATATATAAAGTTATTTGACTCCAATCGAAAAGATCATTCAAATGAAATAGACAAGTAAAACAATTCTAACAACTGCCCTCGTTATTATTATTATTTACAACTGCCATTATTATTTGTTTCATCGTCAAGCCATCTCAACTCTACTGTCAAAAAAATAAAAATAAAAATAAAAATAAAAATAAAAATAAAAATAAAAATAAAAATAAAAATAAAAATAAAAATAAAAACTATCAATGACCGAGAAGAAAGCTAACACTTCGAATGTGGCTTTCACTCTAAGTCATCTGCCCGAATTCCCTTCTCCCTACGATTCTTCCTCATTACAGTCATCTTCCTCATTTTTGATGTTGTAATTGCCTTCCTCCTGAATATAAAAACTACTACACATTATCTTGGTCACTAGTTAGACTAAAATTCTTATTAATTCTTCTTCTAGGCCTTTACCACGAATGAAATCAGAGGTCCATAACATGAACGGGATAATAGTTAAATATAATATTTGGGCTCCATCCAAAAGGTGTTGTTATCGCCCTATCACAAATAGAAAGCAAATAATTGCACTCAGTTTCGAGCTGAACTTCTGGTCACCTCTTTCCCTTTTTGCGATGGTTGAAGCCAAAAAGAGACATTTCATTGTTAATGATATCACTGAGACTTGGTCCCCAACTAAGGAGACGTGAACATTCAAGAAGAAGCTGCTAACTTCTATATTTACCGGATAGTTCGTTAACATCTCTCAAGACCTTAACAACAATTATAAAAGTAAGAAGAAAGTTCTGTCGCTTTTTCACCCACCACCTTCGAACATCGATATGTCACCTAAGACTTCTGGAAGATCACAAATAGTCCCCATCAGCATCGACGACCTTCTGACAACGTTCTCGAAGGCCATGCATTCCATCGCGGTAGAACTTGGTGGGCCGTGAAGAGAAGAAGGTATCAAATGCATTTTGCACCTCCACTAGAAATTTGAACTGGAGTCCTCTAAGGTGATTGTCCAAGCAATGGAGTTGAGTTGAGTTGATTTTTAGTTTAGCGTCCCTTTCAGCAGCGAGGCTATATGAGACGTGGACCTACTGATTAACGTGGAATCCGAACCACATGAGCTCCCGCCGGGAATCGAACCCGGGTCTCCCACGCCAAAGGCGCGTACGCTAACCGCTTAACCACGGAGGAGCTCTGTCCAAGCAATGGAACAGGTGATAATCGCACGGTACAATGTCCGGGGAGTATGGCAGATGCAATAATGTTTCCCATCCAAGGCGTAGAATGGTGTCCGGGGTCATCCTAACACGTAGGTTTTAACGTTGTCCTGGAACAGTAGGAACCCCTTCCTCCAGTTTTTTTTTTTTTTTTTTTTTTTTGAACACAGCTCAACTGCTGACAGTACACAGTTGCATTGATACTCTGACCAGCTGGTAGAGACCTGCACGGGCCGAATTTTTCGGCCCGAGCCCAATCCGGCCCAACCGTGCCTAGGCCCGGCCCAGCCCGGGCCCGAAAAGTTTTGGAGATTTTCGGCCCGAGCCCGGCCCGGCCCGATATGTTTCTTAGAATTCTTGGCCCAAGCCCGGGCCGGGCCCGATCAATTTTAAAAGGTTATGGCCCGACCCCGGCCCGATAAATTTTTAAAAAAATTAGCTCGAGCCCCAATCTTTCTCAAAATTTAGTACTAAATTTGACCTAACCCTCAGAAACATTTTCTAAACTCTGGTTCACAACCTGACCCTTGGCTCTCGAATGGTACCATTGCCTCCTAGAAATTTGCCTGTCATCGAGAGAACAAAAACTCCATTCCCTGTAACACAAATCTAACTTAATTGATTTTTAGCATAAAGTGAAGATAGCAATATTGTTTGCAATATTTGATAGCAAAACATTCCCACCCCTTCTTGTTATATTTTGAGTTCAGTGAAGGTCAAGGTCAGAGCTCAATTTACCGCATAATGACTGCAATCCTCTATAGTGAAAGTGGAGCCGCTAAGCAACACAAACTGTAAATAGCTATTGCATCCTTTTGTAACATTTTTCACGGACACACTTCTTCAACGTTTGGCTTTATTCCAATTATCGTTTAACGAAAGTCAATAATTATTAAAGAATTGCAATTGATCGACCCCAGCCCGGCCCGATCTAAAGAGAAATCAGTGTCGGCCAGCCCAAGCCCGGCCCGGCCCAAAGAAATAACAGTGTCGGCCCGCCCAAGCCCGGCCCGGCCCAAAGAAATAGCAGAGTCTGCCCGCCCAAGCCCAGCCCGCCGGCCGGGCCGAGCTTCGGGCCTCGGGCCAGGCCCGGCCCGTGCAGGTCTCTACCAGCTGGTAGCAGTTCTCAATGCACGATGCCGCGAGAAGTCCAACAAACACACAGGAGGACCGTCTCGTGGTGCAGTGCTGGTTTAGGCTGTTTCGGAACCGGTTCATGGCATGACAGCGACGTGGGTCTTCGTGCAGGACCCATTTCTCATCACATGTTAACACCGTGTCCAGAAATGGCTTCTTCCTCAGCCGAGACAGCAAAGAAACACAGGTATCTGCTCTCGTTGCCATCTGCCCGGAGTCAAATCATGTGGGACCCATTGAACCAAATTGTAGAACTTCCTAAGTTGATGGAGGTGCTGCCGAATAGTTTCTCCACTCACACTGAATTGTGGTCCCAGTTCCTCATATATTTGGCCACCGTTCGCCTTAATTGCTGCCTGCAGATCTTCTCTTTGTACATGCATTGGTTTTCCAGCACGTGGTGCGTCTTTGCGTGTTTCGTCACCGTCCTTAAACTTCTTAAACCACGGCTGCACTGTCCGCATAGTCACGATACCCTCACCAAAGACTTGGAACATCTTCCGTCCTGTTGCAGCGGTGTTTGGCTCCAGTTTGAACTCGTACAGCATGCATGCCTTTATGATGCTCTATGGAGGTACCAACTGATCTGCCACAACCAGTAGTATGTACCCACAACAAGAACTGACCTTCGCCTTATCCAGATTCGCATTCAACTCACGGTGTTAAGGTCGAATTAAACAAAGACGTCCACCAGAAACGACAGAACTTCCTTGGTTAGCTTTATACATAAGCTTTTCGAGGCAAAAAGAGGAGTATTTCTCAAGGAGGAAATATCCAGATAAATTATTTCCTCTTCGTATCTTCAACACTGTGCTTTCCTTATAAGCTATCTGATTAAACAAATATTAAAAAACACTGGAAAATAGTAAAGATTAAAAATTTAATAAATACATTTTGAATAAATTGTTCTGCGATTCTTGGACCAATATCGAACCGCCCTAAAAAATGTCATGCATACCCTGAGCCCTCACGTATTCACTTCAACCTTGATCAACATTGTTACAATATAGGATTCCCCCAACCTGTAAAGGAAACTTAATATAATTAGTTGAAAGATTATTGTAGAATTAAAATAAAACTGTATGTGCACTAAAGACTAGCTGATAGAATGGCTAACTAATAATGCACCTACTCAAAGCCTATTACACAGACAAGGAAAGCACCTATTTACAAATATAAGAGTAACACAACGTAATTAACAGTGGAAAAAATAATCAACTTAACTTTGTACATCCGAGAATTGTTATCACTACTAATCCTAACATACCTTTACATATAGTTCACCCTCATTATCACTAATAGAATAAATAATAGCTCCGCCATACCCCCTGACAGTTAAATAGAATCTTAAACTAACAGAATAACAAACAGTCAATACAGTAGAAAAAATAAAAGGAAAAACTTACCACATTAATCAAAGCTAGAGAAGAAATTTCTAAAATTAAATTCTTAGAATAAAATACTGCTAAAAGTGGCGTGCCACATAGTGCTAAATTAGCTACATTGAAACGTGACAAAGTGAGAGGAATTTGTCCTACAAGTGCTCCTATTCTGTGAATGTCCTGAGTATCTCCTACGCCATGAATAATTGCGCCAGCACACAATAAACCAATCCGTCGAATAACTACATGAGTAAGGAGGTGAAAAACGCCAACACAGGAAAATGCAATAATTGTCTTTAAATCATATTCACAACTAGCTCCTATGCCAGCCATAAACATAGTTAATCCCTTCAGCAGCAACAATACGTCTCTACCATGTGCATCTAATAAACCATCTCTAAAGCGAATCACTTATTAAACACCGCAGTTACAAGAGTAGAATAATGAAGTAATGCAGATACTGGGATTGGAGCAGCCATTGCTGTGGGTAATCAAGCAGAAAAGGGAATCTGAGCATTCTTGTTATAACGGCTAAAATAATTAAACAAGATATAATTATTATATCGTTATTACTCTGAACCGTGGGTAAACAACAACATAATTTCAACTACCGTAGTTTACTATTCAAGCGATAGCTAATAAAATTGCTACATCCCGAATTCGAATAGAAAGTGCAGTTAATATACCAGCATTATACCTAATAGAACATTTTTATAATAAATAACCTAACAATGTAAAACTAAACCTACTCCATCTCACCCAAGAAAGTAGTACTTGGTGCTGTATCTATACAAAACGGGGTTGGTAAAGACAATAGAAACCCTTTGTATTCGTAACAGAGACCCAATGTGTAACTGTCACATAATTTCATCCTTGTGTCATTAAAAGAAAAGAAGATATTGAGAGTTGAAACTGATAGATAGGAGTCGTACAATAATTTAACTGTGGGAAGTCAAAAAGACAGGTCACATAACTTAGTTAAATGTATTTAGAAACAGCACAAATGTAGATAAAGAACAATTGTTAAAAGGACAGCTAAATGATAGCTAAGATGTGTTGGGGAGACTCAAAAGAGGCAGAGAATCCTTTGACGGCATGTAAAGAAAGGAAAGACATCCAGATGCTTGAATATGGGTGTTCCAGGTTGTTGGGGAGGTGAACTGTAATGTCCTTTTTGAGTAAAGAACCACTTTTAATTGGGATTGGGAGTTGTACTTTATGGAGAATGAAAAGATGTGGAAAAAATAGCACTCATTATTGTGAAGGACAGAGATTTTTTAGAAACACCTTGGAAATGTTACATGTCACTTTGTGAAAGTTATTGCAATGGAAACCGAAACCCACATACTGTTGGACCACACATAGTATCGGGGGGCGAACTGTAATGTCCTTTTGTGAGAAAAGAACTTGTTTTAATTGGAAAGAGCCTTATTACGCATTTGTTAAGGACTTTGCCGCCTAGAGAGAGAGAAAGAGCGAACCTTCTTACCTGACTTTGAAAGGAGATAAAGAATGAATGAATTCTTTACGTAAGGCAACTTTCCCTTTTTGCTTTTGGAAGAAGACTTGAAAGAAGATTTCTTTAAGATATTTGTGCATAAATAAGTTTAATTTTTTTTAAAAAAATAGATTAATGAATTAATTATTTGTGAATATTAATGAGGTGGTATTGAATATTAATGAGATGGTAATGAAAGGGTTAGAAAGAATGATTTTTTGTGTTTTTCGTATATTTTAGAGGTACATTGGGATATATGTAATATAGAGTAGTACATACTGCATATAAAAGTATCAGAAATTGTCGGAGGAAACGACCACAACTCTAAGAAACGTATTTTATGTATTGATATGGTATTTTCAGTAGCTGATATGGGATTTTAGCATAGAATATTATCTTTTGGATACTGTATGGGTCTAATGGTGTACGAAGCTTAGATGAATGACAAGTTACATGTATATATGAATATATGAATATATGATTAGTTTGTAAGTGGGTACATGTATGCATGTATATTGGTTTTGATATTTGGACAGGAATATATGTATCATATTGTAGACATATTATTTTCGTTTCCATGTAAGTGTTTTAAGCATGTGTTGTTGGGTTGCATAGCTTTAGGCGCTATGGTAGTATGGATAGCTCGTACCTCTTGGTTTGTATTGTAGGTTATATATTGTGACTTTTTATACATGTAGCCTTATTTTAACGTAATGTAGAGCTGTATATCTTGTTTTGGTGATATGCTAGGTTGCATAACCCCCAACTTTTCGATTACATTGTAGGCTAATATATTGTGACTCCTTATGTATATAAGTGTTTTAGATTACCTTGAATACAATGTTAGGATATATATTGTGATTTTTACGTACGTAGATGCTTGTTAGACATGTTCTAGTGGTATTTGAAGCACAAAGGATATCACTGTGGTATAAGCCATTTACTTATAGATATCTTCTCACTAGAGTATTCTAAGGGCATATATTGATACCTTTACTTAATTATAAGATGCTTGTTCACCTTGTAGAAGACATTATGGTTTCAACATAGTTTCCAACTTAGGATGATTTCTTGTAGGAACATAAAATATGATAAATACGTATAAATAACCTTATATGAAGCATACGTATTTTTCCTTTATCTTATATAGAATACAGATACTTCGTAATATATCAATATTTTTTTGTATATAGGCGTAGGAATAAAACATTATTGTAAATTGTAACGCTTTATTGTATTTATATAGTGTACAATATTCTATTTCAAATATTGGCATATTTATATACATATATAGATATATTTAAATAAGATATTTACTATACTTAGAATATTCTTAATAACTTATTCCCATATTTACATTATATATACGTAGAAGTACCAACAGATAGGTCTTGTGAAAACTTATAGAGATATTTGATGATATTATGCCTATGTTATGATTTCATGGTACCTTCAGACAGTCTACTATTTACATATTTACTTACATATATACAGAATACCAATCATTTAACACACTTAATACTTTGATAACCATATGGCAATGTCCTATAGTCAGTAATAGTGTTATAATTTAATCGTCGTCTTTTATTTTGAACTTTTTGATGTGTTTTAGTTTCAGACTTGGATACGATGACAAACCCTGGCTTACGAACAATTCTTCCTGGATTGTGTAACTGTTTTTTGTCAGCTTTATCTCGAACTAGTTGATAAAAATGTTCAAAGTTAATTTCTTGTAGTGTACGATGATTTAAAGTTATTCCTCTAATTTTAAAAACAATCTACTTTCCCTGTTTGAACTTCTTTCATTCTATAGGCATAATTTTTTGGCCCTAAGCCTATAAATGCATCAATTTCCCAGCCATCAGAAACTTCATTAGTTAACTGACCCAAATAGGAACCCAAAGAAAGTGGAGGCTTTTCATTACGTCGTTGTACAAACATAATACTATCAGTGTTGCAGTACAATACACGATCAGGATGTACAGCTGTTAGTAACTCGTAAAGTTTTAGACGCGCCCACGAGGTAATGAAGGCTGCAAGGACAACATTGGAAATTTCCATGGTTTGTTTTTGTTCTCAATGTTTTTATATGATACAATGAGATGTTGCTCTCCAATAGGCAATACAGTTTGTACCTTATATTTTGGTGCCCATAGATAACTTAAAAATTTTTCTGGAGTATCTACAATTACAGATTGAGATAAATCTGTTCGCTGTCCCCATTTGCCGTATAAGGAATTGAGAAATATTTTGGAAATATATCTTAGACCAGGATTTGATTCAATGTTATTTTCCGTTAACTGAATGCATTCATGGACATAATAGTCTGCAATATATTTCTCTTGATCTTGTTTAGCCTGAAAGCCTGAAGACTCTTGTTTCATTTTTAAGAAGGAATTGACATAATCTTTAAACAGATTATTTTCTGATCCGGATAATTTGAATTCCCAAATTTCGATAATTTGTAGAATTTTGTATCCGAGATCTAAAGCCACATGAAGTTCAGGAGTACAATATGTACCAGTAAGGACACGTTCAGTATCACTATGTGTGCAATTGTTGTCACTTTGTTCCATACACGTACGACATAACCCAAACAAAAGGCGTTCATTACACGTATATGGTAAAATTGGAAAATATGTCTTTGGGAGGTAAGATACTAAATTTGACTAATCCATGAATACTTTGCACTTGTGGAAAGTCAGGCCCCTTGTATATTATAGGTTTACCTATAGGCAATGGCTTACGTGCCATTACCTAGGGGTAAAGACTGGTAACATCATAATATGCCACAAACTCTTCGCTGGTACATTCGTACAAGGCATTAAAACATTCTGTACGTCCACCATGAAAACTATCTTTAGGTATTAGATGATCGACAAGGTCATGACATTGTGTCTGAAAAAACTGCTGTAATTTTTTGTCATTTTTTACCATATGGTCCCATTCACACTCCCACATTTCAATGACATTAAGATTTGATTTTTTAAGAAATGCTATTTTTATGGTAGTGTTTTCATACCGATCTTGTAGAGATGTACCTTGCTTAGAGGTTGAATCTAGGGACACGTGTCGTAGTGTAGGATAACAGTTTAAACACCCGTGATAGTAACAACCATGAAATTCGTAAACTCCATTTGTTTTACTTTCAAATCCGTCAACCTTATACCTCCCAAATCGTTTTTCCAAGCCATTCCCAGAATGAAGAATGTTATTACCAGTAGTACGTTCTAAGTATCGCAGCCAGTACATTGCCTTCAGACTTTGACGATCACGATGGTCAAACCCATAGGGTGGAATAATTGGAATAATTTCTTTGGGTAAATATAAGGTACGATATGTTAGTAGTGCCAAACTAGCAATAGTTGACGCAACGATAAAACATTGGATACCATTTGTTTTGTCTTCAATTAAGTTTGAAAATTTAATGACAGCCTCTGCTAAAATTTTAACATCTTTCCGACAATATTCAATCATTTCCTTTTGGAAATTATATTCCTCATTACTTGCAGCGCGTTCTTTGTGCCATATGATAAGTTGCTCTCGATCTTCAGTGCTCCTTGAATCAGGATCAAAATATTTTAGATCAGGAATTTTGCCTATGTAATTTTGGTTTTCTAATGTATTAAACAAGTACGGGAAATCTCCCTTTCGTAAATTTGCAGAAAGACCTAACGTCTTAGGTAATTTAGATAATTTAACTCCCATATACAAATATGTGTCACGGAAGTAAATCTTTTGTCCTAAACGCATTTCAATAATTTTTTGCCCTGACAGTATTACTTCAGGTGTAAAATGATGGTTTATTATCAAAGTTTTAGCACAGAATTGCATATCATAATTACTGCCATTATGGGAAAGTACAATGATTTTTTTAAACATTGGTCTAGTTATTAATACATGATTAACAAATTCTTCAATGTTCTGAAAATCAAACGAACGGAATCCATTTTTATCGCCGCATACAAAGCATGTATCATCAAGCTTCATGTCCTTACACTTGTAACAAGCATGAATACAATTTACAAAATTTACGTGATGTTTTTGTTCTCCTTGTTCATTTTTAGGAAGCAACATTGTTTCTACATCAAAGATAATGTACAAAAAGGTATCTACATGCTGGATCATGGCCGTTTGAACAAAACAAATATGGTCATCGCTTACATATGTATAAGATGTTTTACAATAACGTTCACAACATTCATGTTCAGACTTGCGTGAACGCATGTCAATCATAGTTCCACAATGGACACAAATTTTCTTTGTTTCGGATAAACTCTTTCCGCAAACATTTATCGTTCTATGATTAGCAAAACATTTTTCTGAAGAAAACAGTCTATGACAATCAATGTACTCGACTTTAATATTATTATCATTATTACAAACATTGTGATACTTTCCACACATTGGACATTTGAAGTTACACTTATGATTATCTGTATGATGATAACCTTTCAAACTATACTGACAATATCCCCGTTTGTTTAATAGTGTTGTAATGTTGCTAATTAATTTGTAGTGTCCTTAACTGTACAAAATCAAATTTTCTTTGATGCATGTATTCCACGATAAATTACATTATAGTTTCGAGTCAAACCATTCTTTTCGTAAATAACAATTTGATAATGAGACGCTAGCTTATTTTGAAACTTTTTTACATCATCAATAGTACACCCATTACGGATTTCAATGTCAACTTTAGCACTGACACACAATGGCTTTGCTTGTTTCATCAATTGTTCAGAATGATTTTTCAATTCATATACGTAGTTATAACGATGATCAGCCCTACCCATTCCAAGAATAATATTCTTGGGAGGACAATACACATCCTTTTCTACAGGAGTAGTACATTGTTCCAGGTGTGTTATAAGATTAACAAATTTTGATGAACCCCTTGTTCGTCCCCTACCTTTACGTGAATCAACAATATGAATTTTGAAATTTACTTTATCACCTAATAAATAATTTTCATTACTATTTAAAACATTTTCAATATTACGAAATAGAATGTCGGAGCTTAAATCCGACTTTTGACGCCACGAAATGTATATCGGTTTATTAAGCGTAGAAGCAGAACTTTCTGTTGTTATACCAACATACATATCATCATCGGCATCATTTGAAACGTGCTCCTTTACAAATTCAAATAACAACTGAATATATTTTTCAGGATCATCTATTCCGCTAGTTTGCATACGTTCAATTGTAACTTCCTTTCCTCTAAGTCCAAAATAAGTGTATTGTTTGATTGTACTATTAACAATACGAAAATATTCATTTGTTTTACCACTCCCATACATGGTAGGTTGTGATACAGTATTAGTATTAGGACTTGGAAAGTTTATAAAATTTTCCATGAACACGCTAAAGTCATCTGTAATTAAACTATCAGTTTTTCCTTTAGACACAAGTTCCATAAACTTTTCACGAGCTAAATTCCTTATATTATCTTGACGAAAGAAGCCTACATGATATAAATCAATAATATCTTTTGCAGACTTACATTTTTTCAAAAGAACATGAGGATCACAACCAAAATGTATAAACAAGCCTGCAATAGCTTGGAATAAGCTTCAGTGCTTACCCTTGCACCCGTAGCATGACATTGTGTTAACACTTCCCATGTAAATAAAACTTCGTTTGGATTTTCATATCCACGTGCTTCTTGTGCGGACAACATGGTACAGATGACAGATTGTCCTTCCATTGTATTATTTACACACAAAATTATGTAATTGCAATTTGAATTATTGTTTCTTAAACAGTAAATATTTTACACAATGATGTTCTATAAATAAATTAATAGTGTTATTTACTGTACACACAGAACTTTGATAATTGTTTTCGCAGTTTTCAAATGACAAGGTTTCGTAAGTAGACTTTTATGATATGATTCACAATGTGTTGACCAAAGATACACTTAAGTTAAGAATTTTTTACACTTACCAGTAAATGTAAATTACAATGTTCCGTATCTTTTTAAGTTTACCGAAAGTACATTTGAAAGCTTGTCGGGAATTGCACTAACAATTGCCGTTAACTATAATCATAAAACTTCCCGTAACATTTTTCAGTTTAGTATCGATGCACTAACACTTGCCACACACTAAACATATTTTTAGTTCACTGAAGATATACTTTTAAGTTTATCGGTTAATCCTTCAGTACTTTCCGATAATTGTAATTTACAAATTGCCGTAATGAAATTGTTTTAGACTAATTGCACTATTCAATGTAAACTAGAAATGTGTTTACTTTTCATTGATTGTTTATTATCAACACTAATAATTGGAAATTCCAAGAACTCCATACGAAGATTTCCGAAGATTGCCGAAGTTTCCCGACGTTTTCCGAAAATTGCCGAACCTAACCGAAGATCAACATAAGAGTTTATCCAGAATTTTTGTACATGTTGATAAATGTACCACAAGAATGGTTCCGAAAATTGCCGAATTTAACCGAAGATGGAGATAAGAATGTATTAAGAATTCCTGTACACGTTTAGTAAATGTAACTTCCAAAGGACTTGTAACTTTAAAGATCACCAAATATATACTTCAAAGTTTATTATTAGATGTAACTTTGTAACAAAATTAGTATTTTAAAATAATTGATTTAACAACACAGAGTATAACGATGATTGGCTTTACTTTAACACTAGTAATTCTATATTGCGCGGCGCGGCTTGCTGCACTGGATTTATACTTTTAAAATTTAATCTCGTACCCAAACGCACTTAGTTTGTAATCTCGTACCCAAAAGCAATTAGTTTGTAGTCTCGTACGCAGGTGCTTTAAAATATTTTAAATTAGTAACAGTAATAGTACGAAATGTATTATAATTTACTCGAACAATTTGTAAATGCACTACTAAGTTTGTAACACTTCAAACTCATAATTTTTAATGGTTCGCTTCACAGAAAACTCAAAGGAATTACATTTTCAAAATATGAAAAATTGCTGTGAACTTGTAAATAATTTGCTTCCAAAAAAAGTTCATAAAGAGAAACGATGTTTGAAAATACTAAAGTGTGATTATATTAAAATCGCTGTCAACATACAAATAATTCCGAAATTACTAAAACTGTAAACTGGTAAATAATCAGAAATATTAAAACTGATAAGTTAAAACAAGAAAAAATTATTTTTTTAGTAATGCTAGGAATTCCTTTTGTTTGCCTTGCTGCATGTGTTTAAACCGGTTTAAACTAGTTTATTGTTTTTCTTTGTGAAAGACTCATTTGCTGTGCAAACTCTTTTATTTATTGGTTCGTTTGTTACACAAACTCTTAATTTTTTATTGGATCGTTTCCATAGGAAGCTCAGAGGAATTACATTTCGAAAATATTAAAAGTTGTGTCAACCTACAAATAATTCCGTTAGAAACTGAAAGTAACATAATGGCAATTATTTTATTCGTTCGCTTCATTAGAAGCTTAACTATTTTTTGTTAACAAAACATAAACTTGAACATAACAAAGTTATTTTTAACACAACACAAGACGATTAAACTTAAAATTTATTACATGGAACTTTTTGATTGTTAAATGGACAAGTAAAATTTAAGTCAGTGTTGCAATTGAATACACAAACTAACAGTAAAAGATCAAGTTAAGAAATAAAAGTGCAGAAACATAACTTAAAACACAATGTTGCAATCCAAATTGCAAAAGAAAAATTAAAAGTACAAGTTAAAAAATTGAAACATTCAAAGCTAAAATAAAAATACGGAAGCGAAACTTAAAACGTAATGTTGCAATCGAAAATGCAAAGCTGAAAAATACTGAACCAAAACTTAAAACAGTGTTGCAATGAAAAATACAGGAACAAAACATTTAAAACACAATGTTTCAATCCAAATTGCAAAAGAAAAAATTAAAAGTACAAGTTTAAAAATTGAAACATTCAAAGCTAAAAATACAGAATCAAAACACAATGTTGCAATCCAAATTGTAAAAGAATATTAAAAGTACAACTTTAAAACACAATGTTACATTACAAATTCCGAATAAAATAAAAATTACAAGTTAAGAAATAAAATTGCAAACTGAAAACTAAAAATGCAGAAGCAAAAAATTTTAAAGAACACAATGTTGCAATCCAAAATACAAGAGGAAAATAAAAGTACAACTTTAAAACACAATGTTACATTACGTTACAAAATCCGAAACAAAATTAAAATTACAAGTTAAGAAATATAATTGGAAACTGAAAATAAAAAATACCGAAAGAAAATTCAAAACAATGTTGCAATGCAAATTGCAAAAGAAAAATTAAAAGTATAAGTTATGAAATAAAATGTTAAATTAAAAAAATAAAAAACACAGAAACAAAACACAATGTTGCAATCCAAATTGCAAAAAGGAAAAATAAAAATACAATTATGAGACATACGAACATTACATAGTAGTATATGGGCCTGGACTTTTACCGTCATTATTTTAATGACATGAGTTTGCAACATATTTTGGGGAGATAAGGCTATGATGCAGCATGTAGATACCTTTTTGTACATTATCTTTAATGTAGAAACAATGTTGCTTCCTAAAAATGAACAAGGAGAACAAGAACATGACGTAAATTTTGTAAATTGTATTCATGCTTGTTACAAGTGTAAGGACATGAAGCTTGATGATACATGCTTTGTATGCGGCGATAATAATGGATTCCGTTCGTTTGATTTTCACAACATTGAAGAATTTGTTAATCATGTATTAATAACTAGACCAATGTTTAAAAAAATCATTGTACTTTCCCATAATGGCAGTAATTATGATATGCAATTCTGTGCTAAAACTTTGATAATAAACCATCATTTTACACCTGAAGTAATACTGTCAGGGCAAAAAATTATTGAAATGCGTTTAGGACAAAAGATTTACTTCCGTGACACATATTTGTATATGGGAGTTAAATTATCTAAATTACCTAAGACGTTAGGTCTTTCTGCAAATTTACGAAAGGGAGATTTCCCGTACTTGTTTAATACATTAGAAAACCAAAATTACATAGGCAAAATTCCTGATCTAAAATATTTTGATCCTGATTCAAGAAGCACTGAAGATCGAGAGCAACTTATCATATGGCACAAAGAACGCGCTGCAAGTAATGAGGAATATAATTTCCAAAAGGAAATGATTGAATATTGTCGGAAAGATGTTAAAATTTTAGCAGAGGCTGTCATTAAATTTTCAAACTTAATTGAAGACAAAACAAATGGTATCCAATGTTTTATCGTTGCGTCAACTATTGCTAGTTTGGCACTACTAACATATCGTACCTTATATTTACCCAAAGAAATTATTCCAATTATTCCACCCTATGGGTTTGACCATCGTGATCGTCAAAGTCTGAAGGCAATGTACTGGCTGCGATACTTAGAACGTACTACTGGTAATAACATTCTTCATTCTGGGAATGGCTTGGAAAAACGATTTGGGAGGTATAAGGTTGACGGATTTGAAAGTAAAACAAATGGAGTTTACGAATTTCATGGTTGTTACTATCACGGGTGTTTAAACTGTTATCCTACACTACGACACGTGTCCCTAGATTCAACCTCTAAGCAAGGTACATCTCTACAAGATCGGTATGAAAACACTACCATAAAAATAGCATTTCTTAAAAAATCAAATCTTAATGTCATTGAAATGTGGGAGTGTGAATGGGACCATATGGTAAAAAATGACAAAAAATTACAGCAGTTTTTTCAGACACAATGTCATGACCTTGTCGATCATCTAATACCTAAAGATAGTTTTCATGGTGGACGTACAGAATGTTTTAATGCCTTGTACGAATGTACCAGCGAAGAGTTTGTGGCATATTATGATGTTACCAGTCTTTACCCCTAGGTAATGGCACGTAAGCCATTGCCTATAGGTAAACCTATAATATACAAGGGGCCTGACTTTCCACAAGTGCAAAGTATTCATGGATTAGTCAAATTTAGTATCTTACCTCCCAAAGACATATTTTCCAATTTTACCATATACGTGTAATGAACGCCTTTTGTTTGGGTTATGTCGTACGTGTATGGAACAAAGTGACAACAATTGCACACATAGTGATACTGAACGTGTCCTTACTGGTACATATTGTACTCCTGAACTTCATGTGGCTTTAGATCTCGGATACAAAATTCTACAAATTATCGAAATTTGGGAATTCAAATTATCCGGATCAGAAAATAATCTGTTTAAAGATTATGTCAATTCCTTCTTAAAAATGAAACAAGAGTCTTCAGGCTTTCAGGCTAAACAAGATCAAGAGAAATATATTGCAGACTATTATGTCCATGAATGCATTCAGTTAACGGAAAATAACATTGAATCAAATCCTGGTCTAAGATATATTTCCAAAATATTTCTCAATTCCTTATACGGCAAATGGGGACAGCGAACAGATTTATCTCAATCTATAATTGTAGATACTGCAGAAAAATTTTAAGTTATCTATGGGCACCACAATATGAGGTACAAACTGTATTGCCTATTGGAGAGCAACATCTCATTGTATCATATAAAAACATTGAGAACAAAAACAAACCATATAAATTTTCCAATGTTGTCCTTGCAGCCTTCATTACCTCGTGGGCGCGTCTAAAACTTTACGAGTTACTAACAGCTGTACATCCTGATCGTGTATTGTACTGCAACACTGATAGTATTATGTTTGTACAACGACGTAATGAAAAGCCTCCACTTTCTTTGGGTTCCTATTTGGGTCAGTTAACTAATGAAGTTCCTGATGGCTGGGAAGCTGTACCGAACCGTTGGATTGGTCGTCAAGGAGCTGGCGACTTAGCATGTCTCAGCTGGCCTCCACGGTAACCGGATTTGCACCCTGTGGCTTCTTCCTGTAGGGTTTAGTTAAAGACAACGTTTATGCACCACCACTCCCACGGAACCTGGAAGAGTTGAAGAACCGGATCCGTACTCCCATAACACCAGTGACGCAGGACATACTCGGGCATGCCCGAGTATATTGGGAATTTAAATATCGATGTGATATTGTTCGTATCGCTGACGGAGAACATATTAAACATCTGTAATTTGAACTTTAAACTGTAATTTTAACTTTGGACTGTAATTTGAACTTTGAAGTGTAATTTGAACTTGAGAGGTTCGGAAATATGTGTGTAAAATTTCATATTCTTATGTCTTAAAGCTTAACAAATATATGCATTCGAAATACGTATATTCCTTTTGAAACACCCTGTACTTGTTCACGTTCAGCCAAGAATTCTATTTAATGAACTAATTTCTCCTAACAAATTCAACCTAGGTGGGGCAGCCATATTAGCAATTCTTAATAGGAACCATCAAAGACTTAAGCTGGGTATAAAAGATAATATCCTCCGATTAATTAGTAGTCTCCGACTTCCTAAATGTTCATAAGAAATATTTGCGAGACAAAATAATCCAGAAGATCATAATCTATGTGCAATTATCAGTGTGAGTGCTCCTCTAAACCCCCACAATCCCATAGTTATCAGCCCCATTACCACTAGCCCTATATGGGTCACAGAAGAAAAAGCAATGAAAGACTACATTATTCTCTGTTACGCATAAACTGATAGGAAAAAGAAGCCCCCCCCAAGCTCAAGTACAGGTGAATGTTGGTGTTCCCTCTTCCACCATCACCTCCCTTGCACTAGGAGGCATAGAACGTATCTAAATACGTCTAAATAATAATTTACAACTTTCATAATATCACTACGTATTTTAAACCAATTACATTTACCTGTATTCGTGACGTAAGTAACACATGTGTTATTGTAATGGAAATTTTATTGAAGAGTTGTATTGTTTATTTTCCTTCTTTTTTGGCAGTCGGGGTTGTGACATAATGTTGGAATGGCAAGGGATGGCAGGCACAATATAAAATCGGAAACCAAGTACAATATGTATGAGTAAATTATCAGAGCGTTAAGATGATAACAATAGAACCTGAAATAATAATAATAATAATAATAATAATAATAATAATAATAATAATAATAATAATAATAATAATAATACACTTGAACAAAGCACCTGAACTCAGGCGAATGCCCTGATTTCTATTGATTATTTTTCAATAAAATCATTCTCCTACGTTTTCTCTTCGTACGTTCACCTGATCTAATGGTGGCAAAGTATATTTTTATTTGTTTGTTTGTTTGTGGTTTATTAATACACGGCGTTAACTTTACAGTAAAACATCACACATACAAGATTAATCAACATTGAAGTCTTCCGAGTTTATTAAGGGAAAAAACATTGTTATGGTTGACTTAGAAAAAACAATTCCAGATTGATTGATGCCTGACACGAAGTAGTAACTACAGATGCGACGTAACTTGAACAGGACCCTGTCTGAGTCTGCCGTTTGTAAGCAAAATTATAATTATTGGAGCTTAACCATCATAGTGAATTTGGCGACCCTAAAATTCCCTAAAATTTTTCGCCTTGTGCGGTTGCAATCCTCGCCCAGCCCTTTTGTCGGCCTTGAGTCGTCAATTGATAATTGAGGAAATTCACTTTTCAATTTTTACTTGACTATTTTAATAAAAACGGAGTTGTCAATAGTGCTGACGATCGTTGTGGGGGGAGGGAGAGTAACAGAAGTTTGGAAATGAAATTCAATCTTTGAGTTTTACGTATCGCAGTTATGCCGGGTAGGCTAAAGGAAACTGTGATGACAAGAATGAATGAAACAATGGAAAGAAAAAAGTAGGAGGAAACGGGAGAACCCCGAGAAAATCTGCGAAAACAATCCTTGTCCACCACAAAACCCACTTGGCACGAGCTGCGATCGAACCAGGGCCTCATGCGCCAGAGGTGAACACTCTACCACGGAGTTACTAAGATTCCAACAAAAGTTTGGAGTTCTCACAGAACAGATGTCTGGATGTCAATGCAATTAATGGGTGCTTACTTGCATTGACTTCAAATCCTCTATAAAATCAACATATATAAATACACACGGAAGGACAAATAATACTGAGTAAAAGGTATTAGTATCAGTTTCTGCTCTCCAGAGGCTCTGTATTCATATTTTGGTCACTCTCGTCAGAGTCGTCACTGTTGTCTCCAATGTTAACGATTTGTTCCTGTAACTTCGACAATTATTCTGTCAGTTCCCAGTATTTTGTTTCTTCCATTTCCGCTACATGTTGCACACAATCTTTTCACTTTTCACCTGTTACCACTTCTAACCCTTCCTTCAAAAGATTCTTCACTTCACTAAGTGTAAAACGTTTATTGTTTCGTGCCACATGTTACTTGACTCCAAATTAGTTCAATTGGATTAAGTGTACAGCAGAAGGGGTGGATATTCTGAGAACTTCCCTACCTGAAGAGGCCACCATTTTGTCCACTTTATATTTGCAGCATTCACTTTTGACTGCAAGAGGTATAAGACTGACTAATTAACTCAGTTTTAACGAACGAGTCGTCATAAGAAATGCTTTCATTTTGAAGCCATTCTTTTACTTTATTTTTTGTCCAAGACATGGTGGGAACCCGGTCTACCTTTACACTGTGATAAGATGTGTTATCCATGACTTTCGCGCAGTTCGGTTCTAGCTGTGGAAGTATGTTCTGAAACCAAGGTAACATTTTATTTAACTTTACCGGTAGGGTTCTTAAGTCCGGTGGAGAGTCCAGAAAGAAAGGCTTGTTAACTAGAATTCACTGTTTTATCTACAATTACCCTTGACACAGTATGAGAAGCATTTACCCATATCTAATCAAGATAATAGATTTTTCTACTTTCTGCTCTGTGCTTTTTAATTAAACGGAGATATTTTCACCTCCAAAATACTATGCCATCCCTGTCAACTACAACAGACCTTTTATTGCGCGATACATACATCAATTTCTTTATTTTCAACAATCTATGAAGAGTTGTGTGAGAAAAGCAGGGCAGTTCCTCATCGGTATTTACAGCTACCAGAATTTTATTTACGTTGGCAATTCATTACGGAAAAAGAACTGATGTACCTTTGATCGAATTGCCGATTTCGTGAAGTCATACTTTTCCCAGAAGGAAATATTGTACGCGTACTTTTGGGACTTTGAAATTTATTTTCATCAATTTTAGCCTCCCGCCCAATTCTATAACCAGTTGCCTTTCCTACACTTGCCTGTTTCCCAGTCATGTCGGCTAATTCTTAAACAGTTAAATTAGGGTGTTGCTCTCTTAAAGCATTGAATACATTCAAAATGCAACGCATCTCAACACTTTGTAACGCCTTCCCGGGCTCATGTTTTATCAGAGAACTACTGTAAGCATCATGAATTGTCGCTTCACAAAGCACTAAATACGCAATTATTTACAATTTAATATGGACTAAAATTTGTTTCAGATAATATAAACTCTACAAAATATAATGGATACAAAATACAATTTAATATGCATTAATTTCACACGACACAATTATGCAATGTAGTCACCACACACGCTAAATTCATACAATACTTGCACAGGTCGACAGTCTGCGTACTCGATAATTAGACAACCAGAACATTACCTTCCTTGAAATTGTAAATAAAAACAGAATGTCGACAGGATTGGTTTGCTTCCACTCCCGATTCTTAAGTAAAACAATAATGGAAATTAACTTTATAACGAATTATTTATTTCTAGAAATGCAATTTAATAAAAAGGACTAAAGCCAAAACTTTAATACATAAATTGAAAGAAAACTTTTCTTAAAAACCAAAATTAGGAACACTAATTGTTTGTTACTTGGGGTTGATGGCTAAAAGGAATAGCAGTGCTTTCTCAACATCGGGTGCGAGCGTATTGACGTACGAATTTAAAGTGTACACGATTCTGTTTATTAGAAAAGCTTCCCCCCATGTGAAGGTCAACGGCTTGCTTTTCCCCTCTGTATTGGAGAGTGGGGTTTGGGAGGTGAGTTTCCTATCAGGTTGCCTGGAATAGATAATAGAAAAGTCTGTGTAGGTGAAGGAGTTGTTCAAACTCCGCCTTTGATCGAGTCCGTTTTAATCAACAACGAAAAAAGAAGTGCGATAGTAGTTTTACGTGACGTAAAGACGTTCGCATCGACTTGTAGGTGCATTGAATGGATTATTGTCTGTGATACCTCCTCCGTCTTCCTATGTTCTTTTAGAAGAGTAGACTTCCTTAGACTTTTAGACTTAGAGATGTGGAATTTCAATGCAGGTCAGTAGGAACGATGAAACTAATGACCATCAAAGAGATTGCCCCCTTTGATAACAGATAAGTAATCTACTGTTTGACTATGGATAAAGGAAGATACGTAGTATGTTTCACTAGTAGGAAGCTGATGCAAAAGGCTGATGAAATTGAGTTAGGTTTTTTTCCTGGTGGTAATTGAATGACCTCCAGGCCCCATGACCCTTCCCTGGAAAGCAGGGCCACATCGCCCCAGGACCCAGGCCCCAGGATCCATACGAACAGCATGTGAGAAATTTAAAATATGGTCCCTGCCCCCAGCTATATAGAGGAATTATATTATTTTGTATCTTTTGTTCATTATTTTGCTTCATTAAATTATTTCCCTCATAATTATTTGAAAAGTATGTGAAAAGTTAAAAATATGGCAACCCATTCTCCTTGTTAAAATATGGCCCCTGATCCAGGAGACCCCCCATGGACCACCAATATTACCCATACAAATAAATCTATGATTCTGATGTACTAAAAGCTTGAACACAAGGTGTGAACGATTAAAAATTATTCCCTTATAATAATTATGAAAATATTAAAATGATATCCCATATTACTTGTTCTTTCGTGTCTTTTAATACCTCGTAATAATTACTCGAACATGGTGTGAGAAGTTAAAAAGCTCTTTGTTAAAAAAGGAGCACGGAGTTCGGTGTATAGGGAAAGGATTGGTAGGGGAAAAAAGGAATAGGTGTATTTCATTTATTTATTCATTAACATTATTAAAAGCTCTTCGAGCAACTTTCATTTTATCGTTTTATTAAAAGCTTATTGTAACTCTCTGAAAACTTATTGAACACTTTGTGTGAACTGATGAAGAGTTCCGAGACATTTAAATGATGTTATATTGCAGAGTAAATTGCTGGCTGAACTGAAGGAACGAACTGAAGTTTTCGCGCGCTTTTGAAACCCGGATGAAATGACCTTAGTACCATTAGATAAAATTGTTGACCGTTGATACATGATTACGCCATGATGAGTAATTATCAGACGAAAGCCGTGGATGCATAAGTAAATAAGATTGCTAGGGTATTGATTTTACTATGACATAGCGATAACTAAATATGACCGTTGATACATGACTAAAGAACATGTGACCCATCTACGGTGTGTAATTCTGACCGTTGATACATGACTAAACAGCATGTAACTACACCACGATGCCTAATTATCAAACGAAAGTCATCGATGTATAAGTAAATAAGATTGCTAGGGTATTGATCGTAGTATGACATAGCGATAACTAAATATGACCGTTGACGTATGATTAAACAACATGTGACCACGCCACGATGCCTAATTATCAAACGAAAGCCATCGATGCAATAATAAACAAGAATGGTAGGGTATTAACCAATAGAGAATCATGTTGACACCGCGATAAGTAATCATGATCACAAACCCATGACTTTACTATGAGTAGAGAGACTGTTGACGTGATAATAAACAAGAAGATTGGTTCAATGTTGCATTGAAGTTTGAAATGATGTTGAATATTCAATAGAAAAATATGTTTTATTTATACTTGATGAACAATAATATTATTTGTAAGTCATAGATTTATTTTGAAATTAATATTTGTAAATGGATGGTGAAATGAACAACAACATTATTGTTTTTTTGCTTAAGACATACAGAAGATGCGAATGACCGGAACATCGCCTTATCGTATTTTCTTTATGAAAACTTCTTGTTTTCGAAATAATATTGTAGTGATAGGACGGTTTCACGTGATATGATATTATTGATAATGTGAATGATCGGAAAATGATATCGTGTTGTTGTTGTTTAAGAGAGCACATATTTTCTTACGACTGCTTTGAATAAATGTAGTAATACAACTGATTAAAGTACATTGTGATATGATAAAAAAATTTCTTTATATATGGCGTTTCAAAAGAGCTTGATCATTCTATCATCATGGACTCGTCTGCCAGTATAGTACAGCGAGATATTAAACTTTGCAACGTGGTAGACTGGGATTTTTCATCTGACTATGTTGAATCTCCCAACAAAAAGTTCAAATCGACTAGAGAATCTCCGGACTTGTTTATTGATGAAGAAACTTGCTATTTTTCTCCGGCTTCCCCAGATGTTATTATAGAGGAAGAAATTATTGATTTAAGAGAAGACCCAATACTAATTCCAACTTCGCCTATTGGATCAAGAACACCTTCATCAGTACCAGTAGCAGGAACACCGGAGCAAAAGTTTCAACTTCCATCGATAAAAGGACACTTGCTGAAGAAGTAAAATAAGAAGAAAGACCATCATCTCCTTATTTATTTAATGAGGAAGGGGAGGAAGAAATTTGTAAGTAATTCAGTGAGATAGATCAGTGCAAACCCAGCACACCTTCACCAAGTGTTTCACCACTGGATTTTTCAACTTCACCCCAAAAGGCCCAACTCTATTTGCGTGTGCAAACAAAAGAGTGCCATTGCAACTGTAGTAGTGATTTTGTAAGTAAAACATGTGTTAAAGACAGTATTTTAAAGTGGGAACCGAATACAGTTTTACTTTGCGTGGGAAGTACCCTAAGTTATTTCAATCAGTTTTGCCAAAGGTATCTTCTTGTGAATATATTAACTCTTGAAGCAGCAGCATGGAAAATTATGGCCAGCAAAAATGTGAGACAAAGTGTATGAAAATTATGTGAAATAGCATTTTACTAACAAAAGAAACGAACAATTATTTAATGAACTATGACAACTTATTAAAAAACCCAAATTATATTGAAGGACTAGTAGACATCTTACTAGAAAAAGATAGAAACGCTGCAAAGTGATTTTTTGTATATATGTATATAATATTATTTGCATATATTTTCCACAGTTGTGTGTGTGTGTTATTGTGTTTGTACATATATATATTATTTTCTATACTTATGTTTGCTTGTATACATCTTTATATCCAAATAAATATATATAAATATCATTTCTTGATTTTTATTTAATAAAAGCTTTCCTAAATAAAAGGTATCATTGGTATTTTACAAGGTGAAAGTTATTTATGTATACTATCGTTTACTTTTGGAAACTCGTTTAAAAATTGGTATTTGATGAGTGTTTTATATTTTTTCTTGATTTTACTAGTACTTTGAAGTATTTAAAAGTTGAGTGTGTATTTTACATTGAATTATTTACAAGTTTGCGATTTTTGAAACATAGTTCCTCAAAGTTTGTGTAACAACAAACATACCATAGAATAAGAAGAGATTATGTAACGAAAGATTCACATAAATAAATAAGAACGAATTTGTGGAACAATTATTTGACAGATTACATTCTATGAGTATTGCGTTAAGTAAAGTAATCAGAGTTTCTGCAAGAATTTTTAATATTCACAATCATAGATTGTTCAGAGCTTACAAAGAAAGAGATCCAAAAATTACGATAGAATAAAATATTCACAATCAAAAAAATTATCACAGAGTTTTCAATGAGAAATGATTTTCTAAGTTTACACTTAAGTGTCCTTAGCAGTTTACATAGTAATTATGTAACACTACATAACTATGTTGTTGTAAGCGTATTACTGTAAGTAATACGAAATAATAAAATAGGAAGATTGTTCATCGAGTAAATTTTACAAGAGATTAAAATATTCACAATAAAAAATAATACCGACTTTGCAACGGCAAAGGAATATATATATATATATATATATATATATATATATATATATATATATATATATATATATATATATATATATATAACAGAAACTGATCTAATAATGAATTTTAAAAAACTCTGTAATATTATAGTGTGATTTATATACTTACCTTACAAAATGCAACAAGTTTATCACATACATGTAATATAACATGCACAAACTGTTTTTACATACACGCATCATAACATGCAGAAAGTTTTTCACATACATGTGGTATAAAATGCCGAAAAGTATTTTCAAAAACAAAATACAGAAACGTAAACTAAAATGTAAGTTGATAAAATGAAAATTTAACTTTCAATACTAAAAATGCAACTTACGAAAATGAAAATGTAACTTTCAAAACTAAAAATGCAACTTACGAAAATGAAAACGTAACTTTCGAAATTAAAAATGCAACTTGTCAAAATGAAAATACAAGTTGTCAAAAAGAGAATGTAACTTGTGAAAATGAAAATACAAGGTTAAAAATGCAAAAACGCAAACTAAAATTGTGAAAAGTTTTTTCCACATGCATGCATTATAAAATGCACAAACAAATTTTATGTACGTGGGTCATGACATGCGGATTTTTCATGTTATAAAAATGCGAAAACTTTTCATTCGCACATGTTAAAGTTTTTAGTTGCATGAAATATTTTTTTCTGAAAATCTTTTAAGTGTGATTATATTTTAGTAGTAAACTATTTTCGAAATTTTTTGTAAGTTCATAGCGTAACCGCTCTTACGACTTTTTAATATTTTCACAATCAAAGATTGTTCAGAGTTTCCATAGGAAACGAGACGTTGAAAAAGACACGATCGAACTAAAGTTAACACTGAGCTTCTGATGAAGCGAATTATTTAATGGATCACAATCTACGATTGTTCTGTTAAGAAAGAAAAAAGGTATGAAAGGAAACAAGAAATATATAAATAATAATAAAAATTTTATTCACAAATTTTCATTAACATATGCCTTAAAATATTGTATAATATATTCAAGATTTGTATTATTATTATATGTACAATTACATATTGGCAAATTTAGTGCTGAAAGTCTTTTACTTTTGTTTTTTGGTAATTTACACAAAATGGTTTGTAATTGATTAACACAAGTTTTCATTTTCCATTACAACTTTTTAAAAATGCATATTATAATGTAAATCTTTTTGTAAGAATAATTCAGTAATTAATTGAATGTTGTCTTTGTTTAACAATATGTTATATAATGCATATGTAAATTCCCAGTCTCCAATTTCGATATTGCTGTACACTGTTGTAAATTCTTCATATAACGCATCAAATGTTTGCATAACTAATAAACGCCACGCATTATAACATATCATAGTCTAAAGTAATACATTCATACTCATCTACATTACTGCGATTTTGAAAATGTCCATAACACAAAACTTTATGTTCTCGTTTCCATCTTGCAATACACATTAACACACACTGTTCATTTACATAGAAAAAATACAATTATATTTGCAATGGTTGTATGTATTTAGGGAAATACACTGACTCTCACACTGGCGATTGTTCATACACATATTTATCATGCTCAGGATATGTTTTTGTTAAACCAGAAATGTGATTATCATTAAATGTAATTTCCTGATAAGTATAGTTAAATTTGTTTATAAGATATGGAATAATGCTGGTATCTATATATTTGACATGAATTTTAAGATATTGTTTTAGTATTTGATCACGCGTTGATTTTCTAATTAGGAAATTCCACACAGCAGTATTTAATTCTTCATCAGTTTCACTGACACATTTATGCACAGTTTCGTTTTTACTACGAATTGCACAACTTTCACAAAGTAAGGGTTCAGAAAGTTTATAATTTTCTAGTAAATGTTTTGCACAAACTTCACTTACTTCATTAGGAGTACATTCACACTTCAGTTCGTTGAATATTAAAATGTCTTTAGAAATTGTATTTTGATCTGCTACTTCCTCTTCAAATGGTATTTCATTTGGATATCTGAAACTTCGCCTGTAAACTAAGTCTTTCATTGGCTCTTGCTTAGGAAAAAGAATTTTACATGTATCATCATCTTCAGGAATATCACGATCATTTGGATGCACAAGAATAATTTTCTTTTGTTTTTCAAGTTCAAAACGTTTTTCACGTGGTGAAATATACTTAGTATACACTACTAATTTTGGATGATGATAAAAGATTAGTTTGAATTTCACCTTTTCGTTTTTTAATATAAGAAGTTGAAAATGGTTTTATATGTAGTGATGTATTTCTTTTTCGTTTTGCGGAAACATACTGCCTTTGACTGTACATCTTATCACGGTAGAATCCGCTTTATATCAGTACGAACCATGACCTGATTTATACTCACAAACCTGCGCAGAAGACTGCGCATTACTATATTTAATTTTGTACGTACATTGGTTTTTATTTTCAATGAACTTTATGAAGATTTTCTTTTGTGTGTGAAAATAGACATTTTTTAATAAACTACATGATACTATTTTAGTAAGATACAAATATTGTACTTATATAACATTAAACCATATATTATTATTATTATTATTATCAAGTTTAATATTCTCAAGATACAACTTGCAAGGAAATTTTGTTGGAAAACAACACTAGAAACTCTGAGAACATTTAGATGAGAAAATATCAAAAATTGAACGCATTGCGACACTAAACGTCCCATTACTAACACAATCTGTACCCCTAAACTTCATAACGCAATACAAGTTGGATACTCGCCATTAAAGAAATATGGGACTACTTGGTTGGAAGAAGGGAAAAATTCGGATGGTCTTTTCCACGACTATGTGAAATCATTCCTCCAAATGAAACACGAAACGTTTGGATTTCCTAATTCATGCAACAATAAAAGATAAAGAAAAATATATTGCTGATTATTATTATACTCATGAGGACAACAATTAAATGAGAAAAAATTGGAATGAACTCAGGACTAATGTAGATACTTACAATATTCAACAGTTCGATTTATGGAAAAATGAAGACAAAGACTAAACTTGTCATAATCAGTAATTGTTAACACGATACAGGAATATTTTCGTTTACATGGGAGGTGGTAACGCAATGTCACGTATTAGGGGTGCGTGTGTTTAATGATAGTTATGTTAAGTCACTACATGCATTATGGTTATAATCCACTTGTTATTTTGACACGTTGCAAGTCCGCAAAGGATAATATTGGTTTATAACATGCGTGAATTGGGGCGCGAAAAATTTAGAGAGTTGGTATTTGTAGGAAAGACGACTCTGTCGAGTTAGTACAAGTTTTGCGCCAGAACATAGTATATGTTTTACATTTGAACCTACATTGTATGGTTGAGGAACAAATGATATTTTTTGCATTGTGAATAATAGAACCAGACACCATCCTTATTTTGGTTTGCGGGGAAAGGAAATTACTATAAAGCGCATGCGCACTACTGGAATCGAAGACTTGGTTGATTATTTGAAGAAACTCTGAGTATGTAAAAGAGCATCCGCTAGAAGACAATATGTATATTGGTAGTACTATTAAAATCTCCGTCAAAATTAAACATTTCAACATACCATCTTAAATACCAATGAACACATCATTTTTATGGATTCAGGGTATACATTGTAACTCCCCTAATAAAAAAGAGGGCACATCTGGAACAAAGTACCATCCCGTTGCACATGGACATATACTGTTCTTGGAAGGTTAAATACAATTATCACCAACTATATAGGTTGAAAAAAATCATCTGGAACTACAACTGAAGCATGCAGAACATTTATTTAAACGTTTACATTTTTTTAGTATTTTCAAAATTATTTGATGATTCACAGCGTAGCTACTCTTACGAGTATGCTTTACCATATGATCCAACTAAAGTTAACAACGATTTTTAAAACGTTCACACAAATAATTAACACTGAGCTTCTGATGAAGCGAAAGATGAAAAAATGCAAATGAACCAATTTAAGATGAATAACACGAACGAATTATTTAATAGTTCACACTCATACAGTGTTCTTACTACTCTTTCATAGAAATTTAAATGTTCGCAGGGTAGCTGTTCAGAGTTTCCTACGAAAACCAATTAATTGATGGTTTACAGCGTAGTTTTTCTTATTTTAACAATTTGTGTTATAAATAACACGAACGAATAAAATAATTTGAAGTCGATTCGTAAAAATTAAGTTCTAATTATATGCATACAACGTTTTCAAGTATATATCTTTTAAAATCTTTTTCTAAGAATATTTTTATTAGTTCATTAATAAATTCATCATTTTCAATTGCTTTTTCATATGTGTTAAAAATTGTCGTAATGTTGTGAATGTTTTGAATGGGATTTCTGAACTGTTGTAGAATTTCATCATGGATGTCAATATTAGTAACTAAACATATCACTTTTGTTTTTAAAATGTCCTTATGAATTACCAAGCATTTGTGTGATGCAGAATGTTTATAATTATCTGAACACACATCGAACACTAACGAACTTCTTTTCTTAGGCTGCCACAAATGGAATGTTTTATTAAACACTGAATGTTAATATCATTATTATTATTAGTATGACATTCGCACGCGTAAAACGTTTCATCTGGCATGATTTGTTTTCTATTCAGCAATACGTAGAAACAGATATCTAATAAAGTCGATATATACACAAGCAGAAAAACGATGGACACTGATTTGTTCATTTTTAACGGGGTATTTATATACAATGTTATGACCTCGTTCAGGAAGTTTAATGGAAACGCCCACTTAAAAACATGTAACCAATAGCTTTCATTCTCTTTTGAATCGCTTTTCTTTAAAATCTCTTTTGTTAGAAGTCTGTAATATTTTAAAAATATTATTATTTTAGTAGTATCACTTTACCAAAACTTTATAGCACTACTACTACTATTACAAATAATAATAATAAATTTGCATCCTTAAATTACGAGAATTATTTTTGAATTACCAACTAACTGTATGAAACATTGCATCGTGCTCCGTTAATTTTTGTTAAATTAAATCAAACGTTTTATTGAAAAAAAAATTTAATTTGGAACAGCAACCACAACAGATGTACGTATTAAAACACCGTACGTGTGTATGAAACTTTTTACTAGGGCAAACTTACAAGAGTAAAACAGGCAACATATATAATAATAATAATAAAGTTATAAGTTCGTATGATTGCCAATTAGATCGGAAATGTAAATATACTAAAGAATATATATTCTAATTTTAAAAACAAGAAAATACTTAGACATGTAAATGAGATAGAGACTCCAACTACCATGAGACATAAAAATCTAGAGTAAGGTTAGCTTGGGTTAGGTTCTGCGTAACAACTAAAATTGCATAGCAAGGGATCCGTAAAAATATTAGGAGAATACAAATAAGAACGACTTTCTATATGAAAGGAGAGGTTAGAAGCAAAAGATAATTAGAAAACGTACAAAGCAAGGACAAACAGAACAAATAGCCAGGAAGAAAGATAGCTATGAAAATAGGTAAATAGAAAGAAAGGAAATACTTGTGTATGGCAGAGGTAAAGAGCAATGAAGACAGAAAATGCAGATGAGAATAGATACAGAGGAAGAGATGAAATACTACAAGTAGCGAAGAAAGAACAAGAGCAGAAAAACCAAAGGATAAAGAAAGGAAACACTGAAAAAAGTTAGTTTAAATTTAGAAGTAAATGAATCAAATAAATGGAGGGAGAACTAAGAAAAACAAAAAATACCATCATCCAGAGAAAAGAAAAAAGCCAAAGAGAAAACCAAAAGATACATAAAAACTACAAAGTAAACTGTGGTTAGGTTAGGTTTAGAAGTTAATGAATCAAATAGAGGAAAACAAAAGACAAATAGTTAAATTGTCAAAGAGGGAGAAAGAAAGAGGATATAGTTATGTAGATTGTAGTAGGTAAAAGAAAGAAAGAGAGAGAGAGAAGAAAGTAAAGAACGTTGGAAATAAACAAATCTTCATGTAAGAAGAAGAGTTGGGGTAATAACGAATTATTTACAAGTTGACACAGACTGAAACGATGCTCTACTATAATAAGGATAGAGAATTTTTAGTTTTCGAAATTATTTGTACGTTCACAGCGTAGCTGTTCTTAGGAGTATGCTCTGGCATAAGATCCAACTAAAGTTAGAAAAATTTAATGTTTGTATAATTGACCGTTTTCAGAACTAATAACTCATGTATATCCTGTCTTAAATAAATCTTGAAATGCGGTTGTAAGCCATTTGTATTAGCACTTTTCGTGTAATCACGTTTCCCCACTGCATGTTGGCTCACAATTGTGGTCAATTTATATATATTGTTCTACAGTATTGCTTTCCATACTTAGTTTATATTTGCAATTCTTTTTAAACACTAATGTATATTTAATGGACCCAATAAGATATGTTCTTCCGTTCCTTGATGGTATGCATTCCAACACTACGACAATGTCGCACCTGATTGCCTAACCTCATAGAATAAAACCGTTGGTCAGTCCCTATATTCTTGACAAATATACCTGTAGGGTACCCTCCCGCGTACTGTGTAGTATCCATGTAACTGTACTTGCTTAACCAATTCTAAAACAAAATCGCTGCCAAGTCACAATCCCATTTTCATTAAACCTCCCCTACTTTTTTATTTTGCACCGCTCCCTGTAACTTACTTTCACGGAATTATTTGTAGGTTCACACTATTTTAACAAGGAGGTTCCCAGCGTAGCTGCTCTGAGCTTGTGTACCAAGCGAAAGAATGAAAAAACATACGATTCGTAAAAAATATGAAATGATTGAACAAAAAGAAAAAAATTCGTATCACGACTTGTCCAAGGATTGAACCAGGATTGACTTGTCCAAGGATTGACTTGTCCAAGGAGTGTGTGAGGCAAGAGACTTACTACACCAGAATATGCGGATGGAAGCGTGCTGAGTCAAATGTGTACCGCCTGATTGTATCAACGTATGCAAGTTTTCCATTTATTTTAAATACAATACTAAATTGCTTTTTTTCTTATTAGCAGCACTGTTCTATAAACAGTTCCTACTCTCATAATTTTGACAAATATATCTATAGGCTGCGAAAACGTACAGTGCACTCTCCCTATGTTTTTAACGTTCATAACCTAAAATCCTGCTCTCACAAGCACAGTGATCATTTAGTATTTTATTCTATTCTCAATTAAGTTTATGAATCTTGCTAACTTTTTTCCGACATTCCCTGTGATTTCCTTCTGTTATAAGTTTTCTGGTATCTTCCGTGAAAAAAATCTTTTACAAACTCCTAACTTAATCAACTCAATTTTCAATTTTTGAAATTATTTATCCACGGAATTATTTCTAGGTTCACAAGCTATGCTTGTTCCGAGCTTCTATAAAAAGCGTAGCAATTAGAATTGCACAGCAAACGATTCCATAAATAATTAACGACTTTTCATAGAAAGGAGAATATGAAAATATGAAGCGATCGAACTAAAGTTAACGACGTGTGTTATAAATAACACGAGCGAACAAATAATTAACACCGAACTTTAATGAAATAATTGAGGAAAAAAGAGAAAAATTCTTATCACAGCCTGACGAAGGATCGAACGCAGGACCTTAATACATGAGTCTAGCGCTTTACTTACTAGGCCACGGAACGACGCGATCTCAACGCTACGCTTTTCCGGGTGGCACATGTTTGTATCAACGTATCCAATTTCGGTATTTATTTTTACCACTGTTAGAATTGTTTCAGTTTATTTGTCAAATTATATTTCTGCTTTCAATATGGTAGTACATTTGGTTTCTACACTGTTTCAAACATGGAATGTTTCATCTAATTTTTATGACGATGTATTTTAAAAACTTGGAAGAGAAGTTTGTACATTAAATATGTTTCAATTAATTAATTTTTCTCACCATATGCAAATTAATTTTATATCCTAGTATACTAGTAAGTTTCCCATTACTGTAACCCATGCCACCATTCCTTACTTCTCATGAAATTGGAATTTATTCGTGTGGATCTGTATTTTCAAACATGTATGTGTATATATAATACTGATACTCTAATGTGGTCGTCATTCTACACTTGTCTACAAAATTTCAATCTAGTTTATGTATGAACAATTCATCTTGCTAACATGTAAACGTATTTTAGGTATATGGCCCACAATATCCGTCAGCCCTAACTTTGTGGTGCAAAACAGAAAAGAACTTTAAAAACTAGGCAGTAAGAACTATAAAGTTTAGTAAATCTTTGCGGAGTGTTTGCATTAGCATTATCCATTTGTCTTAGCTTTTAAAATATACAATTATATTCCAATAAACTGATTGAAAGTTAAGTGTTCAAGATATTTCCATACAGTACCAGACTTTATCCATACACCATAGTAAGTAAGTAACTTTTTATTTCTAAGAGACAGTTTCTATTTAATCTTCACAAATATTGAGAGTTCGATTCCCGGGTGCACAAAGAAAATATTCTGAAATTTAAAAAAATAACTGGTGGCAGTATTAAATATTTGAATTGAACTGAAGTTCTTCTTTGGGGACCTGGGGTTGCTGATTCGATGCCAGCTCACTCCAATCATTTGAACATTGTCATGACAAGCATCAAGTTTTGGATTTTGTGGTGAATAAACACTATGTCCCTGTGTTTACTCAGGCTTGCTTTCTTTCTTTCTATAAAGTTTTTAAGAGCTTTTATAAAAGCTATAATACAACAAATCACCGTAGCCTAAGTGTGAGACTGCATTTCATTTTTCAAGTTTTTCTATAATCCAACTGAATAAGTGGTATCTGAATTAACATACAGGTTATAGTTTGTCCTACACTGAGACCCATCATCAATACTTTACCTTAGATAGCTGAATATTATTATCTTTTTGCAGAAGATTTCATATAAAATACCCTGGGTCGCAAATTCACATCTTCAAACTCGAATGAAATACCTAATTAATTATTCAAGGAATGAAGAAACTGATCTCAATATATGTTCCCTTTTACCAAGTAAATTTTAGTGTTCACAGAAGAAAAGTTTTCAAATTCTTTAACTTGTCTGCATAATATTTCTCGAATTTCGCCCGTTTCCTCCCAGTTTTCACTACCTGTATTTCATTTATTCATCTTAAACTGATCTACTCTGATTTGACCAGGAAGTAAAATTCAAAGATTTCTCTTTCAGTATACTGTCATTTATCAGCAACAAACTAATTAGTAAACGAAAACCTTGTTTTAATTCATATTTATGGAATATGTGCAGAAGCAATTATCCCAATTAGTTTGTCTCACCCTACAATTGTATATATTGGTCAAAATATAAGAAAAACAAACTAGTTATCATGAAAACTCAAGTGCAATTTAAAAGCTATAAGAAAATCAAACTAGTTATTGCACACATTGCATCAAAATTTTAAAAAAAATATTTTCATTGGTAACTGTTAAATAATAGTGCATCATAATGAAAAAAACATGAAGATTTTTTTCCTGATTCTTTTTTTAAAAAATCTAACGACAATCCTTATTCTCAAAATTTCCTTTGCGTTCTTCAAAACGTTGCTGTTAATAAAAGACATGTATATGTTTCATTACACAATATTTAGCAATATAAGTTCAATATGATCAGGAAAGAAAAAAGTTAGACATTTATGAAGTTTCTTAAGAAGGTTTAAAAGATTCAAAGGAAAGAAAACTCAAGTTTTCCCTTCACCGACAAAAACATATTTTATTTACATTATATATATATTTACAATTATTTACAAGTATTTTACAAGCCCAAAATTAACTCCTCTCCCTCCCAACCCTCTTCCTCTTCCAATTCTTCCTCCTCTTCTTGTTATTCCATAATTTCCCTCACCCGCCCCTCTAAATCCCATGGTAATCCTAATATCTCCTTCACCCGTTGTTCTTTCTCTATGTCATATTTAAAAATCAAACTAGCTAAGTCTAGATTCTCACACGTTCTGCATATGTGCCACCTTTCCTACGTTTGATTTTTAGGGCACTCGTATGAAAAATACGGAGTAAATTTAAATTTCTCAGTATCTTTCCTATGTTCATCCATATAAAAATTAAATGGCGTATATTCTTTGAAAATAATTTCAGCCATTGTCTTCTGAAAATAAAATAAAGAAAAGTATTATTAGTACAACTTATTTTAAGCAGAATGGAATCAATTATAATCTACACTAATAAAATTCTATTATTCTAATCACAAACTCAATTACGTTGTTTAACTTGGACAACTTATGTATAATTTTAGAAGGCTAATCATCACAAAAATTTCACCGACATGTACGAAGTTGTGTTTGATTCCCGGTGGGAATTTTATGGGTCAAATTAGCGCTAAAATTTTTCCACGACCAAAGTTTTAAAGTTGTGTGTGTTTAATTTTCAGTATTTTTAAAATAACACTCTTAAATCAAGTCTAGTGTTTCTGTGTAGCCTAACATAGCCCTTAACGCTAATAATCATGCTATTGGTACAAACTGTTCCGGCTTCAATTTCCGGTAGTGGTAAAATACTAGTTTCCTACAGCCACACTGCTGAACGGGAGAGCAAACTCAAAATCAATTCAAACTTAACCGTTAACCTACGCGTCTTTGCTCTCAAAGTTCCGAGTTCATTTTCCAATGATCGCTAATAGGTTCACGTCTCATATAGCATCGCTACTGAACGCTTGGTTAACTAAAATTAATCTACCGATAATAAATCTTACAATATGTTCGTGAATAAAAACTGTCATGTAAAAAAATTCAGGCGCTAATATTTTGATGTTCGGTGCTAGCGGACCCGTGTTCAATTTCCGGTTGTATCCCAAAAGTTCCACGTTAAGGCTCTCGCCTTTGGTAGAAGTGGGTCCAAGTTTAATTTCAAGTGGTCTCGAATGGTGTAACCCCTAATGCTTTCGCCTTTGGTGCAACGCGACCTGGGTTCAATTTCCGGTGCCGTATGTAATAATAGCTAAGCCTCTCGCCTTTTCTTATGACGGTTCCGAATTCAATTCGCAGGGGGTCCGCGTAACATACTTGTTGTTCTTCCGATGCTCCCGAATTCAACTTACAATGCAAAGTGTCGCGACCGAACCAAAATTCAATTTCCGGCAAACTATTCACGAAAAAAGTGTACAAAATTTTGCGTCAACCATAAAGCCTAATTTTTTCTTATTCTTATAATTCAAGTGATATTAGGACGTAACGAATTAAATGAACATGAATGTCAAAATACATAAAATCAGGTTAATTCATTCTTAGTTATCAATTTCCTCAATGTATGAAAACTAAATTTAAATGTTAGATACATCATCGCTAAGTGATTAGCCTACATTTTTTAGCGTAGAAAATCTGACTTCAATTTCCAAATGGTTCGTAAGCTCTAACTAAAATTTTTCTTATTCACATGAACTACTATAGGTTACAACCCATTTCTTTCCCGAATATTATAATTGTCAAAAACCCCTCAAAGCATAACAGGATAAAACAGTTTTATTGTTAAAAATAACATTCTTCAAACATAATCAATTAAAAAGGTGGGAAATGCATTCACTTTATATGTTTACGCTTTATTCTTCAATTTTAATTCACCTCAACTGAACAAACACTATATATCTGATTCCTGAAACTATATTAAATAAGTGTCTTAAATGCATTAATAATACATTGGGTTCTATTTTTTGAAGAAATACTTTATATTTTTATACTATTATTATTAATATAATAAACTGGTACTATTAGTGACACCTAACGGTAGAATTATGAAATATTTAGTACAGGACAAACTGTTCTACAATGATAATGCGTGTTTAAAATTCTCTGTGTAATTTTTATATATTTTTAAAAGGTAAAGTATAGTATTGTTTATTTCAATAAATGCTATATTTCTTTTCTTAACCATTAGTTAATATTTAAAGAGGTAAAACGTCAAATTTTCTCTGTCTTTCCTATAATATTAAAGCAATTTAATATCGCCATAAATAGACGTGCATGTTCTGGTAATCATTTCAGCCAATGGGAATGGGTTCTATGATTTCGGTAGTACAAGTATTGGTAAATTAATCTTAATATAAAGTTAAAGTATTAGGTTAAATAAGTGCTTCGCTTTGGGAAAAAACATCTACCATAATAAATATTCTTCATTCACGTAAAAACTTTAGGTGCACTACCTAACAATAGTGATAATGCTGTCCTTTTTCAGTCAAAAGGGTACAGTTTGCTTTGCTGAAATTATTTAGCAAAAATAAATAACCATTACCAACAGTTGCATAAACATATTTTCTCTTAGCAACACATGTATGATTACTGCAGTTTTCTCCTAACAACATTTCATATAATTGAAATACACAGTTCCATATTACAAAGGGAATTCTCATCAGTACTTAACCAAAGATATAACTAACACTCATAACGCAATATTTAATTTCAATTACTACTAAAAATTCAGTGGAGAATGCAATACTCATAGAACAAGTCTAAGTACGAAAAAAATACACGTTAATCAAAATTTCTTACAGGTCTTTCGTGGCTAAATGATTAGCGTATCAGTTTTAGCGTGATGAGGTCCGGGTTCAATTCCTGGTAAATGTTCATGTTATCATTATCATTATTATTATTATTATTATTATTATTATTATTATTATTATTGTTATTATGCAAATCTTTCTTGTGAAGTTCAATTCTTGGCGTGGTTTAGGTACTTATGTTTTAAATTTTTCCTTGATCGCAGCCTGTATGTGTATTACCAACAACCCGTACGATGTAAAATATTTAAAATTACTGATTTTTTAAAATTATGTATCCACTATCATTTCATACTTTTTAATCAACTTAAAACATTAAAATCCTCAGTCAAATACATGTTGCAAACATTGCTTGGCTTAAAACTTTTCAATATTAACAACGAGTTTACTTAGTATTTTCGAAATTATTTGTGGGTTCACATTTTTATGTTCGCAAATACAATTTGCTCCGACTAATTTATTAGAATACAAATAACAACGACTTTTCCATTTTAACATAGAGTGTTATAATAAATAACACGAACGAATTATTTAATTGTTCACACTCATACAGTGTTCTTACGACTTTTCCATGGAAAAGGAGAATATAAAAGTATGAAGCGATTGAACAGAAAGAAAAATATAAAGCGTACCATCAAAAAATGCAAATGAACCAGTAAAATAAAATAACACGATAATATCCAAAAGCTGAGCGAGCGCGCAAAAATGTGTGTGGGCTGCCATTTAACTTGTACAGTATTTCGAGTTTGTGCGAGTATATGCATTTAATTTAATCAGTATTCCGTTAGGGTTTCAGTAAGTAATGTGAAATTAGGTTAGGTTAGCTTAGCTCTTCTTAGGAGCATGCTCTGGCATGTGATCCGTAAAAATAAGTTGCTTAGCAAGGGAGCCATTAAAAATATTAGGAGAATATAAAAAAGATACGATTTATTTACAGGCTCGCAGGGTAGCTGCTCTGATCTTGTGTACCAATCAACCATGGACAACTTATGCTAACTGGACCCGTGGATTTTTTTATTATTATTACTGTGCGCAAGTAAATTAATTATGCAGTATTCCCGGGGGCGCGTTAGCAATGGTGGGTAATGTACTGCCTTGCATGTCAATTTTCAATATGCAATTCCAAAGACACGTCAGCGAATGAGAGTATGCAAGTATCTTGCAAATGGTAACTGTACCCGTTAATTTATTATTATTATTATTATTATTATTATTATTATTATTATTATTATTATTATTAATAATAATAATAATAATAATATGCCAATCTTTCTTCTGAAGTTCAATTCTTGGCGTGGAGTTTAAATTCAACGTTAAGCTATAGGTTTACGTGTTACATTCCCTCACTGTTAAAAGACGCGGTAAATAGTCAATCAAATATATTTTATTATTATTATTATTAATAATAATAATATTATGCCAATTTTTCTTGTGAAGTTCAATTCTTGGCGTGGAGTTTAGATTCAACGTTAAGCTATAAATTTACGTGTTACATGGCCTCACTATTAAAAGACGCAGTAAATTCTCAATCAATATATTATTATTATTGTTATTATTATTATTATTATTATTATTACTATTGTGGTGGTTGTCCAATTATTAATGTATCCACCACATTATCATTATAGTTGTCTTTACTGTTGGAAAGTTATTTTTCATTCCCGCAGTGAACTTATGTGGTTTGGATCCCACCCCCAAAATGCAGGTTCACGTCTTACATAGCCTCACTGTTAAAAGACGCAGTAAATTCTTAATCAATATATTATTATTATTATTATTATTATTATACTTGTCTTTACTATTGAAAATCAAGTTTTCATTCCCGCAGTAAACTCATACGACTCGGATCCCACCCCCAACTGTAGGTTCACGTCTCACGTAACTGCGTTGCTAAGAAACGCCACTAAAGTCAAAGCCAATTATTATTATTATACATATATTTCATGTGAAAACCCACTGTTCATTTTCCGATGAGTATCTACAAAATATAACCATGCTGTTAAAAGGTATGTTAAACTAAATTCAATTCAACTTTATATGAAATAATAACATTTACTTCTATCTATCACACGTAATACAATAATAACCTCGAAACAGGTTTCTTTTAAAATAAAGTTTCCCATCAATTAAAAAAACTCTGAAAGAGAAACTAATTAATTGAATAATCAAAGAAAAAATAACTTACGTTTGTAACTTCAAACAGTCAAAGTCAAGAGACAACTCAAGTCGAAAAATTCTTTCAAACACAAAAACACACACGCAGTAACTTGGTATAAAAACAAGAATAATTAATATAATAGGTAATGGAAGGTTATTATAATCCTTTATTTCATTATTTGTTGGGGGGATAGAAACTTCAAATTTTATTTTTGTATGCCATCATTTAATTATCATATTGCGTGCAATCTTAGATTATTCAGAGCCACAATATCTCTGAGTAAGTTGTTTTCAATTTCAGTATCTATTGCAAATCCAATGAATCAGATTTATCTCTGAGTAAGGTACTAATTAAGCATTTGTCATTTCTTCCCCAATGCTTGTTTACATGTCCACAAATACAGTTAGTAACAAAACAAGTGATCGTGAAACATCAGCTTATCTCTGTGTTTAATCATCATGATCCAAGTTCTAAGAAAAACATGTAAACACAGTGAAACCTGTCTATGTTGGCCACCATCGGTTCCATCGAAAAGTGGCCAACTTAGACAGGTGGTCAACTTACAGAAAATAAGTGTGATTTGTGTATTTTTAGAATAGGATTTCTAGTATTACTTGATTGTAAAATTTTAATAAGCAGTGGCACGACAACTACTTATAAATAATGTGTATAGAGTAATCATAAAAATATACAGTACTAGAAAATATTACTATAGTATGCAAGAGCGCCGATTTCTCTGTAAATTTGGGGGGCCCATTCAGATGCAGAAGGTATATATATGAAGATTTTAGGACAAATTGCACTCAAATTATACAAAATATTGTATACTCATAAATAAAATAGGGGCCACATGAGCTATGGAGGGCCCGGGCTCCCTCAATCCTCCCAGGATCGACGCTCTTGATAGTATGTTTAATTTATATGCATACCTTTCTCTTCCTGAAAACTAGTTTGGTACATTGGATTATGAGGATTGAAAACACAATAACACAAACAACCATGAAATAGAAGTGTATGTACGCAGTTTATTGAAATTGATATTATAGCACACTGAGTTATTCAGATTGAAAACAAGAAAAGCTAAGTTATAAATTGACAAATTCATATGCAATTTATAAGACTTCTTTTCAGTTGTTACTGAATGGTGGTTCATTCTAGACATACTTGCTTTTTTCTTTTTGGCAGATATGCACATTCTAATATTGTAGTTAACTACCAGTTTTTAATGAGCTAGAAGTGTTTCCCTCGGAGCACAAGATGTTTTGAGAAAATCTTGAGGGAGTTCATATCTCGAAACCTCTGCTACCTTTTGACATGCAGTCAGGTGCCAATAAATTACAATTGAGCTTTAAGCTTGAGAATTTTCTGGAATTACTAAAGCTTCCCACTGATGAAAGGAACCGATATAGCTAATGGATTTACCAAATCAGACAGGGTGAACAAATACGTACAACCATTTCCTGAATTCCTGTACGTGCTTTTTTATATTCACATCTTCCTACACCCTATTATGACCCCTTTTTTCTGGCCATTGACCTCCAAGAACAAATCATGCGAATCTATGCTTGTTTGTTCCCAGTCACAAATACAGAACATCTGCCTCTCATATGAGAATTCGAAAGAGTTAAGAAAAATAACAAAACTGTATTTTTCGTGGCCAAGATACGCAGGTAAATTTATCTTTATCATCATAGGGTAAACATTGCTTCAGTGTGACCAACTTCCAAGATAGACAGGTGGTCAACTTATAGAGTAGTAAGTAACGAATGGCTTATGGGAAAATGCAGGTTCAAGACGAACTATGCCAAGATAAGCAGATGGCCAACTTAGAGAGGTGGCCAAGTTGACAGGTTTCACTGTACATAATATCAGTCAGGCAAATAAAACAACGGTCATATGTACATGATTTCATCCTCTCGTGGTCATTTGATTAAGTCAGTCAGGCAAATAAAAACAACGCTCATATGTACATGATTTCATCCTCTCGTGATCATCTGTGTATCAAGCCTTCGTCATCAATCCGATTAGATATCACCCGCGCCAGTACAAAGGTCATGTGACGTCAGTATGTCGTGAGTCCAGCTCTTTCTCTAAAGTCATTTCAGTCTGATAGCCTGTAACGGAAGGATGTCTTTGCACAGTTGTCCATAGACTCGAAAACTTCAGTTCATGTCTTGAGTTCTTTGGCGATGGATGTACAAAAACAACGCTCTGTATATGTAGCTACTCCGTATACAACGTCTTTCAAATTATAATTCCCCAGAGTTTTCTTTGATGAAAACTAAGCAATAAATGATGAAGTCCCGCATGGATAAATAAAGATATGTCCCTACCATCTTTATCAATGTTTAACAAGTAGCTTCTAATGAAGCGCAAAAATGAAAAAATATGTTCAAACACTGTTCGTATGGGCCCTGGGGTCACAAACCAAGGGAAGGGTTCCCGGGTTCGACTCTTCGAATAGGTATTATGAGCTTTTCTAAGTTCTCACACACATAGTGTATAAATATGTTACAATATATCATTTTTAATTCATTCAGGAGGAGGGGGTGTCATTGGCAGGGGCCATATTTTAACAAGGAGTATGGCTTGACATACGAAAGAATAAAATTTACGTGCCATTACGTAAGCTGGGGACCATGGTCTGGGGGCCATCCGGTGTGTCCCTGCAAATCAGGGAAAGGTCAGGGGCTATATTTTAACAAGGAGTATAGCTTGCCATATTTTTAACTTTTCACATATTGTTCAAATAATTATGAGGGAAATAATTTAATGAAGCAAAATAATGAAAAAAGATACAAAAGAATATAATTCCTCTATATGACTGGGGGCAGGGGCCATATTTTAAATTTCTCACAAGCTGTTCGTATTGGTCCTGGGGGTCATGGGTCCTGGGGTTATCCGGTGTGTCCCTGCTTTGCAGGGAAGGGTCATGGGGCCTGGAGGTCATTCAACTACCATCAGGAAGAAAACCTAACTCAATTTCATCAGCCTCTTCGATCAGCTTCCTATGTGTGAAACATACTACGTATCTTTCTTTACTCATAGTCAAACAGTAGATTACGTATCTGTTATCAAAGGCGGCAATTTCTTTGATGGTCAGAAGTTTCATCGTTCCTACTCAGGTCATTTTAGATAAAAGGCGAGAAAATAAGTCTTTGTAAATAAATAAATAAAATCGCCATCTGTTAAGGGGAAGTAGTGTGAAAAAATAGTGTTTCCTATTTTGAATTTAAGAAAAGCTACGTGCTTCAATACAATGACTTTGTTAGCGATGACTCTAATGAGAGTTTTGAAATATATTAACTTACAATTTGAAATCAAATTTTTCCTAGACTGTAATGACAATGACAGCCCGTATCATAAATCATTGGAAGATTGTTTGAATTAATGTTGACGTTGTCAAAATGACAAATTATTACTTATTGTCAACGTTAATTCAAACAATCTTCCAGTGATTTATGACGGGTTGACATTGTCATTATAATCTAGGAAAATATTGATTGAATAAAATTTTCCTCCGTGCAGTTGGACATTTCTGTTGTACTATTTCGATTGTCTTTCACTAAGTTTATATTCTGAGTATGTTGATTGTTGGTATTCTATAACGGTGGCTTTACTGTATCGCCCGCGTGGCGGCCCCCTATATGTTTCTCAAGTTAGAATTTTGAGGATTATTCCAACAATATGAAGCACAATGTTCCCTTTTGTTGCATATAGCATATACAGAAATCTTGTCGCCCTTCTCAAAACTTCTGTTTTCTTTATCTTTTTGATAGTTCCTTCCAACATTTTATATGTCGTTCCTTTGCTTCAACCTCCATTATTGCGTCTAAAATTATTCTTCATAGCATTTTATGAGACAGTTAATGAAAGTTCGGCCATTTGGTTTCCTATCTTCGATCATTATTAGGATGATGTGAGGACGGTTTTGGCTTATTTGGTGGGAATTTGGAATTAAAACTTTAGGTAATTGTTGTGGTTGACCGGTAGTGCACTGCGGTGCTGAAGTGTTCTTCATTGGCGGTGTGTAGTGTAAAGGTTGTGAGTATTGCGTCTGTGGATAATTTGTTATAGGTTGAGGTTATGCACAGTAGAAAAGGTCTGTTATGCGGGTTAGTATTGAAGAGCTAGGGATCGCAGGATTATTATATTTGCTTATAAAAATGTTGAAGAATGGTGAGGATAGCCGAAAAGGGAATGAATCGCCTGCGACAGCTCCACACATTTCCTCATTTTCATTAGCTTCTGGGCAGCTACCAGAGCAAGGAGATGCTCTTGTAGTGTCTGCACTGTCTGAAAGGTTTTGAGATATATTTTCTGTAAGAAATTTCGTTGTATTTCTACCAATAGAAAGTTAATATTCTGCTCGTCTGTGGCCTCTGGCGACTTGCCCTTAATGAGTGGGTTTTCTCGGGGCTCTCCCGTTTCCTCCGACCTTCTTCATTCGACTATTTCATTCATTTCTCATCATCAGCGTCTCCTTTTAGCCTAGTTGGTATATCCGTTGGGCGTAAAACTTAACGATTTCGTTTTCTCCTTTTTCTTTTCGGACGACCACGATTGAAGTGCGGTCAAATGATAGAATAGCATTACAAAATTATGTCGAGATCGTGTGTTGTGTGACTGGAATACTTTGTTAAATGAATTATATTGAAAAGTAAGCGAGGTAGTCGGCTTTTGTTAAATTTTCTTCGCTATTTGAGTAAGTAATTTTTTGCTTGAGCGAGTTATCGCCATAAATATTTGCCAGCCAAACGAGTTAATTGTTACCGTTCTAAAGAAAATGCTATAATAATTGTATCGACGTTTCTTCATAACACGGATTCTATAAGATTATTTCTATAGCACTATATATTACTACAGTACGCTAATATACACTATCATGTTAACTTTCATACCAGTAGGGGGCCGCGGTGGCTCAGTGGTAGAGCGTTCACCTCTGGTGCTAGGGGTCCCGGGTTCGATCCCATCCCCCGCCAAGTGAACTTTGTGGTGGACAAACACCGTGTGCGTGGGTTTTCTCGGGGTTCTCCCGTTTCTTCCCACTTTCTTCATTCCACCATTTCATTCATTACTCATCATCACCGTCTCCTTTAGCCTAACCGGCATAACCGTGGGACGTAAAACTCAAAGATTTCATTTCATTTTTTTTCATACCAGTAAGAACATACGTGTATGAAAAAATTGTAAGTCCGTTTTTCTTTTTTCTTTCTTTCTTTTCTCTTTTTTTGTTCAAAATTCCGTACCCAAAGGAAGTTCTAATAAAATGTCTGTCGTAGACTATAAACGCCGACGCTTCTACCATCCAAAGTTTGATTTTAGGGAAAATGGTACAAATGAAGTGTAGACTTTCTTACTTTTATTATTCCTCCTGTGTACAGTAATAATAATTACAGTTTCATATACTCAGTCCTTTGAGATGTTTTGTGGTTTTGTTAATGAGATTACAAGGATCCAGAGACCGAGCGTGCTATATGAAAGGATCTAAGGTTACTTCTGGCCAAGATGTGATTTAGTTCTAAGAGACACATCCTAGTGAGGATGATACAACTCAAACAGCAAGCATCTTAGAAAGTAGTGAGTTTATTGCGAAGATCAGGCGTCCTAGAGAGTCGAGATGACAATTTATCAGTGAAGAAAAAGTGCAAATTCTTTACATTTTTTCTCAAGATTTTATATGACAAAGAAGACAAAGGAATACAGGAAACACCTACAAAATATTAGATCGGAATGAGAATAAGTTCACCTCATTAATGGAATGTATCCTCTGATCACCTACTTAAACTCCAACTAGGTTCTTGCGAGTCCAGCAGCGTTTTTCACAAGTAAGAAGAAAGACTAAAAACAAGATTAAATGGTGATTAATCAATAATGGATGAAATTACTCTCTCACACGGAAAGGTCCCACAAGTTGTCGCTAAAATCTGATTGCCACATAGCACATCTGATGGAGCATCATGAGAAATTGAGCAAAATTTAAATTGCTATGGATCAGAAGGATAGGATCTAGGGAGCTTCAAAATTTGAATATGCAAAAGATTATATCATGAAATTAAGTACGTTTAAAGTAAATATCTTGAAAACCTTTCAACCAATCAAAACAAAAGTTGCACAATATAATGAGAACAAAATGCCCTATCGAAAACCACAAATAGTGTTGTCATAGATGGAGCAGTGTGATCAACTCAGCATAAAAATATTTTATTTGAAATAGCACAATATACAAGTGTGCACAGATTTGAAATGCACTATTATCAGTGAACCTAACAGTGAAGTGTAGTAGTACAGTGTTGCACACTATTGGGGTTACATGTACTGAAAATGTACAATAAAGAAGTCTGAAATGTGACAACAAAGGGTAATAAAGGAATGGATTAGAAACAAGTAAGGATTTTGCATTATACTTCTGAAGCCCCGATGAATAAGCAGACAACTCGCGAAAACAAAATGATACAAGCGAGGAAAGATATACGTTTTCTAATTCTGTAAACTGGTTCTCGATTAGCTTATCAATATTTGGAAGAGTATTTTCTTTGTTTCTGTCTTTCGTGTTGAGTGACATATGTTTTTTATTTCCTCTCCTACATACCATATGATTATGTTTGTACACTGTAATATTACCATATTCACATTGGAAATATTTTATTACTGCCTCATTTCGTTTTTAGTGGGCCAGGATAGCAGGCTAGGCAACGGACATATTGAGCATCGCGGGTTGCAATCCCACCTCGGATATGTATAGTAATCTTTCTCTTTCATAGTGATTTTTTATAGTATATCTCTTTCATAGTGAACTTTACACTCCTATATAGCTTCCGAGCTGACAAAGGACGTAAAAATGGCATCACTCAATTTCATTTTTCAAATACATCAATATTTTGTGACACTGCTGACATTTTGTTATGTTATACTATCAGTGTTATGCAATTGAACTAAATTTGTAATATGAGACCCAGATTCTTTTACTACCATCTATTGTCACATATCAGACTTCTCCATTGTACATTTTCAGCACACGTAACTCCAATATTGTGCAACACTGTACCACTACATTTCACTGTTATGTTTAGTGATTATAGTGCATTTTAGAACTGTGCACACTTGTATATGGTGCTATTTCAAATAAAATATTTTTATGCTGAGTTGGCCACAGTGCTTCACCTATGACAACACTGTTTGTGGTTTTCGATAGGGCATTTTGTTCTCATTATATTGTGAAACTTTTGTTTCGATTGCTTGAAAGGTTTTCAAGATATTTACTTTAAACGTAGTTAATTTCATGATATAATCTTCTGGATATTCACATTTTAAAGCCCCCTAGCTCCTATCCTTCTGATCCATAGCAATTTAAATTTTGCTCAATTTCTCATGATGCTCTATCAGATGTGCTATGTGGCAATCAGATTTTCGCGACAAGTTGTAACATTGTGTCAGATTCAACCCTTTACTCGTGGTGAGATTGCAATATTTGAAGCAGACTATATACCTTCTACGGATTTTTCTTTTCTTTTTGCGTTATCGGCAAGTGAGTTTTCTTATACAGTAATTCCAAAGTGAGCAATCATTTTGATATGCATGTAAACAAAATGTTTTTATTCTTTAATTTAAATATTGTGTTATTGACCTACCTACTTTTAATAGTAGGTAAACACTTCAAAGCAACATATCTGCACATTCCACCATCTAAAATATTTGGAGATTTATTTTTATATGCGTGATTGAAGTTAGATAATGCAGTGGTTTTATAATTAATGTATAGAGAAATCACTTTTAAAAAATCAGCAGCATCTTTCTTCCAAAAATAGACGCATAAAATCACTCGTTATTAATATTATTTCTAGGTTAGTATTGCTAGCGTAAATACGAGGGCTGTCTAAAAAAGTATCCGACCTTTGGCCAGAAAAATAGTTGCGAATACCTGACAGATTTGGGACCCTAATTCCCTTCAAAGTAGGCCCCTTGTGCTTCCACACACTTAGCCCACCGATCCTTCCACTGCTGGAAACACCGCTGGAAGTCTTCTTTTGGAATGTTGTTCAGCTCCGTCGTCGTGTTCCGCATTATGTCTTCTCTACTCTCAAAACGGGATCCCTTCAGAGGCGTCTTCAATTTTGGAAACAACCAGAAGTCACAAGGAGCCAGGTCTGGAGAGTAGGGAGGTTGGCGAACGGTTGTAATTCCATGTTTGGCTAAGAACGTGTGGATCAATTGGGATGAATGTGCTGGGGCGTTGTCATGATGTACGTGCCAGTTCTTCGCTGTCCACATGTCTGGTCTTTTGCGCCGGACTGCGTCACGGAGTCGCCTGAGAACATCTTGATAGTACTCCTTTGTCACTCTTTGTCCTTCCGGTGCGTACTCGTGATGCACGATTCCACGGGCATCGAAGAAAACAGTCAGCAACACCTTGATTTTGCCGCGCTTTCTTCGGCCTTGGAGAATCGGGATGCTTCCATTGAGACGATTGTTGTTTTGTTTCTGGGTCGTACCCGTACACCCATGACTCATCTCCAGTTATCACGGAACTCAGATACCCAGGATCAGTGTTGGTGGTGTTCAGAAGGTCCTGTGCAACGTCAAAACGGGTGTCGTTTTGTTCCTGAGACAACAACTTGGGTACAAATTTAGCAGCCACTCGTTTCATGTTCAAATCGTCACGCAAAATTGCATGTGCAGAATCTTTACTCACTCCAACATCTTCTGCAATCTCCTGCACTGTGAAACGGCGATCTGCCATCACCAAATTTCGCACCCGCTCAACAACAGCTGCATTCCGAGCAGTTTGGGGCCTGCCGCTACGCTGCTCACTCTCGACTGATGTGCGGCCATCTTTGAATCGGTTGAACCATTGTTTAATTTGTGTTACACCCATCGCATCTTCTCCAAACACCTGCTGAATCTTACGAATTGTTTGGCTTTGAGAATCACCCAGCCTTTGACAGAATTTGATGCAGTATCTTTGCTCAATTCGTTCAGTCATCTTGCAAGAAACACTAAATCCGACGAACACTACCAACAGCACCTCACTTCGCGACCACCAGCTCACGACTGGCACACGCGAACGCGGTGAAAAAATTCAAGCATGCGCATTAAGGTTCCTCCTTCCACCGTGCACGGTGGCGCCGCCTGAGAATCACTACTTTGCGTGGAAAAAATTAAGGTCGGATACTTTTTAGACAGGCCTCGTATAAGCAATCGTACGTGTGAAAAACTCACACAGAATCGCGAGTCGTCTATCAATGGATTATTTTAGAAAATAATGATGGATAAATTGATCGAAATTTACTTTCATTCATTTATCTAAGTCGTGAATTGAGTTAATCTTCAGAATCGAAAGCCAGATGTAAAGTTAAAAGAAAATTTTGGCTTCTATAAACACAAAAGGAGGTTATGGTAGCTTAGTAGCAGAACGCCATCTTGGTTCAATGTCAATTTTGTAGTTCAGAACATACTGTCCATTTGTTTCCTACAAGTTTTCTCCCATCAGTCTAACGTACCAATTCATACCCATTCATACATATATCCGTTTACAACGTCATCACACACGGAGCCCAAAGTATGTTGTTTTGGCATAAAAATATATGTGAAACCTGTCCGTAACAGGACACAAACACATGTCGTAATGATATGACCAGAATGTCAAACTGACGACGTTGATATGTCACAAGTCGTAACTCGTATATGCAAATAGCATCGTTAATAACATCTTTTATGTTAGAATTGTCTTTGTGTAAATAAAATTGTAATTAAGCATTTCAAGGTAAAACAGGTTCTTTTACTTAACTTCTACAAAGAAAAGATTAGAACTTACCCCTTATGCACAGATACGACAACGTGGGATACTGTCAGTCAGTAAATAATATAATCTGAAGTCATCTACCATACGTAACTAAATATAATTAATCATTTTTATTAATCAATAAATAGTTGTTTGGTAGATAAACTCATAATAATAATAATAATAATAATAATAATAATAATAATAATAATAATAATAATAATAATAATAATAATAATAATAATAATAATAATAATACCAAATCATTTAATGGATGCTATGCATTTGTTCTATGTCGCCATAATCAATGGAAATCAATTACTTAGTGTACGAAGTCTTTTTTCGTCCAACACAAGTGTAATGTTTTACTGCAGTGCATGTTATTTGTAACTATGCATATCATATTTTAGTATGACTTTCAACATTGAAGCGAATGAGAATGCCGACTGATTTTCTATTTTTCTGGTTGTTTGTCAAAAGCAAAGGAGATAACTAGATAATGGACAGAGCTAAAATGAATGTCCAGGTGGTGAGGTCAATGCAAGCATCCCACAGATTTCCGGGAATTAGATCTTCCCGTACTACAAATTAAAACGAGTGGAGCTACTTTATTCGGAACGCAACGGTATTCTGCAGTTCGTAACTTTGTTGTCGAGAGATGTTTAGGAAGTAGTTTCACTTGTAGCCACTGTAACTCACCGTTTGTCGACCTATAATAGCATCATCTGTGTGGGGAGCCACTAGGGGGGCCAAGAATTTGAGCAAGGGGGCATGACCCCCTTGGCCCTCCCTTGGCTCCGCCACTGATGGTGTCCATGGTTCGATCCCAGCTTGTGCTAAGTGGGCTTAGTGGTGGAAAAACGCCGTGTAGTGGGTTTTCTCGGGGTTCTCCTGTTTTCTCCCACTTTCTTCATTCCACCATTTCATTCATTTCTCATGGTCGCCGTATCCCTTAGCCTCGGTGCAGAATCGAGGGACCTTAAACTGAATATTTCATTTTATTTCATCAAGCCCAAGGACATCGATACAAGAACAAGATAAAGATTGGATATGCAAGACGAAGTGCGTAGTAATCTTGCTCCTGGCCTTGTTTTGGTGATCACCAAGTAGCAATGAGCGTATTTTCTTGCTTTCCGTATAGTATGAAAGACCATAATCAAAATCACACTTGGTCTTCATTTGTACCGATGAGGCGAGCATTCTTGGCTCTTGTATAGCATGAAAGACCACCAATACTACGAAATGCAGGACTAAGATTTGACTGTAAGACACAGGATAAGACGCAGTATTGATGACAAAGACCCAGGGCGCGAATTGTTTGAATTTAATTTGTTGGGCTGAAAATGATGAAATAAAATTAGTGCTTTATAATTAATTATCATACTGTATTTTTAACTTTTAAATTACAAAATTCATATTATGTATCTTCCTACGTGCAACTATATATACTGTAAAATACATTTAATTACCGAGAAAGAAAAATCAAAGTGGCACGGGTCCCGGAATCATAGGAACCTATTTTGGAATGAAAGTTGAAGGGTTGGAAAAAATCACAGGTATTCTCCCGTTTCCTCCACCCTTATAATTGTAGTTAAACGATTTCCTTTTGTCTCCGCCAAGATACTCTTGTTACTGCCTTCCGAGAAAACACCCTGCCGTCCGAGCAGGTGAGAACACTGACCTTAAAGAAAAATTCCGTCACATAGAACTAAAGCAAGAAAAGAAATTCTCCCACGTCGGATATTGGTATCAGTTATAAAAAGAAATAACAAAACCTCAAAAGTGCCAAATATTCATTAAGATGCATATACAAATCCCCTGCTTGGTCTAGCTAGTGGTTAACGTGTAAGACTTCGGTACACGTGGTCCGGGTTTAATTCCCAATGTGAGTGCATTTTGGAGTTCACCCAGTGTCGTGACTATAGTGCTCTCAAACGGGTCGGGTTCACCCGACCCGACTCGGATCGGGTCAGTTCGGGTCGGGTCGGGTCAGTCGGGTTAGCTCGGGTCGGCTTGTCGGGTCAGGCTACTCTGGCCGGGTTGTCGGGTCAGCTCGGATCGGGTCAATCGGGTCAGCTCGGGTCGGGTAGTCGAGTCGGGTCAACCGGGTCAACTCTTGTCGGGTCAGATGAATTAGGTCGGATCACGGCTCGGGTCAGTCAATTCGGGTCACGGGTCGGATCGGGTCGGTCTTCAACCCGATCCGACCCGACCCGTTGAGAGCGCTACTTTAAATTGAGATCAGGGTCTTTTGTGGTAATCTGGGGCATTGCGGGGATCATGTAAATTTTTTCCCGCCCTTACAATTCAAGATAGAAGCTTGAAATGTTGTACACACATTTAGTACACGGCTTAGTATTTTCCAGTTAATTTTCAGATCTCTATGTTAAAATAGGGGATCCAGGGGGTCTCGAAATTTGAAAAATTCAGAGAATAATCCCTTTTTCTTTCAAAATTTCCCGCCTGTGGGACACGATAGGGAAATGTGAATGATACTGTTTGAAAGGCTGCTCTTTTGTGAAAAGACGAGGTGTGAACCATGATTCTACGATAACTAAGGATGATGCTGTATCCGCTTGACTGAAAGTCTATTATTTACCTAGAACCTAAAAGGGCTAAAGGCGAAAATGTGGTATTACGCTTTGCTACATCTACTATCAAAGATCACATGTTTCTTTTTTAGCTGAAATATGTAGCATACTTATATGTAATGACGAATTCGATTGGTTGGTGTTTTTGTAAAAAAAACACTTAACCCTTAAATGCATAACATGGGTCTCAGAGGCTCGGCCCCTTGAAGAAAGTCCAATAATTTGGTTATTTTTTAGATTTGAATGCTATATGTCTCTGACATCTTCCAAAATATATTCAGGGCCAGCACCATATAAGCAATTTACTTCAATTGCCAGAAATAATACTTATATTGACTGTTTTTCATTTATACCCCGTTATTACATAACATGGGTCTCAGAGGCCAGCTAATGCTTTTACCCTAATTAGTCTAGCATTTCTCACGGAAACGTTTTGTTTTTCCTTTCTTATGTTATACTTATGTACTTTCCTGCTTTACATGTCTCATGTTTTACCCGAAAATCCTCTTGCTACGCCTATCACTGTAACAGATATCAACTCCGTCACGGCTCGCAAACGCAATACTGCCCCTGATCTGGACTCAATCACTTATCGTCATGTCAAAGAAACGCCTCTCGCCTTACTAGACCTTTTAGCAACTATATTTACGTTTATTCTCCGCACAGGTTATCTTCCCCCTCAGTGGAAGACTTCCAAACCACTCATGTTTGCTAAGCCACACAAACCACTAAATTCCGTATCATCTTACAGGCCCATACAATTAACTCCGACTTTCAGTAAAATATTGGAACGCATCCTTGTCAAAAGACTTCACACTCACTTAACAGCGAAAAATTTGCTACCTTTACATCAAGCTGGTTTCCGACCAGGATATAGTATTAACGATCAGTTACTTCGCCTCACCAACATGATCACTAGACTTCGGATCGACATGCACTAAAAAACGGTAAAATATGCATGCAAATATGCGCTAAAAATTACGAAAATATGCACTGAAAATATGCAAATATGCACTAAAAATTGTAAATATGCACCATTCAAAAGCTAAAGTTAATTAAATGAGGAATTATATTATCTGTCGAGAAAAAATGTGTATTACATGAACTACATATATTTGGTGTATAACTATGATGCATTTATGCTACAATACACAACTATGTACTTTTCAATGTTTTCTGGCAAAAGCCTGCATTTATCTGTCAAAACATTACTGTATATGGAAAATGTTCTTTCCATGTCACGGACAGTATTTCAAAGAAGCAATGTTACTAGCCGATGAATCTGAAATTCGTGAGTCATTGTTCCCAAGAACACATTATTTACATTAGACAAGAATTTTATGCCAGGATTTATCGCGTCTATTGACTGTGCGTTTCGAAGAAATTCTTGTCCGATTGGTCTTGGAGGTGGCTGTTTCGTTATTGAACCGAACTGCTCAAATGCACTACAAAGTCCTAATCACCGCTTTTCTAATCTCGTTATGACCTTTGAAATTGAACTAAAGTGAAAATGAAATGAAATTTTTGAGTTTTACGTCCCACGGTTATGGCAATTAGGCTAAAGGAGACGGTGATGATGAGAGATGAATGAAATGGTGGAATGAAGAAAGTGGAGAACCCCGAGAAAACACACGCACACGGTGTATGTTCACCACAAAGTTCCCTTGGCGGGAGCAGGGTTTGAACCCGGGACCTAAACACCAGAGGTGAACGCTCTACCACTGAGCCACTGCGGCCCGCATGAACTGAAATGAGTATTGATAAACGCAAGGTCGCTTTTAATATTTTCAACTCCGCAAGCCTCCAAAGATTCTTGAATACATTTGGTTTCTTCGGGTTGAAACAGGTCACAGGCGTATGTGAAATATTATATACAAATAAAAAAGACTGCGCCTAGTATCTGTCAATAAAGAATAAATGTACTCGGAGAAACATTTCTGGCATAAGCATATAATAAAAGCTACGTAGCAAAATTGAACAGAACTCTCAAAAATTTCCGTTAAAGGTTTTAAAGTAAACGAAGATAGATGTATGTTTTAAAAAAAAAAATAGTAATGTACAGTCTGCAGCAAAAAAACAAAAAAAAAAAAACCTGCAACATGAGCATGTAAATTTATTATGAAACGACGTAGTCTTTGCTCCAAAATAAGTGTTCAGGAGAGGACGCCGAGGTTTATTCTGGCGCGATTCGTGCTTAGACGTTATGTTGATTCCCTGGACTGTTAGGCGTAGTTTCGCAATAAATTTACATGCTCATGTTGCAGGTTTTTTGCTGCGGACTGTACATACATAAAATGGATATAGTGAGATAAAGTAAAATATTGTACATAGGTATAACTAACTAACTAACTAACTCTATGGCCTATGGAACCCGGAGGTTCAATGCCGCGTTCACAAAAGCTCACCACTGACTTCTATCCTTAGCTAACTGCATCCAGTTTCTACTTTGTATTCCAATCTCTGCGAGATCCATCTTAATATTGTCCTCCCATCTGCGCCTAGGTCTTCCTAATGGTCGTTTTCCGATTGGTCTTCCAGTCAAGACTTTGAAAGCGTTTCTACTTTCTTCCATTCTATCTACATGACCCGCCCACCTAAGCCTCCTAGACTTGACGACCCTAACAATGTTGGGTGAACCATATAAATTATGTAGTTCCTCGTTATGAAGTTTCCGCCATTCCCCATTCCCGTTCATCTTGGGTCCGAATATTCGTCTCAGGATCTTGTTCTCAAATACATTCAGTCTATGTTCTTCCCTCAGAGAAAGTGACCATGTTTCGCAGCCATACAGAACAACAGGCATGATTATCGTTTTATATATTTTAAGCTTCAAATTCTTCGACAGAATTGGCGACGACAAGAGATTTTGAACCGAATAGTAACACGAATTCCCTGCTTTTAATCGACATTTAATTTCTCTGTTTCGTCTGTTAATATTGATCCTAGATATTTGAAATTATCCACTTTATCAAAAGTATTATTTAATATTTTAACGCGTCCATAATTTGCTGTATTCCGGTCCCGACGCACTTCCATATATTTAGTTTTCTCTGCATTTACTTCTAAACCCATGTCCCTGCAAGCGTTTAATAAGATCTCTGCATTTCTTTCTATTGTTCTCCTAATTCCGTATTCAATTACAGTATTTATTTGTGCTACGAATTAATACACATAAAACTTACAGGGAGGTATTCAGACCGAATTCGTTAATCGAAGGTTAGTCACAGACTAGTTAGTAAGCATACTAAAGGAAGGTGCACGTTATGGTATTCAGAGTCTACTTTGAATACAACTAAAATGATGATTTGGGTATGATTAAATTATAGAACCCCAATGCATCGGTGAGTAAAATAAATGTGGCAACTACGGAAAAGTAGATGAGCGCATGCGTAGTCTGTAAAAATGAAAATACATGAATTACGAAATACGAAATGTTGTGTCGCACGCTAAACCGATTAGTCTCTGCTCTAGATTAATTAGTTGCATGTGATTTAACTTCGTCCAATACTACGTCCTAATCAGAGACTCTGAATACAATTTTGATAACCATCTTATAGTCAACTCCATAGTATGGTGTTAATTAGACGTCAAAACGACTCTGCATAAGGCCCACAATGAACAAAAAAAGCCTTACATACGGTTTCAAAGGCCAAGACAAAAAGTAGATGATATGCCCTTTTCAGCGCTTCTCCCTCTACTGTTGGCTCCCTTTTGAACAATTGTGTATATTATGCTCCTTAATTCATGTCTCCAAACCAGCTACAGAACGAGTATTGGAAATTACTATATAAATTGCACTTCGTTCAAAAAGTCGCACAGTATCTAGGGCCTTACATGGCGCTGGACTAAAGGTTAAATGTGTAGGATAATAAGTAAATGAAGACCTTTACAGACAACGTAGTTCATATATCTAACTTCTTACAAAATGTCGAAAAATTTTCTAAATGCTAAATTCCGGAACTTGAAAATTTCTTAAAATATATATGTTAACATCCGTTCTTCGTAACACAGGTTCCGCCTAATCAAGAGAATTTAACCATGTTCTTTTACCTTTAAATTCATGGGACCGTGAAATATTTCCGTTTAATAAGGGACCTGTTGAAGGCATTTTTACTGTATTAAAAGCCTGTGTTCAAAAACCTTAGGTTCTAGTTTAAAAGAAAATAAATCCACTTGAAATTACTTTTTGCATCCAATTATGCGTAAATCCTAGAATATTTTCTTCTAGCGTAACATTGTCCGTTTCAAAACGTAATAATTTACAATGTATAACATAAATACTTTAAAATGGAATAAAGTGATTTGAGCGAGACATGGAGCATGAATAGAAAGAAGGTAAAGTTATCGAAAACATAACAGAGGACTTAGTAGGAAAGTTACATTTCGAGAGACCTGGGTGCGTATCAAAGCAACACACGTATTTAAATACTCTCATAAACTCCTTAAAGGAAAATTTGGAAACTTATCTCAGAAAGTAACTGCTGTGGCAAGTTTTAGAAGCAAATATTTTAATTAATTTAGAGCTCATTTCCAAAGAGTTGTTCATTTCCCGAAATACATCCTTCAACGGTTTCTTTGGGATGAACTCTGTCGAAAATAAAAAAAAAATATGGGTTGTTTCACAGTTGTATAAACTTCTTGTTAGGCTTGAAACTGCTATGAAAATATAAGAAGAATAAAGAATTGAGCGCTGCTGAAGTTTGAGCTTTTGCTGTCGAAAAAAAAAAATAATAGAAATGCCCTCTTCTGAAATCAAGCTTAGGAACTTATTATTTGTTTAGCATACATTTTGCATAGTATATTTTCTTCTTGAATTGTTAACGTCCCTCAACTTCAATCCATTGTTTCAGAAAACTTTTTAGAAGATTTTTCGGGCCCATTTAGTTGTAGTGCGAAATCTTTGTCCAACTTTTGTCTACCCCCCCAAAAAATGTGCCATTCAAGTTAACAAAGGAGGGCCATTTCAAAATTTCGGCCACTTTGATCACCCGTAGTGCGATATTTTCAAATTTGAATTTTAACCAGCTCAGAATTTTGTAAATTTTTTTCCACCAAGAAATAGAATTGTATCATTCGAATTACCAAAGGAGGGCCATTTCAAAATTTCGGCCACTTCGATCACCTCTAGGGAGACATCTCTAAATGCGAGTTTTAACTGGCTCAGAATTTTGTCAAATTTTTGTCCATTTTTGTCCACCCAAGATCAAAATTTGTACCATTCAAATTAACAAAGAGGGACATTTCAAAACTTGGGCACTTCGATCACCTGTAGTGCGACATCTTCAAATTTGAATTTTAACTAGCTCAGAAGTTTGCCCAATTCTTGTCCATTTTTGCCCACCTCAGAAAAAAATGGTACCATTCAAATAAACGAGTGAGGGTCATTTCAAAATTTGGCCACTTCTATCACCTGTACTACGACATCTTCAAATTCGAATTTTAACTAGCTCATAATTTTGTCCAATTTTTTGTCCAACGAAGGAAAACATTTATGCCATTCAAATAAACGACGGAAGGCCATTTCAAAATTTCGCCACATCGATCACCTGTAGTGCGACATCTTTAAATTCGAATTTTAACAAGCTTAAAATTTTGTTAAATTTTTGTACATTCATGTACCACCAACAAAACATTGTGTACCATTAAAATAAATGAGTGAGGGTCATTTCAAAAATTAGCCACCTCGGTTACCTGTAATGCGACATCTTCAAATTCAAATTTTAATTAGCTCAGAATTCGTCCAATTTCTGTACATTTTTGTACCATCAAAAAATTGTACTATTCAAATTAACAAAAGGAGGGCCATTTCAAAATTTTGGCCACTTCGATCACCAGGAGTGTGATATCTTTAAATTCCAATTCTAACTATCTTAGAATTTTCCCTATTTTGTGTAGACTTTTGTATCACCAAAATAGGTGAAATTCAAATTTGAAACTGTTTCACTACAGGTGATACAAGTGGTCAAATTTTTAAATGATCATCTCTGGTTTATTTCAATAGTACAGAATTTATTCTTCGTGGTACAAAAATGATCAAAAATTTGATACAATTCTGTGCGAATTAAAATTTGAATTTGAAGATGTCGTGCTACAGGTGATCGAAGTGGCCGAAATTTTGAAATGGCTCTCCCTTGTTTATTTGAATGGCACAAATTTTTTGAGGAGTGGACAAAAGTGAACGAAAATTGGACAAGATTCTGAGCTAGTTAAAATTCAAGTTTCAAGTTTTTGCACTACAGGTGATCAATGTGGACAGATTTTAAAATGGCCCTCCCTCCTTTATTTAAATGATAGAAATTTTTTTCTTGGGTGGACAAAAATGGGCAAAAATTGTACAAAATTCTAAGCTAGTTAAAATTCTAATTTGAAGATGTCGCACTACAACTAAATAAACCAAAATTTTTCTTTTAGCATTCTTATACTGCCACACGACCACACAATTTCAAATCTACACACACATAACAGTAGGAACCACCGAGATAAGTGACGTGGAAATTTTGTTGTAGATGATTTGACATTGTTATTTATATCTTCTTCCAAAAAGCTGACATTCATGCATCATTGCCGGGAGGATGATGAATCACTCACCCTTTTATTATTCTCCTTTCACATAATCTTGGAAGATATTCTAAACCGACAACAATGAACCATTTAAAGATCTTGGGTCTATTTGTATTAGAAACTTGAAATTCCGTTTATAAGGAAAGTTGCTGGACGTTAAAAATTATCTATTTGGTCGTTCCTTTAAATATGCATTTATATGCAATAACGACATAAACATGCACTAACGTCCGAAATATGCAAATATATGCACTAAAACTCTGCTATTTTACCCCAAAACACCTGAAACGAATTTCTGTTTAAAGAGCATATTGATATCACATCAGGAACAGAACATGCAAATATGCAAAAATCCGAAGTCTAATGATCACTAATCATTACAATTCTTCCAAGCCTGCCTGTTTAGTTTTATTCGATCTCGAAAAGGCATTTGATAAAGTATGGCACCTGGGACTTTTATTCAAGCTTCTGTCTTTCCGTCTTCCAATCACGTACATCCGCTTCATTTTTAATTTTCTTTCAAACCGCCTGGCTTATATTTACATCAATGACAGTGTCTCTTATTCTGTTTTTCTTCATAGCGGCGTTCCGCAAGGCTCTGCCTTGTCCCCACTACTGTATCTGCTTTATGTCGCTGACATGCCGTCCTTACCGCAAAACATTCATACTTTTCAGTACGCCGATGACACGGCTTTCCTGGCGTTAACGAAGACTATCTCTCAAATAAACACTGGGATGAATGAAGCTATCCGTCGCTTTAGCGATTGGTGTCGGACGTGGCGCTTAACAATAAACGCTACCAAAACTCAGGCCATAGTCTTTATTCCACCAAACCGTCGCTCACGAGTTCATCGAAACCCAGCTCGTCTTGCCCTTACCGTCAATGATGCTGCCATACAGCACTCAAAGACAGTGAAATACTTGAGTATAACATTTGATCATCATCTTACATGGCGTCCACACCTCGCTACCGTTGTAAGCAAAGCCAAAAATAGATTAAATTTACTTAAATGTCTGATAGGTACAACGTGGGGTCTCCATTCTTCTACGCTCATCAACACCTACAAGGTCTTCCTCCGTCCCGTACTTACATATGGTTTTACCTCCTGGATATCAGCAAGCGCAAAACATCACGAAAAGCTGTTAATAATGGAACGACATGCTCTCCGCCTAGCCTACCGCATTAAATTACCAAGTCCAACTCGTGAATTGTACGACCGCATCACATTTCCTCACCTTCTTTATCATATTGAAGCTCTTCGTATTAAATATATAACTCAACGGTATGACAGCGAACACGCTTTATTTTTTGAAACCGTTTACAGCGACGCTCCCTACACTCACAGCCATCAACACACTTCTACACCTCTCTCACTGCTTTTCGCATTATATAAATATACCGTACTCCAAATCATCCGGACTATAACATCATCAGTATCCTCAGCACATCACACGTACCGGCCCATATCTCACCTTCATATCATGCACAGTAAACCCGCTTGTCACTAACAGGACCTCCTCACGTATAATAAAATAAATAAATAAATAAAACTTATGGCGGTTTAATACAGTTCATAAATGTCTCTTTGCCCAACAGAAAATATTTTTTTCGACATAATAATGTTAAATCTCTTTCCCAAAAAGAGGGTGTGGCCCTCGCAATGGGTGCTAGCTACACCATAGCTAGCTAACTTTTAAAACAAAAAAAATCCTGCTTTAGAAGTAAATAGTGTCTTAGAAGAAGAAACTCCTGAGGTTGTGATGCACCGGTGATACTGTACGGAGGACAGTACCGTAAGAAATTATCATGTTTATATGTATTGTTTTCTGTCAATTTCAGTTATCTACCTATTAAAATGCTACAGTAGCAATTAAGGGTGTTTTTTTTCGGGTACAGGAATAGGGTAACATTGAAATCTTTATTCATCAAATTTTGTTTTATCCTTATAAAATAAGTTCCTACTCCCAGCCATTAGAGCGTTACGCCCTCTCTTTGGCATAGGTTACAATACGTATTGATGTTGCTAATACAAGGACAATAGATGGTCTAAGTGCAATTTGGTTACACGGGGAGTTAATCATCATTTTATTCAGGTTCTATTTTATTTGTTCATGGAATTAAGGGCGATTTTGTTCATGCTAGCCAGAAGGGCTAGCCACCTTTAAGAGGGTTATGCCCTCTGTTAGGAGTGAGGTGCAGTGATAAGATAGGTTAAGGTTACTGTTGTTGGGCTAAGTGTTTCATTAAATATTTATTAACTTAAAACTGTCAAAATGATTGTAACATGGTGACTTAAGGAACTTTGATCCTTAACATTTGGTGAGGTGAAAAAAGAACCAAGTTAAATATACAAAAAACAAAAACAAAAACACAATGATTAGAAATACGTGAAAACGTGCATTGAAAAATGTGCGTAAAATATAAGAATAGAAATAATAATACAAAACATTTCAAAATATTACAGTAAGCATGAAAGATGAGGCGAAGTGCAATACACAATACAACACTTTAGGTGATGTTAGAAAGACAAATGAGCTTATTCTTCAGCCTAGGGGCTGCTCTAGGCACTGATGAGAACATAGGGAGCCCAAGTTAATAAACAAAGGTTGTTACTGTGCGGGAAATGATGGATGGATGAGAGGTAGATGATCGTGAACTACGAATTCTGATATGAATCGCAAAGTTGGGTCTGGTGGTTGAAGCGTATAGTGATATAATGTAAACAGTAGAGAGAGTGGTGGATAATAGTAAGTGTAAGGTGTGGGATGAACTGCTAAGTAATGCATTGTATCTTGAAGTAATGGGTGGCGAGTTTGAAAGCGTTTAGAAATATATGTTAGCCGCAGTTTTTCGAGGCGAAATTTCAGAATTGGATAAGTAATATGGCGGTAGAGTTCCTCCGTAGGGCTAGGGAGCTTAATGCGATAAGCTATACGGAAAGCGTGGCGTTCTAAGATGAAAAGTTTATGATAGTATTGAGGTCGGGTGGCTATCCAGGCAGTGAAACCATATGTCAAAACTGGTCGGAGGAAAACTTTGTAGGTGTTGAGGATTGTGTGTGGCTTCAGACCCCAGGTAGTACCAGTAAGACGTTTCAAAAGATTGATGCGATTATAGGCTTTAGTAGTGACTGTTTTCAGATGTTGCGACCATATAAAATGCGATCAAAGGTAATTCCCAGATACGTTACTGTATTTTTGGCCTGAAGCGGTACTTGATCAACATGGAGAGATAAGCGACGTGGGTTTCTGCGTACTCTGGAAGAGCGTCGTGGAGGTAAGAAGACCATGGCCTGTGTTTTTGTTGCGTTAATTGTAAGTCTCCAGTGATTACACCAGTTACTGAAACGATCTATAGCAAGCTGGAGAACGGTATTGATCTGTTGGATAAAGTTTCCGAGTCCAAGGAAAGCCGTGTCATCGGCATATTGAAAAAGATGAACGTTATCAGGTAGTCTGGGCATGTCAGCGACGTACAAGAGGTAGAGTAAAGGAGATAATGCAGACCCTTGTGGCACTCCAGTAAGTAGAAAGATCGGATGCGATAAACAGTCATGAATGGATATGTAGGCGAGACGATTGGTGATGAAATTAAATATTAGGCGGATGTAGCACATGGGGAGTCGAAACTGTAGAAGTTTGTATATGAGCCCGTGGTGCCAGACTTTATCAAACACCTTCTCTAAGTCAAATAGGACTAGACAGGATGGTTTTGCAGAATTGTAATGTTGAGTAATAAGTGATGTGAGTCTCAAAAGCTGATCGTTGATAGAAAAAGAGGGTCTGAAGCCGGCTTGTGTGATAGGAATTAAGCTGCGATCGTTTAGGTAGATATGTAGGCCCTTGACCAGGATGCGTTCTAGGATCTTACAGAAAGTCGAAGTTAGCTGAATAGGACGATATGATGAAACGTTCTGGGGTGGTTTATTTGGTTTTAGAAACATGAGTGTCTTAGAGATTTTCCATGTTAAAGAAAAGAAGCCTGTGCGCAAGATAAAGGTATAAATATTAGCTAGGAGAAGTAATAACAAAGCGGGACACTCTTTGATATGGCGGTATGTTATATGATCGAGACCAGGTGCAGTATTTCGTTTATTGTGGAGAACCTGAGAGATCTCGTGAACGCTAATAGGATTAGATATGGCTGTGTCTGGCGGTAAGAGATGGGCGGCGTTTGGTTGTAGATGCGGTGTGGACGTGTTAAGCCTATCTGCAGCGACTGGAGTATTGCCGGATGATGGCGTGAAAATCTCTTGCAAGTGATCTGCGAAAGCGTTTGCCTTATCACTATTGATGGGAACAGGTGTGTCGCCTTGGAGAATCGGATAGGGTGTGCTAGTGAATTTGCCACATAATGCATTGAAACGGATCCAAAATTTGGTTGGATGAGAAGTCTCGGATAGATCCCAGACAGCATGTTTGCTTACCGCAAGCTTGCCTGTTGCTTTTATTTGATTTTATTTTACTTTGGCTTATACACAAAAGCTTATTTCTGCTTAGCGCAAGCTGTAGTGCGGGCAACCCACCCTTCACTTGCGAGACGCTTTTCTTTAGATTGAAGTAAAAAGCCAGCGCGCGTTCGATTTTCAGTTGTTCTCAAAAACCACGTGACGCTGACCTCAACTTTCGGCGACAAGGTAGTGTTCGCGTTGTTAGCGTCTTGTTAGCATTCAGCTTGAATAAAGGACAAACTTAATTATTTTTTTTAATTGTGCCGTCTAGTACTCTAGTCCAGGTACCTATAATGTCGCTCTTTATTTCATCATACTTCGGTAACCATGAGGCATAACGAATTATAGTATTTATGTATAAAGCATAAATGTGAACATAGATGGCAGCAGATTTGAGCCTACTTATTTCGCGAAATAATACAGAACTGTTGCAGATATTTTAATATAAACTTCAAGTTTAACTCACAGTATAAACTTCTCTGAATGCTGTGTTTAAAGTATAAACATTTTTCTGCGTTTTTATATAAAAAAGGGTAGAAATTTCAAGTACTCGCGGCTAATATAACAACGTATTAGATATTTGTACGAAGCAACGGCGCGTTGCTTGTCATACTGACTTTGCGACTCTAGACGAAAGTCTATGTGTCGTGCGATCTTAGCTCATCTTGTTATTCATCTCGTTGTTCAGCTAAAGTGCGGAGGATTCTGTTATAGGGTCGACATCGGCCTCACGGTCCGAGCCGCACAGTCTCTTTGCGGAGGATTCTCTTATAGAGTCGACATCGGCCTCACGGTCCGAGACGCACATTTATAGTCAGGGCCTTTGTTACTAACTTGGTCGTACAGTCTACTTATACCTGTGTGGGGCGCTACACTTTTAGTGTGCGAAACACCAGGCACTTACTAACATCTACTAGTTGGCGACGTAACACTTCGGTGTTAGCACTCTCGCCTTTTCATTACTGATCATGCCGGGACCTCCTAACCCCGCTGACAATCCATCAGGGCGTCATACTCTCCCTGCAACTGTGATGGGGCCACCTCAGGATCGTCGTCCACGGCCACGAGAACGAGAACGCACCTCCTCAGGAGCTTCTTCTGTCTCTCTTGGTTCTCCTGTTCGAGATAGAGATCGTTCCCGATCACCGACTCACATCAAGAAACTCAAATATACTGAGGCTCTCTTCAGTCCACCAAAGCCTAAACCGCCACAACCATCAGTAGCTTCTGCTTCTACTTCATCCACTGAGGAGCCTATCATCATCGATCAACCATCTACTTCTAATTTTACCATCCTCTTCAGTAATTTAAAACCAGAGTACTTCAACATCAAGCCAATGTACCTCCAGCTCATGCGCTACTGTACACGCCTTGATCTTCAGCAATTAATCAAAACCCAAAATGGCATCTTACTAAAAACAACCAATCTGGCTTATATGACCATCTAATTTACAAGGTCGGACCAGCTATGTTTGGCACCAATGCTAAGATTACTCTTCTGAAAACGCCCACTCAGAAAACACCACCGCCGCCACGTCGCACACCCTTATTATCCGTGGTGATTCGTGGTGTCGATCCCAGCCTAACAGAAAAAGAGATCTTGGACGAACTGAAAGAGGACGGCTACCACCCAACACGAGCCTTACGTATTAAGAATGCTACTGGTCCAACTTACATGGTGCGCCTACTTACAGAAGACCAGACGCTTATTGACGAACTTCTGCAGAATGGCGTTTATATCTACCGCTGCCACCATAGGGTGGAAGCGTCACGTACTCCACCGCCTCTTTCCATCCGCTGCGAAAATTGTCTCGCCTATAATTCACATCCTACAAACAAATGCACTCTACCATCCGTCTGCCCCCACTGTAAAGGCACCCATAAGCTGAAAAATTGTCCTAACTTACAGCAACCTGCTAACTGCAATACCTGTGGTGGACCTCATCCAACTTACTCGTATCAATGCCCGCAGAAACCGAAGCCTTTACTCGATAAACCGGAAACCGTAGTGCCTCTTCGTATTCATCCGGCAACCCAGGTCTCTATAGGCACCCAAACATCACTCCTACCGCCACCTACAGTCGAAACCATGCTGCAATTCATCACTCTCGTTCTTCAGAATACCTTTCCCTATCAACGGGAAGCTATTCTCACTCATGCCACGAAAGCAGCCCATGACATCTTCCACCTCCATATGGCTGCTACATACTCTGGGCTTTCAACTTACTTTCATTTCCATTCTGATGCTCCATCATGAATATTCGCACCCAGGGGAAACGGCCAATTAAATTACTATTTTCCAACATCCGATCCTTACGGACCAATCGAGTCCTTTTAGAAACCATGGCGGCTGCATATACCGTTGACTGTATCCTGCTCAACGAAACTTTCTTAAAGTCCAGCGAACGTTATTATTTTCCCCACTATCATCTTACACGCGCAGATCTATCGACCCATCCAGCTCGCGGGGGAGCAGCTATAGCGGTTAAACACTCTATTCCACGGCGTCATGTTCTACCCCCTAATCCACAACGCTACTCTGAACATGTGATCCAAACCATCTACTTTCCGTCTATTACATTCACAGTTGCCACTATTTACGTCCGCTCTACCCAGCCGTTACCGTACCATTTTCTCACTTATCTTGACTTGAACTTCCGTACGTATATACTTCTCGCAGATATTAATTACGCCTCTCGCACTGCAGAGCAGCGACAGCGATTTACCGATTTCCTGGCAACTACCCATAGCACTCTTCTTCCCCTACCTCAACACACTCGACCCGCTAGCAATACCACCCCTGATGTAGCCATAGTGTCTAACAATCTTTTGTCTCGGACGTCCGTGGAAATTCTTGGTTCTGTGGGCAGTGACCATCTACCGATCCTACTGACTCTCACACAGACTATACCAAAAACTGATGACATCACTTCAACTCCTAAATATAACTTTACTGCAGCAAACTGGGATCGTTATCAAGAGCTTATCACCACCGACCTCGGCAACCTCACTCCCACACTGGACTCCATTGCCAACGTCGATCAACTTTGCGCTACACTTGAGACCGCAATAAACCACAGTACTGCATGTTCCATTCCAAAATACTCTCAACCTAAGAGCCGTCCAAATCTCCCTTCTGGTGTGTTAAATATCCTCGCACGATCCGATCAGTATTTGACTGAATATCACCGCACCAATGATCGTCACTTCTTACACTTACATCGCCAATTCCAGCGCATGGCAAAACATTATATTATTGCACGGAAGAGACTGAACTGGCGACTATCATGTAACCAGCTACGTGACGAGCGCAACCCCACTCGATTCTGGAACCTCTTCAAACGCCTAACATTCCAGAAGCATAGACCCCAATATCCGTTAATTACTAATGGCACTGCCCCTACTACAGACTTGGAGAAAGCCGCTCTCTTTGCCAACCATTTCGAGGCGGTTTTTACCACCCACTCATCGCCTCTCTATACTCATCCTAGTGATCGGCACATAACTGCAGTCGGTGATCCAGAACAAGCACGCTTTGCGCCGAACTTCATTCAACTCCCTCAACCCGACGATCCACTACTGGCACCCATTACTTCAATCGAAATCTTAGAGGTCCTCAAATACCGCCGCAATACAGCACCAGGTAATGACAATATCTCATATCGTCAACTTCTCCATGCGCCTGCCGTTTTTCTGCTCTTACTTGCACAGCTGTACTCCACAATACTAGCAACCGGCTATTTTCCTACGGCGTGGAAGCTTGCTAAGATAGTGGTCTTTTTAAAACCGCAAAAAGACCCCTCCTCAGTGGCATCATATCGGCCGATCAGTCTCACGAATGCTTTTAGTAAAACATTCGAACGTATCCTTATGAAACGTCTGCAGCCATACATTACCGACAAGGCAATCATTCCCCCTACTCAAGCTGGTTTCCGACCTTCCTTTGGCATTAACGACCAACTAGCCAAACTATCCTCCCTGCTGGTCAATCATATTAACAAACGCCTCCCGTCAGTCCTAGTATCACTTGATATCGAAAAGGCTTTCGACACTGTTTGGCACGCTGGACTAATTTACAAACTTACCTCTCTTCTGCCGTTTCCCTACGTGCGGATAATAGCCCAGTTTCTCCACCATAGAAGAGCATATATTCAGATTAATAACAGCAAATCCCCAACCTTTATACTTCGTGCCGGCGTTCCCCAAGGTTCCGTGCTCTCACCTCTCTTATATTTGCTCTATGTCGCCGATATGCCTCAACCATCGCCTCCAGTCCATATGCTCCAATTTGCCGATGATACTGCGTATCTCGCACTTGGGTCTTCCGTTGACCAAATTAATCACATCCTTCAACGTGCGCTGGATAATCTTGTTGCCTGGAGCCTCAAATGGAAACTGAAACTGAATCCACTGAAAACCCAGATGACCTTATTTGGCCTCAAGAGGAATAAGTTCTGCCCTACCCGCAATCCTGAGCGCCTCACGATTACCCTCTTAGATTCTCGTCTTCCGGTCCACGATACCTTAACATACCTTGGTGTCACATTCGATAAACACCTTACATGGAACGCCCACCTTCGTACTTTGGAAGCCAACATTCGCCGTCGGATTAATCTCCTTCGACATCTCAAAGGCACTACGTGGGGTCTAAATGCTAAATTACTTCTCTACACCTATAAGGTCTTCGTCCGACCGGCACTGACGCATGGCCATCTTGCCTGGCTATCGGCGACTACCAACTTTTATGCACGCCTCCAAATCCTCGAACGCCGTGCACACCGCATAGCATATTCTCTACCGCAGCACACACCTACTGCCGAGGTCTACCGACGCACCACTATGCCTACACTTCTTCCTCATCTCCGACGCCTTCGCAGCCGCTACATCTTCCAGCGCATTTCAAATGCCCATCCTATACTTCACGAACTCCTGGACCAAACACCTACGGAGCCCAGATACGCATATCCGCCTGTCGATCATTTACTGGCCATTTATGAACAAGACAATTCGCCTGCGACACACAACCCACTTCGCCGTATCTATCGCCACTACGGCCACATCCATAATCCATGATTCCACACATGGATATCTCCGTAGTTTAGCTTCCACCGTCTGAACACGACCATATTCCAATCTATGCAACATTCCATGCTCATCCCTACTCGACTTACCTCTACACATCTTTATTAGATGACGTATTTGCATCTTCATTGCATAACAGCCTGAGAGCCTTCTCATATACATTCGCCACACCTTTTCCTCAATCACTGGCCATAGAGACGGCATAACCGTCTGCGGCCCGCCCATCCCCGGATGGGAATGAAAGCCTTGTGAAAAAAAAAGCGTTGCTTGTATCATCATTCTGAATCAAGGAGCCTAGCCTCTCTTGTGTCAGTTAATGTGCTAGCTAAGACCAAGTGTTGCAATACGCATTTGTGAGCAAAGCACGTATACAGCACTTAGAGGATTGACGGAAGTTTTCACTTTCGGAGGGCAAACTTGCTTTTTGAACTTCATTTCATCATCTTTTCTTTCACATTCATCTTCATTTGGGCTTCGGCCCTAGGTTACCTTCTTACGATGGCGGACTCTGGCATCACTGACGGGCAATCGATTCTCGGTAGACATATAGGATTACCAGCCTCAGTTCCTACGAACGCAAGCTCTTCGTTTGCTCAAGCTGCATCCGCTGGACCTTCGAGGCGCACTAGACATTTCTCATGGGGAAGTCAACCGGTAGCGAGTTCATCTAGGGATAGACATCCATCCACTGAATCTACCCAGTCTGCCAAAAGATTCCGCGGTGGACCCCATACTACTAACACTCAACCAATTCACGTCGACAACGCCATGGACACGGGACCACCATGTTCAGAATCATCATCACTTTTTATCGGCAGAACTTCAGACCCTGTTTACAATTTTCTACTTACCGATTTTGACGCTAAATATACACATCCAAAGATGATCTTTCTGCAGATCATTAAATACGTCCCACGTGCTAATGTTGAGCAAATAGTTCACACTAGAAATGGCTATATCATAAAATCAAAAGACCCGAACTTTGGAACCTACTTGAGAAACAAGGCATCCTATGAAATCTTTGGAAAAAATGCCAAACTTGCTAAGAAAACGGATTCTAGGATCAAACAACCTCCACCTCCGAAGAAGATACCAATGCTGTCTGTGGTCATTCGTGGCGTCCTACCTGAATTTACCGATGAAGAAGTTCGTGAAGAACTTATTCAAGAGGGCATCAATGTTGACAAATGCATTCGTATCAAGAATAATTCAGGACCTCCTTATATGGTTCGGGTATTATCCCAAAACCAACAAGCTATTGATCATTTATTAGCCTACGGTGCACCCATTTACAAAAAGATCCATAAGGTAGAACCGTCAAAGACTCCTGGACCAGTGCCTATTAGATGTGAGAAATGTCAAGTTTATAATTCTCATTTTACGAACTCGTGCCCTAATCAACCTAAATGTGGCTATTGCGGTGAACAACATAACACTAGATTGTGTAAAAACCAACAGCAACCTCCAAAATGTGCCACGTGCGGAGACTCACACCCCACTTACAGCTATCGCTGCAAGGCAAAACCTCAGGCAGAACCTACTCGTCCAGAGTTTACAGCACCCCTCCGAAGTTCTGACAAGCCAACGCCACCAGCGCAATCAATTTTACACCCTGTCAGTGTTGAGGATCTTCTCCGCTGTTTAACTATTGTGCTTCAAAACATACTGCCTTTTCAACGTGATCATATCCTTCGCACTATTAGTGACACAGCTAAATCACTCTTCAATATCAATCTCCATGCTACCTACTCCAGACAATATGCCCATTTTCAAATCGCACCACTTGAAACAACCGTATAAAACTATGGCACTTGTATTTCTCATTATGGCAATTATGAATATTCTATTTCTTAATATTCGATCGTTTCTACAACATAAACTTCTACTGGAACAGCTACTGCTAGAGGAACACATTGATCTATTTGCATTAAATGAAACTGCACTCAAACCTACCACCATAGTACGTCTACCAGGTTATCAAATATATCGCCATGACTATTCAGGGCATGGTGCAAGAGCACAGGGTGGGGTCGCAGTTGGGTTTTCCCCTAAGGTATCGTTTCGCCAATATCATCCACAGATTTTCATCAATCATCCGGAGCATCTTCTTTTGTCAATTTATTACCCATCGCTTGTTATCAATATCGCTACAATCTATATACGGCCGCGACACCCCATCCCATTTGATTTTCTTCATTACATAGCACATAACTTCCGAAATGTCATTATCATGGCCGATATGAACATTCATAGTCGAGGCGACAGAGAGAAACAACACTTCTTTGACTATGTAACTCAAAATTTGAATTTACATGTACATCGTTTACCTAGTCATTCACGACCAATTAGTCAAACAACACCCGATGTAGTGATAACATCTCTTAATCTAGTCAATGACTGCACTATACAAATTCTTGACACTATAGGCAGCGATCATGCACCAATTAAGCTATCATTGACTAGGGGCCGTTGCCCACAGTCTGAAACCGAATACCGTACTGTCAAGCGATATGATCGAGCAAACTGGAGCACATATAGGCAGAATATTGACAGAGATATTACGGATATTGCTGCACCAAGTAGCGAACACGAATTATATAATACTCTCACTCATCTTACTGACACCTTAACAACAAACGCACGTGTAAGTATTCCTGAAGACAAAATAAGCGCGTACAAACCAAAATTGCCACCTCAATATCTTGCACTTGTAAAACGCTCACGTCAACACATTAGAGAATATCACCGAACTGGTAATGTGGAAGAGCTTCTTTATCACAGGCAATGGCAAAGAGCAGTTAGGAACTACCTTATTGCATACAAACGGAAGCACTGGATTAGTGCTTGCAACAAACTGCGAGACGAAGTACATCCAACCCGATACTGGAAGAAATTTCACCAACTAACGGGTAAAAGTACAATAAATACGTATCCGCTTCAACTTAATGGTGTACCACTTCACACTGATATCGGTAAGGCAAATGCTTTCGCTGACCAATTACAGACAGTCTTTACTCCATCAGAATCGCCTTGTCGTGATGAGCGGATTGATCTCTCCACCATCTGTTCTCTACAGCCTTCTACATCACATCACATTGATCACAATCATCCTCTTACAAGGCCTATTACACCGAATGAATTTCATGCAGCTCTTAGTAGAAAACGAAACACAGCACCAGGCATGGACGGAATTTCTTATAGGATGATAAAAGAATCACCGGTCTCGTTTATCACTTTGTTAATTTCAGTTTATAATTTCATCCTCTCAACTGGTTATTACCCGTTACAGTGGAAGGTTTCCAAAGTATGTATGTTCCATAAACCAAATAAGCCCATTCATGATGTCAGTTCATATCGGCCGATTCAGTTGACTTCCGTATTTAGTAAACTATTCGAAAAGATTCTAGTAAATAGACTTCATGCACATATTAAGACATATGATCTATTACCAATACATCAAGCAGGTTTTCGACCTAACTTCTCTATCAGTGATCAACTGCTTCGTTTAACTACAGTCATCACAAATCAGTACAATAAAGGACTTCCATCCTGTCTAGTCCTCATGGACTTAGAAAAGGCATTCGATAAAGTGTGGCATTATGGCTTACTACGTAAACTACAGTCACTCCGCTTGCCCACTTGTTACCTTCGACTCATATACTCCTTTATAAGTAACCGTATCGCATATGTTTCAATAGGCAATGTACTATCAATGCCCATTTTCCCACATACAGGTGTACCACAAGGTTCCGCCCTTAGTCCATTATTGTATATATTATACGCTTCCGACATGCCGAGCCCACCGCCTAATGTGTACATCTTTTAATACGCAGACGATACTGCCTTTTTATCGCTTGGGAAAACAATCCTTCAGGTCAGCAGAAACCTACAAATAACTTTAAACAACTTTCTTAATTGGTGCAATAAATGGAAATTAACTGTTAACACTGCGAAAACACAAGCTCTTGTTTTCCTCCCTTCAAAACGACGCAGTAGAGTATACAGAAATCCTGGAAATCTTCGTGTGTCAGTAGATGGTCATTTCCTTAGACCAGCAGTTTCTGCAACATACTTAGGAGTGGTCTTTGATTCGAAACTCTCTTGGAAACCTCACTTCCAAAAACTTGCGTTGCAAGCAAAGCGCAGATTAAATCTCCTCCGTCGTCTCACTGGCACAACTTGGGGGCTAAATGCAAAGTTACTACTCAATACCTATAAAGCATTTTTACGACCTATATTAACATTTGGTAACATTGCCTGGTGCCATGCCTCACCTACGCTATACGAAAAGCTTGCAATTCTCAAACGCCATGTTATTCGCCTTGCATATCGTATTAAATTACCATATCCAAATTACCTCACGTATGAACACATTGATTTTCCCAACATCATTGATCATCTCTCTACTCTTAGGGCACGATATATACAGTCTCGAATCACTACTTCTCATCCCTTATATCTCGATACATTACGAGTTGATGCCCTTACCGACGCACCGTACAGATTTCTACACTCCCCACTCAACATTCTAACAACGATATATATTCAAACATCGAATCTGGACGCAGCTGAAAGAGATATCTTTGCCATTTACATGATTCACGAACATTTACCTCACATTCTACCATCTTAGCACTTGTTTTTCATTCATAATTAACATTGGGCTTTCATCCTGTCTACATCAGTCTCGAGTCGCCCCGAGACAGAAGATATAACCCTCATGTGTTTAAACTAACTTACCCATTGTGATTGTGGCGTGAATGCACTTCATTTCATCTATTCATATCCACATTATATTTATTTACACTTTAAATGTATTATTTTTCATATCCAGCACCTTAGTACCTTGAATGTATTTCCTGCACTTATGTTTTCTCAGTATTCTTATTCTTATTATTCTTATTATTATTCTTGTTATTGTTATTATTATTATTATTATTATTGTTATTATAAACATTTTTTTCTCATCAAGATTAATGTATTTATATTTTGTGTTAAATATTAATCTACTCATAGTCGCACTTAGACCAACTACAATAGTTTAACTGCAATTAACTTGTCTTAACATCTGTGCCAAAGAGAGGGCGTAACCCTCTAATGGCTGGGAGTGCAACATCTCTTCCTCAAAATGGATGCTCAAAAATGATGAATAAAGATACATATTTTATACCTCTACTCCCTCACCTTAAGAAAACAAAAAAACAAAAAAACGTTGCTTGTCCACATACTCACTCAGAATTCAGAATCGATTATCGATTCACAGGTCTGAGGTCGATTGCTAACGCTCTACGAGCATTGTCTAGCATTTTTTGTTCATTTAGGGAGGATTGTACTGTTACAGACAATCGACATCCCCTTGCAGTCCGTATTGCTGACTCAAGTGGGAGCCCGTGGCCATCATCATATTCGTTTTCTCATCTCTTTTGTGGAGGCCCAGTGCTTGCACTGACTGACATCTCCGCGAGGACGTATTGTTGCCTCAAGTGAGAGCCACAGTGGGCTTCCTCTCGATCGAGGATGCTTTAGAACTTCATTTCATTGTCACTTTCATCCTCTTCGCCGCAATCTTTTGCGCCCATCTGGATGGCGTCAGGTGGCCATCCGGGACTACCACAGCAACCTCCTGGGCCGTCTCTGAATCCCACGTTAGTGGGCCAGGGGACTGACCGAAGGCATACATCTGCTTCTCAAAGCAAAAATACTGGTAGATCCCGATCACGCACACCGGAAAAACATAACACTTCCTCAACTCAGCCACCGTCTAAGCGTCATCACACCGTGAGTGAATCAGAACAGTCTGTCTCGTCCATGAACCTTGACGACGGTAATGAATTTCCTTCTCTGCAAGATTCCTCCAAACCTCGTCTCCATTCATTCTTACTAACTAATTTTGATGCCAAATTTGAAAACACCAAGCTGGCTTTCCAACAGCTCATCAAATATCTACCCCGCGCTTCAGTCGCTCAAATTGTTCGTACACGAAACGGAATAATCTTCAAATCGTATGAGTCAACATTCTTAACCACTGTACGTAACAAATGCAGCTTTGAAATTTTTGGCAAGCATGCTCAAATGAAGCGACTCGACTCCAAGGAATTTAAACAGACGCCACCACCACGAAAACCACCGGCTCTGTCAGTTGTTATTAGGGGGGTTGATCTCTCCCTCACAGACGAAGAGATTCAGGAAGAACTCACTCTCGAGGGTCACTCCATACTTAAGTGTATCCGCATTAAAAGCGATCATGGAGCCACGTACATGGTACGAGTTTTAACTAATTCAAAAAGCACCATTGATGACCTGTTAACTTATGGCGCTCTTATCTATAAAAAGAAGCATAGAGTCGAGCCGTCCAAATCACCGCCACCTTTACCACTGAGATGTGAACGCTGTCAGGCGTACAATTCTCATCCGACTTCGAAATGCACACAACCTAGCAAATGTGGATACTGTAGTGGTGCCCACGACACCAAGGCTTGCACTAACTTAGTTAAGCCCCCTCAATGTTCTACATGTCCGGAGCAGCACCCGACTTATAGTTATCGCTGCAAAGCACGGCCTACAGCTGAGCCTCTAAATCCGGAGCTAACTGTGCCGTTAAGACCTGTTTTACCACCAACTCAGCAAGCTCTACCACCACCAACTGCCGACGAAGCTATTACTATCCAACAACTACTTTCATTTTTCACTATCGCTATGCAAAATATCCATCCTTTTCTTCGCCAACACATTCTCGGCGTGGTCAACCACTCTGCTCGCCTCATCTTTAAGTGTTCCTTTCAAGCCACATACTCTGGCCCACACGTTTATTTTCATGTTACCCCACTTGAAGAACATGCATCCCCCGAAACTTCCAAACCTTCTGCTGTATCGTAATTATGGGTATTTCTCTATTATTTGTTAATATCCGGTCACTAGCCTCTCACTATACCCTTTTTGAGCAGCTTCTCTTAGAAGAAACCATCCAAGCCTTTCTCATCAACGAAACTCATCTTACCCCATCCATGTCGTTCAAAGTACCTCGATATACATTTCTTCGTTGCGACTCTGCGATAGCAGCACGCCGAGCAAACGGGGGTGTGGCCATCGGCTTCTATCCTTCAATCAGTCATCGCCAGTATCATCCAGACCATCACCTCAGTCTCATCCATCAGTCATCACCTTGCCTAATCTGCCAGAGTATCTCATTATTACTCTGTACTTTCGCTCTCTTTACCTTACCATAGCCACCATCTATGTACGCTCTGGACATCCAATCCCCTATTCATTCTTTCAATATATATCCAATACCTTTAAATACTATATCATCATGGCCGACATCAACATTCATAGCTGTCCGGATAATCAAAAACAACGTTTCTTTGATTATATCACTACTCATACCACAGGCAATATTTTTCATATCCCCAAGCCTACTCGACCTATCACTGAAACCACACCAGACGTAGTAATTTCCTCTATCAACCTTTCACAACGGTGCACTCTTGAGGTACTAGATTCCATTGGTAGTGATCATCTTCCCATCAAGCTCCACATAGATCAACCACAGGCTCCTACTCCTCGAGAATTACCAGAACCTCGTCGTATTCCACGCTTCGACCAAGCAAACTGGGAAGATTATCGTTCAACCATTACCGCCGACTTACCCCATATTGAGCCGCCTACAACAGAAGAGGATCTATATAATCGTATCTCCGACATCACCAGCTCTATCCGTCATGCTTCTGACCTCCACATACCAACCACTGCACTAACCAGGTATCAACCTCGCTTACCACCAAGCTACTTACCTCTAATACACCGTTCCCGTGAATTCTTCCATGAGTTTCAGCGCACTGGGAACTTAGAAGCTCTTCGACATCATCGCAAGCTCCAGCGCACAGTCCGAAATTATGTCAAGGCATATAAACTCCGTAACTGGGTAAAGACTTGCAACACATTAGCAGAAACTTCTCACCCAACTAAGTACTGGAAGCGTTTTAATATGCTAACGGGCAAGCTTACCCGGACGCCTTATCCATTGCTAATTAACGACTGTCCGCTACATACTGACGAAGAAAACGCCAACGCTTTTGCCGACCACCTACAAACTACATTCACACCCTTTTCACCAGACTTTCCCCGGAGGCATCCTACTGACATCTTAAACTTATCAGCACCATATCTACAACCAAGTGAAACGCATATCCTCCCCGGTAATAATCCTCTTACCGCTCCTATCTCTACTGCTGACATCTCATCTGTTGTAACTCGCAAAAAGAATACAGCTCCTGGTCTGGATCGGATAACGTACCGCCACATCAAAGAAGCACCTTACTGTCTGCTCCTCCTTCTTTCTTATATATATATTCATTCTCCGTACCGGCTACTTTCCCCCAGACTGGAAAACCTCATCTACCCTCATGTTTCTAAAGCCTAACAAACCTCCAGCTTCTGTTGCATCCTACCGACCAATTCAACTAACCTCCGTATTTAGTAAAATCCTAGAACGCATCATTGTCATCAGACTTCATCTTCATCTCACTACCCATAATCTGTTACCTGTGCATCAGGCTGGTTTCCGTCCTAATTTTAGCATCAACGACCAATTACTCAGACTCATAAATCTCATTACGAATCATTATAATACTGCACGTCCGTCTTGCCTAATTCTTTTCGATCTCGAAAAAGCTTTTGATAAAGTCTGGCACTTAGCTCTCATGTTTAAACTTCACCGCTTCCGGCTTCCACTCTCTTATCTCCGCTTCATCTTTCATTTTCTTTCTAACCGCCTCTCTTACGTAACCATCAATAGCTCTCTATCTCATCCTATTTTTATTCACTCTGGTGTACCTCAAGGCTCCGCTCTTTCACCCCTTCTATACCTTTTGTTTGTAGCTGACATGCCGGCACTTCCTCTCAATGTGCACACTTTTCAATATGCCGATGACACTGCTTTTCTCTGCACAGCCCGGACAATTCAACAGATTAATTCTTCTCTCAGCATAGCGATTGACTCCTTCCTTCGATGGTGCAATACGTGGCGACTTCACATCAACTCCACTAAGACGCAGGCAATTGTCTTTATTCCACCTCGCAAGCGCTCTCGAATACAAAAAAATCCGAACCTTCTTAACATCAGAGTCGATGGCACACGAATTCAAACCGCCAAACAGGTTACTTACCTAGGTCTCACTATAGATCATCACCTAACTTGGCGGCCATATTTGAAAGAAATCATTCGCAAGGCCTACAATCGACTAAATCTACTTAAACGTCTTATTGGCACCACCTGGGGATTACAGCCTAATACCTACAAGGTATTTTTACGTCCCATCTTGACGTACGGCCACCCTGCCTGGGTTAGTGCTTTGCCTTTTTTCTATGCCAAATTGAAAGTACTCGAACGCCACGCTTTCCGTTTAGCTTATCGAATCAAGCTCCCGAGTCCAACGCAGGAGTTGTATGACCGCATAACTTTTCCTACCATACTTCATCACATAGAAAAGTTAAGGCTCAAATTCATTACCACCCGATTTCAGCAAAGACATCCTTTACTTCTGGACACCATGGACATCGACCGCCACTACGATCTGGGATATAATTTCGTCACTTGCCCTCTATCATTGCTCTTCTCCCTTTATCTGAAAACAATTCCACCTGACCACCCCGATCATTTTGTCGCTTCTGCCTCTCTTCCGACCATCTTCCCCATCACGTTTCGCCCACATATGTTGCACTGTAAACTCATCATACTAACAGGGCTTCACATGTCTTCATCACTGTCCAGAGTAGCCCCTGGACAAGAAGATAACCAGCATTCGTGTTTTTAACAACTTGTTTGTGTTTGTCCTGTCAAGTGCACCTCATCATCATCTCTTCCTGACCCAATGATTATGATCACAAGATCATAATGTCTAATGGATACTTTAATAAAATGAAATAAAGTTGAAATATAATAAAGTGCTACTTAAATAAATGATGTTCCAGTTCTCCTACATCCCATAGACCAGCTCCAATCTCCTTACTACCCCAATACTTTCACCACTCACCCCGGATAGAGGGCGTAACCCTCGCAAGGGACCTAGCCTTCGGCTAGCATTAAAAAATAATAAAAAAAACGTTGCTTGTCAGAACTGGCCACCTGGAATCTCTAACCAGGTAAAAAAAATAGGGTATCCGTAGCTGGCGGAGAAAAATAAGCAAGTCATTTAGTGTGTCCATCCCCACTGATTAAATCGCGAACTTCATTAATACGGTTGGATTACTTACCTCTCTGAGGATTAAGGAAACAACCGTCGAATTGGTTTTAAGCCTCTACGGAGGCAAATACTGCTAATTGATTATTACTGTTGACGAACTTGCTATTCTCTTGGTTAACGATTTGTTTTCGATATTCTCCTCTTCGGAGGCTGATAACACTAAAACTAGTTGACGACTTTGGCGTATCTACCGGATAACGATTTATTTTAGTGCTTCCTCTTCGGAGGAGTAGGCACGTTAAATAAATTCACCCTTAGAGCATTGCTCTAAGACACCAAGTATACAGGGGCGATCAGTACCCTCTTTTGTGGTAAGCTGGCGCCATCTCCCAGTTTAGTTATTAAGATGGCTTCTCAGAAGCCAGCAGCAAAGTCAGATAAAAAAGTTCCATCACCCCGGATTCCAGGTCTCAGGGGCAAAATAGCAAAACCAACTTACAAACCAGAAGATTTTCTAGTGCCTTTAGGCAAAAAGAAGCAAGTAGCCGCCCCAGCGAAATTGAAATCCACTACACTTAAGCAGTCCAGTGCTTCACAACCATCCACTTCGAGTAAGCCTGAAGACATGGACTTCACGGTAGTAGGAACGCTGAAGCGACGTAGGTCTTCTTTAGCAAACATCAAGACAGAACACCTCACTAATAGTGTCTCCGACTATCCACCTCTTCCACTCAGTAATAAGTTCGAGGTCTTGTCCCCAGCACAATCAGATAATACTAGTACCAGCACTAAAGCTGCCACGACCAAACAGCCACCCAGTTTCAAGCCTCCTCCGACTTTTGTTTACGGAATTACTAACACCTATACATTTATTAAGACTTTGTCACGAGCATTGAAGGAGCCCCCTCTAGCTCAGTCAACTAAGGAGCGCATTCGGATTCAAGCGGCAAACAAAGATGACTACAATTCTATCAAGGCTTACTGCGATCAAACGAAAACTGAGTATGCCACAGGGGTAGCAAAAAATGAAGGCCTATTAAGGTGGTTGTCCGAAAACTGCCTATTGACACTGACTTAGACGATCTGAAGGATGAATTTATCCGACTGGACTACAAACCAACAAGCGTTCATCAAATGTCTCGCAAAAGCAAGACAGATAACAAGAAAATTATGATGCCACTGTTTTTGATTGCTCTGGAACGAAGTGCAGCTATTAAAGAGATCTATGCTATCAACAACCTACTTCATTACAAGGTCCAAGTCGAACCATATAAGCCTCCCTCGGTGCTACAGTGTTACAGATGCCAACGCTTGGGGCATTCACAGGATACCTGCCAAGCGCATCCGCGCTGTCTCAAATGTGGTCAATTTCATTTTACTTAGTCCTGCAGTAAATCCGACTCCTCCACACCCGCCACTTGCGCAAATTGTCAGGGAGATCACCCGGCAAATTACCGTGGATATCCAGTATTCAAATCCTATTCTGAGGCTCTTAAATTGCCGGCACAGCAGCCGAGAAAACTTCAAGATAAAGCGGAGAAAACTGTCAACAAACCAGCAGTAGAGACAATTCCCGATCCCACTATTATTAATGTCCAACCTATGGCTACGGACAATGAAGACGCTGCAGCCCCTCCTGCTTCCCACATCCAATCAACTTCTGCCGAAAAACAGGAGAGCCCCAAAGAAGACCTGGACCTAAAGTCTATTCTTTCATTCCTCAAGGGGTTACATTTCCACAAAATCATAACGCATGTTAAACGTGGTATTACCCGTTTTCGTCAAGCAGCAGACTCAGCTTCCAAGGCTGCAGCAGTAATAGAAACAATAGCAGAAATGGTTGACGATGGCTGTTTCTAACTCCAGCGTCCTACATCATACACTTATCCTTGCTACATGGAATGCAGATGGTCTCGAGGGGCAGAAACAAACGCTAATTAGATTTCTCACACATCATAGAGTTGATGTCATGTTTGTGCAAGAAACACACTTTACTGCTCGGATCACTACTTGGCGACTACCCAATTACATTGTCTATCGTCAGGATAGAGTGGGCAGACAGAAAGGAGGATTACTACTTATAATCAAAAAGGCTTTCCCAGTCAGGTTGGTTACAATACCACCCCTACTTACTTTGGAGGCACTTGCTGTTGAGCTAATAACTCCAGGCGTTCCATTAGTATTGGTTACCGGGTACAGGTCCCCGGCCACACAACTACAGCCCACAGACTTCGATGTCATCGCAAACTTAGGGCCAAAGGTCATTTTAGCTGGAGATCTTAGTGCTAAACATGGAGAATGGAACTCGATTACTTCAAACAGTGCTGGAGACGACTTACACCAATACCTCCTCACGTCCAATTTCAACATCAGTGCTCCGCCAGACCCAACTCATCATCCGAAGTTCGGCGGACAACCCGATGTGCTTGACGTCGCTCTTTGTAAAGACGTATCCTTTACTGTCCATCCTTATGTCATCTCAGATTTAGACTCTGACCATGATCCAGTCATTTTTCACGTCTCACACCGCAGCATTGCCCATTGTGCCCCTATCTTTAAGCAAATAGAAACCGATTGGGATATCTTTAAACAAAAACTAAACACTATGATCGATCTCCGAGATCGGCCAGCTACTATTGAGGACATCGACCAAGCGGTTTCTCACATCACATTAGCACTTCGAACAGCAGAGGCAGCGAGCTCCACTACCAAAATCTTTCCAACGCACACAGGACAATGTGACAGTCTACATCTGCAGATCTATCTCCATTTAAAACGTTGGGCTAGACGCCGATGGCAGCACACACTACATCCAGCATACAAAACATTATGGAATAAACTGCGTGCGAAGCTCAAGATGCTCACACAGCGACAAAATCAACAGTACTGGGAAGATACTTTTCGAAATATCACAGCAAATGATCGAAAAATTTGGACATTCTCTAAATCCTTTCAGCGTGCTACAAATGCTTCCAGAGCTAGAGTCCTTCAAGGCCCACAAGGACTGACTCAAGACCCACAGTCGCAAGCGGACATTTTCGCTGACTCCCTGGAAGAACAGTTCCAGCCTAACAAATCACGTCTTGATCCCTATGTCAAACAGCACATCCGAACCACACTACATAGCCTAACTACACAAAACCCTATACATGACACCATCTTAGTTACACCTCGAGAAATAGAAAGACACATCAAATGTCTGCCGGCGAAGACAGCATCCGGGCCCGACAGGATTCGATCTGATATCCTAAAACATCCAACCAGAAAACTACTGGTCTTCCTAACCTATTTATTCAATGCCATCTTTCACTTATGCTATTTCCCGAAGACCTGGAAGGAAGCTCGTATTATCACCATCCCCAAGCCCGGGAAGAATCCACTTCTCCCGGAAAACTATAGGCCAATAAGTCTTCTGTCACACCTAAGTAAACTCTTTGAACGTATGTTTCTCTGGAGGCTGAAACAGTATGTAGCTACTAGAGACCTTCTACCATTTCATCAGTTCGGGTTTCGTGCACAACATAGCACTACTACACAACTCGTGCGAGTAGTGGATCATTTAACAGTGGCTTTCAACAGGAAACAACACACCCTTGGAGTATACCTGGATGTCTCAAAAGCCTTTGATAAAGTCTGGTTAGCTGGACTTTTATATAAACTATACACGCAAGGTTTTTCAGATCGTCTTCTGCATTTACTGCGTTCCTTCCTCATTGGCAGAAAATTCCATGTGTCTGTTGACGGTGTTAAATCCACGTCTAGACCTATTAAAGCAGGTGTTCCACAAGGCGCTGTACTTTCACCGCTTTTATATAATCTGTACACAGCAGATATCCCGACCTTACCCCATTGCTTTATTGCAACATACGCCGACGATACTGCCTTTTTAACGACCAGTAGCTCACTTGCACAGTGTTACATATACATGCAACGCCAACTCATAGCTTTTCAAGAATGGGCAAGACGTTGGAGAATCAAAATTAATGCAGACAAAAGCTGTGCTGTCATCCACAGTCGGAGACGCATCCGGGTCCATCGAAATCTAAACTATGAGAACACACGCATTCCTCATGCTACGCACGCCAAATATTTGGGTATAACTTTAGATCGTAGTCTAACGTTCGCCGCACACACTAGAGACATAAAACAGAGAGCATTACGAAAAATCTCAGCGTTGTACCCCATCTTGCGCTGTAGCTCCCTTTCTCATGAGGTCCGAGTTCACATCTTCAAAATGATAATCCTGTCTACCATCTCTTATGCATGCCCTGCCTGGCAACATGCTTCCCATAGTCAAGTACAAACTCTCGAAAGTGTGCAAACTCGAGCTGGTCGTATAATCACTGGTCACGACAGATATACACGAAACAGCCAGATCCTGGAAGACTTAGAGCTACCCACTGTCAGAGACGTTCTACGGAATCTCCACAATAAGTTCTGGCGTACTTTACCCAGACATATAAACCCAGCTATAGCTAATATCGGCACCGAATGCGCACTGCGGAACGTCCATCGAACACTACGCATTCATTTAAAATCTCTCCAGAACTGGTAAAGAAGTCATAATCAGCTACTCTGCGACAGTTGCAGATGTAGTCTCCCATACATACCAAAACAATAGTAACATCCAACAAACCACCAGCACATCTTGATATATTCTTTATAACATATTACTCATGGAGTCAGGGGCTCCGGCCCGATACTCTATACATAACCACAAAATTACCGTGACCGTGTACCGTTACCGTTGCTTGTGAACTGGCCACCTGGAATCTCTAACCAGGTAAAAAATAGGGTATCCGTAGCTGGCGGAGAAAAATAAACTAGTCACTTAGGCGTTCCATCCCCATTGGTTTATTTTAGTCGCGATCTTCGTATATACGGTTGGATTACTTGCCTCTTTGAGGCTGAGGAAACAACCGTCGAATTATATTTAATACCTCCACGGAGGTTAACGCACCAAATTGATCTTTTCTGTTGACGACCTAGCTATTCCTCTTGGCTTAACGATTTATTTTGATACTCTCCTCTTCGGAGGAAGAGACAAGCGAAATTAGTTGACGACTTAGGCATCTCTACTGGTTACCGATTACTTTTTGTGCTTCCTCTTCGGAGGAAGCAGATTAACAACCTACAAACTTAGAGCATTGCTCTAAGAACAAACCATTTCAAAGGTACACTGTTACCCTCTTTTGTGGTAAGCTGGCGCCATCTCCTACTTTAAGTATAAAGATGGTCTCTCAGAAGACACAAGTGAAATCTGAGAAAAAGGCCCAATCATCCAAGATTCCTAATACCAGGGGCAAAATAATAAGATCAACATATAAACCAGAAGACTTCCTTGTGCCTTTAGGTAAAAACAAGCAAAGGACCGCTCCAGCGAAGTCAAAATTGAAACCGAATACAGTTAAACAGACAAGTAATTCGCAGCCATCAACGTCGAATAACCCGGAAGACATGGATTTCACAGTAGTGGGAACACTTAAGCGGCGTAGGTCTTCCTTGGAAAATCTCAACAACGCTGAAAAACTATTTAATAGCACTCAAGAATATCCACCTCTTCCCACTAGCAATAAGTTCGCTGTTCTATCATCCGATCAAACAGACAATAAGAGAGCCATTAGCACCACTGCGCCGAATAACAAGCCCTCCAGTTTTAAGCCCCCTCCAGTTTTCATATATGGAATTACAAACACATATACCTTTATCAAGACCTTGTCACGAGCATTGAAGGAGCCCCCTCTAGCTCAGCCCAATAAGGAGCGCATTCGGATCCAAGCAGCAAACAAAGATGACTACAATTCTATTAAGGCTTATTGCGAACAAACAAAAACTGAGTATGCTACAGGCGTGGCGAAAAATGAAAGGCCTATTAAGGTAGTTGTCCGAAAACTGCCTATAGACACCGACTTAGACGATCTGAAGGAAGAACTATTGCGTCTCGGTTACAAACCAATAAACGTCCACCAAATGTCTCATAAAAGAAAGACGAATGACAAGAAAATAATGATGCCACTGTTCTTGGTTGCTTTAGCACGAACTGCAGCAGTCAAAGAAATATACGCTATAAACAACTTGCTTCACTACCGGGTTCAAATTGAACCTTACAAGCCTCCCTCAGTCTTGCAATGTTACAGATGTCAACGCTTGGGGCATTCGCAAGACACCTGCCAAGCCCACCCGAGGTGTCTCAAATGTGGGCAATCACATTTTACACAGTCATGTGCTAAACCAGACACATCCACACCCGCCACCTGCGCAAACTGTCAGGGAGATCACCCAGCAACTTACCGAGGCTGTCCGGTATTTAAATCCTACTCAGAAGCTCTCAAATTGCCGGTGCAACAACCGAATAAACACCCAGGTATACCTAAGAAAAATTTCCACACACCATCCTCAGAGAAAATTTCCATTCCCACTGCTGATAATATACAACCCGGACTAAGGATAACAATGATGATGAAGCTCCCACTTCTTCTCACACCCAACCAGTTACTGCCGCCCAACAAGAGAACTCTAACGAAGATGTTGACTTAAAATCAGTTCTTTCATTTCTCAAGGGCTTACATTTCCGTAAAATACTTACACACATTAAACGTGGTATCACACGTTTTCGACAAGCTGCAGACTCAGCTTCCAAGGCTGCAGCAGTAATCGAAACAATAGCGGAAATGGTTGACGATGGCTTTTTCTAAATCCGGCGTCCTACACCACACACTTATACTTGCCACGTGGAATGCAGATGGTCTTGAGGGGCAGAAACAAACGCTTCTTCGCTTTCTAATAAAGCATAGAGTTGATGTCATGTTCATCCAAGAAACACATTTTACTGCTCGCATCACTTCTTGGCGCCCATCTAATTACATTGTATACAGACAGGACAGAGTGGGTAGACAGAAAGGAGGATTGCTGCTCATAATCAAAAAGTCATTACCAGTAAGGTCGCTTACAATACCACCACTACTTACTTTAGAGGCACTTGCTGTTGAGCTAATAACTCCAGGAGTTCCATTAGTACTGGTCACTGGTTATAGGTCTCCGGCCACACACTTAGAACCGACTGACTTCGACATCATCGCAAATTTAGGGCCCAAAGTTATCTTAGCTGGTGACCTTAACGCAAAGCATGGAGAACGGAACTCCATTACTCCAAACACTGCTGGGGACGCTTTGCACGAATATCTCCTCACGTCCAACTTTATCATCAGTGCTCCACCAGATCCAACTCATTATCCAAAATTCGGCGGCCAACCTGACGTGCTTGATAACAATGTTGACGTTGCTCTTTGCAAAAACGTATCCTTTAGTATTCATCCATATGTTCTCTCGGACCTAGACTCAGATCACGATCCAGTCATTTTTCATGTCTCCCACCGCAGCATCGCCCACACAGCTCCTATTCTTAAACACATAGAAACTGATTGGGATTTGTTCAAACAAGAATTAAACACACTGATCGACCTAAGAGATCGGCCCGCCACCATTCAGGACATCGAACAGGCAGTTTCTCATATCACTGTAGCACTTCGTACAGCAGAGGCAGCAAGCTCCACTACTATCATCTCTCCAACGCAAACAGGTCAATACGACAGTCTACATCTGCAACTCTATATTCATTTAAAACGTTGGGCTAGACGTCGCTGGCAGCACACACTTCATCCAGCCTACAAGACACTGTGGAATAAACTGCGTGCAAAGATCAAAATGCTGACTCAGCGACAAAACCAACAGTACTGGGAAGATACTTTTCGCAACCTCACAGTAAATGATCGTAAAATTTGGACATACTCTAAATCCTTCCAACGGGCTACTAATGCTTCCAAAGCCAGAGTCCTCCAAGGACCACAAGGACTGACTCAAGACCCGCAGTTGCAAGCAGATACTTTCGCTGACTCCCTGCAAGCACAGTTCCAGCCCAATAGAGGCCAACTTGATCCTTATTTCCACCAGCACATTAGAACTACCTTATATAGTATACGAACTCAAAACCCTACACATGGCATCAACCCAGTTACACCTCGAGAAATAGAAAAACACATCAAATGTCTACCGACAAAGACAGCATCTGGGCCTGATGGGATTCGACCTGAGATACTGAAACATCCAACTCGAAAAATACTGGTCTTTTTGGCATATTTATTTAATGCCATCTTTCAAATATGCTACTTCCCAAAGACCTGGAAGGAAGCTCGTATCATCACCATCCCTAAACCCGGAAAGAATCCGCTGCTTCCGGAAAACTATAGGCCGATAAGTCTTCTGTCACACTTAAGTAAGTTATTTGAACGTGTGTTCCTGTGGAGGTTGAAACAACATGTCGCCAACAGTGATCTTCTACCCTTCCATCAGTTTGGGTTTCGTGCTCAACATAGCACTACTACCCAACTAGTACGAGTAGTTGATCACTTAACAGTGGCTTTCAATAGAAAACACCACACCCTTGGAGTATACCTGGATGTGTCAAAAGCATTTGATAAAGTATGGTTAGCTGGATTATTATATAAGTTATACACTCAAGGTTTTCCGGATCGTTTTCTGCATTTACTTCGCTCTTATCTAATTGGCAGATCATTTCATGTGTCGGTTGATGGTGTCAAATCCTCGTCTAGGCCAATTAAAGCAGGTGTCCCACAAGGCGCTGTACTTTCACCGCTCTTATATAATCTCTATACAGCAGATCTTCCGACTTTACCAAACTGCTTTTTCGCAACGTATGCCGATGATACCACCTTTTTCACAACAAGTAGTTCACTTGCACAGTGCTACATCTATATGCAACGTCAATTAGACAGTTTTCAGGAATGGGCAAGGCGCTAGAGAATTAAAGTAAATGCCGACAAAAGTTGCGCTGTCATCCACAGTAGGAGACGCCTGCATCCGCGCCCCTCGAAATCTAATATATGAGAACGCACACATTCCTCACGCCACGCATGCGAAATATTTGGGTGTGACATTAGATCATGGGCTCACGTTCGTCCCACACATCAAAGATATAAAGCAACGAGCATTACGGAAAATCTCGGCATTGTACCCCATTTTTCGCTGCAGTTCAATCTCTCATGAGGTTCGCGTGCACATATTTAAGATGATAGTCCTGTCCACACTTTCTTATGCATGTCCTGACTGGCAACATGCTTCTAATAGCCTTCTTCAAACACTCGAAAGTGTGCAAACGAGGGCCGGTCGCATCATCACTGGTCACGACAGATATACACGCAACAGACAAATTCTGGAAGATTTAGAGCTGCCTCCTGTTAGAGAAGCTCTACGGCATCTCCATCATAAGTTCTGGCATACTTTACCAAGACATGTTAATCCAGCTATAGCCACCATCGGCACCGAATACGCTCTACGGAATGTTCATCGCACGCCACGCATTTAGTATCTTTCCATAGCTCGTAATAACAACATCAGCTACTCTGCGACAGTTGCAGATGTAGACTTCCAGACATAACAAAACAATAGTAATACACAACTAGCCACCAGCACATCTATCTATATTCTTTATGCCATCTTACTCATGGAGTCAGGGGCTTCGGCCCGATACTCTTCACAAAACTTCAACATTACCGTGACCGTGACCGTGACCGTGTTGCTTGTCACAACTAAAGCGTAACAATTTTGCTTATTTTGATGTTTTGCAAAACCGGATGGGAGAGTTGGCTGTTTTCACCGTTGTTGCATTTGCTTCAATAATTGGGAAGGCAAGGGGAAATTATATTGTAGCAAGATTTAGTCAGACGGTAAAATTATACTGATTTCATACTGTTTTATCTAAATTCGCTTACTGCAAGCTTCCATATAACTTGTTTGGCGTGTTTTCTCTTGCAATAAGCTTAATAAAGCTTGCCATTGATGAGAATACGCTTATACCTTGGCTTGCGTTTGAGATAATTTGACTTGTGTTTAACTTGTGAAGACAAGCTTGTGCAAGCCTTGTCCAGATGTAACTAACTAGCTTGCTACAAGCTTGCAGCAAGCTAATTGGCTTGCATAGTATAGCTTGCGGCAAGCTAATTGACCTTGCGACAGCAAGTTTGTGGGAACTTGCAGCAAGCTTAAATTGCTGTCTGGGATAATTGCAGGCGTTTACCCATTTTCGAAGTTTATACGCTTTAATGTAATTGTGAACTGTGCGTTGTAGTTGGTGATGATGACGGAGTGCTTCTGGGTTGCGAGTGTGAAGATAATCTCGATAAAACTGGCGTGAGCGTTGGATCAGCATGAGATATTGCGGCGGGAGTTTAGGCTGATATGGACGAGATTTGGTGGTTTTAATATATAAATGACTGGCCTCTTGAATAGCTGAGGTAATACTATCAACGACAGCAGTTAAATCTTCACCCGTATGTGGTTCAGTAAGATGATCTGTGAGGTGAGAGATATGTGTGCGATAGTTATCCCAGTTGGCCTTATCGTAACGAACGCTTAAACGGAGTGGTGCAGATGAGCTATGCCTGGTGGTGGTATTTGGCTGATAGGTGAGTTTAATTGGGGCATGGTTACTTCCCAACAGATCAAGAATGTCTACCGTGCAATATGAAACGAGGTTTGCGGAGATGATGACTATGTCAGGCTTTGAGTTAGAAATGGGACGGGTTGCTCGTGGAAGATCAAGTATGATTCCAGTGGTATTGGTCGTAATGAAGTTAACAAAATTTGTCCTCTCGCCATCGGTGCGGCTATGCATATTGAAATCAGCCATGATAATATAAGTCTTATAGGTATTAGATATCTATTGTAGGAAATGCTCTGGTAGAGGATGGTTGGGTCTGATATATACTGTTGCCAGTGTGATGATGACCTTTTTGAAATAGGCAGTGACGAGGAGATATTCCGGAAGAGGTGTCGTTGTATAATGATGTTGACGAAACGGTATATGCGGCGAAATTCCAATGGCCACTCCCCCATTGGCTCGGAGTGGAGGTATAGGATTTTCAGCGTGCAACATAGTGTATCGTGGTAAACGACATTTTCGAGTTCTTGTCAGAAAAGTTTCGTTTAGTAAGAACACTGTGACATGTTCCTCAAGAAGGAGCTGTTCGAATAAGAGTTTGTTTTTGGTTAAAGACCGGATATTTAGAAACAGAAAAGTAACAGCCATCTTATGAAGTAAACTAGTCGAGAGTAGTTGTTTGAGATTTATGAAAATGAACAGTGTTTCCTGAATAAGTGGCTGTGAAATTTACATGGAAAGTGGTTTTTGCCGCAAGAATGATTTGCTGGAGTATGTGAGGCCTGATAAAAGGATGGATATTCTGTAGAACTAAAGTCAGGAAGGTCAGGAGTTGGTCTAACGAAACAGGTGCGTCAATCGGATGTGGAGTGGCATGGGCTTGTGCTGGCGGTCGTAGTGGAACTACGAGTTCTGGGTGATCTTGTACAGGTTCCCGTTTTGCTTTACACTTGTAGCTATATGCCGGATGCTGATCGTTACAAGTAGCACATTTAGGTGGTAACTGTAGGTTGCTACAAGTTCGGGTGGTATGCGGGCCTGCACAATATCCGCATTTACTTAAGCTTTTGCAATCAGATGTAAGATGAGCATTATATACTTGACAGCGCTCACAACTAACTGGCATAGGAACAAGTGTCCTCGATGGTTCAACACGGTGTCTATGATTGTAAATGTAAGCACCTGCTGCACTCATCTATAGTGTCTTGATGCGTGGTTAGGACACGAATCATGTATGTAGGTCCTTGGTCATTACGAATTCGCAAGACTTTAGTGATGGTATGACCCTCCAGCTTGAGCTCGTCTTGTATTTCGTCATCTGTATAAGATGGGTCAACCCCACGGATGACTACAGATAATAATGGTGATCGTTTCGGAGATGGAGGCTGCTTGCGAGCGGATGATGACAGTGCTTGAATCTTTGCATCCCGACCAAAGGTATCAATACGCACCTTGTTTTTAATGTTAGTAAGAAGAGCTGGATCGAATGTTTTTAGAATGATGCCATTTCTAGTATGCAGGATTTGTGTAATCGCAGCTCTTGGAAGATATTTACGTAATTGAATTGCGACGAACTTCGCGTTGCTGAACTTCGTATCGAAATTGGTGAGTAGCATGGAATAATTAGAAGATAATGAAGGCGCGTTGTTATCGCTTGTAGATGCAGCTGTGTCCATTGGAAGCTGATCCAGATCAGATGTAGATGCAACATGCTGTTTCTTTGATGGTGGAGATTGCTGAAGGCGTTCGGAATAGCTAGTGTTCCGAGCTGGTGGTGATCAGCTGCGGACGGAATCCGACGATACAATGGAGGAAGCAGAAGCAATAGAAGCTTGAGAACCTCGGCGTTGCTTCGATTTACTGGATGAATGGCATTGCCTGGGATCCTTCCGAAGCTGAGTCTTCCTAGGATTCTCGGATGGTCCAACAAGAACTTGAGGTAATCCCTGATGTTTGCCTTTTGTCGTTTTTCCTGTGTCTAATCGTGAGTCCACCATCGTAAAATCCGTCCTTGGGCGAATGCCCGAATGAAGAGGTCTGATGCGTCTACAGGTGAGTAACAATGATGATTATGAAAGATTTCACCCTCCAGCACTGAAAAGCGCTGTCAATCCCAGTGAGAGCGTATGCGTGCTGGTCTCGATGGCACGTTAACACTTCCCAGCTAGGCTAGGTACAAAAGACAGCTTATGACGTATGGTACGTCAAGCTGATGAGTGTTAAGGGCTTAGCTTAGCTTAGCTTAGCTTGAAAGTGTGGTTTGGTGTCGAGTATCGGACAAAAGTCCCTGACTCGATGACAGCTATAGAAAAGAAAATTATTAGACCTGTGGGGGGTGAGTTAGAATATGAGATACGACGACGTCATGTGACCTTCAGCTGCAACTGTCGCAGTGAGGGGGAGAGTGTGGGTAAAGAGTTATGCTACAACCGTGGCGTCCTGTAAGTTCGTCGGTGTGTATGCTCTGTGCCAATGGCTGCTATAGCGGGGTTGACGTGGCGGGGGAGGTTGGCCCAAAAACGAGTATGGTGTTGATGTAACACGTCCCGGATAGGATATATGTTTAAGTCCTCTAAAAGTTGACGATTACGCGTGTATCGGTCATGGCCTGTTATGATACGAGCTGCCCTGGTTTGCACACTTTCGACCGTGCGCAAGTGACTGAGTGCCGCATGTTGCCATGCTGGACATGCCTAGGTGATTGTGGACAAAATTACCATTTTAAAGACGTGGAGTCTTGTTTCATGACTTAAGGCACTGCAACGCAGAATAGTATAGAGGGCAGACAATTTTCGAAGGGCTCGGTGTTTAATGTCCCTGATATGAAGACCAAAAATAAGGCCTCGATCTAATATAACTCCCAAGTATTTAGCATGCAGACGGTGCGGAACTTCAATGTTGTCATAGTATTAACGATGGATGGCTCTGCTGCGTCTTTTGCTATAGCAGACTGCAACGCTCTTATCCGCGTTGATTTTTAGGCGCCAGATGGTAGCCCAACGTTGAAAGACATTGAGTTGGCGCTGCATGTAGTGGTAGGAAAGACGAAGATTGCTGCTGTTCGTAAAGAAAGCAGTGTCATCGGCGTATGTTGCAGGAAAACAGTGTGGCACAATGGGTAAGGCTGCGGTGTATAAGGTGTAAAGCAGAGGCGAAAGAACCGCGCCTTGAGGCACACCAGCTTGAATTGGTTTGGGAGCAGACTTGGACTGTCCCACAGAGACATGGAAAAAGCGATGAAAAAGGTATGAAGTGAGGAGTTTGAGACAAGGTAAAGAGAAGCCTTGTAAGCGAAGTTTATAAATGAGGCCTGGTAACCACACTTTATCAAACGCCTTCGAGACATCAAGGTATACACCCACAACATATTGTCGTCGATTAAAAGAGGTAGCCAGGTGGTCGACTACCCTCACCAATTGGCTTGTTGTGCTGTGGTTAGCACGAAAACCAAATTGATGGTGGGGGAGTATATCTAGAGTGGTGACGTGCTCGTGAAGTCGGGCGAGAAGCACTCGTTCGAAGAGTTTGCTCACATGAGATAATAGGCTAATTGGTCTATAGTTTTCTGGGAGAGTCGGATTTTTACCTGGTTTAGGTAGAAGAATGATTTTCGCTTCTTTCCAAGCACGGGGAAAGTAGCAAACCTGAAGGATGCCTGTAAATAAAACAGCAAGATAGAGGAGTAGCTTCCGTGTCCCATGCTTCAGTAGTTCAGGGCGGATCTGATCAACTCCAGGCGCTTTTTTGTTGGGCAAGTGACAAATTTGACGCTCAACTTCCCTTGGTGTTACGACTTCAGGCAGGGGAAGTATTGGTTGAAAATGGAGCATGCGCATAGTGGCCCGAACGTCCTGCCGAATGTGAGGAATGACAGGAGTCGCATTAGGTGTAAACTGGCGCTCTAGAGATGCAGCAAATAGGTCTGCTTGCCCTTGTTCGTCATGTATGACCCCATGCGGACCTTGCAGTATTTGAGTTTGACGAGAAGTCTCTCGGCGCTGAAAAAGGCGGGAATACTGCCAGATTTTAGTGTCATTAAGTGTGACCCCACGAAAAAGTGTCTCCCTGTACTGCTCGGTTTGTCGTCTAGTGATGGTTTTGATTTTGCGGCTTAAGGTGTTCCATAGTGTTTTGTAGAGTGGATGTCTGGTGCGCTGGCAAGTACTTCGAGCCCAGCGTTTGAGATGGATATAAAGACGAAGTAATGGAGAGTCACAGTGTGGTTCGAACTGCGAGTCAGGAATTATTGATGTGCTGAGGGAGTCAGCCGTACGTAGGGCAAGTGTGAGATGGGCGACCGCCTGATCAATTTCCGCAGGAGAATTTGGGCGAGCGGCTATGTCGAGCAAAGAGTTTAATTCCTGCTTAAAGACATCCCAGTTCGTAGTTCGGGAGATATGAGTGGGTGCAGGACGGGAGATATGACGATACGAAATTTTGAAAAGGACCGGATCATGATCTGAGTCTAGTGCTGAGATCACGTAAGGACGTGTAGCTAAGATGGTATCTTTGCTTAGAACTATGTACAACACATCCGGTTCTCCGCCTGCTTTAGGATGGTGAGTTGGATCAGGTGGCCCATAGGCAATGAATGGAGATGTGTGCAGATACCGGTGTAATATTCGTCCGTTTTCGTTGGAACGTCTGGAGTGCCATTCCCCATGTTTTGCATTGAAGTCCCCTGCCAATATGATTTTGGGGCCCAAAGTCGAGATGATGTCGAAATCATTGGGATCTAAGTCATGTGCTGGAGAACGGTAGCCCGTGACCAATATGAGAGGAATCCCGGGGAGGAAGACTTCTATAGCAAGAGCTTCTAGTGTGTGTAACGGGGCTAAAAGGGGTTGTCTAGCCTTGAAACTTCGTTTCAGGGCAATCAGTAATCCTCCTTTCCGTCGTTGAACTCGATCGAGGCGAAATAATTGGTAGTTGGGCAGTCTCCAGTGTGTAACCTAGGCAGTGAAGTGAGTTTCCTGTATAAGTATGATATCTACCTGATGTTCTGCTAGAAAACGAATTAGAAGACGCTTCTGGTCGGTAAGACCATCTGATTCCAGGTTACAACAGTTATAGTGTGATGAATGAGTGGTTGGTTAGAAGCAGCCATCAGCAATCATGTCAGCAAATGTCTCTATGACGACAGCAGCCTTGGACGCAGGATCCGCGGCTTCCCGAAGTCTAGTAAATCCTTTCTTGAGATGAGAGATAATGCGGCCAAAGTTGAAGGTTTTGATGTAAGTGAGGAGTGAATGGAGATTAAAGTCATTAACGGATGGTGTAGACGCACTATCTGGTGTGCTGGACGTAGAGGGAGCATCCTGATTTGGTGATGGAGGTCGGTCGCTGCGAGGTGCCTTATTGTCCAGTGAAGTTGATACAGTAGGACCGGAGCTGCGGCCAGAAGGAGTTGATTTCTTGAGAGCATCTGAGTAGGAGCGAAAGACTGGACAACCGCGATAATTGGCTGGATGGTCCCCTCCGCAGTTTGCACAGGTTGCTGGCGTAGATGCATCTGGTTTGGCACAGGTTTTCGTAAAATGACTTTGCCCACACTTGACACACTTAGGTTAAGCTTTGCAAGTGTTTTGTGAATGACCAAGACGTTGGCAGCGGTAACACTGCAGAACACTCGGCGGCCGATAGGGCTCAAATGAAACTTTATAATGAAGCAATCCTGATATGTTGTAGATCTCCTGTATATTTGGAGTTTTCTCGAGGGAGATGAGAAAAAGTGGCATGAGGACTCTATCTCCACCAGTGGGGCCCCGACGAGACATTTGATGAATCGAGAGCGGCTTAAAGCCTAAAGTGAATAGTGCAGACTGAAGATCAGCGACGTCGGTATCGATGGGTAATTTGCGAACGACAACCTTTACGGGTCGGTCACTCTTGGCAATGTCAGTAGCGTATTCAGTTTTCGTCTGTTCGCAGTAGTTTTTTATAGTTGTGAAATCGTCCCTAGAAGATACCTGAATCACGATATGTTCTTTGTTATACCGAACCTGAGGCGATTCTCTGAGGGTCTTGCAAAGGCTTTTGGTAAAGTTGTAAGTATTTTGGATGCCGTAAATGTAAATAGGTGGTGGTTTAACCTCTTTTGTGGGTTTGGGTCTTGGCTCTATCACAGGAGACCCGTCAGATGTGAGAGTAGAGAGTTTCAAATCTGTTGCTCATTGGTAAAGCAGGGAAGTCTGATGATTGTTGTTGGCTCAGTGTGGACTCCAAGGACGAGCGACGTCGCTTGGGTGTAGTAACCAGGGTAAAGTCCATGGCATTGTCGTCCTGCGGTGGAGCAAGGGATGGAACGTCAGTCGTCGACCGGTTAGTCGAGGATGATCGTGACTTGGCAGTAGCGCCGGAGGTGGAGGGCCGCCCCAGCGGAACAAGGAAGTCCTCAGGCCGGTATTGAGATCGGCTGACTATCTTCGTTGGGATTTTGGTCTTCTTTTTCGAGAGGACTGGCTTGAACGTAGCCATCATAGGAGCTCAGATCATGAGTGAAGCTGAGATAACAAAAGTATAAGTTACCCTCCGAAGAGGAGAGTAACTTAATAAATCGTTTAGCCAAGAGAAATAGCAAGGTCGTCAACAGATAATATCAATTTGATGCGTTAACCTCCGTGGAGGTATTAAATACAATTCGACGGTTTTTTCCTCAGCCTCAAAGAGGCAAGTAATCCAACCGTATATACGAAGATCGCGACTAAAATAAACCAATGGGGATTGAATACCTAAGTGACTTGGTTATTTTTCTCCGCCAGCTACGGATACCCTATTTTTTTTTACCTGGTTAGAGATTCCAGGTGGCCAGTTCATGTTAAGGGCGATTTTTTTTTGCTAGCCGCTTGCGGCTAGCACCCACCCAAAGGGTCACACCCTTTATTGAGGGATGAGGGAGGAAAGGAAAACAGAATGGAGATTGGTAAAAGGTGGGTGGTTAGAAACCAGTTTTTATTTATTTCTTTATTTCCATATAAAATCAAAAAAAATCAAAAACAATGTGGAGGGAAGCATCAATTCGCAGCAGCGGGACTTTCTTTGAGCTGCAAGGACATTATGGACTTTGACCATAATCATTCAATTAGGATGGGATGAGATGACAATGAGGTGCAATAGACATCACAACAACAGGGAGATGGTTAAAGTAGACACATGCATGTTATCTTCTGATCAAGGGCTACTCTGGATCGTGATGTAGACAGTGGGAGGCCTAGTGAAACAGTAGGACTACTGTGCCGTAGATGGAAAAATGAAAGATGAATCAAGATGCGTGATGAAATCTGCTACGAGAGGAAGGTGAAAACTATCTGGCGGTAGGGAGTAGTAGTAGAGTGTAAAGAGTAAAGATAAGGGAGTATGGCGAAGTAAGGTTGTTTTGCGGAAGGTGGCGTCGAAGTGCATAGTATCGAAGAGAAGCGGGTGGTGGTTCTGGAAGCGCTGAGAGATGTATCGTAAACGGAGAGTTTCAAGATAATAGAGAAGATGGGGAAATGGTGTACGGGCGTGTAAGTCACGGGTAGGGCTAGGAAGACGTATTCGGAAAGCAAGCCGGAGTGCATGGCGTTCCAGAATTTGAAGGCGTTTGTAGAAGGGGGGAGGAGCATCAACCCAAGCTGTAAAGCCATAGGTGAGAACTGGTCGGAGGAAAGCTTTATAGGTATTTAAAAGTGTGGTAGCAGAAAGACCCCACGTAGTACCGGTCAGGCGACGAAGAAGATTAAGGCGAGAATAGGCCTTTTTACAGATATACTTGAGGTAGGGAGTCCATTTGAGGTGTTGATCAAAAATAACTCCTAAGTAGGTGACTGTTTTACTGAGAGTAATAGGAGTGTGAGAAATGTGAAGATGGAGGTTGGCGGGGTTACGATAGACTCGGGACCGTTGACCAGGTGGTAAGAAGATGATCGCCTGAGTTTTTGTGGCATTGATGGTAAGTCGCCACGTGTTGCACCAAGAAAGAAAGGAATCGATGGCGGGTTGGAGTAAGAGATTAAGGCGAGACATCGTATTGCCTGTAGCAAGAAAGGCAGTATTGTCGGCATATTGAAAAAGGGTGACATTGGCGGGTAGGGTAGGAAAATCTGCGACATAAAGAAGATAGAGAAGGGGTGAGAGAGCCGAGCCTTGTGGAACACCGGAGTGAAGGAAAATGGGATGAGATAGATTATTGTTAATGGATACGTAGGTAAGGCGTCAGGTTAGGAAGTGATAAATAAGACGAATGTAACAGTAAGGTAGATGGAAGTGAAAGAGTTTATAGAGAAGGCCCAGATGCCATACCTTGTCGAAAGCTTTTTCGAGATCAAATAACAGAAGACAGGATGGTTTGGAAGTGTTGAACTGGTTGGTGATGAAGGTAGTGAGGTGGAGAAGTTGATCTGAGATACTAAAGGAAGGGCGGAAACCAGCTTGATGGAGAGGGAGTAAATTATAAGCAGTGAGATGGGTGTGGAGACGGGTGACAAGGATACGTTCAAGGATTTTGCTAAATACTATTGTGAGTTGGATGGGGCGATAAGAGGAAACTGAGTGCGCTGGTTTGTTAGGTTTCAGAAACATTAATGTGGTAGAGGTTTTCCAGGATATGGGATAAAAGCCAGTGCGAAGGATGAAGGTAAAAATAACGGAAAGGAGATAATGTAAGATATAAGGACCTTCCTTGATATGACGATATGTGATTTTATCTATGCCGGGGGCAGTGTTCTTTTTTCGAGAGACGGTTTGACAGATTTCCGGGACAGTGATGGGGACAGTGAGTGGGTTGTTTAGAGGAAGCTCATGATCGGGATGAGGTTGTAAGTTCGATGAGGAAAGATTTAGATTATCAGTAGGATGGTGGCGAATAGTTGGATCAAGCGCAGTTGGAGTGAAAATACCTTGAAGATGTGTTGCAAAGGCGTTGGCTTTGGTGGTATCGTCTGAAAGAGGATGATCGCCATCGAGAAGTGGGTAGGGGGTACGGGTACTTTTGCCAGTGAGTTGATGAAAACGCTTCCAGAACTTAGTGGGATGAGAGGTGTCAGCAAGATTGTTGCACGTTTTTATCTAGCTGCGGCGCTTGTAAGCCACGAGATAATTATGTACTGTACGTTGGTACTGGCGGTGGAGACGAAGGGATTCAGGATTTCCTGTACGGGTAAAGTCCCGATATAGTTGGCGGGAGCGTGTGATGAGCGAGAGATAGTGGGGTGGGAGTAGCGGTTGGTGTGGTTTGCTTACAGATTGTGGGATGTATTTCTGCGACGCTGAGTGAATGGTGTTGGTGACAGTGTCAAGAGTCGTATAGAGTTCTATTTCTGTAGTTGGAGGCGAAACCTCAGACAGGTTTTCAGACATGTAGGAGCGGTAATGAACCCAGTCAGCTTTATCAAAACGAGGAGTGGTTCGAACTGGAAAAGACTGGGTATTAGAACGTGATTGCCGGAGAGGGATGGTAAGTTTTACCGGGACATGATCGCTCCCAAGGGGGTCCAAGACCGTGATCGCACAACGTGCGGAGAGATTGGCGGATGTTATTACCACGTCTGGGGTGGAGTTACTTTCGGGACGAGTTGGTTTGGGAAGTGTATGAATGAACCCAGTAGTGTGAGTAGTGATATAAGTTTGAAAGTCTAGTTTCTGGTGGGCTGAGCGGCTATGGAAGTTCAGATCGGCCATAATAATGAAAGAGCGGAGATGAGAAGAGATGTAGTGAAAGAAGTCTTGCGGGATGGGATGACCGGGACGAACATAAAGAGTAGCAACAGTGACGGAAATATGTTTAAAATAAAGCGTAAGAATGAGATCTTCAGGAAGATTAGGAACAGTAGAGAGATGTTGGCGATAAGGAATACTGGGTGGAAATCCGATGGCGACTCCACCATTAGCACGACGTGCTGGAAGAGCATTATCATGTCGAACTAACTGATAACCAGAGAGACGTGGATGGAGGCGCGGGGTCAGATATGTTTCGTTTAAAAGAAACGTAGTAATATGTTCTTCCCGTAGTAGTTGCTCAAAAAGAGGTTGATGTTGTGATAGGGAGCGAATGTTCAAAAACAGAAAGTTCAGTTCCATGATGAAAATGACAGCGAAAGTTAGTTTATGTGAGAGATATTGAAGAGAGTCACACTGTTGTTTGGAGTACATCGGAGTGAAAATAAACAGTAGGACCAGAATATGTGGCCTGAAAGTCGACATGAAGGATGGCTTTTGCTGTCTGTTGAACCTGTTGTAAGATGTGATGACGAAGGAAAGGATGGATATTCTGAAGAGTAACGGTGATGAAAGACAAGAATTGATAGCCAGGCTGTAAAGCCATAAGTCAAAACAGGACGTAAAAAAGCCTTGTAGGTGTTTAGAAGTATCTTAGGTTTCAGACCCCAGGTAGTCCCAGTTAGGCGTCGCAGTAGGTTTAGACGGTTGGTCGCTTTAAGAGCAAGACTTTTGAGATGAGCAGACCATTTCAGATGGGAGTCGAAGATAATGCCTAGATATGTGACTGTGGGACTAACAGAAAGTGGTGTTCCTGCAATCTCAATACTGAGATTGGATGGATTGCGATGAACCCGACTGCGTTTACCTGGTGGTAGGAAGATAATGGCTTGTGTTTTATTGGCGTTAAGCTTGAGGCGTCAGGTTTCGCACCATTGAATGAAAGCATCAATGGCAGGTTGAAGGATGCGATTGATGTGTTGAACAGTATTTGCCGTTGCCAGAAAAGCCGTATCATCCGCATATTGAAATAGACTGCCGTTCGTAGGAAGAGCAGGAAAGTCAGCAACATACAGTAGATAAAGAAGCGGGGACAGAGCCGATCCTTGAGGGACACCAGAATGGATAAACACAGGTTGTGAGAGAGCAGTATTGATGGAAACATAGGTCAGGCGACCGGAGAGAAAATGGTAGATGAACCGAATGTAACATATTGGAAGGCGGAAAGAAAATAGTTTGTATAGAAGACCTAGGTGCCATACTTTATCGAACGCCTTTTCTAAATCAAAAAGGACAAGACAGGAAGGCTTAGATTGGTTAAACTGAGCTGTAATGTACGTGGTCAGGCGGAGAAGTTGGTCGTTAATACTGAAGTTTGGACGGAATCCAGCCTGATGAAGAGGAATAAGGTTGTGAGCGGTGAGATGGACATGCAAGCGTGAGACAAGAATTCGTTCGAGTATCTTGCTGAAAACAAGGGTGAGTTTTATTGGGCGGTAGGAAGACACAAAGGGAGCTGTTTTTTTCGGTTTGAGGAACATTAAAGTTTTTGATGTTTTCCAATCAGTAGGGATAAAACCAGTACGGAGAATGAACGTGAAAATGAGTGACAGAAGATAATGGAGAATATACGGTCCTTCTTTGATATGACGGTAGGTAATAGAATCTAACCCTGGAGCAGTGTTACGCTTACGAGCTATAATGGAAGTAATTTCTGTGACAGTGATAGGAGCTGTTAAAGGTGAATCGTCGGGCAGAGGATGTTCGGTGTGAGGTTGAAGTGATGGTGTGTTGAGATTCAGTCGAGCTGTAGGATGTGGGCGAGCTGTAAAGGCAGGTCCAAGAGGCGTGAAGACCCCTTGCAGCTGGTCAGCAAAAGCATTGGTTTTTTCCTCGTCAGTGTGTAAGGGCGTATTATTAAGAATGAGTGGATAAAAAGTACGAGAGGATTGACCAGTGAGCTGGTGAAATCGTTTCCAGTATTTAGTTGGGTGGGCTGTATCGGAGAGAGTATTACAGGTTTTGATCCAGTTCCTGGTCTTGTAGGCAACAATATAGTTATGGACTGCTCTTTGGTAGTGGCGATGTTGCCGAAGCGATTCCAGATTACCTGTGTGAGTAAAATCTCGATAGAGCTGGCGGGAACGGCGTATTAATGGTAAATACTGGGGCGGTAGCTTAGGTCTGTAGGAAGTTACTGTAGTCTGGGGTATGAATTCAGCGGATGCCTGATGTATACTTTCGGTGATGGTATGTAAGGCATCGTAAAGTTCAGCCTCTGTAGTAGGGGCTGATACAGATGTGAGGCTATTAGAGAGGCATTCCTTGTACTTAGGCCAATTTGCACGGTCAAAACGAGCTACTGAACGGGGAGGAGCAGTTGGAGGTGGTTGAATAGGTCCCTGTTGTTGAATAGTGAGTTTGATAGGGACATGATCACTCCCCAGAGGATCAAGTACAGTCAAGTTAAGTTGTCAAAGAAGGTTGGGTGAAGTTATGACAATATCAGGAGTTGTGTTGGGTGCCGGCCTTGTCGGTTTAGGGATATGGTGAAAGAAACCAGTCGTGTGGGTCTGAAGATAGTTGCGAAAAGTAAGTTTTTGGTGATCTGTGCGACTGTGGTAGTTAATATCAGCCATGATGATGTAGGTGCGAAAGTTGTCCGATATATACTGAAAGAAACTGTGAGGAATAGGTTGGCCGGGTCGTATATAGATGGTGGCTACCGTGATGTAACAATGTTTGAAATATAAGGTGGAGATAAGATGTTCAGGCAGTGTTGGATCGCCGGTAGCATGTATCCGATGAGAGATAGATGATGGAAAGCCTATAGCGACACCGCCACTAGCACGGCAAGCTGGGACGGTATTGTCGTGGCGAACAAGATGATAAGATGGAATTTTAGAGGATATTTTTGGTGAGAGGAATGTCTCATTAAGTAGAAAGCAATGTATGTGTTCCTCAAGGAGCAGCTGTTCAAACAAAGGCCTGTTTTTCTGAAGAGAACGAATGTTCAGAAATAAACAATGAACTGCCATAATGAAGATTAGAGAGATTAGATGAAGAGGGAAATTATACTGCAGATTCACGTACAGTAGAATGGAAATGTGCGAAGTTGTTGGAGTAGGTGCCCGTAAAATTGACATGCAGGATGGTTTTTGCGGCTAGTTGCACTTGTTGAAGAATATGTTGACGGAGGAAGGGATGAATGTTCTGCAATGTGACAGTAAGAAATGCCAAAAATTTGTCAATGGTAATCGGTTGATTTGCAGAAGTAGGGGGTGGTGTAGTAGAATCGGCGTTATGGATGCGTATAGGATCAGTGAGCTCTGGATTAAGTATTTCTGCAGCAGGTTTGGCCTTACATTTATAACTGTATGTAGGATGCTGATCCGGGAGGTTGAGCATTGCGGTGGATTAGTAAGATTAGTGAACGACTTAGTCGAATGTGGGCCGCACAGTACCCACATTTGAAAGGGTTCCTGCAGTCGCTTGTATGATGCGAGTTATAGGATTGACATCGCTCACAACGCATTGGAAGTGGAGGTGGTGAGCGAGATGGTTCTACTCGATGACGTTTTAAGTATATAAATGCACCGTTACTAAGGAGATCGTCCACGGTCTCTTGGTTATTTGTTAGAACACGGACCATGTAGGTGGGTCCGGATATGTTCTTAATTCGAATGCATTTAATGATCGAATGACCCTCCATGTTGAGTTCCTCAGCGATCTCAGCATCTGTGTATTGTGGATCAACTCCTCGGATAACTACAGAGAGAGCCGGAGGCTTGCGAGGAGGTGGAGGCTGCTTCGCTTGTTGAGAAGTAAGCTTTTGAAGGTTTGCCGATTTGCCAAAGATCTCAAAAGAGTAAGTATTGCGAAGTGTGGTTGCCAGGTTGGGGTCTGTGGATCGGATGATAATACCATTCTTGGTGGGTATGAGCTGCTTGACATCCGAGCGTGGCACGTACTTCAGTAAACGTAAGTAGATCTGCTTCAAATCATGGTATTTGGCGTCGTAGTTTGTTAGGAGAAAAGAGTGCACGAGAGGTTTAGATGATGTATTGGCAGTGATCTCGGTATCCATATTGCTAGATGTTGATGACGACTCACTCAAAGTATGATGTCGTTTCGTTGGAGGTGTCATCTGTAGTGCAGCAGCAAAAGTAGCAGGTTTTGCAGATTGACCCGTTGGACTGCTCGGTTCTGACTGTTGGCGGGCTTTGCGCTTATCAAGCTTTGCCGCCGTCAGAGAGGGGCCCTGTACAACAACAGAAGGTAATCCAGAATGACCGGGGCCTTGTCCAGATGCCATAGCAGGGGTCGTCTAGGTTACAGGTTTGAAGACCACCCGCTTGGATAGTGGTCTAGGTGGGCCAAAGATGCTATCAACCTGCGAAGGTATCTGATGAGTTGGGCTAGATTAGTCTCTCAACCGATACACACAGAGATCCGTGACCAGGATAGAGGATAGGAAATTACAAAACTCGTCACTATGCTCTAGTGGCGCTTCAGAGCAGAGCAAAGCAAAGCTCTGGGAAAGTTGTTAAGGGCCACGGTCAAGGTCACGGTCACGGTAATGGTGAAGTTTTGTGAAGAGTATCGGGCCGAAGCCCCTGACTCCATGAATAAGATGACATAAAGAATATATATAGATGTGCAGGTGGCTAGTTGGGTATTACTATTGTTTTATTATGTCTGGTGGTCTACATCTGCAACTGTCGCAGAGTAGCTGATAATGTTATTACAAGCTATGGAAAGATATTAAATGCGTGGCGTGCGATGAACATTCCGTAGAGCGTATTCGGTGCCGATGGTGGCTATAGCTGGATTAACATGTCTTGGTAAAGTATGCCAGAACTTATGATGGAGATGCAGTAGAACTTCTCTAACAGGAGGCAGCTCTAGATCTTCCAGAATTTGTCTGTTGCGCGTATATCTGTCGTGACCAGTGATGATGCGACCGGCTCTCGTTTGTACACTTTCGAGTGTTTGAAGATGGCTATTAGAAGCATGTTGCCAGGCAGGACTTGCATAAGAAAGTGTGGACAGGACTATCATCTTGAATATGTGCACGCGGACCTCATGAGAAAGCGAACTGCATCGAACAATGGGGTACAATGCCGAGATTTTCCGTAATGCTCGTTGCTTTATATCTTTGATGTGTGGGGCGAACGTGAGCCCATGATCTAATATCACACCCAAATATTTCGCATGAGTGGCGTGAGGAATGTGTGCTTTCTCATATATTAAATTTCGAGGGGCGCGGATGCGTCTTCTACTGTGGATGACAGTGCAACTTTTGTCGGCATTTACTTTAATTCTCCAGCGCCTGGCCCATTCCTGAAAACTGTCTAGTTGTCGTTGCATATAGATGTAGCACTGTGGAAGTGAACTACTTGTTGTGAAAAAGGCGGTATCATCGGCATACGTTGCGAAAAAGCAGTTTGGTAAAGTCGGTAGATTTGCTGTATAGAGATTATATAGAAGCGGTGAAAGTACAGCGCCTTGTGGGACACCTGCTTTAATTGGCCTAGTCGAGGATTTGACACCATCAACCGACACATGAAAGGTTCTGCCAATAAGATAAGAACGTAGTAAATGCAGAAAACGATCCGGAAAACCTAGAGTGAATAGCTTATATAAAAATCTAGCTAACCAGACTTTGTCAAATGCTTTTGACACATCCAGGTATACTCCAAGGGTGTGGTATTTTCTATTGAAAGCCACTGTTAGGTGATCAACTACTCGTACGAGGTGGGTAGTAGTGCTATGTTGAGCACGAAACCCAAATTGATGGAAGGGTAGAAGATCACTATTGGCGACATGTTGTTTCAAGCTCCAGAGGAACACACGTTAAAATAATTTACTTAAGTGTGACAGAAGACTTATCGGCCTATAGTTTTCCGGAAGCAGCGGATTCTTTCCGGGTTTAGGGATGGTGATGATACGAGCTTCCTTCCAGGTCTTTGGGAAGTAGCATATTTGAAAGATGGCATTAAATAAATAAGCCAAAAAGACCAGTAATTTTCGAGTTGGATGTTTCAGTATCTCAGGCCGAATACCATCAGGCCCAGGTGCTGTCTTTGTTGGTAGACGTTTGATGTGTCTTTCTATTTCCCGAGGTGTAACTGGGTTGATGCCATGTGTAGGGTTTTGAGTTCGTATACTATATAAGGTAGTTCTAATGTGCTGGTGGAAATAAGGATCGAGTTGACCTCTATTGGGCTGGAACTGTGCTTGCAGAGAGTCAGCGAAAGTATCTGCTTGCAACTGAGGGTCTTGAGTCAGTCCTTGTGGTCCTTGGAGGACTCTAGCTCTGGAAGCATTAGTAGCCCGTTGGAAGGATTTAGAGTATGTCCAGATTTTACGATCATTTACTGTGAGGTTACGAAAAGTGTCTTCCCAGTACTGTTGGTTTTGTCGCTGACTCAGCATCTTGATCTTTGCACGTAGTTTATTCCACAGTGTCTTGTAGGCTGGATGAAGTGTGAGCTGCCAGCGACGTCTAGCCCAACGTTTTAAATGAACATAGAGTTGCAGATGTAGACTGTCGCATTGACCTGTTTGCGTTGGAGAGATGGTAGTAGTGGAGCTTGCTGCCTCTACTGTGCGAAGTGCTACTGTGATATGAGAAACTACCTGATCGATATCCTGAATGGTGGCGGGCCGATCTCTTAGGTCGATTAGTGTGTTTAATTCTTGTTTAAACAAATCCCAATCAGTTTCTATGGGTTTAAGAATAGGAGCAGTGTGGGCGATGTTTCGGTGGGAGACATGAAAAATGACTGGATCATGATCTGAGTCTAGGTCCGAGAGGACATATCGTGTGTTAAGGGCGATTTTTTTTCACAAGGCTTTCATTCCCATCCGGGGATGGGCGGGCCGCAGACGGTTATGCCGTCTCTATGGCCAGTGATTGAGGAAAAGGTGTGGCGAATGTATATGAGAAGGTTCTCAGGCTGATATGCAATTAAGATGCAAATACGTCATCTAATAAAGATGTGTAGAGTTAAGTCGAGTAGGGATGAGCATGGAATGTTGCATAGATTGGAATATGGTCGTGTTCAGACGGTGGAAGCTAAACTACGGAGATATCCATGTGTGGAATCATGGATTATGGATGTGGCCGTAGTGGCGATAGATACGGCGAAGTGGGTTGTGCGTCGCAGGCGAATTGTCCTGTTCATAAATGGCCAGTAGATGATCGACAGGCGGGTATGCGTATCTGGGCTCCGTAGGTGTTTGGTCCAGGAGTTCGTGAAGTATAGGATGGGCATTTGAAATGCGCTGGAAGATGTAGCGGCTGCGAAGGCGTCGGAGATGAGGAAGAAGTGTAGGCATAGTGGAGCGTCGGTAGACCTCGGCAGTAGGTGTGTGCTGCGGTAGAGAATATGCTATGCGGAGTGCACGGCGTTCGAGGATTTGGAGGCGTGCATAAAAGTTGGTAGTCGCTGATAGCCAGGCAAGATGGCCATGCGTCAGTGCCGGTCGGACGAAGACCTTATAGGTGTAGAGAAGTAATTTAGCATTTAGACCCCACGTAGTGCCTTTGAGATGTCGAAGGAGATTAATCCGACGGCGAATGTTGGCTTCCTAAGTACGAAGGTGGGCGTTCCATGTAAGGTGTTTATCGAATGTGACACCAAGGTATGTTAAGGTATCGTGGACCGGAAGACAAGAATCTAAGAGGGTAATCGTGAGGCGCTCAGGATTGCGAGTAGGGCAGAACTTATTCCTCTTGAGGCCAAATAAGGTCATCTGGGTTTTCAGTGGATTCAGTTTCAGTTTCCATTTGAGGCTCCAGGCAACAAGATTATCCAGCGCACGTTGAAGGATGTGATTAATTTGGTCAACGGAAGACCCAAGTGCGAGATACGCAGTATCATCGGCAAATTGGAGCATATGGACTGGAGGCGATGGTTGAGGCATATCAGCGACATAGAGCAAATATAAGAGAGGTGAGAGCACGGAACCTTGGGGAACGCCGGTACGAAGTATAAAGGTTGGGGATTTGGTGTTATTAATCTGAATATATGCTCGTCTATGGTGGAGTAATTGGGCTATTATCCGCACGTAGGGAAACGGCAGAAAGGAGGTAAGTTTGTAAATTAGTCCAGCGTGCCAAACAGTGTCGAAAGCCTTTTCGATATCAAGTGATACTAGGACTGACGGGAGGCGTTTGTTAATATGATTGACCAGCAGGGAGGATAGTTTGACTAGTTGGTCGTTAATGCCAAAGGAAGGTCGGAAACCAGCTTGAGTAGGGGGAATGATTGCCTTGTCGGTAATATATGGCTGCAGACGTTTCATAAGGATACGTTCGAATGTTTTACTAAAAGCATTCGTGAGACTGATCGGCCGATATGATGCCACTGAGGAGGGGTCTTTTTGCGGTTTTAAAAAGACCACTATCTTAGCAAGCTTCCACGCCGTAGGAAAATAGCCGGTTGCTAGTATTGTGGAGTACAGCTGTGCAAGTAAGAGCAGAAAAACGGCAGGCGCATGGAGAAGTTGACGATATGAGATATTGTCATTACCTGGTGCTGTATTGCGGCGGTATTTGAGGACCTCTAAGATTTCGATTGAAGTAATGGGTGCCAGTAGTGGATCGTCGGGTTGAGGGAGTTGAATGAAGTTCGGCGCAAAGCGTGCTTGTTCTGGATCACCGACTGCAGTTATGTGCCGATCACTAGGATGAGTAAAGAGAGGCGATGAGTGGGTGGTAAAAACCGCCTCGAAATGGTTGGCAAAGAGAGTGGCTTTCTCCAAGTCTGTAGTAGGGGCAGTGCCATTAGTAATTAACGGATATTGGGGTCTATGTTTCTGGAATGTTAGGCGTTTGAAGAGGTTCCAGAATCGAGTGGGGTTGCGCTCGTCACGTAGCTGGTTACATGATAGTCGCCAGTTCAGTCTCTTCCGTGCAATAATATAATGTTTTGCCATGCGCTGGAATTGGCGATGTAAGTGTAAGAAGTGACGATCATTGGTGCGGTGATATTCAGTCAAATACTGATCGGATCGTGCGAGGATATTTAACACACCAGAAGGGAGATTTGGACGGCTCTTAGGTTGTGAGTATTTTGGAATTGAACATGCAGTACTGTGGTTTATTGCGGTCTCAAGTGTAGCGCAAAGTTGATCGACGTTGGCAATGGAGTCCAGTGTGGGAGTGAGGTTGCCGAGGTCGGTGGTGATAAGCTCTTGATAACGATCCCAGTTTGCTGCAGTAAAGTTATATTTAGGAGTTGAAGTGATGTCATCAGTTTTTGTTATAGTCTGTGTGAGAGTCAGTAGGATCGGTAGATGGTCACTGCCCACAGAACCATGAATTTCCACGGACGTCCGAGATAAAAGATTGTTAGACACTATGGCTACATCAGGGGTGGTATTGCTAGCGGGTCGAGTGTGTTGAGGTAGGGGAAGAAGAGTGCTATGAGTAGTTGCCAGGAAATCGGTAATTTGCTGTCGCTGCTCTGCAGTGCGAGAGGCATAATTAATATCTGCTAGAAGTATATACGTACGGAAGTTCAAGTCAAGATAAGTGAGAAAATGGTACGGTAACGGCTGGGTAGAACGGACGTAAATAGTGGCAACTGTGAATGTAATAGACGGAAAGTAGATGGTTTGGATCACATGTTCAGAGTAGCGTTGTGGATTAGGGGGTAGAACATGACGCCGTGGAATAGAGTGTTTAACCGCTATAGCTGCTCCCCCGCGAGCTGGATGGGTCGATAGATCTGCGCGTGTAAGATGATAGTGGGGAAAATAATAACGTTCGCTGGACTTTAAGAAAGTTTCGTTGAGCAGGATACAGTCAACGGTATGTGCAGCCGCCATGGTTTCTAAAAGGACTCGATTGGTCCGTAAGGATCGGATGTTTGAAAATAGTAATTTAATTGGCCGTTTCCCCTGTGTGCGAATATTCATGATGGAGCATCAGAATGGAAATGAAAGTAAGTTGAAAGCCCAGAGTATGTAGCAGCCATATGGAGGTGGAAGATGTCATGGGCTGCTTTCGTGGCATGAGTGAGAATAGCTTCCCGTTGATAGGGAAAGGTATTCTGGAGAACGAGAGTGATGAATTGCAGCATGGTTTCGACTGTAGGTGGCGGTAGGAGTGATGTTTGGGTGCCTATAGAGACCTGGGTTGCCGGATGAATACGAAGAGGCACTACGGTTTCCGGTTTATCGGGTAAAGGCTTCGGTTTCTGCGGGCATTGATACGAGTAAGTTGGATGAGGTCCACCACAGGTATTGCAGTTAGCAGGTTGCTGTAAGTTAGGACAATTTTTCAGCTTATGGGTGCCTTTACAGTGGGGGCAGACGGATGGTAGAGTGCATTTGTTTGTAGGATGTGAATTATAGGCGAGACAATTTTCGCAGCGTATGGAAAGAGGCGGTGGAGTACGTGACGCTTCCACCCAATGGTGGCAGCGGTAGATATAAACGCCATTCTGCAGAAGTTCGTCAATAAGCGTCTGGTCTTCTGTAAGTAGGCGCACCATGTAAGTTGGACCAGTAGCATTCTTAATACGTAAGGCTCGTGTTGGGTGGTAGCCGTCCTCTTTCAGTTCGTCCAAGATCTCTTTTTCCGTTAGGCTGGGATCTACACCACGAATCACCACGGATAATAAGGGTGTGCGACGTGGCGGCGGTGGCGTTTTCTGAGTGGGCGTTTTCAGAAGAGTAATCTTAGCATTGGTGCCAAACATAGCTGGTCCGACCTTGTAAATTAGATGGTCATATAAGCCAGATTGGTTGTTTTTAGTAAGATGCCATTTTGGGTTTTGATTAGTTGCTGAAGATCAAGGCGTGTACAATAGCGCATGAGCTGGAGGTACATTGATTTGATGTTGAAATACTCTGGTTTTAAATTAGTGAAGAGGATGGTAAAATTAGAAGTAGATGGTTGATCTATGATTATTGGCTCCTCAGCGGATGAGGTAGAAGCAGAAGCTACTGATGGTTGTGGCGGTTTAGGCTTCGGTGGACTGAGGAGAGCCTCAGTATATTTGAGCTTCTTGATGTGAGTCGGTGATCGGGAACGGTCTCTATCTCGAACAGGAGAACCAAGAGAGACAGAAGATGCTCCAGACGAGGTGCGTTCTCGTTCTCGTGGGCGACGATCCTGAGGCGGCCCCATAACAGTTGCAGGGAGAGTATGACGCCCGGATGTATTGTCGGCTGGATTAGGAGGTCCCGGCATGATCAGTAATAGATAGGCGTGTGTGCTAACACCGAAGTGTTACGTCGCCAACTAATAGATGTTAGTAAGGGCCTGATGTTTCGCACACTAGAAGTGTAGCGCCCCACACAGGTATAAGTGGACTGTACGACCAACTTAGTAACAAAGGCCCTGACTATAAATGTGCGGCTCGGACCGTGAGGCCGATGTCGATTCTTGAAGAGAATCCTCCGCAAAATAAGAGCTAACTAAGCGAACAATAATAAGCCTGGATAATTAGTACGAATATAGACCAACAGATGTCTATAGTCGCTAGGTGAGTATGTTAAGGGCGTTTTTTTTTTTTTTTTTTTTTTTTAGTTAAGGAGGAAGAGACATTATAATTACTCTTAGACAGAATTCGAGTCTGTGGGTAATAGATTTTATCCTCCTGCCGCTCAGAGGGTTACGCCCTCTCTTTGGCATGTGATTCTTATATACAAAAATAGGTGCAATAAAAGGTACGGGATGGGCTATGAGGTATTCTTTATTATCAGCTGAAGTGGAACATCTATTAAGAGGGTTGTGAACTCGTCATCATTTAATTTCATATCAACATTTTACATTTATTTTATTAATGCTAATAAACATAATATATATAACTAGAATAACTGTAACAGTACATAATGATATAGTGCAAAAACATATATATATATGATATAGTGCAAGAGAATCAAAGATAAGGAATAGGTGCAACATGTGGCCAGAGAAATTGTAAAGTAATGAAGATGAGAAATGAGATGAAGTGCTAGAACGTCACAAACATAAATGTGTTAATCAGACAGATGCAGGGTTATATCTTCTGTCCCGGGGCGACTCGGGACTGATGAACACAGGTGGAAGCCCTTGTTAATGGTGAGGATCTCTGTGCAATAATGGAAAAAGATGAGGAATGTGATCACCAATGAAATAAATGTCGTAGATTTCTCGTTCGTCCGGTGTCAGGTGCGTGTTGTTGATATATATAGATATAAATATATTTAATGGTGAAAGTTTGTACCGAAAGGTGGAGTCGGTGAGAGCGTCGGAGTGAAGGATGTCTAAAAAGAGCGGATGACCTGTGTTTATGCGAGAGTTGACGTATCTAATACGTAGTTCTGCCAGATGTTCAGTAATTTTCGGAAAGGAGATGTATTCATAGGTGAGCCATGTGGGATATGGTAGTTTAAGGCGATAGGCTAGACGAATCACGTGTCTCTCCAGTATGGAGAGCTTTTCGTAATATGAAGCAGAAGCATTGCACCAGGCCGTATGTCCATAAGTGAGGACGGGGCGGAGAAACGCCTTATAGGTGTGAAGCAAGACATCCGCTTTGAGGCCCCAAGTTGTTCCAGTGAGTCGGCGTAAGAGATTCAATCTATTTTTAGCCTTATCTGTTAGTCTCTTCAAGTGGGCGTTCCAGGTGAGTTTGGAATCGAAGACCACGCCTAAGTAGGTAACAGTTGATGTAGGATGTATACGATATCCATCTACGGTGACTCGGAAAAGAGTTGGGTTCCTGTGAATTCTGGAACGTCTTTTAGGTGGCAAGAACACTATTGCTTGTGTTTTTTCTTCGTTGATAGTTAGATGCCACTTCTTACACCAGGTGATGAAATTATTAAGTGTAGTTTGAAGAGCAGTATTAAGTTGATGTACAGTTTTGCCAAGAGCAAGGAAAGCCGTATCGTCCGCATATTGAAAAGTAAATACATTGTGCGGAGTTGGAGGTATGTCGGAAGAATAAAGTATATAAAGTAAGGGGCTAAGAGCTGATCCCTGAGGAACTCCAGTAAACGGAAATATAGGCCAAGAGAGCACATTACCAACAGTGACGTAAGCAATACGATGTGTAAGAAAAGAATGAATGAGCCTCAAATAGCACATAGGAAGGTTGAGTGACTGAAGTTTTTGAATTAGTCCATAATGCCAAACCTTATCAAAAGCCTTTTCTAAATCCATGAGTATAAGACATGATGGGAATGCTTTGTTATACTGGTTTGTGATTATAGTGCTAAGGCGAAGCAATTGGTCATTAATTGAGAAACGTGGTCTGAAGCCTGCTTGATGAATAGGTAGTATGTTGCGTTCTTCCAGATATGAATGAAGCCGGCACACGAGAATTTTCTCTAGTAGCTTACTGAACACTGAAGTAAGTTGGATTGGTCTATATGAGCTGACAGAATGTATAGGCTTATTTGGTTTGTGAAACATGCAGACCTTCGATACTTTCCATTCCAGTGGATAGTAACCAGTTTGTAGGATGAAATTGAAGATTGCAACAAGGAGGACCAGTAATGATTGTGGAGCTTCTTGGATATGACGGTAAGAGATGTTATCAATTCCTGGTGCTGTATTCTTTTTCCTCTTTAGTACGGTGTGAAGTTCAGCAGTGGTGATAGGTGCTGTAAGAGGATGTTCCGGATCTATGACATGCTCTGTGGAGGGCTGCAGAGCAGGGATGCTAGATATATTTATCCGTTCTGAACGTGTGGAAGCGGCAGAGGGAGTAAATACTGACTGTAACTGAGTAGCAAAGGCGTTTGCTTTATCTTGATCCGAAAACAGAGGTGTGCCATGGTCAATGAGAGGATAGGTAGTTTTGGTGTTCTTTCCAGAAAGTTGATTGAAACGCTTCCAATATCGAGAAGGATGTGCATCCTCAGATAAGTTGGTACAGGTTTTAATCCAATTCCTGCGTTTATATGCATCCAGATAGTTCTTAACTGTGCGTTGCCATTGACGGTGGTGCTGAAGAGATTCACGGTTTCCTGTTCGATAATAATCGCGAAGATGTTGTCGCGCCTTCTGTGCAAGTGCGAGGTAGCTTGGAGGCAATTTCGGTTTATAAGGATGAACTTGTTCTATTGGAATGTGATGTTGAGAGCTATGTTGTATTGCAGTAGTTATAGTATTGAGACAAGAAGCGAGGTCGATATCATTCGTAGGTGGTGTTACATTATGAAGAGTATCCTCAATTTCTTGTCGGAATTCAGGCCAATGAGCCTTATCGTATCTCAAGACAGAGCGAGGCGCAATAACAGGACGAGCTGGAAGTCCATATGTTAACGTTAGTTTAACTGGATGATGGTCACTACCAATAGAATCAAGCACTTCAAGCTGGCACTTATTTATGAGATTCAGAGATGTAATGACAACATCTGGTGTAGTTTGGCTTATAGGCCTGGTGTGCTTAGGAAGAACATGCATATAAAGATGATGATCAGTTATATACTGTTGAAATTCATCTTTCTCTCGAGCACTCCGACTGTGGATATTAATATCTGCCATGATAATGATATTGGAAAGGGTATTCGCTATGTATGTGAAATATTCTAACGGTATAGGTTGGCGTGGTCTAATATAGATTGTGCTGAAATTTATGGTTATTGATGGGAAGTATATGGAACAAAGAAGGTATTCCGGGATATTATCGAAAGCTTGTGGGGTATATGTTCTAATCGGATATTTTGGAGAATGTCCTATTGCGACTCCACCTTGGGCACGAGCCATGTGGTCATGATAATCATGACGTAGTAGTAGATATCCAGGAATGCGAGCTAATATATTTGGTTTCAACGCTGTTTCATTGAGTGCAAATACATTGATATGTTCCTCGAGTAACAGAGCTTCTAATAAACGTCTATGTTGAAAAAATGATCGAATATTAACAAAGAGAAAACTAATCTTCATAATGAAAAGTATATATATGAATTTAGACTGCAGTTTCCAGAGATCCAACATGGAAGTGAACATAATTGTTGGAGTAGGTGGCATGAAGATTTATGTGAAAAATTGACTTTGCGGCAGAAATGATATGTTGCGTAATATGGGCTCTCTGGAATGGAAAAATGTTTTGAAGAACTAAACTGGTGAAGCGGAGAAAATCTTCTACTGTGAGTGGAGGTAATATGGACTGATTGGGTTGAACTGTAGTGTCTGTTGTTTTTAATGGCACAGTTAATTCTGGACGTTCAGGTGCTGGTGCTGGTTTAGCTTTGCAACGGTAGCTGTACGTGGGATGAAGTCCACTACCACATGTGTTGCATTTAGGTGGCCCTTTGAGATTAGGACAAGTTTTGGTGTCATGGAGCCCCGAACAATAGCCACATTTCGGTTGATTAGGACAGTTGGCTGTATTATGGTCATTGTATATCTGACACTTTTCGCAGCGAATCGGTAATGGTCCGTTAGTCTTAGACGGTTCAACCCGATGGATTCGCTTATATATAGGTGCACCAAAACGAAGAAGGTAATCAATTGTGTCTTGTCGCTGTGACAGAACGCGGACAAGATATGTCGGGCCATTATTATTTCTTATGCGAATGCATTTGTCGACGGAAATGCCTTCTTGTTTAAGTTCCTCCTGAATTTCTGCATCTGTCAGATCGGGTGAAACACCTTTGATCACAACTGATAGAAAAGGCGGTTTTCTAGGTGGCGGAGGCTGCTTCTGTCGTTTGTCCGTTAGTTTCGACAGTTTAGCATTCTTACCAAAGATTTCGTAAGAAGCTTTATTCCGTATAGTTATTCCAAAATTTGGATCCTTTGATTTAAGAATATAGCCATTTTTGGTCTTAACTATTTGAGCTAGGGTGTCCCGTACTCGAGGAACGTACTTCATTATTTGAAGAAAGATCATTTTTGGATTTGTGTATTTAACGTCGTAGTCAGTAAGAAGGAAGTGATGAAGTTCGATATTAGCTTGTGTTGAAACAAGATTTGAAGACACCGCAGTAGTGTTGTGCTGTGGATCGACCTCGATATCCATTGAAGCGAGAGGTGAACGAGACCGTATACGTTTCGCAGATTGTGTAGACTCGTTAGATGGATGCCGATCTTTAGATGCGTTTGGCAAAGGCTCGTTTCCCCACGAGAAATGCCGGGTGCGAGTGGATGGTCCTCGGTATGCCGGTTGTGATAGTGAAGTGCTTGGATTAGTATGAAGAGTTTGAGGTAAGCCAGAATGTCGACCAAGATTCGATTGTCCAAGTGAATTGCCAGAGTCCGCCATAGTGATGATGAATCCTAGGGCCGAAGCCCAAATGAAGATGAAAATGCAAGAGAAGATTATTAATGAGATTCAAAAAGCAAGTTTGCCCTCCGAAAGTGAAAACTTCCGTCAACCCTCTAAGTGTTGTACGTGTGCTGTGCTCACAAATGCGTATGCTACACTTGGTCCTAGCTACCACATTAACATACACAAGAGAGGTTAGGCTCCTTGGATCAGTATGAATGCTTTGGTTAAGGGCGACCGAGCTCTAACCTATAACCTTAGCTTTCAAACCTTTGATTTACGGTTATTTGTGATATCACGTTTATAACAAAGACAAATATTTTTAAAAGAGTGTACTTTAAATAAATTACTTAAAGAAATATTTTTCACAAAGTTTATCCTTTTAACTTATTGTTCAAAGGCCTTTGCCTTTAATAAGCCTTCTCCGAAATAAATGCAAATGAATTGTGCTGCCATCTTTGGAGCTCTTTTAAACTACATTTATATGTTTCTGGCCAATCCTTTCGACAATGAGATCTCGGAAACTACAGGCTCCAGAAAGATGATGTTTTCACTGATCGATCGCAAATTTCATGTAGATTGTCCAGATCTAATTGAATATTTAAAAAACATGGGCACTATTTCTTAATTACATTTTTACGGGTACATTGGAAGTGTTGAAATTAAAAAAAAAAAACTAAAGCATCACAACCTAAGCATTATACATTCGAACACCACACTGTTGTCTATAGGGGTTGTATATGTCTCAGGCGTTTGTTTCATGGCCAAATAATAATGGAAAAGGAAGGATAACCATTTCTCCAGTCTACGATGCACCATTTTTTGGGAGTGTTTTGCCCAATGAACACCATATATAACTGACATTATAATTAATTGTGTATGTAATGTATTTGCTTATTACATACTGCATGCAAGAAGAAAGAAAACACTGGTGATACATGAATTACAAACTCCAACCGGAAGCAGGCTCAAATTTTGCAAACAGTGCGAGATATTGAGAAAAAAATCATCGAAAAAGTCTCCACTTTATGATACCCCTTGGCTTTTTTTAAAAATCAATACGTCTTTCACTTGTGTCTCTAAAGGGACATGTACAGATGTAGTAAGGAATGATAAGGAGATTTATGCTCATATGCGAATGATGCGCTGTGTAGAGAGCGCAGGTTCAGCTAGTATATATATAAAAAGATTAGCAGTTGAGAACTAAATTACTTGGATGGATGTAACTATGAAAGGTTTCATTGGAATATTAATATTGACGGGAGTTGAAAATAACGGAGAAACTTCAGGGCGTGAGCTATATTGTTCTTCTGATGGTAATGCACACTATCGAGCATGTATATCTTTGAATCGATTTGAAACAATAAGAAACATTTACAGTTTGATGATAAAAGGACCAGGAACGAAAAAGTAAAAACAGATCGGTTGGCTCCTTTTCAATACGTTTCGACTCTTTTCTTGAATAACTGTAGAACAAGATACGTTCTGGGTGAAAGCGTGTCTATTGACAAACAGCTTATTCCTTGTAGATGGTGATGACAACTCGTTCATAGATGCCTAGTAAACCACCCAAGTATGGATTTGAAATATTTTGGTTGTGTGATACGAAAAGTTGATATGCATAGGACGGAATGATATACACGCAAAGAGAGGCAAATAACCCTGTAGCAAAAGATTTGCGTAAAAAACTTAGTTCTTGGAATAATAAAACACGTTGAGAATTCAGGAAGAAATGTTACTTTTTATAATTATTTTTCGTCGTTTTCCTTAGCAAAGGAACTCCTTGCAAGAAAGTTGACTATGGTTGGAACTATAAAACAGAACAAGAAAGATGTTTCACCCATCATGAAAACAAACAAGGAACGTCCAGACCAGTTGTCTGAATTTGGCTTTTGTGAAAATATGACAATGGTAAGTTATGTCCCCAAACGACATAAAAGCATAGTTCACAACACACAGACAAAAATATTATTCTAGAGATTTAAAACAAAACCGGAGATAAACATATATTACAATAACACAAAAGGAGCAGTAGATTGTCTGGACCGAATAACAAGAAACTTCACCACAAAACGAAAATAAAAAAGATGGCCATGTATTTTGTTTTTCAACATGCTACTTGTAGCATCTGTAAATAGTTTTCTTGAGTATGAGTCACATGTGGATTTCTTTTGAAAGAATTCATCCAAGAGAAGAATTTTGTTTAAAAAGCTGGCAAGAGAATTAATGTTATCCTACATCCAAGAAGGAAATCAAAATGTTCATCTTTCGGAAACAATAAGAACTGCACTGTAACTCTAAGAACTCAATTCCCTTGAAGACGGACAATGAAGGAAATGCTATAAGTGTCCAGCAAGAAAAGTAAAATGGTATATGTTGATTACGAACGAACTGTATGTAGTGAGCACAGCATAATTGTGCTTAGTGAATGCAAGCACTAATGGCTTAGCTTCAAAATGAAATATTTGCTGTAGATGTGTCACTAAGAAAATTAAACAAGTGTTATTATGTAAACGAACTGCAAAGTTTACTGTAGATGGTAAATGAGTATGTTACCGCAAAAATATGCTGTGCTATATTTATTAGAAAACGTTCAACCAAAATTATTATTTATTAATACACTTTGTGATATGTACATAAAAATATCGGCTGGCCCAAAAGGAAGTATACTGTCCCGTACTGATCTGCTCAATGTATATCGTATTATTTCTTATTTTTATCAAACAGGTAGACCTAGCTTCTTTATTACTTGTTCTTAATGTCTTTTTACTTATACCTTAAGCCCGGAACAGCCGAAGCAAAAAAAAAAAGAAAAAAAAACAAGCTAGAATTTTATATTCGATCAATTCAGGAGTGTATACCTACTTTTGGATCACCCTCTATATATGGTAAGAAGAAAAAAAAACAGTCGTTTGACTTTCAGGTATGTTAACCTCTGTTCCAGTTCTGAAATATAATAAAAATTATAGAATATATGCATATTTTTCATTTATTTGAAATGCGGGCCTGAGAGACCTATGTTATGCATTTTTGTAGGAAAACTTTGCCATTCATTATAGGGTTAAAGTGAATCTGCATCTGGAAACGCAAACCCCATGGGGAAATCGCAGTCGAAAAGCAGAAGAGCCATCGTGGACGGTGGCGGGTTATCGGCACCCGCCCGCGGCGGATCATACACGACTATGTACAGAAAGACCATCTTTTTGCCAGCTCGGATCACAGGTGGCAGGTAGCCGCGACACCGACGCCTGCCCGATTCTGTTCCGACTGTATGTCGGCAAAGGCGCGACGTCGCGGTAGACTCTTTGGTGAAGAAAATGAAACCCTCTGTGCTGCCATCGTTTTTGTGACGACTTAGCCGCTAGGCCGCCTACTTCCCGACCCTAAACTAGCCATCGAAATACCATACTGCCTACTGCTACATCGCCGTTTTGCCGACTGTAAATCATATATATAAAATGTTTGTATATGTTTTGTATGTATGTAGATAGATAAAAACTAGATAGATCACAGAACTAGATACTACGTATGCACAAAAAAGAAACCTGACAATACAAGTATATGATGGAGAAATGGCCCCAATAAATTCCTTCAAATGAGAAGCATTTCATATGTCAGCGGAATAAAAAAAATCACTGGTAGTGATCAGTCTTTGAAAAAGATGAAATTCGTTGGGTTAAGTTCTGACCTGTTAGACCCCCATTCTACAACTACTTCAAATTCGAAAATGTTATTATTCCCCTTGTTTACCTTCACTTCCCACTCAAATATATTAATATTCCCACTCAAATAGCAGCTTGCATGTGTGTCTTCATTTCTCTCATTTTTCATACTTTCATTCTCACTTTCGTGATTAATATTATAAGAAAAGCGTCATTAACTAACCAGACTTATCATCATCAAAACGCCTAACAGATATTTCAGACTTTGAGCGTTTTTGATTTTGAAAACACTCCTACGTACAATAAAAGTCAATACTCGGCACCTTGTATATCACATTGTTAACAAATTATATCATAACTTTCTGTAAGTAATAAGTTAAAACCTTCTTGAGAGTTTTACTGAAACGTTTGGATTGCAAGCGTAGCGAGCAAGAAAATTTTTAACAAATCTATTTGTTTGCAAACCGACAACAATATTGATTTAATAGGGCGCCAATACTTTTACGAGGCACCACATGGTTTACTCATTTTCAACATTTCTTTTTTCTTAATGCTTGTTCGGCGCCCTCTTGCTATCAGCTCCCCACCCCCTACGGCTCTGGGTGTGGTATCTTCTCCGTCACGATGTAGGTTTTGTACATTTGCTAATCGTACGCATAAATATCATTCTCTGACAGGAGAGTTGCAGTAAGTTGCAATCTCGCTATCTTCGATTCTGGACAGTGAACACAAAGGCGAAGAAACGTCTACCATTTCCCAATTTAATTTCGCCTTATTTCATCACCATACGGCCAGCGAGTGTGTTTACAGAGGTAATGGAGGTGTACACACGTGAGGAATTGGCAGACATTGATCTGGCATACGGGAAAGCGGACGGTAATGGCCGTGTGGCACAACGGCTGTACAGACAACAGTTTCCTAATCGTAGAATTCCACACCACGCAACATTTTCCGGTGTAGATCGAAGATTACAAGAAACAGGATTGTTGGAAGCACACAGGCCCAATGCTGGACGAAACAGAACCGCATTAACTGTGGCTTTTGAGGAGGAAGTTCTTGCTTGAGATCAGAGAAAACCGTCCACCAGCACACGAGTAGTAACCGCTGAGATTAACACCCATCATCTACAGGTTTAGAACATGCTTCACGAAAATCAGATGTACTCTTTCCATGTCCAAAGTGTGCATGGATTACACGCCATCCACGTAGGTGGGAGTCTGTCCACGCTACGCGAGCAATGCTAATATATCCCGCTTCATATTTCGTATTCTCTTCAAAGATAAAGCTATGTTTTCCCACGATGGAGTGATGAACAAACACACTCAACATTTGTGGTCTGAGGCAAACCCATATGGAGTGTCAACTTGTGCCTTCTGTATGCAGTCCCGTTATACGATTTGGAACCAGAAATATCGGCCCCTGTTACAGTATGTACAAATATCGTGAATGGAAGGAATATTTTGTTTCACATCCGTCAGTTTAGAAAATTGATGAAAAAAAAAAGTACTGTAGTCGCATTTGTTTGGTGTACTGATCGAAATAAATGTACTAAAACTGTTATATTATTATTATTATTATTATTATTATTATTATTATTATTATTATTATTATTATTATTATTACGCGTTCTTTATTTGTCTGTAGTTCTTGTTCAACCACTGTAGTTGCAAAGGTAGATGCGTTCTCAAAAGCGTTGCGATATCATTAATATGAGCAGATCAACAATCGGAATTTCTTTATTTTCTGTTACTTATGGGCTTGTGCCGTAGGTATTTTTACATTCTAGAAACGTAAAGTTTCCAGTGAGTTCTTGTACAACGACTTTACTAGTACTTTTTGAGGAGGTATGCAACAACACACAGTAATTTTTACTTCGTCCACTGTCTTTTATCTTCGTGTATGAGTACTGACCTGCCACGTAGTATTATTTCCAGGCAGTGAAATGTCCTTTGCACGTTGTTGTCCACTAATAACAAATATAAGCAGAAAACATAATTACGCTTGGTTTTGTGTATACTGGCACCATGCTTTCGAGGGATTTTTAGTAGCAGAGCACGATTGCGAAGGGAAATTGACAATAGGCAGTGAACGAGGGGCGATAGGCGAAGGAAGGAACTGGAAAGTGGAGTAAAATATTGAATTTATTGCTTTAAACCTAGTGTCTAGATGGTTTGCCAAATATAAATTAAATTCTGTAACTAAGATGTCGTACGAAAATATAGAATTAAACAGAAAAACTCTTATCTTAAGGTTCGAAGCGATGCGCACCATGGTTATGAGCACTATTTATTAGAAAAAAAGAGAGCAAACAAAACGTAGTCTCCGTGGATAGGTGGATAGAGTGGCGGACTAGCAGTTGTTTTATTATTTTGACACGAGATCGAATACCATCCCGCGCCATATATATTACAAAACATTATAGGAAGTGTATAATTTTGATGTTAATAAGAAACGAAACAATATAATGAGGAAATAACTTATTGATAGTATCCTTTAATCGGCGTCTTTATTCAGACGACCCACTATTGGAAACAGCGATTGCTTTCAGTTTATGGTTTTGTATTTTACACCTCCCCTGCCTGTTCTTGAACAGCAGACAACTCATTTCGGATTTGTGTGTCAGGAACAGGAAAAAGAACATACGTGACCTTGACGGTCTTTCCAGTCTTACCCCTTGTTACATCGACCTGATGTCAAATTATTGTTTATTTGTGTTTGTACTTGTGCTTTTTGCTTATTAGAGTATTGACTTTCTCTCTCGCTTTTTCATATCCACAAGTGCAAGAATGCTTTCGTTGAACGTAACTAAATTATATAGATCTATGTAAGCGGAACACGAATATTTCCAAACGATAGCATGAATATGAACGATAATCATGCCATCTTTCTACATTATATAATAGCGTGAAAAACTGATATTAAAAAAGATATAACAAACAAGCATAAGCTATTTTTTCTAGCATTACAACACGTTAAACGTAAATCATTAAATTTTGGGGATTACAAATTATTTATTAACATTTAATGTTGTGTATTCCTATTTGTTTTCACGTTCGAGCGACGAAAGAAAAAATTGTAGTGATAGTGATAAAATTCGAATTCGAGATTTCAATGAATTCAAGTTTCACGCCCCCACATATCGAAAAAGTGATTATGATGTCTGTCCATCTGTTCGTGTGTCGGTTCGTCACGCTTTTACATGCATTCAAATGGAGGCCATATATTCGACGTATGTGGACAGAATTCTAGATATTAAGTTTTTATAAAACTTTACCGTTTCGAATTCTATATCCTCCAACACCTACAAATAAGGGTAGTTTACTGAAGGATGGCAATTTAAAATAATTGAATTGTCTCAAAAACAGCTGTAAAGATTTTGCTTATTTTTTTTACAAATATATAATTTATTAATAACCCTTTACCGTAGTATGAACCATTGCTCTGAAAAAATACAGAAGGTGTAATTTACTGTATGGGATGAATTTTTCGAACAATTTTCTCAATCACATTTCATAAATGAATGTAGCATTAATAACCTAACAAGATGACAACTTGTTTGTCCTGTAAACATTCACAAGGGGTTGTTTACTCTTAGTTTACTCTTCTCCGACAATTTTCTCATTAACGCCTGACGCAATTTTGTTCATATTTCATAAATAAATGTTACATAAATAAACTAACGATATGGTATAATTCCATCATCCTAAAAAGCTAGAAGTGGTATATTACTTTTGGGAGTAATTTTTACCCTACGATTTTGTCGAGACGACTCAGGCATTTTGTTCGCATTTCATAAATAGCATAACTCGTTTGTCCTGAAAAGATATACAAGGGATATCTTATTCTTGGGGTTGACTTTTTTGACGATTTTCTCAGAAAGTACTCAGACGTTTTTGCTCATAGTTCACATACAATTATTCCCTTAATAATTCTAATATATGACATAAGTTTTTACTAATAGAAACATGACCATGGGTATTTTACTTTTGGACGTAAGTTGCTTCGAACAAAGTTTTCTAAAACATTATTTTATTCGCATTTCCCAAATAAATGTTTCAGTAATCGCTGCAGCCTAACATGAGTCAGTTTAAGAAATTCGAGCGTGAAAATTCAGTGCGTTTCAATACGTACCAATTCTTAAATAAATTTTTAAATCACAATTTTCCTAACAAAATCGAAACTTGTTTTTAAACGTACCTCGTTGTGGCCAAATGGCTCAAGTGCATTGATTTTGGATTTGATTCCCGGTGAGAGGTAGTGTATTTTTATCCAACGTTAAGGTATAGGTAATAAGCAGGTGCAAAGAGAAAAGTGTTTAAACAAGCCTAATGAAGCTAATGAATAATAGAAAGAAATAATACAATATTACGAAGTTATAGAAGAAACTTTGTTAATATTAGATATTTGCGTGTGAAATGTTCAATCGATGACTGTCAATTCTAAAGGAAAGAAAGTAAAACATCCAATACCAGGTTAATCAGTGGTCTGTATGTAAAGCTACTAGGAAGTGATTGAGATACCAAATAATGTTGTAATCGCTGGGAGACATGTTAGGATAATACAGTAGGTGAGAGAGTTTAATGCTGCAACTCATGAATAGTCTGCACCTTCATTGAGTATTGAAGTGCGTAGGCCTATGTAGGTTTGCATTGAAATGAGCATTAATACACAATATCTGGTGAACATTACGAGGGGCTTGCAGACAGGTTTGCGGTGCATTTCACGGAGTTCGATATTGTAACGATCCGAGCGAACTCCCGAGCCTTCTTCACTGTATACTATAAGTTAAATTCGTGCTTAATTAAAACTCTATCTGTTTAAATTTAACACAGTTAACCGTTATCACCTGTACACTATGAGCAACAATTCGCCAGTAATTCTTTATTTTTGCCCTCTGTTTTAGCGCCATAAATGTCTTTGCTCATAATTTCTTTTTGTCTATGGTTTTGCATATACGTAGCGTGGACGTTAAATTTTGACTTCTACGCCATATGCATCTAATTACAAACACACCTATAACACGAACACAACAAACTTGGAATATATAGTTTGTGTATGGAAAATCTTACAAGAGGCGCTGTACGGGAGAACCGTGTGCATACATATGACAGTCAGCTTCCTAAGAAATTAATAATAATAATAATAATAATAATAATAATAATAATAATAATAATAATAATAATAATAATAATAATAATAATAATAATAAACAGAAAACAAAACAGTTATTTACATAATTTATTTATTTAAGCATGAAGGTGGAATGGACTTAAGTTATTTCTCTCTCTCTTTGAAGGCAACAACCCTTAGGGTGCCAAGACGTAGAAAAGGACTTGTGGCACTCACGGTGGTGTGTGGTTGGCACATCGGGTTCCTTTGTTGTTAGTTCCAGCTTTCTAGACCGGATGCAGTTATTCCCGGTAGAAAATACAAGAAAATATACCTTTCTATTACTATTTAAGTAAATAATTACAGTCATTCCGTCAATGTGATACTTGTTTGTTCAACTGTATACAGACAGCTGAACCGTGGAAGAATCGTTGATAATAATAAATAAAACAAACTCGACAAATATTCTTGTAAATAATAGGTAAATGTTTGCGTCACACTCTTCATTTTGCTGGGCACGCCGGTGTGCCGTGTTATCTGGTTGTGGCACACTGGAATATAGGGTGTGGTTTTTGAATTTTTCCCAATTATTTTAACTGCTTCAATTGAAATGAATCTATAATAATAACAGTGAATTTGGTCTTCTTGCCCTTCGATTTAGCAATAAGGTCCGCTAGAATTGTTTTTGTAACCGACCAAATCGTCACAGACAGCATTGATCGAGATCTTTTGTGAGTCGGTGTACAGTTTCATCGCAAATTCTTGTGCACGTGCTATCGTCTCATCCACATTACCACATCCTATGTTACTTAGCAAGTATGATTTTTTTACAATATACATTCCAAGTTTTTTTTCAATTCCTGCGAACTGACTGGTGGTGTCGCTTCCACTCAGTACAAGGAACGCCGGCAAGGAATGGCACTTCATCGTTGAGCTCATTCACAATTGTGTGCATTGGATAAATTGTGATTTTATTGCTGTTCTAATAGACATCCATATTCCTCCGACTTATTGTTTTAAAAAATGTATAAGGAGAACAAGAACATCGGTGTCTTTGGATTCAATGAGCAGCTACTTATAACCGCAGCTGAGAGGATGGTATGCGCGATGTATTATCCTCGTATCACCCTATTCTTGATTATATTTCAGAAACGGTAGGTCTTCTCCCTGTGATGAAAGTAACCCTGTAAATCCACCCGATGTGATAACTAACTGTTTGACTACAGAACCTAATCAGCTCTAAAAAAAAAGAAAAAAAGAAATGCTGCGAGGTCAGATTTTTTTTTTCAGGCAAATCAATAAAACATGTTGAGGAATCGGACCAATCTCGATCTTCATTATTTCTCCTGATGAACAGTAAATACTTGCTGTTCGTATAAATCTTGTATCTCCTTTAATAGAACATGGACTGTAATAGTCGAATTCGTGAGCACGCCCTGTTTAGAAAGTTTATCACACATTTAACAAAAATATCCGCCAAATCACCACTAGTCAGTTCGCAGACATTGGGAAACAGAAAGCATGGAATGTATATTGTGAAAAAATCATACTTGCCAAGTAACATAGGATCTGGTAATGTGGATGAGACGATAGCACGTTGCAGAAGAATTTGCGATGAAACTCTACACCGACTCACAAAAAATCTCGATCAATGCTTTCTGAGACGATTTGGTCGGTCACAAAAACTCAGACCAAATGATATGTTGTAGCTATTGTAATCCTGAGAGAAAGTCTTAATGGGCATAATCACCAATCACTGATCATTTAGCCGCTACGAGGCCGCTTTTTTGAAAGCAGCCGAAGATAGAGATATTCTGGATTTCGATGAAAATGACTGAAACTGTGATATGTTGTAGATGCTGTGATACTGAGAAAAGTTTTAATAAGCACAACCACCAATCACTGACCAATTTAAAACAACCGGGTATAACAATATTTTTGATCTTGGTGTAAATGAATGAAACTGTGATACATTGTAGATGTAGTGAACCTTTGAAAAATTTTCTAGGCTTTCCAGGGTTTTCCTTTTTTCTAGATCAACATCTGAATGTTGTGTATGCTTTAATGATGTTGGCCGCTACTCTACCCATTCCTTTTCCAGGCTGTAGGATAGGATATTTCAGGGTTTGAAACAATTCTACCAAAATTCCAGAGTATCCCTACTTTCTGCTGTTTTTAAAAAATGTGGCTGCCAAATAGTCACTGATTGGCGGTTGTGTCCATTGATACTATTTCGCAGGATCACAATGTCTACAACATATGGCAGTTTCATCAATTAAACCGAAATCCAGAATACCGTTATCTTCTGTCTTTTAAGTGGCCCTGTAGTGGCCAAACGGTTATTGGTTGGTGGCTTAACCTGTTGAGACCCTTTTTTTCTTTTTTTAGAATTACCATATCTACAACATATCACGGTTTCAAGCAATTCCAGCAAAATCCAGAATACCATTACCTTCAGCTTTTTTTTTTAAAAAAAAAGAAAACAAGTGGTCCTGTAGTGGCCAAACGGTCAGTGGTGGATCGTTGTGCAAATTGACACTTTTTCTCATGATCGAAATATCTACAACATATGACGGTTTCAAGCAATTCCACCGAAATCCAGAATAACGCTACCTTTTGCTCTTCTAAAAAAATGCCCTGTAGTGGCCAAACGGTCAATCCCTGGTGATTGTGCTTATTGATACTTTTCCTTAGGATCACAATTAGGGATGCGCACGAGTCGAGACGTGTCTAGAATCTTTACTCGAATTCGAGTCGAGATTCAAGTCGACACACACTTTGTAAAATTCGAGACGAGTCGAGATAAACGTATTTCTCGACTCGAATTTTCGAGTCGAGTCGAAACTGCTTGTAAAAATCTCGACTTGAATGGAATGTCTTGGAAATCTTTCTATAATTTGGAATTCGAGTCGATCAGAAACAACATTATGACCACCTACCTCCTATCCATATAAACCCGTCCAGGCGATAGCAGAGTCACCTGCCGAGGAATGCCTGCTAGTCAGACACGCGTACGGTGCATGTAGTATCAGTGAGAGCGCTGATCGTGTGTAGAATGGGGAAAGCGCGCGATGTATCTGAGTTTGACCGAGGGCAGGTTGTAATGACCCGAAGACTCGGCAGGAGAATTTCGGAAACTGCAGGCCTTCTCGAATGTTCGAGAAGTGCTGTGATGAGTGCCATCAACAAGTGGCAAAACCAAGAAGAAATGACGTCCAAAGGTCGAGGGGTTGGACGCCTCCACTTTATTACAAATGTCGGACGTAGTAGGCTGAGCAGACTGGTAAAACAGGACAGGCAGCGAACTGTGGTGGAACTAACATAAAACTTCAATACTGGGCAAAGTACAAGTGCGTCTCAACACACAGTGCATCGAATACTCCTAAGAACGGGCCTCAGCGGACGACCCATCCATGAGAGAATGTTAACACAATGACATAGGCAGCTACGACTGAAATGAACACGTGACCATCGCCACTGGACCTTGGCGCAGTGGCAGTGTTGCATTGTCTGATGAATCCCGATACCTTCATTATGATGATGGATGGAAGGGTGTGAATCCTCCCTGCTCCAAGGGAACAGCATCTTGACACCTGTACTGCGGGACGGAGACAAGCTAGCGGGGGCTTCATTATGCTCTAGTGAACATTCCCATGAGCATCCACGCTCTAGTGGAGCTTGAGCAAGGCACCGTGAGGGCCGAGGCGTATCGCACACTGATTGCAAAATACGTACACCTCTTCATGATGACCATGTTTCCCAACGGTATTGGCATTTTTGGACAAGATAATGCACCATGTCACAAGGTCAGGAGTGTGATGTGGTGGTTCGAGAAACACAATGGCGAGTTCCAAGTAATGTGCTTGCAGGCTCGTAGCCAGCCCCAAAATTTAGGGGGGATAGAAGTTAGGGAGGCCGACTCAATCATATTATACTTTATCACCATATTATGGTTAATTTGCAAGCCTACCGTGAAAATTGTAGGGGGCTAGCCAAAGTTTAGAGAGGGCCCGGACTCCCTAGCCCGTCGTAGATACGGGCCTGTGTGCTTGGCCTCCCAACTAGCCGGATCTGCACCCAATCGAACACATCTGGGATGTAGATCACTATTTAACGTGACGTCAGAGTGCATCGCTCCCTCCCCAGAATTTACGGGAATTAGTGTCTGTGTGTGCACATATGGTACCAACTCTCTCCAGCGACCTACAAAAAACATTGCGTCCATGCCAAGACGCGTCGCCGTTGTTATCCATGCCAAAGGTAGACATACTGACAATTACGTAGGTAGTCATAATGTTCTGGCTGATGTGTGCGTATATTTTAACTCATATATTTTGTCTCGAGTTGAAATTCGAGATGCTTCGTTTCGAATTCGGGGTCGAGTCGAGATGGAAACTGTCGAGACACCAGTCAAGACAAACATTTTCGAGTCGAGACAATATTTTCTCGAGACGAGTCGAGACAGCCTTAAATCTTCACTCGACTCGACTCGTGCGCATCCCTAATCACAATATCTACAACATATCACAGTTTCAGTCATTTTCATCGATATCCAAAATATCACTATCTTCGGCTGCTTTCGAAAAAATGGCCTCGTAGTGGCTAAACTATCAGTGATTGGTGGTTGTGCCCATTAAGACTTTTTCTCAGAATCACAATTGGTACAACACATCACGGTTTTAGTAATTTTTACCGGAATCCAAAACGTCTTTCTCTTCGGCTATTTTCAAAAAAATGACCCTGTAATAGCCAAATGGTCAGTGATTTGTGATTGTGCTCACTGAGACTTTTTCTCAGGAACACCGTATCTACAGCATATCACGGTTTCAAGCAATTCCACCGAAATCCAATTTCCATAAGGAATGTGCGGAGTTCTTTGTGATATCGAAGGGGCCCGTTGATCCCCGTAACCCTTTTCTCGCAAAAACGACAAAACCCGTATTTCCTACTTTGAAGTCATCGTTCCATCGGCAGAGTTTCGTTTCTTTATTGTGCCCATTTTAATCAGGTGACCTTTGCCCCCCTTCACTTATTTTCCGACCAAAAGAAAAAGAATACGTGTCGGTTTATTTTCGGTCTAGTATATAGGTGCCACGTTTGAAGAAAATCTGATCATGAGAAACACTTGTAAAGCTATCATCTCCTTTACACTTTCACTTTTTTGACTTGACGGGGTTTTGCCCCAAAGTTTTCAATTCTTGTTACTTATTATCCACCCTCCTACTGTGATTTATTATTATGGTATTTGTTGTACTGATGTGATAGTGGGAAGTCTGCATTTGATGTTTTGATTAGGCTAAAGGATATAAATACAGTTACCAACTGGTCAATATTTGTTCTCATTTCATTCTTTCTTCTTTGATTTTGTAAGATTATTACATTGAAGTCGTCGAACAGTGGACATTCTTTCAGAAAATAGCTGACTTTTTATTAAAAAACTTTGCATTTTTAAATGTAAATTTGAAAACATTTTACCTTATAATAGTGTAGATGATGTTGAATCTGCATTGGTTCTTGGATCAGAATGATTACTTCTGTTATCTACATATCAGTCATCTAATTCTACAGTTCTGCCGTGAGCATTTGATTTAAGTTTAGCGTTCCTTTTAGCAGTGAAGTGTTATGAGACTTGGAACGAGTTTATCATGTGATCAGAACAACATAATCTCCAGCTGAGAATTGAATTCGGATATCACGGACCATGAGCTCTTTGTGTCATTGTACTTTTGAGTATATTGCTCCGTAATGTTTTATTTATTTTTTGTGGTTCTTTGTACTTGCTATAGCCTTGCTATAGCCTATTACTTTTAACTATTAACTGTAACCCTTATAACTAAATTATTGTCTGTAATATCACATTGTCAACATGAAATATACTTTGTAAAATGAAGAAATTGTAAATACGTAATACATAAGAATCGTAATTAATTTGTATCTATTTTTCTTATTTAAGGGATTCTATAAGACGCAGCACTGCAACCAACTATAGCATACGATGCTCCCCGAACAGAGGAAGGTCTCTCAGGCCAGAGGAAACTTCTCTTGTGGTCCTCGATGACGAAACTTTCAAGCAAACCAAAACTGATCCTGGACTATTGGGAAATAGTGAACTACAGGAATCAAATAACGGGCATGTACACTACAATGGAAAATCATCATCAAAGAAAAGATTTGCTTCCACATTTATAAACTACAAGCCTGTGTTACCAGAAACCGATCAACAATCTTGTATTTAATCTTGAATTTAACACGTCTGTGAATAAAAAGAGCTGCTATTCTATGAGATTTGTTCTTTAGTGCGATATTTGAAAGTCTTCATTCAATTTTAATCGAGGGTTTTTGTTCTGCTCATAACATGTAATCTAAATATAAGATATGTATGATTTTTCAATTACATTTTCTATGCTGCTGAACAACATAAGCTGCATCAAATAGAAAAATATTGCTGTTTTGCACATCCAAGTTTCATTACAAGATAGACACATCATATAATGCTTTGATCTTAAAACATTAGCCGTACTGTGACTATGAAAATTATATGAAGAAGAAAAAATAAATATGTATGTCTTAAATATTATTATTATAATGACTGGCAGTATTGTACGCTTTCAAAGTACTTTAATTTGAATGTTGACATCGTAAGTTGTTCATGAAAGTGAATAAGTAAAGCTACTCAAGATGCCTAACAAATTTTCTGTACGTTCTGTGATGAATATTTCACATACATTAAATATTCATCAATGAATTATATTTTCATGTTGCTTTCATATTCATCTTCTTACGCCTCCTTAATATTCTAATTGAATGCCACTCATTCTAGCTTTGGAACTTCTCGTATTAATTAAAAGACAAATTCTGAAGAAAGACGCTATTATTTATTAGTTAATATATGCTTTGGTCAGAATTTGCCTTTTAATATTCTAATAAGTAAGGATTATGATGATATTGAGACTTTATATAGTATATATAAATATAATATATAGTATATATATAATATATATATTTATATAGTATATATAAATATTATATATATATATATATATATATATATATATATATATATATATATATATATATATATATATATATATATATATATATATATTATAATATTGAGACTTTATAGACAGCATAGTATAATATTTTTACGCTGGATAAGATTATATATGTTTTGTTATCACTACTGTTTCTGTGTTTATCTTTTAAAAATTTCTAAACTATAATGCACTCTAAGATTTGTTTTAGACCTTCGTTAAATATTATAGACTTCAAATTTAATGCATGTTTTAGAAAACTAATTTTAAATATTAAATGTCTAGTAGGCATTAAGGACAGACCTGCATATACGGGCAAGTTGAAGTGGTTTTCTACTGAAATTAACATACAGTATATTCCTGTTGAATCATTTATACAAAAAAAAAAAAAAATACTTTTATTTCTATTTTCATGTAGAAGTACCATGACGTTTTAATTAGTGTTGTAAAGGCTTCGAAAGAAAACGAAAATTTTGGGTAAAAAACAGTTTTTTTTACCGTTTTTCGCGAGCTTGAAAAAAACGGAAATATTGGGAAAAATTGAAATTTTCGAATATTTTACTACATTATGTCTTTAAAATAAAAACTGTTTTATATTTACTGTTTCTTTCATTAGAGTAAGCAAATTTTGTGGCAACAAATACATTTCTACCACTCCTTTAACTTTAGCACCGTGATAGTATGGAATTATGACTACAAGAGATCCTAAAATATAATCCTAGTTAGATTAATGAATATACACGCATTTAAATTATCTTAAGTAATCTTATAAAGTTACCGTTTTATGGCAGGGAAGTGTTAAATAATAGTGCCAGAATCATTTTATTTAATACCAGTATGTTAAAATCAAATATAGTATATATTTTATGGAGATACTTATTGTCCTTGTGCTGTGTAAAATTTCCGGAAATTTTGAACCCATTAGAAAAAATCTTTTGTTCGGAAATATTGGCAAAACCAGGAAAATATAATTTAAGAACTATTTCTTTGCCTAATACTAATCTTATGTGCTGTAACGTGTCTCCAGCATATGTGCTACGTATTTCGCTAGCAGAAAAACACTTAAAGCAACAGGTTTTAATTTTACTCTTTAGTTTTCTGATTTCTGGTAAAAATCCCTCTTTATTATTTGTTTATCTTCGAACAACTCAAAAAGAGAGATGATCTTACTTACATATAGGGAAACGTGGGGCATAATGGGGAAGCTAAGATATTTGCTTGTATAAATTGGTAACCAATATCTCAATTGCAATATATATATATATATATATATATATATATATATATATATATATATATATATATATATATATATATATATATATATATATATATATATATATATATTGCGGTAGACACGTTGAACATTTATTGTAATATTTCAATCAGCAAATCCTTTCAATAATATTGTTTTGGACCTTTTTGCTTAGCTTATTCCAAAAATGGCTCTTATCCCCATTATGCCCCCTACGCGGGACATAATGGAACATTGGATTTCAGTAAACCCCATTATGCCCCTACCCCATACTGCCCCATACACCATTACATCTATAATATCCAGCTCTAATATGGGCTTATCATTATAAAACAACAATATATGATTACCATTATACAACACCACTTGAATTTTATGAAATATTTATTAAACTCAATAATCAAATATAACAAAAGATGAATACTCTTTTTAAAAAATGCTGATAATTACTTCAAAAAGTATAAGGTACATTCTGAATTAGGCATTATTAAGAAAAATAAAAAAATGTGATCATTGGGAATTGTAGTACAAAATTTATGCAGATTACACCGAACTATTGTCAGTTAAATCTTAATATTTCCTGACATGAAATCAACATAAATTTTGAAATTGAGCATGAAAAACTTAAACAAAACTGCGAATTCGAAACTTATATATAAATTTATACGAGGAAACCAAAAATAGACAAGTATACAGTACAACTATTAAGTCTGAAGTAGATGTGAAACATTGGTAGAATCATGCTTTTTCTAACAGAATTTACAATAGTATTCAATTTCATCGTCATCGCTAATAACCCCGGCACACGAATTGTGGGCCCACTGATGGCATCTCGCGCATGAAATCCAGCCCTCATTAGATTTGGACCAAAGGTTGCCACAATGAAGACAAGCTGCGTCATCGTCTTCTTCATCGGACGAGCTTGATGACTCTTTAACTAGTTTCCTTTTTCGACCATTCTTTGGTAGGCATTTGTTTGAGGTTGGTTGCGCTATCGTACGTTTTTTTCTAACACCTTTGGATTGTTTGGAATTTTCTTGAGCTAATTGAAGTTCCTTTTTGTACGGAGATGCAGTTTATATGGCTACTTTACCCCTTTTACGGTTTGTACGTTTTGTTCCTTGCTTAATTTTTGGAATAGCTATTATGTTTCGAGGCGAAGCAGAAGGAAAACTTGATGTTGATGGAGATTGTTCTTTGTAAGAGCATCCGGGAATTTCTGCGTCAATGGAAGATTCAGATGTATTCGACTGTACGCTTTGTGCGTGTGGTTTGAAGAGGGATTTGCTAGGTGCATTTAGTGTAGGGTTTTCATTTACTACTGACTCAGTGACATTTAGGCCTATGTCTGTTGCATCTGCAGGTAGAAAGTCTTCATCTGTAAACATGGTCATGTCCAAAGGCAAATCCCAGTTTTCCTGAAGGCGTTAATTGCGTTCAGCATTGATGCTGCTCGCAAAAATGCAGGGCCAAAGAGTTGAGAGATAACTTGGAGCGTAACAACTTTTGGGTAATTGGTTCTAATCAATTTTCTAACCTCATCTTCATAGAACTTGCTGAGTGGCCTCATAAAGCCGACGTCAAGGGGTTGAAGTCGGTGAGAGCAATGAGGAGGCAGACAAAGCAAAACGACTCCATTTTCTCTTGCCATGTCAATTAAATCCAAGTTTTTAGTGTGGGCTCTATGACCATCCAGAAGAAGAAGAACTGGTTTACTTATAGATTCTCCTGAAAAGATTAGGAATTTCTTGAACCATTTGAGAAAGAGTTCTTTTGTAATCCATCCAGTAGCACTAACTTCTGCCCATGATCCAGGTGAAAGGCCCATCTCAAATTCCTGCTGCATCCTTGCTCTAGGATAAATCATCATAGGTGGCATGTAAGCTCCAGCAGCTGAACAACAAATTACTGCAGTAACCTTCTCTCCTCTCTCTGTTGAAGTTACAGCTCCAACTTGACGTTTCCCTTTTTCTGCGACAACCCTTGTATGTCCTTTAGGATTCACGGTTACCTGTTTCATCTACATTATAAATATTTTCTGCAGAGAAATAATGTTCAACAATGACTCCAGCCAAAAGCTCAAAAAACTTGGAAACAGCTACCTTGTTGAACCCCATCGCGCGAGCTCCCGATGTAGATTCTGGTTTACGAAGTGTTATTCAGGGTGACGCTTAATAAATTCTCTTAACCAGTCAATTCCAGCCTTGTTAAAAGGGAATTTTTTAATTTTGTTTCTTTCTGCCAATTGAAACGCTAATTCTCTCAGTTCATTGTCAGTTAGCCCAAAAAGTCGCGTCTCCATTTTCACTAAATAATCTACTAACTCGCACTCCTGTTCATAGGTAAACACAAACTTGGAATGTCCCATTTGTTTCTGGAAAGATCCAGGGTTTTCTCGTTCCTTGTTACAACACCGCTCCAGCATAGTCTGGGGAACGTTGAACTGCCGGGAAGATTTATAATATCCCGTTTCACCACGTATTACACTCTCGATGGCCGCCTTCATCTTTTCTTTCTCCCAACTTTGCCTCGTTGATTTCCTTTTATATGTGCGAACCATCCTAAAATGACAGCAAACAAGAGCTTATGTAATCCCAGTATTAACAAGAAATGTTTCGAGCTGGATAGTAAACTACACAATCGATACTCTTACGGGGCATAATGGGGTAATGGGGTGGTTCCAATACCGTTTTGCCCCAGATGAGTTGTAGTGTTAAATCAACAAGTATCTTTGTTATAACCTACAAACCGTAAACCTCAAAAACACACAACAAACACAGAAGAAATATTCTTTCAACATATCAATAGTTTAAAAGTGTGTAAAAAATAACTTGCCTTACCTTGACAGAAGAAGAATCACAATGGTTATATGCCACAGCTCGAAAACAAAGAACTGACGCACAGCATTGTTCCTTTTCAACTGATAAGAACGCTACTCAAGCGCGATAGCCCTTTGTCCTTGAGAATGTTGTTTAGGTACTTATCGCTAGATTGCAGTAAATTACAGTTCGAAAAATACCGATACCCCGTTATGCCCCCCTTCCCCGTTATGCCCCACGTTCCCCTACACACACACACCGCAGAAGTGCGTAAATTTAAGCAGCGACAAATATATTAAAGAATTTGACATGTGAAATTTCCGTTCGTTATATTTAAAGACTAACAGAATACTCATTCTTCGTACGGGGAGAATACGTTTCATTTTGGTATAAAGGGCACCAAAACTATCACCAATGAACTTACGGGCCCCAAAAACTATTAATTCGATAGTAGTATCAATCATTTTATTTACTTTTACATGTCATTTTCCCTCTTTAGGAGTAACAAATGGGGGCTGAATTTGGATTTAAACTTCATCGGAAATGTCACTCTTCATCTCAACCACCAAGAAAACAGTGGATTCGACACTAATATCGGCCATTTTCGATCGTTCTTATATATCTACCACTCCTCCTTCCCCCAAATTGCGGCACTGAATTTGATTTAAACAGCATGGGAAATGTTAAATGTTCATCTCAAGACCACAAAAACCATGGATTCAACACTAATACTGGTCATTTTTGATAATTTTTTTTTATATATTTCCCCTCTTCCCCGCCCCCAAGTTACGAGGAGGAATTTTGATTTAAACGGCATCGGAACTGGTGCTATTCAGTTTAGCGACCACAAAAACTATGGATTCGACACTAATATCGGTCATTTTCGATCATATTTATATATCTCCTGCCCACAAGTTGCGTGGATGAATTTGGATTTAAACAGAATAGGAAATGTCGCTGTTCATCTCAGCAACCTCGGAAACCATGGATTTGACACAAATATCAGCCATTTTCAGTCATTGCTATATATCTGCCTATCCAAGTTACGGGCTTGCATTTGGATTTAAGCGGCATCGGAAGTGTTACTGTTCATCACAACCCCAAAAACTGTGAATTCGACACTACTAATGGTCATTTTCAATCATTTATAAATCCCCCCGCCCCTAGGTCACGACTTTGAATTTGGATTTAAACGGCATTAGAAGTGTCACTGTTCATCTCAGCAACCCCGAAAACCATGAATTCGACACTAAGATCGGTAATTTTCAATATACTGTATATCCACACTTCCTTCTAGGGATGTGCACGAGTCGAGATTTAAGCCTGTATCGACTCGTCTCGCGAAAATGTTGTCTCGACTCGAAAATATGTTTCTGTCTCAACTCGACTCGAATTCGAGACAAGACGTCTCGAAATTCAAGTCGAGACAAAGCATACGAGTTAAAATATAGGCACACATCAGGCAGAACATTATGGCTACCTACCTACAGTATGTCCACCTTTGGCACGGATAACAACGGTGACGCGTCTTGGCATGGACGCAATGATTCTTGGTAGGTTGCTGGAGAGAGCACACAAAGGTCACCTAACTCGCGTAAATTGAGGGGAGGGGGGCGATGCGCTCTGACGTCACGTTCAATCACATCCCAGATGTGTTCGATTGGGTTCAGATCTGGCGACTTGGGGGCCAGCACATCATTTGGAAGTCGCCCCTGTGTTCCTCGAACCACTCCATCACACTTCTGGCCTTGTGACATGGTGCATTATCTTGTTAAAAATGCCACTACCGTTGGGAAACATGGTCGTCGTGAAGGGTTGTACGTATTCTTCAATCAGTGTGCGATACGCCTCGGCCGACATGGTGCCTTGCAAAGGTCTATTAGACACATAAGTGCTACCGTGAATATTCCAGAGAGCATAATTATGCCAGCGCGAGCTTGTCTTCGTCCTGCAGTAGAGGTGTCAAGGAGCTGTTCCCTTGGAACACGACGCATTCGCACCCTCCCATCGTCATGAAGAAGGTATCGGGATTCATCAGACAATGTAACTCTCTGCTAGTGCACCAAGTTCCATTGGCGATGGTCACGTGTTCATTTCAGGTGTAGTTCCCGATGTCGTGGTGTTAACATCACACCCGTAGCTAGAGCTTTCGGCGCCCGGGGCGAAGTAGAATTCGGCTCCCCTACAGTTAACAAACCAAACTCTTCCTTCCTTTTTCTTTTTTACATATAAGAGAAGCGGCTTTTGTTGTTATACTATGTTGATTTTTTTTTTAATCAAGCTGCTTGGACAGGCCATTGCAACAGACAAAAGCGAAAATATATTCTTTTATAAATAAGAGCTGTTTTCAAGAGGCGTATTTTGGACTTTTTGTTAAACTTGACAAAACTACCTTTGGTTGGTATACAGATCCACTTGAAGATCAGTTATGCAAATTTACAGTGCAACTATTTGTAACATTTCATAGTATCGATAAGGAATGAAATTTCAATACATTAGAAATTATGTGCTTTTAAAATGTTCGAAATGGGAGAGTGCATTAATTTCTAAAAATAATTAATAAAGTTTTGTAATTTTATTCTGTATGTGACCACACAAATAACATTTTAGTTTCGATTCTTTTAATATCAGCAATTAAACGGGTGAATTTGTTAATGATATACTTCCTTTTATTACTCTTAAGGGTCGGTGGTATGATATTATTATTATTATTATTATTATTTTTTATGTACATGCTCCAACAGAAATTAAGGATGGCGATATAAAAGACACTTTTTTAGAAGTATAACGGGTATTCGACAAAGTTCCGCGATATCTTATGAAAATTCTATTAGAGGATTTCAATGCGAAGGTAGGGCGACAGGATATTTTCAAACCGATTATAGGGAAAGTCCTTATAAGGAAAGTAATGACAACGGCGTTAGTTTCGTGAACTTTCGAACATCCAAAAACCTTATTTTGAATTGTACAAAAATCCCATATCTTGACGTTCATAAATACACACGGACCTCGCCAAATGGAAGAATACACAATCAAATTGATCACGTTTTAGTAGATAGAATAGATAGAAGAAGTGTAGCATAATTGATGTTCGCTCGTTTAGAGGACCCGACGACTGTGACACTGATCACTATCTGGTAGCAGCGATAACAAGAGAGAGAGAGAGAGAGAGACTATTGTTGAATAAATAGAATATTCAACATCTGAAAACGGAGAGGTTTACCTGTAGTTTAAAGAAATTAGAGGAGAACCAGCCGAGAGGGAAATACCAGATAGAAGTGTAATAGATTCTCCTTTTTTCGGAAGGTTTTGAGAGCACTAATGTTGAAGATACTTGGGATAGTATTAAAATATCAGCAAGAGAACAATTGAGGCACGCGGAAATATGTACGAACAAATCATGGTTCGACTAGTAATGCACCAAACTAACAGAGAAGGGAAAATAGGCGAAACTGCGTTGGCTACAAAATCCGAAGGACATAACTACACTAAATTCCGCTGACATCACACGGGAAACTTCCAACATGTTTAGAAGAGAGAAACACTATTTTTTGAAAGCTTACATTAATGAACTTGAACATAATAGTAAAAGAAAGAAATCCAGACATGTTCAAGGGCACCAACGAATTTAAGGAAGGGTATCAACCTCGCGCGTATATATTAAAAAGAGATGACGGAACAATTCCTACTCTTATAGATAGCATCTTGAATAGACGGAAATATTTCTTTAACAATTTACTTAACACACACACACACACACAAACACACACACACACACACACACAAAACTAATGTTCGTGGGGATAGGGAAATGCACCACAGAACAATAAATTTCAGAGCCTAACCGAACAGAAGTAGAAAATGCTACAAAGAAATTAAAGAAACACAAATCTCCAGTTGTAGAAAATTCCGCCTGAGTTAATTTTAGCTAGAGAGGAAAATTATGGAACAAGATACATAAACTCATTCTCCTTATTTGGAATAAGGAGAAATTACCAGAAGAGTGAAAAGAATGAATCATTGTTCCAATTCACAAAAAAGGCGACAAAGCGGATTGTGATAATTATTGAGGCATTTCTCTTGTGTCAACATCATAATTTATAAAATCCTCTCAAATATTTTATTATCAAGATTGATCCCATACGCAGATGATATTATTGAAGAATATCAGTGTGGATTTAGACGAAATCAATCAACTATGAACCAGATATTTACCATTCGACAAATACGCGAAAAGAAATGAGAATATAATACCTAGGCATGCGCTCGAGATGAGTCGAGACAGGATTTTCCTGACAAAATTCGAGTCGAGACACGGCTCTTCCAATAGAAAAATATACATTTTCGAGTCGAGACATCACTTTTACAGCACATTTTGGAGACAAGTCAGCCACAAATCTTGTCTCGTGCGAATCCCTAATAATACCCCATACAGTGAGAAAAATTAGTTCTCCAGACAGCGGTATATTGTACAAATATACGGAACCATCTTGCTTACTACACAAATCAGTATGGAGCACATGTTACCCATATGCTACATACGCACTGCCATTAGATGTTACACCATGCCGTTGCAGGATGTCTGACATCTAACAGTTTTCCGTATATCAAATACATACACTTATGTTACATTCCTCAGCTATATGTTATATACGTCCACTAGTGTGTGAGTTCTTGACCACCTATATTGTTTCATACGGAAAGTGCGTATATATGGAACACTTATTCAGAAAGTATTATAAAACATACGTTTTCAGTTATACGTCTGTTGTACGTTAAGTCCAAAAACTAAGCATCTAATTTACCTTTTTAAGAATGCCACGTACACTTTTTTCTCAGTGTACATCAATAGATTTTAGAACCGATCTTTCGAACTTGCAACCCGATCTTTCTATTTAATGTGTACATATTAAAACTTCTTGAAAGCAAGAAATTTATTTCCACCTATGCAGCACTGCACTCTAGTGGACAACCAGTGAACCTCCTCAGTAAAAACGTGTATTTTGGCGCACTCCTCCTCCCTGTCTAAAATAATCCGTTGTTTCGGAAGCGGCGATTCAGGTAGCAAGCAAGACGTCCCCGAAATTTGCATACTGTTCGAGTTCTTGCAAGTTGGAAAAAATGTTTTATGACCCTTTGAAGACTATGTGTACATAATGAAATATGGTAGGGTTTCAAGATTTTTTTTTATGACAGCAACAAGTTCTTCTAACATGGCAACCCCCTTTAAAAGGAAAATGTTGTTTTTCCAAAAAAAAAAAAAAAAAAAAAAGTAAGACAGGAAACATCGCTCGATGAAAACGTTATTGTAAAACAAACAATGCTTGTTTTGTTATCTATGAAATGGGAAAGATACAAAGCCCAGAGGAAAAAGGACTAAATTTGTTAGGGAAAGGAAGATCTTTCGCATAGATTTCTTGGCCATACGACTGATTTTCTAGGATTCCACCAGAAAGCAGTTTATTGCGGGAAAAAAAAAAAGAATTTCAAGTTCAGCTTGAAGCTGTTCTGTTTGATGGTCTGCCTACAACGATAGCGTTGCAATTTATTTGTAATTAATTTATAATTTATTTGCAAATGTGCTTAAAATATACCAGTACCAGTATATGAATATGGATTCGCCTATTATGAATATGGATCAGAGGCGAACTGTGTGAGCAGTTATTTGTAATTGAAAGAAATATGTGTTAATCTTATTTTCGATTGCCATTTTTTACCGTTGCTATGGTGATGTGTAATGTAATAAGTTGTAATATCCGACATGTTGTGTAAGGAATCAGTCAACGAATAGAATTATTCGTAAGTTTTAATAATTAAATAATATAAAAGCAAATAATTATATTGACTTGTCTTATTACATATTGAACCAGGTAGTTTAATGGTGTTACGTGAACCTATACTAGTTAATATATTTGTGTGTTAAAAGTAAATAAACTGTATATATGAAACCGTAACACTTCTATATACAATGGAATAATTTATTGTTCCATAAATAATGGTGCCTTTCAACCGCGGGACCCTCTGTATGTCTTGAAGTTAAGTAAAGACGGGGTATTGTAAATTTGTAATAAGACGTATGAATCTTCTGTTTACATATTTACGCAGTGGTCGAAAAATCGAACGTAAAGTAAATATGGCAATTAAACAAAATAATGATCAAGTACTGTCAGACAATACTCAAGAATCCATGTCTCAATCTGTGGATAATAATCAAATTTTGCAAATGTTTGACCAATTAACACAAAAAATGAATGATCTTAAGCAAGATCAAACACAGAAGTTTGAACATTTTCAGCAAAGTCAATCGGAACAAATCAATGATCTTAAGCACGATCAAACTCAACAAATTAGCGATTTCAAGGAAGACCTTAAAAATAGGGTTAAATCAGCAAACTCTAGACTTTGAAGAGAAGTTTGAAACGTTACAACATTGTCATGAAAATAAACTGAAAGCTATTCAACAAGAATTTGTGCGTATGAATCAGAGTATTGTGACTAAATTTGAAAAATATGATGAAAAACTGGAAGAAGTTGAACATAAGATCGGTGAATTTCAAGATTCCATAAATGGATTAGAATCTATGGTATGCGTACATGAAACTCACATCAAGCGACTACAAGAAGAAGTCAACATTATCAAAGGGAAATGTGTTCCTGAAAGTACATCGCAAGAAGATGGACCTAGCCATATAATACACCCGGTGTCTACTAATCGTCACCCTAACCACCAGCGTCGCCAAGTGTTGGAAAACAACAACTCTACCAGTGGTGATGAGGATAGCACTGATTTTGAGAGAAGAGTGAGACCGCCATCTAGACGTAATTTCAATAGGCAGGCGAAAACAGTCACAGGTAAATTTATAAAATTCAGTGAGGTTAAGTCCCTTACTAAATTTAGTGGTGTGCCTGAAGATATTCCTGCAAGATCATTTCTCGAAAAATTCGAAGATGAATGTGAACTTATTGGTGTAGATAAGTCACAATATTTAAAATTATTGCCTCACGTGGTGTTACCGCCTTGTTCAACTTGGTTCAAAGCTATTAGGGGTAATTTAAGTACTTATTCTGACTTTAAAAATGCTCTCTTGTCGAACTATGAGAATGATTTTATGATTCCAAATAGAGATGTAGTTTTAAGAACGAAAAATTATTCTCCAAAACTTCATGGTAGCATTACTGAATTTGTAGTTTCTACTTATAATCAATTAAGATCCTTAAACCCAACTTATCCCGAATCACGTATAATAGCTTCTATTAGGATTTTGCTTCCTTTTAGATTACAGCAACTGTTGATGTCAGCACAATGTATTAATTTCAACCATCTGATCATGCTAGCTCAAAATTACGAAAGCCAATCTGTAATGCATAATAGTAACAATAGAATTCAAGATAGAGGGCAGAACAATTCTCGACGTAATCCAATTCAGTATGCAGCAGTTCGTAATATCAGTGTGCAACCTGATAATAATGTTAATGTACGTAGTTTCAATAAAAGGAGAAATGGTTGTAATAGTACCGGTAATCAGACTCAATCTAATTACAGAAATCAAGCTGGAAACCTTAGAAATTTGAGGAATGGCAACCGGAATTTCAACAGAAATAATAATTATTGCAGATTTTCACATAATCGCTTTGCAGATGGCAGGAGTTTTGTAAGCAGAAATCCAAATAATGAACTATGCCTATTCGGCAAGGTAGTACTACAGATTGCGGGATACAATGTGATTTAAACGAAGATGTAAGACAACATAATTTAAACTAGGATATGCTGATATGGGAGGGGTTGAAACCATATCAGCACCGTGTACTTCTAATCAATTTTCAGATTATGAAACTGATTTAAAGTTTTTTGATACAAATGTCTCTTACCAATACATACCCGTGGCCAATTGCTCATGGAGATTTGACGATGATGTAGAATTAAACCCAGATATTATTGATAAAGATTTTGTCTTTTTAAAATCATTCTGTACAGCGAGAATTAATATAACAGTTAATGATGTTAGCATTTCCGCTTTAATAGATACAGGAGCTACAGTGTCACTGTTATCTTATACTTTATGGCGAGAAATCACTAAAGATTATTCAAATCCCAGATTACAGAAAATAGATAACTTGTTCATGGTGGATTATACGGGAAAACATAAAAAGAAAGTATTGAGCAAAACACAGGTAGAAATAGGTATACAAAATTTTAAGATTGTTATACCCATATTAGTCATCAATGAATTAAATGAGAATATATTGATTGGATTGGATTTCTTAACTCAACTTCGCACGGTATTGGATTTTGAAAATAAAACTTTTTCTATTCGCACAATAGATGACGTAGTAATTCAAAAATTAATCCCAGCTACCGATAGCATATCATCTCAATGTTTACCTCTAGGAAATAATATTTTAAATATTCAGTGTGATGAGTTAAGAGAAAATCTTTCTGAACGTAGGATAAAAGATCAGTCAATGGTAGAAAGTGATGACTCTACTCAAATCTGCGAATGAAATTTTAAATACATTAATGCTTACTGATAACAAAATAGCTTCATCGTTCAAAGATATTATTTACAAACATAAAAAGGTAAAAGGAAGAATGTAGTATTTTGTTGATATATAATGTAATTCATTGAATGTGACTCTGTGTTATTTTGTCTTTAAGATTTCCATTTGGTTACTTCAATAATTCGAGAATTTATTATTATCAGATTTGTTGTAAGTTTCTTTTTATAATGTTAATTACGAATTTGTTAATTTATATTTCTTGTCAAAAAAAAGAAAGAAAGAAAGAAAATATAATTTATTGCTTCTTGATCCTACTTATGTTAGTTATTATAAAGATCTTCATTTATACTTAGTGGTGCTTACAAAAGGTTACTTAGTACCCTGAAGAAAATTGTTATATAATTTTAAAATCTGAATAGCCACATTAATATTAATGTTAAATTGACACTTTTATTATATTGATATGATGTGAAAATATGGAAAATAAAATGTGTTGTTACAATGTAATATAATGTAAAATATTTATATTGATGTGATGTCAAATATTTAAGGGCTATTCGAAAAGTAAGTCAACTTTCATTTTATATCCAAGGTGCTTTCCTACGTAGTTATACTACTACGGAATTCCGCCTTCGAGCTCCATTTACAACGATAACGTTGCAATTTGTTTGTAATTAATTTATAATTTATTTGTAAATGTGCTTAAAATATGCCTGTACCAGCTATTATGAATATGGATCAGAGGCGAACTGTGTGAGCAGTTATTTGTAATTGAAAGAAATATGTGTTAATCTTATTTTCGATTGCCATTTTTTACCGTTGCTATGGTGATGTGTAATGTAATAAGTTGTAATATCCGACATGTTGTGTAAGGAATCAGTCAACGAATAGAATTATTCGTAAGTTTTAATAATTAAATAATATAAAAGCAAATAATTATATTGACTTGTCTTATTACATATTGAACCAGGTAGTTTAATGGTGTTACGTGAACCTATTCTAGTTAATATATTTGTGTGTTAAAAGTAAATAAACTGTATATATGAAAACGTAACACTTCTATATGCAATGGAATAATTTATTGTTCCATACCACATTTAGAATCATGGGAAAAGACTTTTCTGTCTATATCGCAGAACCGAGAATAATTGTAGACTTTGGGGCAAAAAACCGTCAAGTTCAAAAAGTGGAAGTGCAAAGGAGATTGCTTCACGAGGATTTCTCTTCATCCGATTTTTTTTTCAAACTTCGCACACATATACTAGACCGAAAATAAATAGACACATATTTTTTTTGTTCCTTTCGGAAAAGAAGTTAACTGGGTAAAGGGCTGCTTTTCAAAAACGGGTACACTTGATTAAAAGGGCCACATTAGAGAAACGAAACTCTGCCGATGCAAAGATTACTTCCAAGAAATACGGGTTTTGTCGTTTTTGCGAGAAAAGGGTTGCAGGGGTAATGGCCCCCTTCAAAATGACAAAGGACTCCGCACAATCCTTATGGAAATTGTATTTCAATGGAATTGTTTGAAACCGTGATATGTTGTAGATATTGTCTTCCTGAAAAAAAGTCTCAATGGTTACAACCACAAATCACTATCCGTTTGACCATTAGAGGGCCACTGTTTTGAAAACAGCCGAAGATAACGACATACTGGATTTTTGTAAAAATGATTAAAACCGTGATATGTTGTAGGTATTGTGTTCCTGAGAAAACGTTTCAATGGGCATAAGCACCAAACTGACCGTTTGCCCATTACAGGGCCACTTTTTCGAAAGCAGCCGAAGATAGTGATATTCTTGAGTTCTATGAAAATGACTGAAACTGTGATATGTTGTAGATGTGATCCTGAGAAAAAGTCCCAATAGGCACAACCACGAATCATTGACCGTTTCTTCACTACAGGGTTGCTTTTTTGGAAACAGAAGGTATTTTGGATTTCGGTGGAATTGCTTGAAACAGTGATATGTTGTAGATATTGTGACTCTGGGGAAAAGTCTTAATGGGCAAAACTTCCAGTCACTGACTGTTTGGTCACTACGAGGTCACTTTTCTGAAAGCAGCCCAGCCGAAGATAGTGGATTTCGGTCAAAATGTCAGAAACCGTGATATGTTATAGACATTATCATCCTGAGAAAAAGTCTCAATGGACACAACAACACACCTCTGATCGTTTGGTCACTACAGAGCTACTTTCTTGAAAACAGCCGAGTATAACGATGTTCTTGATTTCGGTAAGATTCAGTAAACCTAAGATATGTTGAAGATTCTCTCATCATGAGAAAAAGTCTTAATGGATACAACCATTAAATTATGACCGTTTGGGCACTATAGGTCCAGATTTTTTTTAACAGATGAGTATAACGATACTTTTGATCTCGGAGTAAATGAATGAAACTGTGATATGTTGTAGATGTCGTGATCCTCAGAAAAATTGTCTAGGGCTTTCCAGGGTTTTCTTTGTCCCGCAAAATGAACATCTGAATAGTGTCTATGCTTAAATGTTGTTGGCTGCTACACTCCCCATCCCTTTTGCGGGTTGTAGGATAGGACTTTTCAGGGTTTCAAACAATTCTATCAAAATTTCAGAGTATCCTTACCTTCTGCTGTTTTTAAAAATACGGCCCGTAGTTGCCAAATAGTCAGTGATTTGTGATTGTGCCCATTGAGACTTTTTCTCAGGAACACGATATCCACAACATATCACAGTGTCAAGGAATTACACCGAAATCCAATTTCCGTACGGATTGTGCGGAGTCCTTTGTTATTTTGAAGAGGGCATTGCCCCTGCAACCCTTTTCTCGCAAAAACGACAAAACCCGTATTCCTTACTTTGAAGTTATCTTTGCATTGGCAAAGTTACGTTTCTTTAAAGTGGCGTTTTAATCAAGGGGACCCCTTTTTGAAAAGGGGCCCTTTTCCCCCCTTAACCTATTTTTCGAAAGAAACGAAAACAACGTGTCGACTTATTTTCGGTCTAGTATATATATGTGCGAAGTTTGAAGAAAATCGGATGAAGAGAAACTCTTGTGAAACTATCTCCTTTGCACTTCCACTTTTTGGACTTGACGCGTTTTTGCCTCAAAGTCTTCAATTCGTGTCCGTTATGAAGAGGTTATTGAAACGTTTGGGTTAAAAAAGGACTGTCCGCGTCCGTATCTGATAGTGTCCGTAAAAGGGAGGGTTTTGTTCCGTAAGAGAACATATATTTTTGCCGGGACAAAAAATTATATAGGTGTTTGTTAAGGGAGGTTTCACTGTACTGCAAATTATGGATGCTTCAGAGTACCAATTGGTAAAGTGGATACTTTCAAGTATCTAGGATCAATATTAGCAGATCAAAATCATATCCAAGAAGAAATTAAATGTCGACTGAAAGCAGGGAATTCGTATTATTATTCAGTTCAAAATCTTTTGTCGTCGCGGATTCTGTCGAGGAATTTGAAGCTCAATATATATAGAACGATAATTATGCCTGTTGTTCTGTATTGTTCCGAAACATACTCGCTTACTTTAGGGGAAAAACGCAAACTGAAAGTATTTGAGAATAAAATCCTGAGATGAATATTCGGACGCAAGAGGAATGGGAATGGGAATGGGAAATGACGAAAATTTCACAACGAGGACTTACATAATTTATACGGTTTACCAAACATTGTTAGGGTCATCAAATCTAGGAGGCTCAGGTAGGCAGGTCATGTAGCCAGAATGGAAGAAGGTACTGGTAGGAAGCTTTCAAAGTTTTGACTGGAAATCTAGTCGGAAAACATCCATTAGGAAGACCTAGACGCTGATGGAAGGACAATATTAAGATGAATCTCGCAGAAATATGAATATAAAGTAGAAACTGGATTCAGTTGGGTAAGGACAGAAGTCAATGTTGAGGTTTTATGAACGTAGCATTAAACCTCCGGGTTCTATAGGCCATAGAGCTCGTTAGTGAGGTCTTTTACGCTAAAAAAAAATGCATTTTTTGAAATAAAACGGAAATTCAGAAGGTTTATATTTTGTCTGTATGTAGAAAGATAAAACAGAGCACAATTGACACCAATGCACAGAAAACATATCCTGGCGATACAACTAGTCGGTGGAGAAGTAATCTCAATAAATTTCTTCAAATTGGAAGCATTTCATGTCAACGGAATAAAAAAAAATCACTGGTAGTGATTAGTCTTCGGAAAAGCGGAAATTCATCGGCACAGGTTCTGATTCTTTTAGCCCCTACTCTACGATTTCTTATATGTTATTATTCAAGTTGTTTACCCTATTTTTGATATTCCCGTGCAAACAGCAGTTCACGTGTTTTTCTGCACTCCTCTCATTTTCATACCTTCATTCTCACCATCGTGATTACTCCGATTGGGTAGAAAACCTTGATTAACTAAGCAAAGTCATCGCCATCACAACGCTGAATGCGTATTTCAGACTTTGACCGTTTCCGATTTTGGAAACGCTCCTGCGTACACTATAAGTCATTATTCGATACCTTGTATCTCATATCGTCATTAACAAATCGTATATTATAACTTCCTTTAAGTAATAAGTAAGAACCTGTTGTGACTGATAATTTTGGGTTGCGAGCGGAATAAGCAAATAAATCTTTAACAAATGTACATTTTTGCAAACTGGCAAGAATATTGATTTACTATGGTGCCAATTCTTTAACGTTGCGCCGCGTCGTTTACTCTTTTCCGACACCATCTTTTTCTTCTTGCTCGTTCGGCGCCCTATGCAATCAGCACCTGGGGCAACCTCCCCGATTGTCCCCCCCTAGCTACGGCTCTGGTTAACATTCGCACATGGATGGGTCGTCGGCTGCGGAGGCCCATCGTTAGGAGTGTTTGGTGCACTGTGTGTTTAGACACACTTGTACTTTGCCAAGCATTAAAGTCTGATGTTAGTTCCGCCACAGTTCGTTGCCTGTTCTGTTTTACCAGTCTGCCCAGCCTACGCCGTCCGACATTTGTAATGAGGTGGGTGCGCCCGAACCCTGACGTTTGGACGTCGTTTTCCCTTGGTTTCGCCACTTGTTGAAGACACTCACTTCAGCACTCCTCGAACACCAGACAAGTCCTGCCGTTTCCAAAATTCTCGTACCGAGTCCTCGGGCCATTACAACATGCCATCGGTCAAACTCAAATAGATCGCGCTCCTTCCCCATTCTATACACGGCCAGCACTCTCACTGATACTGCATGCACCGTACGTGTGTCTGCCTAGCAGGCACTCCTTCGCTGCTATCGTCTGAATGGGTTTATATCGATAGTAGCTAGGTGGTCATAATGTTCTGCTTGAGCGGTGGAGCTGAAAACTAAATCTTGATCTCGAAAGATTAGCTATTAAGTTTATGCGTTCTGTACCATTCTAAAGCAATAAATGCTGGAATTAGTATCAAAGCTGATTCTGAGTGAGTATTTCCTTCAAAATAATGTTAAAAATTATGGAAAAATTTTCGAGATATTCGAGTCGAGATTTTTACGAGCAGTCTCGACTCGAAAATTCGAGTCGAGAAATACGTTTGTCTCGACTCGTTTTGAATTTTGCAAAGTGTGTCTCGACTCGAATTCGAGTGGAGATTCGAGACACGTTTCGATTCGTACGCATCCCTACTTCCTTCCTCCAAGTTGCACTTTCAAAATGAAATGGTAAAATTCATCCCATTCCCAAAACCCACCTATGTTGAAAATTTTTATCGGGATCAATCTGGTGGCTCAAGAGTTGTTAAGGTAGAAATATAGTCACTTTCATTTTATATATGTAGTTAAATTGTCGCATTAAAAAACAATTATTTGTTTACATACAAAATTTTGTACATAAAGTTTATATTAAAGTATGTATTTGAATATTAAATAATAGTAATTATACGCCTTAGTGCATGAGTATTAGTGAAACTTGCCTACTGCTCTTTCTTTTAAGAAGTAATTTGGTTAAAATTAACAAAATTTCACCACATCAAGGAGCACATTAAGAACTCAGAGCCCTATTTGTTGCAACAGAAACGCTTCATGATGGTAGATGTGTATGCAATTGTAAAATTTCTGTAATTAATGCACAACCAGGAGTAAACGACTAAAAGGCACATAAAGGAAATGAGCGCCGACTATTAATTTTCCAGAATAATTGTGTAATGGAAATGGAAAAGGCTGAAAGTGCCACAAAGTAAAATTTCCAGTATTCAATAAAAACATCCTAAAACTGTACTTTATCCTTTAAGGTGCTGCTCCTTGCGAGTGCTCTAGAAACTAGTAGGAATTTTTCTGGCACTTTGGACCTTCTCTAGGTTATTGGCGATGTCGTTTACAACACATTCCATGCAAAAAATCGATTCTTTATTTTTTGGCACTTTCAGCCTTTTCCATTTCCACTACACAATTACAACTGTTTTATTTTCGAAGGTTCTTTTATAATATTCACAATATTGAAATTTCTCAATTTACATTTTTCACGCCTTCGAAAAAAAAACGGTTCCATTACTAGTAAAACTAACCTAATACAAAGATTTTTGCTTTTCCCAATTTTTCCGGAAAGAAACCGAAAAAAAACGTTTTTTTACCAGCCGCTTGAAAATTTCCGGGAATTTTACAACAGTAGTTTTAATACACTATATGTTAATATGTAAAGAAATTTATTTTGTTGGCTAATACTAAGCTTTAAAATATACAAAAAAGCATAAGGAATTTTAATTAGTGGCATTTTATTATAGTGTCCATTTTCTCTGAATTTTCGCATTATAAATATACCCTCAAATAATAAGTCCCTCATTGGTTCGATTGTAAATGAGATCTATGAAAAATCGAAAAAAAAAAAAAAGAATAACTGCAGCATATAAAAGTGAAGAATTTGCTTCGTTATGAAGTATGTTGGAATGCAATGTGTGATATCCATAAAACTAAGTTTGTGATTGAAAATCGTACTCTTCAGCAGCGAAATTACATTAACCATATGTTTTATTAAATTCCATCTGATTAAATTGTAACCGACCAATTACTGTTTATAATATATATTATTAAATATATTTCCTTAGAACTCGTTCAGTGTTTATATTTCAATCTATTATCATTGTGACATTCCGGTGATTTGTAAATATATAAAGTTTGATACAGAACATGTATTTTTTAACGTAGTTATAAAATCCAAGAATACATATGTTGAATGCAAACTAGTGAGGTAATCACATAGAAATTATGTAAATATTACATTATAAATGTGTTATGTTATTAAGCCTGCCATATTTTTTCCATGAGAATACGGGACACCTTCGATCTCCCCCCTCCAGACCCCCAAAATGTGCCCAAAAATGTAGGGAGGGCGAGTAGAAGTTAGAGAGGCCTGCTTGTAGTTCATCACCATATTATTGTTCGTTTACAAGCCAACCGTGAAAATTGTAGGGAGGCAGTAAAGGTTTAGGGGATCCGGCCCCATGAACCCGCGGATACTGTCCTGCTCCCCTTCCATACTTTCCAATAGAATCCAATTAACTGCAGCTCTGATTTTGTACAGCAGTATAGTGCTGAATATTTCTTTATGAATACGTCAACACAAACAAAACCTCAAAGAAAATAATGTTTGAATAGTCATCTGGAAATGAGGTATACTGATTGGGATTCTATTTCTGATTACTCTTGAAATAAGACTGGAAAATTTACAGATATATCTGGATTATCCCATACTCTTTTTTGGTGATAGTGTAGTTAACTCATAACAAGCGGAAATACTACCCATGCAAAAGCAGAATGTTCCATTGCCTTGGTACTAAGAAAGGGTGGAATTATCACTTGCCACTATGAACCTCACTGGGTTTGATGCAACGAATAATTGTTTCTTTAAAAAAAAGGTACGTTATGAGATTGCTTAAGGCCCTGTCTAACGTTTTCAGCTGAGATCATCAATCCCTATATAATAACATGGTGAACTTCTTTCCAAAATATTGTTAAAACTATTTGTCTTATGCAGTTCAAAATTTCTCCAGATATTGACCTATCCCAACACTACATGTTAACTTCTTTTATTTGTAATCTAGCTCTTATAGTTCATCAACTTTTTAGAAGGTAGTATGTCAGCGCTGGATAGCACATAAGCAGGTTTCTTTTCCTGTCTGTGGAGGTGCAGATACCTGGTCCATTCACACCATTGATCCTCACTGATCTTCAAAAAGTTGATAGGGAAGGGAAACAAGTTACGTAATGAGATAAGATCGTTTATCTAATAATGTGGAGAATGCATGTCTTCGAAGTTGCGTTAGTTGACAACGTGATCATATGGTTCGAAAGAAGAAAGGGTTGCGGGAGGTAAGACAGGCTACTGTCAGAAATGAAACAACTTTATCTACCTACTGTGAAGTGCAGTCTGAACTCAGTAGCTTCTTATATTTTAATATAAAAATTATCCTATTTGGATATCTGTATTTAAATTTGTATGTTTGTTTATTATGTAATCACAGAACAAGTTTAAAATAATATGTTAATTTTGTATGAAATAAATATAAAATGTTATTCTTGGGATTTATTCCGAATAAAATTAAATTTGAATATTGAATGCGACTCCCTACGACAAGAGCGGTTAATCTCACTATTTCTTCAAAATCTCTATATAGAGCCCTTCATGCGAATTCGGCGGAAGGGGGAGCAGATTTTGGTGCAGACGAAAATCATGTCCTTACCGAACAGTGGAAAATTTGAATATTATTGTACAATAAATATTTATGTCAGGTATATTAACTTATAGAGACACCATACCTTATAGCTAGTATATCATTCTATTTTTCATTTTTATGCTATGTGGTATGTGTTCACATTTTATTTAAAAACTTTCTTGGTTCTGTTTTAACAGACTGCTAAAAGAGCAGACACACACACACACAGATACGCTGAGAGAGCGAAGTTTTGTTGATCCATGTAGGAGGAGAGGCAGAAGGGAGTTGAACGAACCAGCCGTTTCTTCTTTTCTGTAGTTATTTTTTTAATATTGTTTTAATTTATATATTAAAAGTTAACAAAGTGTTTGATATTATTATGGTCAAGGAAAAGAGTATGGGAACATAAACTGAAGTATGTTATATATTCATACGAACTTGAAAGTGTTTCCTTCATTTTTTTAAAAAAATATACATCAAAAACCAAATTCGTTAACAGCGCCTCAAGGACAGTGACCATCGAAAGCAAGGGTGGAATCTGCCTGTGGAGCGGCTCTGGACAAATTCTTTGGAAGAAGGGGAGAAAAAACGGTTGGAGTGGACATGAGAGGCGGAGCACTTCTCCGGTTTTAAACTTTAAAAAATAGGGAGAGATCTGGAGAAGAAGGAGTGGCTTCGAAGGGGAGAGGTGCTTGAGCCAGGGAATAGTTAACACGTGAAGATAATTCGTGTGAAAAAAACAATGTGTTCTGAAATATTAAATCGCCGCTTCTGCAAGTTCAGAAAGATTAACAAAAACGAAATACGGTGAACTAGTGCTATATTTTTCACAAGTTTAGTGTGTATTATCGGAGTATTATTGAAGAATTTTTCTTTCTTTTTTTTTTAAAAAAAAGGGTGCTCAACCTTGCTGGCAATTGGAAGACTAACGCCTACCAGACATTTTCAGGGCAATGCAGCTCCCTTGGTTTTTGGGAGAATAATGTGTTGTTTCACATAACACAACTTCGGCGGATCACACACAGTGTAAAAAAATAGTTAACGTCAAGGAGAACGAAGCTGTTAGTTCGTCATAGACAATTAAAAGTTCTAAGAAACATCTTGTAACAAATAGACGGTGTTTGCAGAGAACTAAGAAGGGACTATAACCCTGACTTTAAATATATATGTAGTTTTTAGTGAACTTTGACTTTTCCTTTTGAGTGACATAAAAATATTAAGATTGTGTGCACATCCTAGTTAATCGAACTTTGTACCAAAATCGCTTAACAAACTAATATTAACATCAACTAGATACCTATTTTATTAAGTAAAACTTCTATGTATAGATATATGTATAGACATATACAAGGGTGGTAATTATCCCTGTCCACAGTGGAAAAAGTGTGAAATGAAGAATATAGATGTGATCCAGCAAGAATTATAACAACTTTTTTGTTTTCATCTAAATTTTGCTATTAAATAATATCTAAGCGAAAATGGCTGGTTCATACCTGAATTTCTCCATGGTTCTGAAATTGGTGAGTACACTGATTTTTAGATGTTCCATATCCTGTTTTCTTGTTTCAGCTGAAATTGTATGAAGGACTTCTCAGTGTTTCCCGTATGTAGTGTCACTTCCTAACGGGGCACAGGAAGTAAAATTAGAACCCAAGTATTGACACCAGGAGCAATATAGTAACGGAGATATTTTAAAAAAAAGTAGAGAGTGTGTACCATTTCGGTATCATTGGCAGTACAATATATTCTTTTTATTTTCAATTTTTTTAAAAAATTATATGTGACCATTAACGCTACTCTCTTGTTTCTCATGATCGGATATCAGCTTCATAGCTCCTGCATTCTATCTTTTTATTTGATTCTCAAAAGTCAGTACTCAGCCCTGTACTCAATGAAGAAAATATAAACAGTGTATTAATTAATTAAGCATTATGTAGTAGCGCTCTGAGGTACATCCCAGTAACACAATAAAGTAGTAGGCTAGGTGCAATGCTATACTCAAGTGAATCCTCTTTAGGGGCTCTTCACATACAATTTGGCCCTTTACTGCCATAGTGTCATTCACAAAAATTAGGCACCCAGTGTAAAAGGCAGTTCAATAGTCACAAGTTTTTACTTGTTTGACTAGTTGAAAATATGACAACATAGGGAAACACTTTTCGATCAGTAGTTTACAGATTTTGTGTGGTTAAGTCCCAATTAAGAAATATAATTCCCAGAATAATATGAGTTTCAGTGTGTTTGAATTTTGTATTGTATTTATGTGTGTTAGAGTTTCAGGAAAATTAGTATATCAGGCATCATAGTGTTTGGGGCGAAAATACTTTTATTTTCAAGTAACACTAAAGTAAATGGTCAGAACGCGACTGCAGATAAAGAAAATGGAACAAGATTTACGGTCGCTTGAACTCGCACAGCGAGGTGATGAGTTCTCTGAAGTTGAGAAAGGAGATGATACCCCTCTAGGCATCGATGAAACGCCACTGGAGGTCACTCCAAATACAGAAAACGCAAAAATTAACAGCGGAGCTTTATAGTTAGGGAATACAGGTAACTTGAATTTAACTATGCTTTTAGAACAAATATTGAAGGGACAAAAACAGTTCGAAGAAAAGCCGGAATCAAGTACTAAGAAGATGGAGTTAAGCGGTAGAAATTTAGAATCCGGACTCGGGCAGGTGCGAAGGGAGAATAGAAAATGTAGCAAGTGTTAGAAACCAGCACTAGTAATTTAGAACAAGGTTTAGTCCAGGTAAAAGAACAACTAGGTCAGAGCGAACGACAGCAACGGGAAAGAATAGAGCAAAATACGAACGAGTTACGAAACAAACTAGAAAGTACCACGGAGGAGGTGAGTTCTCAGATCAGTGACATTAATAATAAAATAGGACAGTTAGAAGACAATGCCGAAAGAGTTGCAAATAAGGAAGATGAAAATTATGTTGAGTTATCAGAAGGTTTGGAACAGGTCTCAAACCGGGTTGAACAGACTCTTGGTTGCGTCACTGAAAGAGTTATGAACGTTGAAAGTTCGGTGATAAGAACTCATGAAAAAATGAAGCGCGTCGAAATAAACTTTAATTCGGAGATATCTCGGATCAGGGGAGAAATCCACCAAGACACGCCTCTAGAAGAGATTCGCTCTAAGTGCAACAGCAGCATTCAGAGAATGCAAGAGACGGTAAATGGTGTGTGCAAGGAACTGCAGGGAAAACTGACCCAGTGGAAAGAGACAATGCAGCGTGAGACAGCTGAGATAGTGGACGGGAGAATCGCCTCTATGTCAGCTGGAGCACATAGATCCGACTCGCCGTCCTCTGCACATCACCTCTCTTTTGGACGCGATTTGGAGGGTTCTCAATCTGCAAACCTCGGAAATACCCAGGAAGCACTGTGACGCGAGCAACCATCGTCACAGAATTGTCCTAATGATCACTCAAACCGGATGCAGTTGGCAACTGCACTAGGCTTTTTGCATCGGGATCTTACCCTACCCACTTACCACGGAAACGAGAGTGAGACGGCTACTCATAATTTCCTGATTGACTTAGAGAGGTAGTTTGAATTAACTGGGGTGCCGAATGGGTTACGGCTTAATCATGTATCTAAGTGTGTGTGGAATACTGCGGCACAGTGGTTTTTAGTGACAGCGGGGAAGATTCGAACATATGAAAAGTTCGTGAAACACTTCCGTGACGCGTACTTGAGTGAAGAGAGGTTAGCCAACCTCCGTGCCACCATATTAACTTCCCACTACGACCAGTGGATTCACAAACTTTCTTCTGATTATCTGCTGGAACTGCTGCATAAAAATAGCATACTTTCACCTACTATTTCACCTGAGACATTGTTGAAGGTACTTCCTCGCCAGCTTTCAAACTCGCTTTTCAGATCAATCGTGTCCTCAAGGCCGAAACGTATAACAGAGCTTTTGAATCTGGTTCAAGAACTTCAAACCTCCATAAAAGATAAAGACTATTATGGAAACAACAGGAAAGATGTACACATGCTAGAAGTCAAAGTAGATCGCAGACCGGAAATCTCCACTGGCAAGAGGGGTAGGAATTCTCAACGGAATAACAGGAGATTCCGAAGAGTGTTCCGTACCAGAGACAAGGCGATCATGAGAGCGGATGAAATAGTCCTCCTTGCCGTGACAACGCAAACGTGAGTGTACCTGCATCACACCACCAAATAATAGAGGACGATGAGGTGGTACAAGGTCATTCTCCAATCCTGCGACATCAACATATAGGAGGTAAGAGCAAGTACAAGTACTTGAGGCCCATGACGAGCGAAGAGCAACAGAAACAACAATGGAAATAATTTTCATGACATCACAAGTCGTGGGAACTCTGCCTCCAGCAATGAGGTGTTCCGGCATACGTTTGGGAAGAGGGTAGGTCAGTGAGACTAACGAATACTCTGGCTGAGTCTGCAGATTCAAAACCCGAGTGTGTGCGTAATAGAGAATGGAAACTAAACACTGATGACCAAGAAACTTCAGTGAAGGAAATTTTGACTTCAGAACAGGAATCTCGAAATTGTAGTACTTGTGAGGATATTATTAAGTGGAAGTATTTTTATAAAGAAAAGTTAAATTTATAACATTGTTGTCGAAAAATGGGAGGGAAGTTAGAGTAAACAAAACACTATTTGAGGAAACTCATCGATTTTTGACAATTTATTAGATACAAGTCATGAACCTTTACCCAAGAACAATGTTATCACTCTCTCGGAGATTCATGTAGTAGTATTTTCTCAAGTAGTAAATGCCCTATTGGACACGGGATCAAGCATCTGTGCATTGTCAACACAACTCTGGGAAAAAGTCAAAGGCCAAAACACAAGGCCAGCTTTCTTGAAGGCCAATAACATTCGTGTCACCTCCGCGTTTGGAAAGAAATCTGCTACCATTATGGGTCAAACTATGCTAGAAATAGTGGTACAAGGGAAGATCTTCTATAAAGTGGGGTTAATTGTAACAGGGTTGAATAGGGCTCTCATTATAGGATCAAACTTCTTTAACGAAAGTCGAGCCATATTTAATTATGATAAAGGAGTTCTACATCTGAAGCATCCACATGATGTAGAAATAGCGCTTAGAGATATTAGCGTGGAGACAAATGATTTGGTGTTGCGTAGCCTGGAATGGGACTTGGACTGCAAGAATCTGTGGGTTTCCATGAGGGAGCATGAAAATGTATCAACGTCGGATAAAGCATCCGATGCCATGCCACTTTTACTAGCCCATCTGGAGGAAGGTAAGACCGAGAGAAATACGGCAACTCCAAGGCTGAGGTTGAATGATGGAAGATACCCAACCACGTTTGAGCTGGCAAACCACATATATCCACCTTCCGAATGGGAAAAGATGAGAATCCAAGTAAGCATTCCCGAAATAGAAGAGTATGTAGATGGCTACAGTGATCTCTCTCCGACTGAGAAATTGAAATTGAAAAATCTCTTAATAAAGCACCAGTCGCTGTTCGATGTTAAACCTGGTTGCATAAAGAACTATGTGCATAAAATAGAGGAACAGAGAACCACCCTGTGAAAGCAAAAATGTATCCGTCCCCTATAAAATATAAAAATCAAGTTGCTAACGAATTTAACAGGTGGTTATCGTGCGGAATCGTAAAGAAACAACCCACTGCCTATTCAAACCCTCTTGTTGTCACCTCAAAGAGTGATGGTAGAATAAGGTTATGCATAGACGGAAGAGCACTAGGAAAATCTCTGTAACGGAAAGTAATAGACCTATTCCACCAGTGTCAGTGCTACAGGAGAATTGTGATAAATCATGGTGTAGCTCCGTCGATTGTGTCGAGTGTTTCCTGCAAGTAAGAGTCAGGGAGAGTGACCAAAAGTATCTAGGATTTCTCAATGACGGAATTTCCTATGTATTTGTGAAGCTTCCATTCGGAACAAAACAAAGTCAGAGAATTTTGCGGTCTGTACGTGGATGATGTAGTACTCGCTGATAAAACGTTGGATGATCACATTAAACACCTTGGTAGAGTGTTATCACTGTTAAGTGAGGGAGGTCTAACCTCAGGCTAAAGAAATGTGACTTCGCGAGACGAAAGATCAAAGTGCTTGGGTACCAACTTGCTCAAAATGGAATCGGTAAATATCCTGAGAAAGTGAGAAAGGTTATGGACTTTAGAACTCCAAAAAACGTCCGAAAATTACACTCGTTCATTGGCTATTGCCAATATTACCGCTGCTTTAGTCAGAAGTATTCGGAAGTTCTCTTTCCACTTTTTGGATTACTTAAAAAGAATGTAAAGTTTGAATGGCTGCCTTTTCATCAAGAAGCGATGGATAGGATCAAAAATTTTTTCAGGAGGTAGTGGTTCTGCAGCGTCCCATACCTGATAAGCAGCCCATATTAGAAACAGATGCATGCGTCGTAGCGTGTTCATCTCTACTGTATCAAGTTGATGACAAAGGTGATATCAGAATAATTTGATTTTCTTCGAGGGTGTTCAACGCCGCAAAAAGAAATTACTGTATCAGCGAGAAGGAATTTGCAGGGTTGATCGACAGTGTGACCAAGTTTAAACACTATCTGATTGGAAATAAATTCAAAATTAGTTCGGACCATCAAGCTCTTAAGTTTATATTATTATGCAGACTTACCAACCGAAGGATCACGCGCTAGGTTTTAGCATTGTCGAACCTTCATTTTGAGTTTGAATATGTGAAGTCTAGTGAAAATTTGAGCGACTACAACTCTCGATACCCTCCAAATATAGAGGACAGTGTAGAGATTAACAAGAAACCAATGCTGAAGGAAACACTAATGGATATTTTAACAGAGGTTCCGTGCGAATTTCGGAAATTGATCGCAATATTGCCGGAGATGCAATGCTCTGATCCCACATATGGAAAAATAAAGAAAGAAATTGAAGACGACACAAATTCATCGAAAATATGTGGAATGTGTCATCGTTTCGAAATTTTTTACGGAAAGGTTTTTAAGCGAGATCGTGAAGATATCCGTATTTGTATTCCTGAAGTCTTAGTAGCCGCCGCTTCTAGACTATTACCATTCAGAACGAGGACACGTATCAGCCAGTAAACTACTTCCGCTCCTTTCAGAATACTTTGTCTGGCCGAAAATGCGGGCAAGTATACAAAAGTATTGTGCATCAAGCATAATTTGCCAGAAAACAAGTCCACCGTACTGCTATAATCCAGGAATACTCCATCCTATAGTGGTAGACCGACCGAACTACATGGTCTGCATTGACTGGTGTTGTCCTCTCACCAAAGGAGTAGGAGGAGTGAATTACATTTTCGTGTTCTATGATGCAATTTCTAAATTTGTCTGCCTCTATGCTTGCCGAAAGGCCAACACAACAACAGCACTGAGAAAACTCAAAGAATTCTTGAAACTGTGTCCCAATGTGGAAGTAGTCTTAACGGACAGAGGCTCTCAATTTCAGTCGGAACAGTGGAAGAAGGAATTATCCAGTCCACTTCATGTCCACGCCATACTATCCACAAGTGGAGATGGCGGAAGTAGCAGTAAAGGCAAGAGTACGTATGTTGCGTAAATACTGCTATGATAATCAACGGATGTGGCCCAAATACTTGGATAAGGTTCAGAGATGCCTTAATTCAGCAAAACACCTGACTGCTAATGTGTCTCCTTATGAAGCACACTTCGGACAGTCCATGTCCAGGGATGTTGCAAGAATTTTTGAAGTGCCGGAAAAAGAGAAACCCAGAGACGTTCAGTTTTACATCGATATTGCAGGGAGAAACCTCGCAAAGGCTGCTGAGCGGAAAATGTACTTCGATGAACATCATCGTACGGTGGAGTACAATGTTGGGGAACAGGTGCTGGCTACGATTTTTCCTAAGTCAGATGCCTTACCAGGTGTCCCAAAGAAGCTGATGATTCTATACTCAGGGTCTTGGCTTATAGTAGGAAAGACAGTAAATAATGTATACACATTGGCAGACCCAGTTTCAAAAGAAATCAAGATGAAGCGAAACACATACCTACTGAAACGTTTTATTGAAAGGGAGAATGCAGAAACAGAGCAAGTGGTGTCAACCCAAGAATAAGAATATTCCCCGATTTTGATGACAATTATAACAAAATTGATATATATAGGTAAATTATAGTTACATTAAATTGTTAAGGTTCTATATGATGTCTGATATTAGAATTGTTTAGCGTGGGAATTAAAGATAGGGAAGACTTGGCTAATGTAATGTATTTCATAATTAATTTCAATTTAGTATTTATGTATTATGTATTTCATAATTAATTTCATATTCAGTTATTATGTCATAATTACTTTCATTTATGTAATGTATTTCATATATAATGCCAGCACTTCTTACGTACTCTGGAAATATGAAACGTTGTAGTTACCACTATACCACCTTACGTTGTAGTTACCAGTTGTATATCCATACGAACTTGAAAGTGTTTCCTTTATTTTTTAAAAAAAATATACCACATCAAAAACCAAATTCGTTAACAGCGCTTCAAGGACAGTGACCATCGAAAGCGAGGGTGGAATCTGCCTGTGGAGCGGCTCTGGACAAATACTTTGGAAGAAGGGGAGAAAAAACGGTTGGAGTGGACATGAGAGGCGGAGCACTTCTCCGGTTTTAAACTTAGAAAAATAGAGAGAGATCTGGAGAAGGAGTGTCTTCGAAGGGGAGAGGTGCTTGAGCCAGGGAATAGTTAACACGTGAAGTAAGATAATTCGTGTGAAAAAAACAATATGTGTTCTGAAATATTAAATAGCCGCTTCTGCAAGTTCAGAACGATAAACAAAAACGAAATACGGTAAACCAATGCTATATTTTAACAAGTTTAGTATGTGTTATCGGAGTATTATTGAAGAAAAAACGGTGTTCAACCTTGCTGGCAGTTGGAAGACTAACGCTTACCAGACATTTTCAGGGCAGCTCCCTTGGCTTTTGGGAGTATAATGTGTTGTTTCACATAACACATCTTCGGCGGATCACACACAGTGTAAAAGAATAGTTAACGTCAAGGAGAACGAAGCTGTTAGTTCGTCATAGACTATTAAAAGTTCTAAGAAACATCTTGTAACAAATAGACTGCGTTTGCAGAGGACTAAGAAGAGACTATAATCCCGACTTTGAATATATATGTGGTTTTCAGTGAACTTTGACTTTTCCTTTTGAGTGACATAAAAATATTAAGATTGTGTGCACATCCTAGTTAATCAAACTTTGTACCAAAATCGCTTAACAAACTAATGGTAACATCAACTAGATACCTATTTTATTAAGTAAAACTTCTATATATAGATATATGTATAGACATATACAAGGTTGGTAATTATCCCTGTCCACAGTGGAAAAAGTTTGAAATGAAGTATATATATGTGATCCAGCAAGAATTATAACAATTTTTTTGTTTTCATCTAAATTTTGCTATTAAATAATATCTAAGCGAAAATGGCTGGTTCATACCTGAATTTCCCCATGGTTCTGGAATTGGTGAGTACACTGATTTTTAGATGTTCCATATCTTGTTTTCTTGTTTCAGCTGAAATTGTATGAAGGACTTCTCAGTGTTTCCCGTATGTAGTGTCACTTCCTAACGGGGTACAGGAAGTAAAATTAGAACCCAAGTATTGACACCAGGAGCAATATAGTAACGGAGATATTTAAAAAAAGTAGAGGGTGTGTACCATTTCGGTACCATTTTCAGTACAGTATATTCTTTTTATTTTCATTTTTTTAATTTTATGTGACCCTTAACGCTACTCTCTTGCTTCTCATGATAGGATATCAGCTTCATATCTCCTGCATTCCATCTTTTTATCTGATTCTCAAAAGTCAGTACTCAGCCCTGTACTCAATGAAGAAAATATAAACAGTGTATTAATTAATTGAGCATTGTGTAGTGGCGGCTCTGATGTACATCCCACGAACACAATAAAGTAGTAGGCTAGGTGCAATACTCTACTCAAGCGAATCCTCTTTAGGGGATCTTCACATACAGTTTAACCCTTTACTGCCATAGTGTCATTCACACTGCACATCTTTTTACATGTATTTTATAAGAAGCCTTCTTGTCAAACAGGCTGAACTTTTCCTATTTTCCTATTTCAACCATTTTTAGTCCTAAATTTTGATTCTTGCGCGGTGAAAAAAGAAGCCATATCAGAAGAAACGCAAAACTAAAAGCATTACCATCAATATTTTGCTTCCCAAAATAAGGAATGTAACTGTAAAAAATAAAACTTCAAGGAAATATCTGGGAAGATAATAGAACAAATCATGGCATTTTGCACGTTAGCGTAACAGTAATAGGAATATACAAGATAAATAAATACATATTACAATATTTCTGAGAGTCTAGATCATTTGGATCCGATATTGGTATTCCAAGGATAAGCAAGTAAACATTTTTCACTTAATTTTGACTGAAAACCTGATTTACAGAATTATATCTATCTACCTACATATCTATCTATCTATCTATCTATCTATCTATCTATCTATCTATATATATATATATATATATATATATATATATATATATATATATATATATATATATATATATATATATATATATATATACAATGTGTGTGTGTGTTAAATAGTATTTTGAGTCAGTTTCCTGATCAACGTTACGTTACATCTTAGGAATGTACAATTACGAGAGTTGTCTATCCTTGTTTTACTTATGTATAAATAGTTCATAACATTTCATAATTTTAGGATTGGATTGGATTTTTTAGTTTAGCGTCCCTTTCAGCAGCGAGGCTATATGAGACGTGGACCTACTGATTAACGTGGAATCCGAACCACATGAACTCCCGCCGGGAATCGAACCCGGGTCTCCCACGCCAAAGTTCATAATTTTAGGGAAAATATCTGGCAACGAGTATCACTTCTACTCTCCTGATTCATTTAAAGAACCAATTACCGGTTGGTCGCGAACTTGAATTATCATTTTCGGCTGTGGAATCTTATCAAACCTTTAATTAAATTTGTCCGATACATAACCGTGTAGCAAATTGGAATGATCACAAATCGCACGAAATCAATAAAAATATATCCACAGAAAGTTATATTATTCCCTATACCCACATACGGCGCGGTGACTCAGTGGTAGAATGTTAACCTCTGGTGCTTGGGGTCCCTGGTTCGATCTCAGCTCGCGCCATGTGGACTTTGTGGTGGACAAACACCGTGCTTGTGGATTTCCTCTGGGCTCTCCCGTTTCCTCCCATTTTCTTCATTCTACCATTTCACTCATTTCTCATTGTCACCGTCTCCTTTAGTCTAACCGGCATAAATGTGGGACGTTAAACTTAAAGATTTCATTTCATTTTTTCCATATACCCACATTCGTGCATACTTCTATTTTGTAGTTGACCATCCATCACAACAGAGTTAATACTTGATCTGTTGATGATTTGCGGGTGAAACATCTCAGCCAAAATCTCGCGGCCTACAATCTTGCCTGGCGAAAAATTGGATAATGTGTAACTCATATAACTGAGGTATAACACTGAAAAATTTGCTTCATCATCATGATATTATTCGATGTGAAAAATGCAATGAACATAAGTAATTAGTAACATTACGAGGTCGGGATGAAATGTTCTCGGCCTGACAATGAAAGACTGCGAATTTCAGTTCAAAAATGATTTTATTTTTCGACATAATCTCCCTTAACTTCCAGCGTTTCTCCATCAGTATTCTTTCCCGGAAGTGAGAGGCTGGAAGGTTGTGAAAATAGTCATTCACGATCCTCTCAACTTCTTCATTCGATGTGAAGCTCTTCCCAAAAATAAATTTCTTAAAGTTTGGTCCGTTGGTATCAGACCAGGAGATATTGGGGATTGCCGAGCAAATCCCACCCCAAATCCCGCAGTTTTGCCATCGCCAACGCACCCTTGTGCACAAGTGTGTTGTCCTGGTGAAAGATGATTTTCTTCTTCTTCAAGCCACGCCTCTTCTCGCGAATTTTGGTATCCAGCTGGTCAAGAAGGTTGCAGTAATCTTCGCCTGTAATTGTTCTCCCATTTGCAAGGTAATCAATTAACTGGATTCATTTCGCTTTCCAAAACCTCGCAATCATCCTTCCTTTGCATTCCTTTCGCACCCATCGGCCATGACCTTTCCGACCGATACGATCGTCTTCACTTTCTTCGGCGCTGCACCACCGGCTTCCACCCACTGCTTAAACTGCTGTTTCATTTCTGACGTGTAGTGGTGAACCCATGTCTCATTCGTCATCACAAATCGCCTCACGAAATCGGTCGGATTCCTTTTGAAACGGTCAAAAGATTGCTGCGAAAATCGCTTTCGCATTTGCTTTTGGTCGGCAGTCAGCAAATGCGGCACACATTTTGCGCAGAGCTTTCGTATCCCTAGTTCTTTGTGCAAGATGTTTCTCACCCGTTCCTCCGATATCCGCACACTCTTACCTATCTCACTTACCTTCGCTCGCCTGTCGTCCAACACGATATCATGCACTTTTTCGATTGTTTCCGGTGTGCTTGCAGTTTTCGGCCATCCTTCACGCGGGTCATCTTCGAGGGATGTGCGACCACGTTTAAATTCAGCTGCCCAAGTGCTTCCCAAGTTGATGGATGTGCTGCCGAATGGTTTCTCCACTCACACTGAATTGAGTCCCAGTTCCTCTTTGTACATGTGTTGGTCTTCCGGCACGTGGTGTTTTCGGGTGTTTCATCATCGTCCTTAAACTTGTTAAACTATCGCTGCACAGTCACGACACCCTCAGCAAAGGCCTGGCATATCTCCTGTCCCGCTGCAGCGGCGTTTGATCTCCATTTGAACTCGTTCAGCATACATGCCCTTATGACGCTCTGTGGATGTCCCATGTTCCCTCTGTCCTTACGCAAGTTCACGGTGTATCCGAATTGCCACAACCAGGTAGCATGTTGGATATACCCACACCGACAACTGACCTTCGCCTTATCTCCACTCGCGTTCAACTTACAGTGTGAGGACCAATTGAACACACAGTGATAGTGACAGAACTTTCTTGGTGACATCTATAGTTATGCACAAAGTGGGTCCCGTTTGGTCCGGGCAGTAGTTCTTGATTAAGCATAATAAAAACTACCTTGAATGTAATTTATGGAGAATAATAATAATAATAATAATAATAATAATAATAATAATAATAATAATAATAATAAGCTAGAATAGTGTTTTTAGTTTTGCAGAAGGAAACCAAAATTTTCCTTTTCTTCAGCCCTCGAAACACTAGCAGCAACACATTTTTTGGCTTTGTACATTGTTGCTGCCCCCGCCCAAAAAAAAAAAAAAAAAAAAACGACGGGCCCCTCCTACATAAACCTGCTGGCATAAAAATTTTGCTTTCTGTTTACTGAGTCCTAAGTCTCGCACTAAATCATTTAAATCCTCCTGCTGTAATACACGTGGCGTGGGCGTACGCGTGGCTTGATAGGGGGATCCCTTCTTTTTTCCGAAGAAGGTATATTCTGTAGTGCTACTTTCTTCACTATCACTCATCTCTTCTATATCTGTGGGCCTAGAAGGAACTGGCGAAGCTTCAGAATATGCCACAGGTCGTCTTGCAGACTGCAAATCCGGATAAACAATATGTTTCTTTGATTTGCTGTTCGTGAATCCCTGAATTTTGGTTAAGCAGAAATAACAGTCTGTCAAATGGTCCCTTGATTCCCTCCAAACCATCGGTACAGCAAATAATGAAACATTTTTTCCTTGATACCACTTAATTAATTTACAATAACATGTAGCACAACACATTTTAGGTGACCATTTCTTATCAAAATCACCAGCTCCGACGCCAAAGTACTGCTTATATGCTCTCTTGATGGTGGGTGTGATTTTCTTCCTGTTCCTCACGAAGGTGAACTCGACACAAACATAACAGAAGTTCTTAGCTGCGTACTTACAATCACGAGTGCGAGGCATTTTTTTCTTTTTACTTCACTTAAACACAAACAAAATTAATCTACAGCATTCAGTTTACATACAGTAAGTAGTACTAACGCCCGATAAAATACCACATTCACACGCTCAGTTTAACTCACAAACTACTCCCAACTTCAGATTGCAACAACAAAACATTGTCGGACAAGTTTAGCCAACCTCTGAAAAACGAAAGCTGTCAATGTTACAAGGTCTTACTTCCCAAATTCCCTTTTGTCACCATATACTGTGTTTGGCATGTGTATGAATATATGTAGTACATGAATGCTTGAATTACTCGTAAACTATCCCTGACGGATCAAATCGGATGTCTCATTTGAACTTCCATGTCACATTCCTTTCATAGTACAAAATTTCATTTCAGAAATACAACCCTTGTAAAAAAGTGTTATCAATGATGCTACTACTACAACTTGTTATTATTATTTTACGCATTATTATTATTATTATTATTATTATTATTATTATTATTATTATTATTATTATTATTATTATTATTATTATTATTATTAATAATAATAATAATAATAAGATAACAACACCGTATATAACAACGAAAGATAGGCAGTTTGTATCTGAATACTAAAAGTCTTCAGAGGCAAGGACATCGTTCATGAAGTTCTGGGTTTGAGTTCCAGAAGAACAAGTATTCGGGCTCGAGCCAAAAATTGTTGAAAGTTATAGGGTGCCAGCCATACATGTTCAAAACTGCTCGACCCGGGTTTAAGGTTGTGAACGGCTTTAGCGACTCGGCTCACAGCTCATTCATTATCGATCCGAACCGAGAAGTGAGCCGAGCCAACAGCTCACCCAATCGAGCTGGCTCGAGCCGATGGCTCACCCGAGCCAAACCAAAGCAAGCTGATGGCTCACCCTAACCAAGCCGGTTGGAGCCATTGAGTCGAGTCGAACCGAGCCGATGGAATAATTTCAAGTGAGCTTATTCCAATCGAGCCGGCTCGAGCCATCGGCTCAATTGGGCCGAATCGACAGTTCGTCCCAAGAGACCCGGCTGGAGCTGGTCACTCAGTTGAACCAAACAGAGCCGGTTGACATCATTACCCGGGTTGAGCTTCTGCTTGCACTGAAAAATTCGACCATGAACAGTGGTGTCGGAAGTATTTTTCAGCTGGGTGGAAAACTGCTGTCTTGAAAATAGACACGGGAATGTAACATATATAAGATAATACGAATATATGTTCGTCATGTAACAATAATTTGGTTTAGTTGGATAATAATAATAATAATAATAATAATAATAATAATAATAATAATAATAATAATAATAATAATAATAATAATAATAACAATAACAATAATAATACAGCTGTAAACAGTTTCGTGAGAGTGAAATTTCCATTTATGAGAAGCGTCTTGGTTTGTATCTTTAGTGTCAGTTTTGTGCTGGATTTGGTCTGATGCAGAAATTTTCAAGCTCTGAAATCACAATTAAAAACATAAAATTGTAAAAATTGTACTGCTTACAATGTTCGTAAGTACAATTTTTACCATTTTATATACCGGTACATATTTTTAACTATATTGGAAATGTCCGCTATTAAAGAATCTTGAAGCTACTTAAATCACTTGGAAACGAGGAAATTAAAGTTATATTTTTTATAAATCTAGTTCTGGTGTTACAGTACACTCTAATATTAGAAATTTCTATTTAGAACTACAAACATTTTAGTACTTTGTAGTAGAATGTAACTTCAACATTATAAAACAGGCTGCATAATCAAGTAAAAAATAAGAAAAAAATATTTTTTTTCTACTTACGTGCCAGAAATGGAAAAATGGCATTTTCACTAAAGACTTCATGAAATTTATATAGAAAATTCAATTACACTAATTATCCAGAGTTACTTGTATTTTTTTTTTACTACACTTACTTCAGTATATCCAGTTTGTTATTACATTCACCTCTCCTCCTAATGCCATTATATTTACTTCACTTCACACTAATAAAGTACTACACAATTAACAAGGAATAATTCAAATTTATATTGAATTTTAGGTGCTATTTTGTAATATAAAGAATTGGTTATATAACGCTTAACATTTTCACTTACTTGATTCTAAATTTATTTCTTTTCAAAATTGACCAAAAGTGGCTTTCCTTTCGCTTGTTTTTGATATGAATTCTCTTGCAATGGTGTTTAAATCTCACATTGAAATCTGGTCGTTACGCACATGCATGAGAGAACCTTTTCTACGTCATGGAAGTCCTCAAATATATCTTTAGACGGCGCAAAGAGCTGAATCATCTTTTGCAAGATGCTGAAGAAGCTGGCAAAGTGAGAACGAGAGTCTCTAGACAAACAATTTGGTCGAGGAGGCTGCGAAGAGTTCGGGTTTCAGGATTAATAGTTTTTAATATGCTGGTGGTCGTCATTGAAGTATGTGGAAGCAGTGAGAGCTGAGCGCATAATCTGTCCAGGTTAAAATCCGACGCATGAACTCCCAATTCCTGCCTCAAATAATCTCTTGAGAGATGCTCACAACATACAGCATCTTCACAAAGAATCTTGTCGAGTTATACGAGTTGTTTGAGGCCTGGATGATTGAAACGATGATGTACTTCATTCAACAAATAGTCAATGATTTCGATGTACGTTTTCGAAGAACTGATACCGGTTCTAGGGTAGCTGCCATAGAAGGATTATCAGTCTGCTCCAACCTAATTGGTGTTCTCTTTGATCCTGATGAAGTGGGCAATTTTAGGTGTAGTCTTTCTGCATTTTCCTTTGCTTCCTTATAGATGTTTTCAAATGCACTGCTCATTCGTAGGTTTATGTTCATTGTAGTATTTCCTAGAATCGCTGTTGCTTTTTCAGCTCTAGAAGCAGAAGCTTCAGAATTTTGAAGCACTTTTGCCAGTTGTTCGCAAGGTACAAAAGCACAGATACTGATTATCAATATATATATATATATATATATATATATATATATATATATATATATATATATATATATATATATATATATATATATATATATCATTCCGAATTTTTCATTCTTTTCAAATACCCTTTTAGTATTACTTTTTGACCATCATCTGGACCACTTGTATTACTGATGATTTTTTTCAACGTGATTTGAATTCGTTTGTAGTAGATTGAAATCTGATTAGAGATGTTCGTTAACACAGCATTGAGTAGGACAAAGAGGCAAAAAATGTTTAGGATGACTTTCGTTGTTAGTTTTACGGATTCAATAATGATGTCGGCGTTTGTTGTCTCTCTTTTTGCAGAACCCAGGTTGATGATGCAAACGTCTTTCACTATGGCCGGTACGTCACACAAAGATGAGCATTTTCGTGCTACTTTCTGAAAAGGAAGATCTAATGCATTATTACTGCAATGAATGTATACAGCTTTTTGATGTTGAGTCAAAATTATCTTCACACCATTCACTCGTCCTAACATATTAGCTGCACCATCTTAACACTGAATGCAGAAACACTGATATTTTCTGCATTCAGGTTAAGTCTCGTTAGAATATCTTTGATCGCGAATTCTAATGTTTCCGATTTTGTGCCATGTGGGGTAATCATTCCCATAAATATTTTTTTGGGTTTTATGAGTCAGAGTCAACACAGTGCACACAGAGACAACTGATCTTTCTTTGAAACATCAGTCGTGGAGTCGGCTATGATTGCATAAAGTTGAGACTCTTTAACTTCTGCTACCAAGCCTGTATGTATTGCATGTGTCATAATCTTCAAAATTTCATTATTTCAATCAGCATTAAGTCAGTTATTCTGTCGATTAATCAATTGGCTGAGAACAGGCACATCCATTTTCTTTTATCCAGGAGCGACATCAAATAACCCATACTATGCAAATTTCTACTGATTGCTTGACCACTGTGAGCTAAATATCTAAGACTACTAATTATTACAAGCAGCGACTGTCTTCCTTATTCTTGCTGTTTACGAACTTGGAAAGTAGAGCTGAAATAGGTGTTCTGTTTCTGCACTCATATCTTAAACGACCGGAATGACAATGGACTTCGCATTTTTCTTGTGCTCTGAATTATTAATCCTACCTCATACATATTTGCTCCTCTATAAAACTTACTGCACTCTGCATTTTGTTTGTAAGAACATTAATTTCACTTTAAATGTCCTGTTACTTATTTAAACTGTTATATTTTTTAAACTTTAAAATCTCGCTCAACGACTCCTTTCACATAGCAGACTTACGATTACTTAAACAACAATTTTTAAAGAATTTACAGTGTTTTGAGAATGTAGACCAAAGGAAATAAATATAATTTTCAATTCTTTTTCCTAAATCTTTCTGTCTAACATGGGGTTAGAAAAAGCGCCCGGTCCCATGTCTCCAAGAGAAAGATGAATCTGAAATAGAGAATTTTTTCACATTACCATAGAAAGCAAAATTTAGTTCATATAATCACTGTTGTGTGATGTTTTTACAGTCTGAAAGTGAGGGGGCAAAACGAGTATCTTGTCCCCTTTAAAAGTTTTAGGGGGCAGCTGCCCCCCTTGCCCCGGGACCCGGACAAATCCGCCAAATGACAAATCTGCCAATTACCAAATGCGCCAAACGCGAAAATGACCAAATGTGCCAATTGTGAAAATGGACAAATCAGCCAATGGACAAATCTGCCAATTGACAAATCTGCCAATTACCAAATGTGCCAAACGCGAAAATGACTAAATGCGCCAATCGTAAGAATGGACAAATCAGCCAATTATCAAATCTGCCACTGGACAAATCCGCCAAACGGAAAACACCCAACTCTGTTTGTATTATCATCAAATAACTGGATAATCTAGTAAAAAGCATACAGAAAGAAAGTATATATGAATATCAAGCAAGAAACTAAGAGTAATTAATAGAAAGTAATCAAATCATTTCCCAAATATTTGAGGATTTGAACGAGGTAACCATTTACAATAACATTAACGTTTACTTAGTGGGGGAGACCGGGGCTGGTTGGCAGGAGGGACTGGTTGACGAACTGCATGTAACTCCTTCATTAATTAACATAATGAGCTATTGCTGCTGTCATAAAAGAGCGACCTATGAATGCAGCTGCAGCTTCATATGGAATTTGTAACTTGCGGATTATGGCGTCTACTAAATGAAGATTGTTTTTGCCAGTCTGAAGTATTTTTTTCAGTTGTCCTTCACATCACAGAATCGTCCCTACCTGGAGTACAGAGGTAAGTAATATAGCATTAGTTAGATCTGAACTTTGTTTTTATGAATATTCAAACAATAAAACGTAAATGCCAAACAATTTCTGAGTAATTACGACTTTGTTGCACAACATGGGCTTGGGGTTAGTTGGCGTATAGCATTTGGGGTTCGTTTGTAAGTGTGCCAAACAACCTCGTGTGAAATTTTATTTCATTTTACTTTTATTGTTATATTGTTTGTTTTATTGTTATGTAGTTTACAGTTCTACTAATATTTTACTTCAATGTTATAGAAGAGCATGCACGTATTGGATTACTGTCAAAATTTAGAAATCGAGATAGGACTGTATGCTGGACTCTGAATTTTCTGAATAGGCCTAATTCTCAGGATCAAGAATATTTTGTATGTGTTCTTTTGTTACAAAAATAGAGGCCTAGCTATTGCTTTTTCTTTCTTTGTGGAAAGTAGGAAATAAACTGCATTTCACGATAATTCAGCTAAAACGTATCTGTTTCTCTTAGGTACTTTGTAAACAGCGGGAAATAAACTACCTTTTTTTGATAGTTTAGTTATTTTAATTACATTTTGAAATAATATGAAGAATTAATCTACACCAAATCATATTAAAACGAATGTGGTTTGATAATCTTGTAGCTTTCAATGTCATGACAACCAAGCTAGAATGAAAGAAAGAAGTTTTCATATTTCATAATGCTGGTTCTTTTAAATGTTGTGAATAAAAGTCATTTCAAACTTCAAATAGCCTATTAGCCCCACAATATCAGCCAACCAGCCCCTTAGTAGGGATCGGTTGGCATACTCCGTTTTAAAAGAAAGAAAATTTTATTTCTCGAAAACTGTAAGCAACAAAACAAAAACAAAAATTGAATTTATTAGAGGAAACATTGGTCTGACCGTACACATCTATTACATTGCAATACAGTGCACAATCTGCTCGTACAAAAATAAAGAATGAAAAGTTCGCCAACCATCTCCGGTCTCCCCTATATGCTTAAAAAGTTGGTTATTTTGTAAAGACAGGAGAGACATATGATGTGAAAGTTCAATAAATTGTACATGCTCTAACGCAATGAGAGATAATTTGCTTGTAATTATGTGTTAATTTTGATGAATTTATAACTGTTAAAAATGAATGTTCTTGTTATTTGTTGAAGTGATTGCCCCCTTTCTGCACTAAGGTTATATCTTTGGGGCGCCCGACCTCTTGGACATTACCAAATATACATGTTACAGTTGGCAATACTTCTTAAAATGACGTAGTTGCGCGAAATTTTTAAAGCAATCGTTGCTTGTTTTCGTACTTTTGACACTTGACCAACAGTTATTGGTAGTTGCAATTACCACATATTCTCCTAATTTCACGACTTTTAGCAGTATTGCCAAATTTAACATTCATTATCATATCTCCTAAACGGTGTAAAATATCAAATTGCTGTACACGGCATTATGATCATTACATCTTTTTGAAAATAATCCACGTAATTAGATATGATACTTATCTCAGCTCTTTTTCGAAATAACGCCCTTTGTAAGAAGTCAAGTTTTGAATTCCTTGTAGCTTTTTTCTCCTGTTTGATAGAAATACACCATATGCTGACCATAGTATTCGACACTAAGGTGCTTTCGATGTGCGATGCACCATCCGTCTCACTTGCGTCATTACTGTTGTAGAGACCTCAAAAATTGGGAAGTTTCTGGATTTTTGTGATATTATAGCATAATTAGTTTGCAACACTGAACAATAAAAGTGGTATAGTTTGTTTTCGATTTGTGTGTAGACTTAAAATTTGTAATAACTTAACGTAGTGCTATTTAAGAAATACAACTTTGTGTTGAGTTGGCAACACTTCCCATACCAGTGGGGGCTATATTTTACGGTAATGGAATTGGGAGTCACCATTCATCTTCGTGACCCCGAAAACTAAGAGTTCGACACTAATACCAGTCATTTTCTATTATTGGCATATGTCATCCCCCTGTGACCCTCTTGGGGATAATAGATGTATCTCACCCCTACAACATTTTTTCCTGGTTATAAGTAATATGTGCATCAAGTTTAATTAAAATTGCTCCGCACGTTCCAGAGTTATGCTAGACAATATATAGATACATACAGACACACCTACATACATTACTTTTTACATATCATCATCCTGTGACCCTCCTAGGGATGAAAGGGGTATCTTTCGCCGATAATGTTTATTTTCTCACTGTAAGTAATACGTGTACCAAGTTTGGTTGAAATTGCTCAAGGTGTTCCAGAGTTATGCTAGAACATATACACCCACACACATAGGGTCTACATACGTTCATACATTCGTCTTTTTTTATATACAGTACATCCACGTTTATCCAGACTATCTGGGACCAAAGGCAACCTGGAAACCCGAATAATCCTGATAATATGGATAATAACCAAAACAAATCCTGAGTCAATTCACTTCAACGTCTTGTGAGTAAAGCTTTCTAAATCTCGATAAGAAGCATTTTATGTACAGTATTACCATAATTTATTGTGAAATCTATACACGGACTGTACATTTAATCAAAATAAAAAGAAAATGTTTGTCGTACTTATGGTTACGTTTTTGCTATCATAGTTAAAAATTATTATTTATGGGAACATTAAATTTTAAAAAGTTTCTACAAATCCGGTTTGGATTATCCGGAGATCCGGGGAACAAGGACCGGATAAACGAGGTTATACTGTACGTAAATTAAAAACATCAAACATGTTAAGGCATTATCTCGGTGTATAAAAGGATGTATGTATGTATGTATGTGTGTATGTATGTATGTTCAAGCATAACTCTCGAATGCCTGGAGCAATTTCAACCAAACTTGGTACACGTATTACTTACAGTGAGGAAAAAAACACTATGCACAAAAGATACCTCTTTCATCCCTAGGAGGGTCGCAGGAGGATGATATGTAAAAAGAATAATGTATGTAGGTGCGTCTGTATGTATCTGTACATTGTCTAGCATAACTCTAGAACGCCCGGAGCAATTTTAACGAAATTTGGTACACATATTACTTATAACCAGGAAAAAATGTTGTAGGACTGAGATACACCTATCATCCCCAAGAGGGTCACAGGGGGAAGACATATAGAAATAATCGAAAATGACTGGTATTAGTGTCGAATTCTTAGTTTTCGTAGTTACGGAGATAAATGGTGACAATCCAGATAGCGTTTCAGTCTCAGTGGAGGTCAGATACGCTTACCATCCCTAAGGGGGTCACAAGGGGAATGACGTACAAATAATCGAAAATGAGCAACATTTGTTTGGAATCCATGATTTTCGGGGTTGTGGAGATGAATGGTGCCATTCCTGATGGCGTTTCTGTCTACATGTGGCTAAGAAATCCTTATCAATCCTTCGGGATCACATGGGGGATGACATGTATAGTCGGGATGAACCGTGTAATCAATTATTAAAATGTATATTGTTAGGGTAGTTGGGAGTTCAAATATTTTTATAAACCTGATCTCCCCGTTCCAAGGACGGGCATTTCAGCTAGTTTAACCAATAAAATACAAACCAGGGACATACACAGGCGATAGGTTCTGGTAGTCTGGACTCAGCTCCCTTCCCCAAAAGCTGCTTTTCTGTAAATTTAGTCTAATTTTAGGGGCGATTTTACAAATTTTAAAATTCTTTATCCTCAAATTGAAATTAACCCCCCCCCCTCTAGAAAGAAATTGTTGCGTATGCACCTGATACAAACAGTAGAATGAAAGTGGGTTGGATTGATTGTAACTATCGTTTTAAGAGTGATTCGTCAAATTAAATAGTGATATTCATTGGTTAAGCTCAATTTAGGTGACAATAATTTTCTCCTCTGCATCGATCGGCATCAGAGTGGATAAATTTCGAAATAAATTCCAGCGAAAAATTGTATGAGTGCTGAACGCCTATCAACAATCCTCTATAAATATTTGATCCAGAAGCGCCCATCTAATTAGTTAATTATTAGTGTTTAGCGTTTCTTTCCAGCAACTAGGCTATATGCAACTTGGACCTACAGTTTGAGATGGGATCCGAACCAACGCAATGCGCTTAAACTTAAAACCTCTCCTGCTGGGAATCGAACCCGGGACTTCCTGTGTGGCAGACATCTCCTAGGCACTAGACCTGTCTCAAATTCAGTCTTTTGTGTAATTATAATATGCGCTTATCCTAGACACTTTTGCCTGATTATCAAATGAAAACCACCGGTTAAGTTGAAAATTAAGTATATATATATACAGTTACTGTCAGCAGTAACGAAAGTTGTGTTTAATTGTATAGATGAAAATTCTTTGTACCTCCTTAACATGCACAACAATATATTCAAAGAATATTTCTAACGTTAAATAAACCACCTGTAGACCTTGTAAACATATTTTATATTTAACTCAATAGTCGTAACAAGGTACTACACTTTTTAGTAAAAACACTGTATAAGATGTGAAGTTTCAATACTATAACAGTATCTTCACCACACTTAAACACAGTTATCTAGTGTGGATAAGTGTGTTTAAGTCTGATGAAGATACTGTTATAGTATTGAAACGTTACATCTTATACAGTATTTTGCTAGAAAGTGTTGTACCTTGTCACGACTATTGAGTTAAATATTTCTAACGTTAGTAGAAACTGCATTTTTTGTGAGGATCCTGCTATGATCCAAGCTCCCAGCAAGTGCGCCTTGTTGGCAAACATCGTGTAGTTTTCTCTAGTTATTTCCGGCTCCTCCCACTTTCTTCATTTCACCATTATCGTCTTCTTTTTTAAATTTGATACATAATCACTGGGAAAAGAATCAAAATGTTGTTTCTACTCTTTCTACATCTCGTGGTGTAGGTCAATGTTGTGGTTGCAATGAGGTACCTAAAAGAACACCAAAAGCGATTCTACTAATGTAATACCCGGGTTCGATTCCCGGCGGGAGCTCATGTGGTTCGGATTCCACGTTAATCAGTAGGTCCACGTCTCATATAGCCTCGCTGCTGAAAGGGACGCTAAATTAAAATCAACTCAACTCAACTCTACTAATGTAATGTCATATAATGCATTGCCCTTCTTCCTAAGATGCCTCTGTTGACACGTAATGGGTTCTAATAACTTTATCAAGAACGTGGTATGTATAAGCTTTAATGTATGACATTTTAACGAACATTCGTAAGACATTATAATATTTATACATGCCATTAAATGTGTCATTGTGACTCTATATTATGTTTGCAATTGTAAAAAAAAAAAAAAAAAAAAAAAAAGTACATTTTTATCTAAAAAAAAGGTGAGTGAATGAGAAATGGAACAAGAATACATGTTGATTTCGAAGTTACGACTACTTACTTTATAAATTTATACTTTATATCTATTCTCAGGTTATCGAAATGACTAATGAAAAAATATAACTACAGTAGTTATGTAAATCAAAGAAATATGAGTCGAAATGTTTTGTGTAAATAAATTTATAGTTATAAACATATTTATAAATAAATTTATAAGTACAGAAAAAGGAACATGCCATACACATCGTTATTTAGAGAACCTAACCTATTCATTGAAAACCATAAAGTGAAAATTGTATGTAAGAGAATAACACACAAATAATAAGAGAATATATATACTGTATTATAAGTAGGCAATTTGTGATACTTGACGTTATAGCATTTGTTCCAAAGGACCAAACTGAACATGCCCATGAATATATTATAATGAAAAGAAATACAAAAGAATATGAAGATAAATATGTGAGTAATGTATTAGCTTATTGTATATTATTTAATCTTAAAAAGAATGTAAATGTATGTCGAGGAAATATTATCTTGTAAAGGACAAACTGCGTTTCTTTACTCATATGACCGCAAAGAGGGTAACCGTAGTAAATATTGTTGGAAAACGGGTCTTTGGGGAGCCAGTTTATTTCCTTTCTTTCTTTATTTTGTTATTCAGTTATGAGTATTTCAAGTTTGAAGTTACCGACGAAGTGCCTGTGATGCACCAACTATGAGAGGGATACACTTTACACAAAAGCTCTTTCGATTTTCAAAGGGCCTGTGACACATCCATAAGGTGTCTTGCCCACAACAATCGATTTTGATGAAACTTGGTAGATTATTAGGACACTTTTCAAAACTAATGTAACTAGCAGGAATTTGTCGAAAAAACTGTAGTTTCTGAGGTACAGTCGATTCATTAAAGACGACATTTGTCGTGATATCTCGGGAACGGCTCCACGGAAAACAAGCAAACTTTGCAAGCCATAGTACATACATGATAGCTTTAAAATGAATTAAAACGAATTTTCTGCACCTGCGCAGAACTGCGCATAATGCGCAAATAATTGTGCGCATGCGCATATCTCGAAAACGTGAAGACTGTGATATATTTTTTCTTGCTTAGATTGAACTACATGACAAGTATAACATAATGCAAGAAAAAAAAACTAGACTCAAAGGTGATCGCTTTCAAGCAATTTAGGTGAGAAGATGTTGGGGTGGTCTGCTCCCGGATACAACGCTATGTTGTATTCTTTATTGTATACTTGTATTTTCTTCGAGCAATAGTTGGTTTATAAATAAGTACAATCCAGTTTATTTTATAGAGGAAGAAAAAGAAGAAAATAATATAAGATTATGTATTTCGAATAAATAATTGGAATGTTGATATGTAACCAGAACGACGAACTGATGGTTGTCATAGTAACAAACAAACATGATATTAATGATACATGATATAGTTTCGCTGTTACATTGTAAAGTGAGTTAATGTTTACGAAGCATCTAAAGATAATAAAAGATTTAACAAGGTAATTTAAGAATCAGTCAATTTACGAACCAGTGAGTTATATAGTTTGTGATTGATAAATATATAGTTTGTTACATTTAATTGGTGCCGAAACGACGGGAAACTGTGATTTTGATTAGAAGAATAGTAAATCTGTATCACCATTGACCGAGACGTAAATTTCACTTTACTTCGTAGTGGAACTAAAATATACAGGATTATAAAGATGAGTGTCCCGAGAAATGATTCTATTGAGAATATAGGTACGGAAGATGGAATGAATACTTCTGAGAATGTGATTAATAGAATGCCAAAAGAAACAACTCAACCGAAGGTTACCTTGGAAGTAATCCTTCAAAAGTTGGACCAACAAAATAATCACATGAACCAACGATTGGACCAGATGCTACAGCGAATTGAGGAACGGTGGGAACAAATGCAAATACAAATTAAAAACGATTTTCAGCAATTATCTGAGCAAATTGACGGTAAACTAGAAGCTATGAATCAGCAATTTAGTGCGAAAACGGAGTTACAAGGAGGTCTGCCAATTATGGAAGAAACTCCATTATCAGTCAGCAGGAATGCGATAGGATTGAGTACAGCCCGCTCCCCCCAGTGATATTTAACGAATCATAGTGACTCTAACGATTCATATTAGTTCATAATGAATCGGAATCGCATGTTATAAAGATTTAAGATGTAAACTTGTGGTAAGAAAACTTTAGTATAAGTAGTAGTAGTAGTTGTTGTAGTATTAGTATTAGCGGTAGTATTAGTATTAGTAGTAGTAGTAGTTAGTAGCAATAGTAGTAGTAGTACTAGTAGTAGGAACGGGTTAGAAGCCCCGCACGGGTTAGTTGGGTAGTTCTCGATATAAGTAGTAGTAGTAGTAGTAGTAGTAGTAGTAGTATAGTAGTAGTAGTAGTAGTAGCAGCAGCAGCAGCAGCAGCAGCAGCAGTAGTAGTAGTAGTAGTAGTAGTAGTAGCAGGAATAGTAGTAGTGACTCTTCCAGTTCCGGGGACAAAGAACTAAAAGGAGCGGGCTATACACAAGCCATGCGATAAATGAACCTGATCATTCTACAGATCCTGAAGTTGCATCGACGAAGAAATATGACATTATTGATTTGAATGTGTGGATAAAATTAGCTGAATGTTCGCAAAAAGATACAGCAGTATTGGTTGGATCAGATTATTCTAACTTCTTTCCTCATTCGAATGTTTTTGACTGCTTTACTGATGCTGTGTTTAACGAAGATTCTGGTATGTATCAGTGTGTGAAAAGTTATGATCATTTTCGTCTTGGGAACGCTATTGACTGTCTGTATTCCCAGTATATTCCATATGATATTAATCCTGTGATTCGTGTAGCAGGAAGAAAATTGATTGCAGTATTCGTGAAATGCAGAAAGAAAACTTGTGTTCCTACTAATGTTTGTAGTGATTGGCCGGTTGAGTTGTATCTGTTGAATTGTTCATTCAACGAAAAGACCAAAATGATGTTAGTAAACAATCCGATGATGTTTTCACAGAACGTGATGCAGTGCATTGACTTTAATAATCTAAGCATGATATTGCAAAGTTTTGAAAATCCATCAATGTTGCAATACAGTACTAGCCTGAATCAAACTAACCTTAATCGAAACCAAGTTCGAAGTGTCCATGTGAGATTAAAGTGTAAAAGGTGATGTTAAATCCATATGTACCGATAATGTAATCGAACCTCATTACAGAAGAAACAGAAATCATTGCAGGATAGACTACCGTGGATGTCATGTAAAGAACAAGTACAGATCCGTTAAGAAACACGATATTTCACCACCAGTGAAACGAACCAGAACTGAACCTAATTTTACCGGTAATACAACACATCTAATCACAACAGAATATGGTTTTTCAAAAACGCTGCGTAGATGGCAGAAATTACGGTAATAAAAGTAAGAAACTAAGAACTGTAGAAGTAAAGAACGCGGAAAACCGTATTCCGATTTATGATTTTCAATGCAATTTGAATGAATTTGTTGGCCATGTAACTTAGGATGGGGTTCCGATGTCCGGTAAGACCGAATTCAATTGGTTTTTCTTTAAAATGCCGTTGTGATTTTGTTTGTTATTTATACCTTATTTGAATTCTATAAGGTTAATGTAAATGATATATAAGAGATGGCATTCAGTTTCGAAAGGAGAGAACTAAGATTTGTGGAGATATATAATGCATAATGTTATATTTTAATTTATTATCAACGTTTCGTCTTCGTTTTGTATTTCTTTTGTATATATTTATGTTATGATTATTTCTTGTTTAAAGTATTACATAAAGATGGTCCTTTCTTCACCGAAATGACAACAAATTGAGAGCCAAAACAATAAATGGTATAATGTTTTAGGTATCAAAGCAAAGTATAACTGAAATAACTTATAAAATATATCTTTGTCAATCTTCCTTTTGATTCTGCTCGAATAATTTTGATTTGCTAATTAACATCTTTAGGGCTTAAAAACGGACCTAAAATAATTATAAACTGGACTTCTGACGTGCCCTATCGTCGATATAAAATGTAAAAATATAATTAATTATGAAATTGAAAATAAATATAATATTATTATTGATGTAAAATAAGTAGAACGAAAAATAATTAGGATACGAACTATAATTTGTATATACAAGGGTCATCTAAAATGTGTAAAAGTTAACGGTCCAGAGTTCTTTTTTTAAGTAGTAAACTAATAAAAGAAAAGTCCGTTGAGCGCAATATACAACGGTATGTTGTATTCTTTATTGTATACTTGTATTTTCTTCGAGCAATAGTTGGTTTATAAATAAGTACAAGCCAATTTATTTTATAGAGGAAGAAAAAGAAAATAATATAAGATTATGTATTTCGAATAAATAATTGGAATGTTGATATGTAACCAGAACGACGAACTGATGGTTGTCATAGTAATAAACGAACATGATATTATGTTATGTAATTATTTAGTTTCGCTGTTACATTGTAAAGTGAGTTAACGTTTACGAAGCATCTAAAGATAATAAAAGATTTAACAAGGTAATTTAAGAATCGGTCAATTTACTAACCAGTGAGTTATATAGTTTGTGATTGATAAATATATAGTTTGTTACACGGACATCCGCCTCTAGTTACGCACTTTGTCTGGCTTGTCAGTCATACATTTCCATTATATCTGTGTAGAAGTCATATAGTTAAAGTTAATAGTCGCCATATATATAGTGATATCAAGTACTGTAAGTCATCAATGTTACACAACAGTAACAAAGTATTAAGAGAACGTAAGGAAACACTATCAGGCCTATAGTCGCGGTCTATTCGAACACATCAGTGTGATGCAGGCATCTATGCTTCAAAGAAACGTGCCAAAATCATAGGTCATAGAGTTTACTTATATATAGTTAGTGTGGCCATGAGACGAAACCTTTGGTGTTGTCTCATCTCGTCGCATGAAGCAGTCTCGTCGCAAACATGAGATGCTGGTGTCGTCTCGTGTCTTTGTCTCGAAGCCTGTGCCTGGTGTCGTGTCGTCTCGTAGAACATTACAAGAAAACTTGTGATAAAAATGGAGGGAAAACCGACTATATGCTAGTCGTGACCCTAACAAGCCTGCGTAACTACCGTCGTGGATCTCTTACGTTAGCCTTTGCTTTATACAACTGGGTAGTATTGCTACGAGACGAAACGGGATATTGGGCCTGTCGCATCTCGTCTCCTTACAACACTGCCGCGTGTCAGGTCTTGCAAATAATAGACAGGTCTCGTCTCGAAGTGTTTGCTCGTTATCGAGACGAGCGTCGCAACACTAACTATATATAGGTAACTCTATGGGCTATGATTTTGGCATGTTTCTTTAATTCATAGATGCCTGCATCACACTGATGTGTTCCAATAGACCGCGATCATAGACCTGATAGTGTATCCTTACGCTCTGCGCAGGTGCAGACAATTTGTTTTAATTTCGTTTCAAAGCTCTTATGTATCTACTATGGCTTTCAAAGTTTGCTTGTTCTCGGTGGAGCCGTCCCCGACATATCACGACAAATGTCATTTTTAATGAATCGACTGGCTCTGAATCGAATCTCAGAAATTACAGCTTTTTTGACAAATTTCTGCTAGTTACATTAGTTTTGAAAAGTGTCCTAATAATCTACCAAGTTTTATCAAAATCGAGGGTTGTGGCCCAGACACCTTATGGATGTGTCACAGGCCCTTTAAAAGTAGTAGAAGAAATAATAAAAAAAGGACTTCAACCATATAAATATTGTTACTTTACTATTGCAACAAAAACGAAGTTACAACTGTGCTGACGACCTTTACGGGGATGGAGATTTCACAAGTTTGGCAGGACCTCGCATAGAATTTGTGTGAAAGACCACGAAATTTACCCCTGTCTATGGCTGACCTAATTCATTAAGCGGACGTCAGCTTCTTTTTTATATTTTCGAAATAAACCAATATATGTATTCCTTATTATAAGTAGAAGAATGCAGTTGGTAATGAGTTAATAATAAAAAGTCTTCAATAAGAAGCTATAATCTTTAACAGAAAATGGATAAGGAAAGTAAGAAGAAACGCAATTATTATAGCAAGAATAACATCGTTAATAAGTAGGCAGTAGTTAGTATAATCATGACTTGTTTACAAACACGTATCTTGAGATCTTCTTTGAGTACTGTCTTTAGAGAGTTTAGAATATTTAGCTTTTTTCATATAGTTCACTGAGAGTCAGCTTTGTTGGGTTCTCAGATTGTAGGAACTTTGCCCTACAGTCGTAAAATTTAAAACCGAAAGTTATAATAGAATAAATTGTTTTACGACTATAAATTTTGGTATTTATTTTTGAACCATCTTGTAGTGAGTGAGAAATTTTAATTTGTAATTGTGAAAGTTGCAATATTTGAAAGAATGTGAAGAAATATTTTTTCATAGCCTTGTAAATAATAAATAAAGTTAAAATTTTAAGTAAACACTTTTGTAATTTTCTTTTAAAAGATTAAAGTGACGGCTTATATTTTGATATACTTATTCAAATTACCCGTCCCGAAAACAGGTTCGCATTCATTTTAATTAATTTGAAAATACTTATTACCAAGACCTTTTAATTAACTTGATTGTTATTACCTACGATTACAACTAGCATGTTCGAAAAAGTGTATGTGTGTCACGTTACGAAAAGACAAGCAAGCTGCTAGTTCGCTACTGCCAGGACAATGAATGAAAGCTGTCACTGATCATTGGCAACGAAAGATTCAGTTTATTTTTTATAAACTAAACATGTCAACTTGTACTCGAGCATCTCATTTTATTTGGTTCAATCTGATTTATCGATTTATACATATATAATGTGTTTGACAATTTTATTTTTAAAGGAAGAAAATCAACCAGCATTCTGAACTATATCTCATTAACTGAGTAATGTAGTCGTAGAATTAGTGTAATAAAGATCTTAATGACAGCGACGACGACTTCTGTATAACTTTGGGGAGGCATTGAAATATGTGTAGTTCCTTGTCACAAATTTGAAGAAAGATACATCCAGGGAGGCGAATCCCCAAGATCAGCGCGCATGGTTAATGACGATATAATTCAGTTTCACTTTTATATCACTAAGTAGCTATAACAAAGCATCAATTTTCATATCTACGAATAGGATATTTTATTACATGTTCTAGAAAAGTTTACATGGGTTTTTACACGCACGTATAACATTTTGTTTACCTCAATATTATCAATGGAATGATATATGTCTTGTCATTGGAAGACTGTTAGGACTACGCGTGTCATTCTTGGAAATATGTGTGTCAGTGTTAAGAGAAATCAAGCAACAAACGGTACAATCCGATAGTTAACAGTTAATATTTTTCACTTTAGGAATCTGTTATCCGGATCACAAAATTATTTTATGCACTAAGCATACAAATTACAAAACCCTAGTTACTGAAGTGTATTTACTAATAGATGAAAAGTGAACTCAATTATACTAATTTTCTTTTTATATCAACTAATCTTGGATCATATTTAATCCACATTAAACGTTTTAACTACATAAAGAGAAACTTGCTCTGAAAGCACTTATTAACAGTGAAAATGCTTCGGAGATAAAACTAACCAATTCTTACTAATTTTAGGGTGCTGATAACGAATATGAAATTAGTTTTTGAAGATTGGTTCGGGTTTCAAAGAAATACGTTATCACCCGATGTGCTCTGCTGGGCAAATTAAGGGTTCGTGGCAACAGAAGCTGTCTACTTATTTCAATAAACTTCCATTGTTTGACGGTTAGTTTCATTGCTATCCTCAGGGACATACGCAGGGGTGGGTCCTGAAGGTCTTGACACTCCGACTTGTTTGTAAATTTAGTCTAATTTCAGGTGAAATTTTACAAATTTTAATATAATTTAGCTTCAAATTGTATTTGGACCCCCGAAAAGCTTAGGGCCCCTCCCGAAATAAATTCTTGCGTAGTGTCTGGCTATCCATATTGCTCGCACTTCATCGCTAACACATAAATATCAACCACTTCACGGTTTAGCTTGTATTGAAGTTTGCCAGAGAAAACATGTTGTGTAGCGTTCTTTTGTAGTTACAATTTGCCATCTCGGACGTATTGTTGAGATATTGGGTGGGTGGGTGGGTGCTGTTATTATTATTATTATTATTATTATTATTATTATTATTATTATTATTATTATTATTATTATTATTATTATTATTATTATTGCTATTATTAATCTTTCTATGACTATATTAAGCAGAAACATGTTGCGTAAATGTGTTTGCAGTGCAGAACAAATTGTTCTTTTCAACGAAGTGAAGCGAAAAGTGGAATTTCGCTCCTGTCATAAAGAAAGCCTATCACTTGTACTATGGCTGTAAAGTGGGAGATGTGGACAAGAAGTGAGCACCACATATATGTTGTAATACTTGTTCTACAAATTTGCGGGACTACAAATTAAAGGTCTATCCAAAAAAGAAAAAAAGTGGACTGCCACTTATTGAAATATTCCTTGAAACGTTTGTCACTGTGCAACACTCTGAAGAACTAAAGGTTCCACAACTTCGTGTACCTTACTGCGGTGTTTCACCCGATGAAGAGCAAAAGGCGAACAATGTCGACCCACATTGTCAAATTCTGCTGCAGATTCATCGTCTTCCACCGATCCTAACCTCACAAAACCAAAATATCATTTTCTATTCTCCATATGATTCTCAACTTGAATTAAATTACCTGTGGTTGTCAAAAAGTGGCGCAGAACTGCTGGCATCCAAACTCAAGGAATGGGGAGCTTATTCTGAAGATCTAAAATTGTTCGTGTTTTGAACACGTCAGTATCCCTACACAGTATTTTCAGTGGAAAGTGACATATTGCGTTGTAACAATGTAGGCCTAACTGGTTTTATGAGTAAACTTAACCTAGACGATGATCTCGATGAATAGCGGCTATTCATAGACACATCAAAACGTTCTTCAAATATATTCTTCGTAAACTTCCACAAATTGCTGAAACTAAAGTCAGGTAAGAATCCTTATTGGCACTCAAATTCGCTAATTACTCAATAATCCTGAATTTGATGCAATGTTAGAAAATGAGGAGAGAACTGAATGAGATTCTTTCCGAAAAGTGGTGACGAATGTTTTGGTAAACGAGCGGTCTCAGAACTACAAGGAAGTAGAGGAGCACCTAATACCTTCTACCAAGCAATAGGGTGTAATGTATCACTAAAAATACATATATTGCAATCCCACATAGATTTCTTCCCAGAAAATTGCGGAGCAGTCATTGATGAACATGGGGAACATTTCTACAAAGTTATATCTATGATGGAGAAACGATATCACGGCTACTGGAGAAACTCTGCTCTTGGATTGTTGTTGGACGGAAAATTTCCAATTTTACCAAAATTTCCCCTTTTCTCGTACAACACAAACACACACACACATTATCATGGTACCATTTGAAGGCCTGTTTTATTCTGAAGATAATGACGTATAAGTCATGATACTGAAATAAATAATAGAGGCCGCGATAGCTCAGTGGTAGAGCGTTCACCTCTGGTGCTTGGGGTCCCTGGTTTGATACCAGCCCCGCCAAGTGAACTTTGTGGTGGACAAACACCGTGTGCGTTGGTTTCCTCGGGGTTCTTCCATTTCCTCCCACTTTCTTCATTCCACTATTTCATTCATTAATCATCATCACCGTCTCCTTTAGCCTTACCGGTATAATCGTGGGACGTAAACCTCAAAGATTTCATTTCATTTCAAATAAATAATACTGTTCGGATTCATTTGATTTTATAGTAATCTCACTTTCTTCCTATATGAAGTTTGGTATTGTCTAGCAGAAATGAGAAATATTTTTTCCGTCACAACTATTGTAGGTATTACAATGAAACTTGACACATGTATCACTTATAAACTACAGTAGTTTTAAAGGTATATATATTTGGGTGCCTTTAGTCGAGGCCGTTGTAACGCCCCTTCCACCTAGTATCCACGTAAAAAAAATATCTATTTCAGATTCATCTTTCTCCTTGAGATGTGAGCCCCAGCGCTTTTACTGACCCTATGATAGAGAGAAAAATTTAGGAAAAAGAATTGAAACTTTACTTTATTTCCATTGGTGTACGTTCACAAAACGCTGTAAATCGAGATATTAAAGTTCAAAAAAGATAATAGTTTAAAGGCGTAACAGGACATTTAAATACATTTTCTATAAATTTAAATTGTTCCCACAAACAATATGCGGAGTGCACTAAGTTTTATAGTGAGGAAATATGTATCCAGGGTGTCTACTAAAATTCCAAAATGAAATTTCGTGATTTTTTCGTAACCTTTTCTTTACCAAACCATAAAATTTTGTAACATTCTCAAGAGCGAATTTGGGTGCGAATTAGGCTGAATTTTCATGCATGCGATAGAAGCGTGCTTTGCTTGTGATTTGGTAGCGTTTAAAGCCGACCAACAACATTTTTGGTGGTGAATTTTGACGTTTTATACAGCAAAATTTTCCAGTCTGTACTTATTTTTGTACAGATTTTAAAAAATCGTGACCCAGAAGCTAAATTTCGTGACTTTTTCTTGACTTTCATGACCGTTTCCTGATTTCGTGACTTTTTCATGACTTTCGTGATTTTCGTGAACGATAGACACCCTGGTATCCCTTGTGAGCACTAACGAATAACAGCATTTAGGACATTCTTGCTTGAAGAGTGGAGAGGGCGGGTCATCTTCACAAAATGCAGCAAGGACACTTCCGACAAAGATGTATGCGAGGGTAGGTACTGGGAGTCTCCCCCGATATCCTGATTTTTTCCATATTTAATTATATAATCTATCCTTGTGTTGGATTTGGACCCTCGAAACAATTTGGACCCCTTCCGAAATAAAATCCTGCGTACGTGCCTAACTTCGGAACAGAATTTACAGCGAGAAAGCTTGATTTCCTGAAAGGGGGTGGGCGGGGTTTCGCGTGTTCCAAGTCCTGTTTTTCTGTGAAAAGTTTTACTGTTAATATTATGTCAACATCGTAATATTGGTAATGATGTTTCCTTCATGTTTCCTGAATGCATTCCTTTAATGCATTTTTGTATTAAAAGTGCAAGCATGAGGTGAAACGATATGCCTATGATATATGACTTTTCGACAAAGAAAGAGTAAAATAAAAATACAGAACTGGATGTATTTATTTTCAGAGAAATGAGTAACCTTCATTCTTAGAAAGTAGCAACAGTCTATTGTAGCGTTTGTACAAACAACTGTATTTAAGCAGTAATTGTTATCTCTATCAGGCCCGTGCTGGGATACTAACCCTGTCGAAACGAAAGTACAATCCATCGGCTGGACAATTCTCCGGCTAGACAATACGAATACAAGTAGGAACGGAACCTACTTTAGCTTGTAGAGTGGATACGTTGACCACGCCCCCTATCGCGACTGCAATCATTTCCTCCTACAGTCTTTCCTACTGTTGTTGCCTTAAAATTCCACACACTTTTATGATTTTTTCTTCCTACTTTTTTAACTTTTTTACTTTTTCTTTTCTTTAAAAAGAAGAACCATATCCAACCAAACCAATGATTCTAACATACTCTATAGTGACTCTTATAACATATTAAGATTTTCTCAATCTATTTTACAGGGCTTTTTTCTTTTATTAGTTTAATTAATCTTGTGTCGTGTCCATATTCGTCGGCCTCATTCCGCACGAAGACGACACGGCACATCCATTAGCCCTTTACAAAAAAATTCTGCTCCAGAATTTTTTAATAATGGAATCTATAAATACAGAGAAATGTAATTAACATACAAAATATAAGTAAATATCAGATGAATCTACAAGAATATGTCAAACTACTACACTACATAATATACAAAGATAAAATTAATTATTATATAGAATACTCTATTCACAAGAATTTTTGATAATCACGGCCGTGATTAAAATATATGAATAAATATTTACAATTGACTAGTAGCACTTACATAATATATCATTATATACAAATTTTTAATATATTCAATTTTCTTTTATCATTTTTTAAAATTTTCGCTTCCAGCATTCCATTTGACTTTGAATTCCTTTGGACTCGATAAATTTTAATCTCGGAGACGTGACTCCGCTCGTAGGAATCAGGAGTATCGTTCTCGTCCGAAATTAGAACAGTATTTGGTGTCCAGAACCTCCTGACTATGAATGGTCCATTCCATTTATCACTGAGTGATTTAGCAAACTTGTCTTTCAAAGAATTCACATGCGATCGAATTAATACTTTTTCGCCTACATGGAACGCTACTTCTCTTCTTCTCTGGAACATAAGTCGTTTTCTTCTAACCCAACTCTTTTCCATATTCTTCATGGCATCCGACCATAAAGCTTTTGTTGACTTTCCGGAAATATCTGCTTCCGAGATGTCCCATCGATTTTTAATAGGGTGTAAGAAGGACGTCCTAAAATACTTCGATAGGGCACATCTTAAGACCGGAATGCTCGCTAATATTGATCGTATACTGAAGGTCTGGTATTAGAGACGACCGAAGATGTTGCTTGTCTGCAAAGTAAGCTCGAATGGAGGATTTTAGCGTTTTGATAAATCGCTCCCCAGCGTTCGCTTTAGGGTGGTATGGACTTAAAGTAATATGCTTTATCCCCAGTCCGAACAAGAATTTCTTAAAGAATTCTGATATAAACACAGAAACGTTATCGGTGGAAATAGCTTCTGGATATCCGAGACAACTGAAGATGTCAGTCATTTTGTCCATTATCGAGGCTGACGATAAGGATCTTAACTTCTCTAGCACAACAAAGCGGCTAGCGTTATCAACCCCAATTAATATGTACTTAAATCCCTTTGAATTAGGCAATACACCGGTAATGTCAAAGTAACAGTGTGATCCGATCCTCTTATTATATTCTGATATCAGTAACCCCATTTTCTTTTTTATTCTCTTCCTTTGAAAGCTGACACCTATGGCAACATCTTACAAATTCAGCCACTTCCTCTTTCATATTTCCCCACGTGAATCGTTTCATTAGCTTCTTTAGAGTCCGATATGTACCACCATGACCTCCTACAAGCTTATCCTCATGGTAATACTCTTCTTAAAGCCTTAGTGATAAATATCTTAAAAGGGTTATGGACTGAATTAATTCTTTTCATAAGAATCTTTTTATTTAAAACAAAACCAGGAATGTTTTCACTTTTTTCTAATCTATCTATTATTGCTTTCAATTCTGGGTCTTCTCTTTGAAGATCTTTTATTGGTTCCTGTATCAGAGGCAACTTATATCTATGAGCTAATCTCAAGTTGCTATCAAAAGCTGCTAATCCTAAAGGTCCGTCTACTAAGCTAAACTCAAAAGGATCATAAACTCTTGTGAGAGTGTCAGCTATAACGTTATCTGCTGATCTTAATCTTGAATGAAAACTGACAAAGTCTCAACAAGAGGGCCATACTTTAAGAGACGCTTTGAGTTGCTTAAGATACAGTTCAGGGCTTTATTATCTGTCAGGACGTTAAATTCACTAACCAAATAGTGTTTAAATCGGGACATAGCTTTTACCAGGCTTATAAACTCTATTTCGTATATGCTTCTATGTTTGTCTGCTTCTGATAGTTTCTTACTAAAGAAATAAACAGGTTGAAGTTCCCCGTTACTATTCTTTTGAGACAAACAAGCAGCTATGCTTTTTCCTGATCCGTCTACATTTAAGACAAAACGTTTATTTAGATCTCGGGTCTTTAATACAATATTTTCCACCAATATTTCTTTTAATTTGTCTAGAATCCTTTGGTGTTCCGGACTCCAGACAAATTTATTCTTATGAGATTTTAATTCACTGAGATGTCCCATTATTTCCTGGAACTCAGGAGCGAATTTCCCGTAATAACTGAAAAGCCCCAAGATCTTCATAAGACCTCTCCTATTCCGTGGAGGTGGTATGTTTCTAATTGCTGAAACCCAAGCCGGGTCGATTTCCGTCTGATCTTCCGTAATAATATACCCAAGGTAATTAATCTTTGACTGATATGGTAACGATAAATTCTCGAAATCTTTCTAACACCTTTATTATAGTATTTTTATGATGTTCAATAGTATCTGAAAATATGAGAACATCATCAAAATATGATCGTACTCCCTCCCCCTCCAAATCTCTAAGTATTTTATGCATCACTCGGTTAACAGTTTTACTACCAGTTTTAATACCTACTGGGACTCTCGTAAACTGAAAAAGACCCTTCGGCGTAACAATTGTAGTGATGTCACGTGAGCTAGAATCAAATACAATTTGAAAATATGCTTTCTTTAAATTCTTTAAATCTATCTTTGAATAAAATTGCTTGCCAGATAGGCCAGCTAAACCTTCCTCTATGTTTGGAGACGGAAAAGGATCATTTACAATCAATTCTTTAGCTTTAACAAAGTTCCCTACTATTCGATAACTATTATCCTTATTCTTAACGAAAAAACAACTACTGGCGTAGTTCGAATGGTCAACTTTAATTAGAATACCCTGACTAACTAATTCTGAAATTTGAGCATCAAATTTTTTCTGTTTATTCTTAGGAACAGGGAACGGATTTTGCTTAAAAGGTTTGTTTTCAGCTAGATATTTTGCCTATACAACCTTTAATACATCCGATTCTATTGGTAATTACATCAGAGTACTGATCTCTTATCGAACCCATGAAAGAATCTATATCAGAATTCCGAAAACTCCACTATTCTCGATTCGAGTTTTTCACCTGTATATTTTCTGGGTTTTTCACCTGCGGGAATCGATCTAAATTGTTAACTGAATCTCGATTAATTTCCTCCCCAATATATTTCTTATTCCTCTTTAACAAGGAGTGGAATTTCTCTGACTGCTCGTTGTCCACGTCAGAAGCCTCCGAAGAACTAGATGGATCATTGTTCTTAACTTTAGAAGTCGCTGTAGGAACTAAAACAACGTTCCTCTTTTCCTTTTCACACACAACACTTTGATCGCTCTTAATCTGTTGTTCATTTGCACCATCTATGATGTTTTTTCGTCTTTTTTTCTTTTGCTTCTTCTTCTTCTTCTTCGATGGTTTCTGTTTCTTAACATTGGGATCCACCTCTGAACAGTTTAAATGTGGAACAGTCTGATAACCAGTGTCACACTTTATATCTTCCTTGGAAATGTTCTTATCTCCAATGTCACCAACATTTGTCGAGATTATCGCTAAGTCCACAGAAGATCTACGATGTAAGCAATCGTGGTCACTATCCACTGACTTATGGGTAATGGAAGATGTTTCTGGACCAACTTGATCAGTATCCAACGTCCGAATTTGTTGGTCTACACTAATGCTGTCTCTCGATAACTCTCACTCAATTAAATTTCGTAGCCCAAGAAGCTGCGAAGCATCAGGAGCATTTATAGTCAATAAATGTTTTTCCAGATGTTGAAGATCGAGGTCACATTGCACACCCATTTCATTATGACGGATTGAATACGAATCTGCCCTAATAAACATAGAAGATATTCCAGTTGATATAGTTGGTAAGTTCTTCTTTCGAAACTTTCCACCAGTCCATTCTTGTTTACTAACCTGCTCACCAGATCTAAATCCCTTTCGAAGTGATTCAACAATATCCCTGCGATAATTAAGTCGCACACGCTTCTTTCCAGTACACAGAACCAAAATATGTTTATCGTAATCTACTAAGGCCGACGTTGAACGCAGATATGGAATTCCCAATAAACAGTCGCAAGGAAGATTATCAGTTACTCTAAATATCACAGATTGAAAAAATCCGGGTAAGTTTATCACCAAAGTCACCTCTTCATCCGTAACAAAGTTAAGACCAGAAGGCGCATTGATGGTTCTTTCTTCCACCTTACGAACATGTTCTTCCACTTTGCATCTTTCACTAAGTCTCTATCAACTAAGTTGAAGCTAGAGCCCCCATCGACACAAATATTTGTTAAAATATTATTTATTTTGCCAATGACGAATGTTTCCACAAATCCGTCCATTTCTGATGGGACACTATTATTCTTTTTAACTGGAGGAACAAATCGATTCCTATTAAATTTCCCAGAAAATCTTGAAGCATCCGAAACCCTAAAACTATTCTTCATGAGATTCGATTGTACATTAGGTAAATTAGAATACGGATTACTATTACAATATTCTTTCTTATTTATTGAAGAACCTATATTCGAACAAGACATTTTCTCCTTGCTTTTATTACTCTTCAGCAATTTAATGTACTCAAATTGTTCTCTATTGTGCGAAACATATTGTTCGGATATCTCTAGCAATTCCTGTCTATTTGATGGACAATAATAGTTTAACATCCGAAATCGTTGATTCGGATTCATACCATTTAATATGATACCTACTAGTTGACCTTCATTTAAACCGAGTTGTAAAATATCCATAGATATCATTACGGATTTAACATAATCGTTAATTAATTCTGTCAACCCTGTTTTCTATAGACTTTTTCACTTATTAGTGAATGCAAAACTGTGGGCATAATATATCTAGACATAATATTATTCCTAAAATAAACCCAATCAAAATTATTATTCAAAGCTGATGTAACTTCCTTTAATATTATACCATCACATTTAGAAAGAAGTACTGATAGAACTATATTAAATGAATAGCTAGTATCCATTAGTATTTCTTCGATTTTAAATAACATATCAAAAGTTTGAATGCTATTATTTCCACTAATGTTCTTAAATTCTGACAGTTTATTCTCTAAATATGTTAAAGATTTATAACAGGTATATTTAGTCATCAGCTTGTGTTCTAAATTAAGATCTGAATACACATGACCTTGTCTATTCACAGAAAAGTTATTCTGTGAACTCTATCACCTTCAGAAATATTCTGGTTCCTATAATTCGGATTACGACCATGCATTCCAAGACTAGGATTTTTTAAACCCACTTTCGGAGTCGAACTCATTACATTAGAAACTCTTTTATAATAATTTCTTAGGTTAAGGTATCTATTCTGTGTATCAACTCGTTCTCCTGAGTTATTACTAGAAGAAATATTCGGAATGTTTCTACTCAAAGGCGGTTCCGAAAAAGTCACTCTAGGATCATTTCTCTCAATAAGACTATTGGATGGATTAGCCATACGACTGGCTCTATCTAGATCAACTGAGTTCATCAATGATTGATTAACTATATCATTATTAATAGGAACACTAAACGATCTTACATTAAAACTATTTTCTAATGGAGGAGTAAGTTCCATTTAATATGACCAAAACTTGAATTTCGATCTAATCTAGGATAACCAGTAGCGTCTACTGTTAAGAAATCTGCATTCGACATGTCAATACTAACATATTCTGGTCGAGACTCCATTATTTGATCAAGATTTAAACAAACAAGATTATAAAGAACAACAAAATAATATAAAAATAGAATACTATAACTAAAGATATTCAAATACTACTATTTTCTACTCTACAATAGTAATAAGATGGAAATCTACTCGACCAAAGCAACAACGCTGGAAGGAAAATCGAAATTGTTCAAATATTCCAATAATTATAATAATATACACAAAATTTTTCAAAGGCTGGAAGAATATTTTTGTCATAAAAATTCTTATATTCAATAAAAATATTTTATATTCAATAAAAATATTTTATATTCAATTGAATTAATTTGATTGAGTCTCTATAAATTTCAAAAAATAAATCTGTATTTAATTCTGTATTCCAAACTTCAAAAAAAAATTCGGTGGGAACATAATGTTGGAGAAAAAATATTTTCCAATCTCAATTTCAAAATATTTGAATTACTAAAAAATTATTTTTAAATTAAAATTTAATACTCAAAGAAATTATTAAAGACAGATCTATTCATAAATATTTACAATAACAACAATACTCTAAACTAAATATATAAAAAAAACAAAAAAACTACTTGACTTGTATTCGTATCTTGTAACGCCCCTTCCACCTAGTATCCACAGAAAGCTTCCAGTCCGACAACTATTACCATTCAAAGTAATAATAATAATAATAATAATAATAATAATAATAATAATAATAATAATAATAATAATAATAATAATAATAATAATAATAATCGTCAGTCCGAATGCAATCCGCTAACACCTAGTCGATGGGACTTGGGCCGGAAGATTTAGGTCTCCATCCTACAATTCGTCAGTGTGGAATTTAATTATTTTTCCAATATTTCCAAATACCACAGAAAAAATCAAACATATAGGAAATAAATATAATATATCAAATAAATAACCACAAAAGAAATTCAATTTTATATAACAATTTTATTAAACAAAACTAGGGTTGTGTATTTACACTATTGCGTTAGAATAATGTAGATACGCTAACGAAATAATATAACAAGAAAAAATATTAATATAAAAAATATTAACGAAATATCTGAATGATTCTAATATGCAATAAATTCTTTAATCTTCTTGAATTCTAAATAGAACGATAATTTCAATTTTATTCCTCAAAAGAAGATTCTATTTCATAAGCAAATATTACTGGAACAATTTAATTAAATTTCCTCTTTATTTCAAATATTATTCTCAATATAATTCTATCAACGTTACTTCAAATCTGAATTCATGAAGTAAAGTGAAAATTTAACAATTTACTGACGCGCTTCTAATTTCTTCACTTTACGAAGACTAACAGGATCCTAGTTAATGAGACAATTTAATTTCAAGCAAATAAGTATGTATAAAATCTCCTAATCTGTAATTAAATAACTATTTTCATTTAAACTCTTAGTCTCAAATCTAGAACAGTAGAATGACAGTGTTGCAAACTTCAATTCTCAATTAACTATATCTTAATCAACATTTCAATCAACTCGCAGTCAATAATGTTTTCATATCACTCATTTAAACTTTTCGATAAATGTGGAATGAGAATGCTAGAGGAAAATAATTTGCAGTCTGGCTTTTTACGATAAAAATACTCTGGAAACTCAATATATACCCAATATACACTGTAAACTGAAAGGAAATCAATTTAATCTGGAAATATTGGAATTATAGCGATTTGAACAAAAAAGGTGATGTTTGTCCCGCCTTACTACTTAGCACTCCGCGAAGATCAAAATTGCAGAAAAATCTGGAAATTAACGCAAGGCTGAAAAAACGTTAAAATTGCATTAGCAATACGACCTGGAGTGGATCACAAGCTACACAACCGGACAAACACAAATTTAAACAAGCCACAGTGACTACTTGGAATAAGTTAGAAATTTCACTCACCTTTACTTGTTTCAAATACGGATTTACCTTCAATGAGTTAACCTCTCTCTCTTTAGGTAATATGGCTTCAGTTTGAGCTATTCTGGTATTTGAATAAAATCAAATTGGTAGAAAACGTCAGTATTCTTATGTAACGTAATTCCTCACAAAAATCTTTCCGTGCCTTAGTTTCCTCACAAAAATATAAAGCATGAAAGATTTATTACTGGTTTTCAAGCAAACTAAACCAGGCCCAATAGGAATTACTATTAACGTGATCTAATCGGGCTGTCACTTGGCACAAAAGGCCCCGTACTACACTGCCCTTTAAATGCACTATTTCTCTGCACAGAATTAAAAGAAATTGAGAACATAAGCTTATAAAGCAAATGACTATCTGTACTATCAATTCACAAGCATTTAACACACTTTCAAAGAAAGCATTCACACTTTGTTTCACTATCATAACTTAGTAGCCACAAAAAGAGGAAACAAAAAGAGCCCGTTTGAATTGCCACTAAGTCAGCTTGCGAGAATTGAAAAATCAAGGAATAAAACATTCCTTTTCCACTGATCACTTTGTAATATATAACTGACATATTACCAGTATGACTTTATCGATACTCATCGATAATACACAAATCACACTAACAAGAAGAACAACGGTGAACCATTCTCCAATAAAGAGAAACCCTGTCGAAACGAAAGTACAATCCATCGGTTGGACAATTCTCCGGCTAGACAATCTTTCGGCTAGACAATACGAATACAAGTAAAGTAGGAGCGGAACCTACTTTAGCTTGTAGAGTCGGATACGTTGACCACGCCCCCTATCGCGACTGCAATCATTTCCTCTAACAGTCTTTCCAACTGTTGTTACCTTAAAATTCCACATATATTTATGATTTTTTTCTTCCTACTTTTTTAACTTTTTTTTTACTTTTTCTTTTCTTTAAAAAGAAGAACCATATCAAACCAAACCAATGATTCTAGCTCCTCTTCAAATGTAAGACGTAAAATGTAAATAAGAAACACATAACATAGAGTACAATATATATAGAAAATTTGTTATTATAAATAAGAAATACAGTAGAAAATAATTATAAAACATAATTTTGAAGGACAAACTTTTTTAAAAAACTATCATACTTCAATTTAAAATATACTTTTAAAACAATTTTCCATTTATGCAAGACTATAAACAAGTGAGGAGTGCCATCTGGTAGCCACTATTCATCTCTTCGAACCAGAAAACTAAGAATTTGACACCAATATTTTTCGAATTCTATTACTTTTTTACTTGTGACCCCTTTCCTCCGTAGATTGGTTTCAGTGTCTCAGCCCCCACAGTAGATTGTTGAGATGGTAATTTAAACGTATAGTAAATTCGTTTGGAATTCCTCCAAGATTCAATGTTGCACTGTACGTTTTTTCTAAGTCAAACTTTCTAAATATATATACACACATTACAGTAAGAACTGACTTTGTATTGACGCCTGACTGTCGTCGTTGTGCAAACATTCATGATGATATGCCGTAGAGAAATGAGCAGAGATGCAAAAAAGCCGGCTTTTTTGAATCGATGGTTTTTTCACATAAAAAGCCGGCTTTTTTGGGAAAAAACGAGAATTTTGAAAATTTTGTCTTTTTTCATTTTAAAGAATTTTCTATCTAAATAGCTTTCTTATAGTATATTCTATAGTTAGATAAGAATTCCATGACCTAAATGTCATATTTCGCCCTGAAATTCACCATCAAGATGGATGGAACACATGCTTTACGAATTAAAGCTAACATGAAGAATGTAGTATTTGAGGGCAATTTTAGAGGCTATTTAACTTTATTTTAAATTTTGAGTTATCGACATTTCTTTTCTTCTCTAGATCATTTTAGTTTGTCATCCGTGTTTCATTTCTAAGAGCTTAGTACTCTAGCTTCTAGCGCAAAAGTTAAACTTACGTTTTTCTAAATATCCGTCAAAGTGTACGTTTTTCAATATATCCGTCAAACCATACTTCCACATTTCTGTTATGATGTAGCTGTGCAATGATTTAGCAATAATTTTCCGGATAGAACCTTCAATACCAATTTATACAAATAATCAGTAGCGGATTTAGGAAAGTACTTTGGGAAGGGTTTCTCTGATTGTTTCATTTTCTAAAAATTCCTAATTTTATTTGGGAGGTGCTTGTAGTTTATGAGTACAGGCATAACTAATATTTCGTTTCGTTTATATGTTTAGCAATAATATTCCGGATACAACCTTGAAGATCATTTTATAGTGAGAATCAGTGGTTGATTTAGAAAAGTATTTTGGGAGGGGTTTTTCTTACTAATGTTTAGTTTTCTAAACATTCGTAATTTTTATTTGACGGGAGCTTAAAGTTTATGAGTAAAGGTATAACTAATAGATATTTCGTTTGTTTTAGACATTCCGTAACTTTGGGGAACAGGCTTCAGTCAGAAAGACTGCAACCCTAATCTTCGCAAGACCGTCACTGCTGGTAATTAGTAATAATAACGATTTATAAACAATAAGAAAGGAAGCCGGCCAACTCACAGTACATGCACTATTTCTACATCCACAGATGGAATAAAGAAAAGCTTTGTCAGAATGGTCGAATGCTGGATTGAATCCCGGACTTCCCAATAGAAGCGCAAAAGCTCAGTCACGTTTGTTGTGCAGTTGTATTTAGCTTAACTTAAATATATTCCGTAAGTCTTTTTCTTTGGGGGAAGGGGAGTTCCGTAATGATATGTTGAATCCCTCTTGTTAAAAATTCAGAACACTTGAGGATGGGGTAAACCGTGATGGTGGTTATATAAAACTTAACTGTAGATTTTCAAGAATATACAGAACCAAAAACTCTGGATGTGCAGCCTTTAAGTGTATCATATAAATCTAAGTATCTCTTATTTTAATTTTATTTTGTTTCAAAAAGAGGGTATGAAATATTTTGAAGTAAAAATACTATATACAATTTTGCTAGTTATTTGTGTATCTTTTTAAAGAAGTATTACTTTTAGGGTTGGCTGGTTTACATCAGCTGTTTTTCTTTCTTTCTTTTTTTTTTAAATAACTGGTTTAAACCAAAAAAATAATAAAAAGAACGAAAAATGCGAATCGTGTGAACTTCATGGTGACGTTTCCACATATCAAACCATCTGCATTAGTTTTATTTCCTTTTCATCTTTTAATTAAGGTGTTCCATGTTCAATTCTCGGTCGAACCACAACCGTTTTTCATACGTAAATCAAGTAGCGGTTCGGATGTCACTTTAAGGGAAAGTCTTCTCCTTGATAACACCGGTATTACGTAAGGATGTTGAAATTTAATTGTATATTTCTGCTTGCCTTAATGACTGTTTTATAAAGAAGCCAGAGTTGCTTAAATATATTGATAGAAGTTGGTAAAATTTATCGATTGCCTACGTAGCTTCCAACATTAGCTTGGCTTGGACTTTCAATATCTACATATTAAATTTGTAATTTAATACCTTAGTTTTAGCGTACTGATTATGATACATTGACCTTAAATCTTACATGCAAAGCAATAACAGGATTTTTCCGTTATTGTTTTACATTTAAAATAATGACGGGATTTTCCCGATGGCTAGGGCGGGAGTTTTTCAATTTCAGAAATTTATTGACCGCACTTCTTTAAGCTTATGGGACCTCTTCCAGCATAACCACGTTGTTGCATAATAGCACCACGGCGAAACAAACTTATTTCTGTGAATATGTAATATAAACACATAAAGCAAAATATCTAAATCAAACAAACCTGGTTTAAACAAACAAACAAAACTGGTTTAAACTTCCACAAAAAAACGGGTTTCTGGCATTTTCAAAAACAACCATGGTCCTTGCCAACCCTGCTTACTTTTGTATATAAGAGGTTAAAAAAATCTTTTTATATACATTGGTTAATCCTTTGTCAGTGGAGAGCTTTTGTGAACGCGGCACTGAACCTCCGGGTTCCATAGGCCATAGAGTTAGTTAGTTAGTTAGTTAGTTAGTTAATACTTTGGAATTCATAATGTAAATATGTTGAAGTAAAATTGTTTCAAATATCTTTAGAAGTGTTATAGAGAAGCAAAACAAAGTCTGCTTTATCAATTTAAAGCACAATTTTGGAAAAAGCCCAAAATTTCTGAAGCAGAAAAGCGAAGCAGAAAAAAACGAGTTGTTTTTTTCAAAAAAGCTGTTTTTTTCCGAGCCCTTGCATCTCTAGAAGTGAGTTACATTAAGGTTGTAAGATTTAATATCAAGTTTGAAACATCGCAAGTTAAAGAAACGCATGTAATAACAAATATCATATTTGAAAATAATTTCGAATTAACCTAGCTGTGACTACATTACTTCCAAATTAAACTTGTGGAATGCACAGTATAAGCGTAGCTCAAAGAAAATAATCAAGAAGAATTGTCTTGATTCGAAGCTTGGACCATACACGTAAGAATAACTCATGTTAACCATTCACCTAACAGACAATGATGAGCAGGATTTGACACTACTTTATCATATGGTTATATCAAATTAACACAATAGTAACAAATTTTACTGCCCTAAAAAGTGTTCTGAACAAGAAGTTCATTATGCAGATTGTACCTAAGTTACAAGAGGTTTATATCCAATCAAAACGGCGCATCCACCAAGTCAACTTTTGGAATATTCCATTAAGTTAGCTTTTAACGTAGCTACAGGAAACGTATATGAATGAGTATAGAGTTCTCCGTAGCATAATGCATAAAGTCATGGTTCGATAACTACAAGGTTCGTGGTTCGAAACCCGTCTCGGAAGCTGTAGATATTTTAAATTCTTAATTCCTCAGTTCTCAAGGTCTTTCTCTCCATTCGTAGTCATCTGATGCTCTCAAAAGTGTTCTCCAACTTAATTCGACAACTGCCTAATGTGATCCTCGCAGTTCGAAACCTTCCCTTCTTCTGTTTCACAAAATCACAATTTTCGTCATAATACGAATGCTGTCCTATCATTTTTCCCCAGTGCTAAATCTGTGCATATAAATCATTCCTCTCAGTCTGCATATTTCCATCTCTCTCTCTCTCTCTCTCTCTCTCTGTCTCTCTCAATGTCGCCCAGGAACTCATATGGCTTGAGATCAAACCTTCGACTCTTGAAACCAAATGTTAGCTCTCTAGCAATGTGCTATCGTAACTCTATAGGTTTGTTGCTAAAAGCAGTGTCATTTTAGATCTTATTTGGGAGGGGGGGTGGCTCCGCCGATAAAAATTTTTCACTTTTTTATTGGTGTATTACTATACATTTGATCAAACAATATATATTTATGAAGCTCAAGGGAGGGGAAATTACACCCTCCTGTCCTGCCGAAATGACGCTCTTGGAACATTTGCTTGCAAGTACTGAAAACAAATGAAATGAATCATTGAATAACACTCATTTCTGTCAGTATATGTTCTCGAGCTGTGTGCGTGCATTAAAGAGTTTAGGAAGCACAAAACTTACTGTCGTTATTGGCAATTTCTATAGATTTCTTAGGGAGCATCTTACTAGCTTGCAGCCTTTAAAGAAGGGAAAGAATGAAGCTAAAGGTATGCTATGGGAAGATTCTGAGACTTTTTTTTTTAAATTTAGGCTTTTAAAAGATACTTCAGAACAAACGAATGAAAAAGACTGTTTTCGAGCTATAACATTGTAAACTTGATTCCTGTTTCTTTCTTCGTCTGAATGGGAAGAGTGTACTACGTCACACACACTGCCTTAGACAAGGAGAGGTCGTGGAGGGGAGGAATTGAAGTTGTATCGTACTAGAAGCAACTAATCGATTGAGACATGTATTTCTGGATGCATAAGGAAACGGGACAAGAGTTTGTTATTAATTTGGAATTATTCTAGAATTTTTGTAACAATTTATATGCTGCGAACTGCAACTCAAAGATTTCATTTCATTTCATTTTTTTTTTGTTTTTGGATCGGTTGTTCGCTTTTTCTGTAGTTATTACTCATTTTCAAGACACACAGGTGTCATTCTTAATCAAAGCTGGTTGCACAGAAAGAAATGTGTCATTGGTCCTAGGTTACGATGCATTCCTGCGGTTTTAAACAATGAGGATTCCTTATCGGGAAATCAGACACTATTCTACAGATATGTGTTACCTGGAGAAAACTTAAACCTTTCACCTTCGAGCTGGTAAAGTTTGTATTCTCCTAGTGGGATAAATATATCAAAATATGGGTTTGTTTTTCACACTTCCGTTGCTTCAGGCAGTCTGCATACGAAGGACGACAAATGTCCAGTAAGGAACTGAATGTGAAATTGAAAAAGTCTTTCTTATTCAATACTGAACAGACATTGCTCTTTATCTTGGAAGCAAGTATGGATGCGCACGAGTCAGACGTCTTGAATCTCGACTCGACTCGACTCGAATTCTAGTTGAGATTCGAATCGAGGCACAATTTGTAAAATTCGACACGAGTCAAGACAAACGTATTTCTCGACTCGAAAATTCGAGACGAGACACGAGTCGAGTCTAGACTGATCGTAAAAACCTCGACTCGACTCGAATGTCTCGAAAATCATTCTATAATTTTTAACATTATTTGGAAGGAAACATTCACTCAGAAACACTCGGCACGAGAATTTCGGAAACCGCAGGACTTGTCGGGTGTTCGAGGAATGTCTTCAACAAGTAGTGAAACCAAGGGGAAATAACGTCCAAACGTCGAGGGGTTGGGCGTCCCCAACGTCATTACAGACGTCGGACGTAGTAGGCTGGACAGACTGGTAAAACAGGACAGGCAGCGAACTGTGGCAGAACAAACATCAGATTTTAATGCTGGGCAAAGTACAAATGTGTCTGAACTAGTTTTGAAAAGTTTCCGGAAATTTTGATCCTGTTGGTAAAAAACAGCTTTTTTCTTATTTCTTTCGGGAAAATTTGGAAAAATTGAGAAGTAAAAATGTTTTTATTAGGGCAATTTTACTAGTAATGGAATCTTTTGTTTCCAACGCGTGACAAATATAAGTTCAGAAATATCAATTTTGCGAATATTAAAAAAGCACTCGAAAATAAAACTATTCCAATTATTATCTATATATTAAAATGCTAGGTTTATATGTTTGTCTCCACAGAAAAGCTTATATGTTTGTCTCCAATCCTTTCGACAATGAGATCTCGAAATCGAGAAGTGCTAGAAACGTGCCTTTTCACTGGTTGATTCCAAATTTTGTGTAAATTGTCCAGTTCCAATTGAATATTTAAAAAAAAAACATGGCCATTAGTTCTTTATTACATTTTTAGGGGTATACTGGAACTTCTGAAAATTTTTAAAAGAGTAATGCATCATACCCAACGAGTTATGTACTCCAACATCATATAGTTGTATATAAGCTTTGTATATCTCTCAGACGTTCGTGTCACGGCCAAATGACAACGTCTACACGCTAAATTTAAGAAAGGTTGGTAAATTTTAAACCGTGCCGCACAGACCTTGAAATTTATCATTACTGTCCAATATTAAGCATTGGTGAAATAAGACGAAATGCGCTGCCTACAATAAAATGGAAAATATTCTTACTGTGGTATTTATTTGAAGCTATAAGAAAATACAATATTGTGTAATGTGTATTGACTACATTGTTCAATGTGCATTATTGACCCACCTTATCCCGTCGAGGCTTCTTCGCGTCCGGAAACTTGTGCCGGTGTTCTTCCATAACTTGCAGCATGTATTGTTTTTGTTCTTCATCCTTTGTAAGTATGCAGTTGAACTCCTGCATCAACGCAACTCCCCGTTCCGCAAAGTCGTTCACAACTTTTAGCTTTTGTACGAATTCCCTACTAGCGTTATAGTCAGGTCTTGTTTTCCTATTCTTCCGGGTCGAATGCAAGAAAATCGCTTGGAATTTCCAATATTTCGAAAAAGCGACGAGATGCTTTTGTAACAAAGTTAGCGACCGTCTTTTTGCCTAAGTTTTGTAATTCTGGTTCAGCTTTGATCCTCTTCATCACATCTCCTGAGCTCTCATTCTCAGATAATGCTTGAACCATCTGTCTTTTTAACAAGACAGTTATACTGGGATCAGAGAACGCGAGAGAGACCAGTACTTCACTTAAGTACCACATGTGACGGGAGAAGGCTGTGACCGCTGCTTTAGAAATATGCTTGTCCTCATATGAAATAAGTTGCTTCAAAAGCGAGAGATAATTGGAAGGAACAGCTGCAGCAAGAGGGGCCTGGAACCATGCGCGAATGTACACTCTGACTGAAAACAAAGCGAATCTCTGCATAGCCGTGAGCTCTCTCTTATTCATAGAGAACTGAGAGCGGAAAAGACAAATTTTGATAGCGTATATGACTCTCGCCATCCACCTTGCCTGGTGGAGTGCTCCCGGCTTATAGAACCGTATCCCTCTATGAGGAGTACCTCCCAGGTATATTAATGCCAGTTCAAGCATCTCCTGGCAGTAGTCACGAGGTTGGGTGTTGATGAGCTGATTCTGGCAAAAATAAATTATGAGTTCTGTCTCATTAACTTCTTCCTCGATCGGCAGATAAGCTTCATAATTTATATTCTTCCACGCCTGCTGGAAACGTTGGAAGATTGCGATGTTGGGGCCTGATGAGTAGTTATGACATTCGGTGAAGACCGCACTTGCGATGATCTCCATGATGTGGTGTCTGCATGCTAGATGGAGTAACTCTCTGCCTAACTAATTTTCTATCAGAGTGCAAGCTCCGCTCTTTTTTCCAGTATTGCTGACGGTTGTATCGAAGCACAATCCTCGCACTTTGTCAATTAAATTCCAATCTTTCAAGCATCCCATCACTGCATTTGCCATAGCTAAGCCAAAACCTGTACCAGAAGGAATACTAGGAGCACCGAGTAACTTGTTTACTTCTCCCACAGACACAAGCACAGCAATGCGATCAATTTTATCGTAGCCAGTTACAGCTGGTAAGGTCTTTCCATCAAAGTGTACAATGAGGGAGATATCCGGGGAGAAAGATTCTTTCATAACGTCAGCTGTTATCTTGCGATTTTGCATCCTCTTCCTGCGTATTGTGCTTCGATTAAGTGCCAGTTCGTCGACGTCTTGGCCAAGGCTGGAAGAAGCAGCAGACAGAATATGGACAGCATCGCGATCACTCACTTTCGTACGGTCCAAGGCAGCTGCCAAAGCCGGTGTAACAATGGATTTTGTTCCTCGTTTCTTTCTTTTCAGTTCAGAAAGCGCTGTTCCTTTCTCCTCTTCGCCGTCTTCAGTACTGTTACTGGAGGAATCTAGTTCAGCTAAGGCGTTCAGCCCCTTACTACTTCCTTCCTCTTTCTGTTTCCTTTCTCTGAATCGTCGATACTTTTCTTCTCTTTCTTCCTTTCGATCTTCCTGGTTAGCCAACTTCTTGTCAATTCCCGCTATGTACCCTCTCCTTCCTTCCTCTCGCTGGGCCAACAGAAACTCTCTATCCTCTTCAATTCTAATCATTTGTAAGGCATTTGCGTGTGCAATATCAAAGAGATTTTCCAAATCCGCTTTAAAATCTGTTTCCATTTTTACCTGTGATGCCGATCGTCGGGATTTGCTTTTCTGAAGAGTTCTCCAATTCTCATACTCCTTCTGAACCTTATGGATTATGGATTATATTATATGATGCCATGGTGGGTATCCGAGCCATCTCCCAGAATTTCAGCACCTCGTTGACCACATAGGTGTAGGCGTCTCTCAGTATATGGCCGTCTTTTCGAATTAGAAAAAACAAAAATCGAAGGACATCGCCTTTGGAAGGAAGTTTCCTACCACCAATCGAGCAAATTGGTTTTCCGATTAGCCGAACCTCCGTATTTGTCCGCGTATTCCGCGTGCTTGGCTTGGTCCTGCTATTGGCTCCTTGGTGGCCATTTCAACATTGTATAAAAAATCACTAACTCAGCGGCCCAATCATATGTAATGTAAACGTTTATTTTACACAATTAAACCTTTTACCACTACGACAGAATTATAAGGAAACCCTTCTAATACTAAAACAAGAACAACCACTTTGCTGCCATGAGTATTACCGGTAATAGTTATTTCGGAATCACTAATGTACAGTGAGTATCACCGGCGATACTCATAAGCAACATTAGGGTATACACCCTTTTTATGTTCGGCATGCAATCACAGTTTCAGTCGTATCAAGATTGGTACCTGAACAATCTATACTACATGCAACGTGGCTGCCATACATCGTCAATTTTTTCGAAATTTCGGGATTTGCTTACCTATTATTTGCTTTGTTTTATTCTCTGCTTCTGGGCCAATGCTAACATTTTAGCGCGAAGAAACGGAGCGAACAAGTGTTTTAAGCGATGTTTTTCTGTTAATTAGGTTATAAATAACACGATTCTACGAAAGTGTCTAGTGTCCACATACCCATCTAAACCTCAGAAGGACTTCCCAATTTCAGGGTCGATGCGACACGGTTTAAAATTGTGTAAAGAAGTTAAAATTTTGTTTACTTACGTTTTTCATAAGAGAGAACATATTTAAGGGGTAAGACTCGGAATAATTTAACAACAAAAAAATTCTTGTATATAAGGACCACCCTAATATATATATAGGGGCTATAGTCCCCCCTTGGCGCTCAGGTATACACTGGATAAAATGGGCTTCGATCCTGCCTTACACGGGATAAAACGGCAAAATATGGTTTAGCCCCTCCCTTGATCATATCCTGGATCCGCCCCTATATATATATATATATATATATGGTAACTTCGGCAAATAACGCCAGTCGGGTAATAACGCCATTTAAAACTTTCCGCAGTGCTAACATGAACATCTGGTACGTAGGTTGGCCACTTACGGGTGTGTGATAAGCAGTGATTCCTGTTGTATTTACAGACAAAAGATTAGAGGCCAGCCACTCGTCAGTAGAGAGAAAGCAGTGAACAAATGTTGACGTGGCAGCCGCGGAGTAGAGGAAAATGCTCGCAAATTTTTAGTGCGTCAAACGAGGTAGGCGAATTGTTTGTGTAAAAGTAAGATTTTTCTATTACTAAAGGTATGTGTCGAAAGGCTCATACTTGCATAACAGTATGATACAAATAACATATGCAGGACCACTATTCTTGGTATAGAAAGAAGGGTCAAAACAAGACCTATTGTTTCTGGAAATAACGCCACTATCGCGTCGGGAAATAACGCCACTTCATCTAATCGCTAATCGAAACTAATACTGATGTTAAAAGTTTTTTTTTTTTTTGTCGAAGTAGCTATGAAATGTGAGACATCTGATGTTTTGTTCATTTTCTTTTCCAGATGGCAAGGAAGTATCAAAACATACGGGCCAGGTGGTATGAAAATGATTTACGTCAAGCTATCACGACCATCAAGTAGGATATGAAAACTGCAAGCGCTGCATGTGCGTTTAACATTCCTCGCAGATTCGGTAAGAATCTGGGTAAAACGAAAAGACAAGAAACCCATTCGAAAACTTGGTCACAGCTCTGTATTGTCACACGAACTGGAAAAAGAATTAAAACAGAGAATAATTCGTTTACAAACAGTTGGATTTGGTTTAACTAGAAAAAATGTTAGTGAGGCCGAGTATGGAATATATGAAGAGGTAGTGGTAGAGCCGGAAAAGACTAGTTTTATGCTTTCATAACAAGACACCCGAATATCATACGCAGAAAGGCGGAAAATTTGAGCTATGGCAAACTTATGCGTTTCAACAGAACTATAGTGAATGAACTGTATGCGCTATTGGAAAATACATTTGATGCTATGAACGTACGTGACAATCCTGAATTTGTTTACAATGCAGATGAAACTGAGCTACAACTAACGGACAACAGCAGCCTAAAAATGCTGGCATATAAAGGGAACAAGCGAGTACTTATGCCAAACATGGAAAAAAAGGTTAAAATGCGAGTGTTATTCCGTGCACCAATACATAAGGTTCAAATTGGATCCCACCAATAGTGTTATACAAGGGAAAGTATGAAAAAAATAGCTTGATGATGATCTTCCTCCAGGTAACAGCTATGGAATGACATCTAAAGGCTATGTTACAAAGGAAGAATTCAGTACATTTCTGGAACATTTTAACAGACATCGGATCCCTGGCCGAGCACTGCTTATTGTAGATTGTCATCGCAGTTATCTTGATATTACCGTTTTAAATGCTGCTGAGATCATGGATATTTAACTGCTGTACTTGCCTGCACATTGCATCCATGTATTTCAACCGCTCAACAAGAGCTTCTTCAAATCGTTAAAAGTGTACTGCTCTGAAACAGTTGACAGTTATCGACGAACACATCCCGGAAGCTACAGTTTCCAAAACTGTTTTCACAGGCATGGTTCCGTTCAGCAACATCTCAGAACACAATTTCAAGCTTCAGCGCTACAGCGCATTCTTTTAACAAAAATGCTATACTCGACGTCGCTTTTTCCAAAACTGATGTCTCAGAGCAACAGTAACCTTCACCAACACCTTCAAGCATATGACCGGCCTCCATCTCTCCTTCAACACCAGTGAGTGCCCACTCCACGAGCTTCTGCCTACACCTAAAACAAGTAGGTGAAAATCTCATCCCTGGGTGCGTTCTCTTACTGACAGAGGAGTATTAATAACACCAGACCTCTTCGCAAGAGTCCTTCCCCTTCTTCCGGCATGAAGAAACAAGCATCCTCTAGAAAGAATAAGGATGGAGACATGCTCGGTAGAGACTGTGAAGGATATTACTATGATCCTAGGTAGGGACTCTATTACGTGGATTTATTGTATTGAATGCAGGATTTGGTTTCACGAATCATGTGATTCTGGTAGCATTTTTAAATGTGGTTTGTGAACATTGTGTGACGCTGGTTGTGCTTTGTTGTCTGGCTCCGACGAGTAGTGCTCCATATTACTACAGCTGTTATGTTAAGAGGTTTGCAATCATCACAAGAGTACCAGTCAACGACATGTAGTATGACTATGAATTTTGTGTACCAGCAAAACAGGAAGCAAATTGCCAAGAACATTGTTATTTGTGTTCAAAATGTATTTCGTTGCGATTCTAACACCTTTCCGTTGTTGCAAAGCAAGTGGCGTTTTTTGCCGACACATGTGATAATAACGCCATCTCATACTCACTCCGATTCTCAGTGTATTGTGGTCGACATTGTGTGTGTAGAATGTTTGTTTTCTCATTGTATTATAGCGGAGGGTTCACTCAATTTTCGAAGTAATTTGCATGGTTCTAGATGTAAAAACACTTGAATACCATTGTATTATAAAGGAGGGTTTACTTAATTTTCGATGTAATTTGTATTGTTCTAGATGTAAAAACACTTGAATACCAGAACGATAGGTTGAATTGGTGGCGTTATTTGCCCAAGTTATCGTATATATATATATATCTGGAGGTACGCAACGGTACGGCTTAAAGGCATCTTTTTATTGAGAACGGAATATTTCCTTTTCTGTCTTAAAAATGGGTTGACAAGAAACTTAAAAAATATCAAATAGTAAATTATAGATTTATAGAAAATCAGTGTGTTTTTGTTTTCGTTTTCATTTTTTTTCTTTCTAGAGAAAGAGGTGTGAATCTTTCTTCCTTCTTGAAACCAGTTAAGAGTATTCAGGGACTAGAAATATATGGGTGCTTGTGTCTTTCGCTCGCTGGTACTTCCTTGTGCTTCCCTTTCTTCATTCCTTTTTTGCACGATAGTATAAACGATAAAGGCTCTGAACCGACCATTTTTTTTTTCTGAAAAGAATGACGTCTCACACAAAATAATCCTAACAAATTTGTCTGTCGCTAAAGTTCAATGGCCATTAGAGATGGAAAGTGGAGGGTTGAATTCCTGAAATAAATAAAGCAATAAGGCAAAAGTGGACGGTGAGCAAAAGTCAGTCTCTCTCTGTCTCTCACGCACACATACATATCCATACACGACATGGGCATTCAGTAAATGGAAATGTGCATTCAAGATGCAGATATACTTGAAAATTTTTATTCAATTATCTATATTAGCCGGTTACGAGTCTTTTGTTTTGGAAATGGGTGCAGTCCCAACTACCCTTTTTCCTCCTACCAATTTTACAATTTAGGATCGAGCTTCTTAAGGGAATTGTAGCATACCGAAGGACTACACAGATGTTATCGAAATTATTGTGCTATTGTTTCTTTGTATGCTTTGACATAAACTTGTTTAGATATCGATACCCGCTTACTTTTGTTACTTGCTGACACATTGAGAAAAACACAATTTAGTAAACCAAGTTTTGTGTCTAAAAACCTTTTTTCGCGCTGGATTACAGCCAGAAGAGATATAAGTTCCGACCATGGCGGCTCAAGAGATCCTGTGAATCTGAATATTTTGCAAGCAGCTTCGGATTCGGGGACACTAAAACGTCGGAGGAAGGATTTTCAGTAATTAAGTAATCTTTCATTTAGTTGGTTGTGTGTTTTGTTGTGTGGCGTGGCAAAAAAGAAATCTCTAATATTTCCGAATTATGAACATCTTAATTGAATCTTAAACATATAAATGTGTAGTGTGTACAGAAACGTCGAGTAGTTACCTCCAGATATTGCAAAAAAATATAGTTGCTTTATTAAAATTGCCAAGGACCGTGTGAGTACATTTCTTATTTTATGAACCATGTTTTAAAATATTATGCTGACTTTTCGTAATTTACATTGCTGTCTGGAATAGGCTTTAAAACGTAGATATTTCAACAGGGACGTACGCAGGAGATGGGATTTGGAAATCCGGACCCCTAAAAACCCCGATTTTTGAGCAACTTTAGTCTAATTCTAGAGGCGAGTTTTCAAATTTCAATATAATTTATCCTCAATTGAATTTGAACCCCCCCCAAATACCTTTGACCCTTTCGAAATAAATTCCTGCGTATGTGCTTAAATTTCAATTATCTTTTATGAAAATGCTGTTCTATTCAAAACTGTAGGGTTTCAAGTCTGAACAATGGGACCTAATTGTGCTCATTATATTATTATTATTATTATTATTTAATTATTATTATTATTATGGATAGCCTGAATGGTATACAACCAACTTTTCAAAGTTTTAACCATTGTGAACGTGAGGTCCAACGTATAGCCTCCCACTTCACGCTCAGGTATACACAGAAAAGATGGGATTCAATCCTGCTTTAGACTGGATAAAACGGCAAACTTTGGTTTAGTCCCTCCCTTGATCATATCCTGGATCCGCCACTATATATATATATATATATATATATATATATATATATATATATATAAATGATCGAAAATGGCCGTCAAATGCGTGCTTTTCGGGGTCGCTGAGATGAACAGAATATGCAGTTTAAACCCACAAATTCAGACCCATTATTACTTCTAAGGAGGGACGGGAACATGTAAAGGTAATGAAACATTACCGACATTAGTGTCGAATTCATAGTTTTGGGGCTCCATAAGTTCATTGGTGAGAATTTTGGTGCCCTTTATGCCCAAAATGAAACGTATTCTCCGCGTGCGAAGAACGGTATTCTTCTAGTCTGTAATAATAACGAACGGAAATTTCACATAATCAACTATTTAATATATTTCTCGCTGCTCAAATTTACTCACTTGTGTCGTATATGTGTGTATGTGTAAATAAGATCATATCTCTTTTTGAGTTATTCGAAAAATATACAAAGAATAAAGACAGATTTTACCAGAAATCAGGAAACTAAAAAGTAGAATTAAAACCTGTTGCTTTAAGTACTTTTCCCGTTACCAAAATACATTGTGTATATGCTGCAAACATATTACAGCAAGTAAGATTACTAGCACCAGACGAAGAAATAGTCTTTTAAATTATATTTCCGGCTTTTGATAATATTTCCGAACAAATGAATTCTTAATAATGGGTTCAAAATTTTCGCAAATTTTACCGACCTCGATAAAATTTTGAACATAGATGATGTTCGGGATGATTTTTATTATTTCGTTTTGTAGGTGCTACTTGAGGGAAGGGGAAAATGATAGATATTAGTTCCGAATCCATGATTTTCGGGTTCGCTGAAATGAACAGTGACACTTCCGATGCCGTTTAAATCCAAATTCAGACCCATTAGTACTCTAGGGGGGGGGTTGGTGACATGTAAAGATAATTGATCATTCATATGGGCACGCATGTGTCTAGTGGAGGTGGATCAAGGCACCATGACGGTCGAGGCGTATCTTACACTGCTTGCAAACTACATACACCACTTAATGACGACCATGTTTCCCAACGGTATTGGCATTTTTCGACAAGACAATGCACCATGCCATAAAGCCAGGGGAATGCTGGCCCTCCAACTCGATGGGTCTGAACCCAATCGAACACATCTGGGATGTTATTCAACGTGACGCCAGGGCGCATCGCCCCCTTCAACGGAATTTATGGGAATTAGGTGACCTGTGTGTGCACATGTGGTGCAAACTCTCTCCAGCGACGTACCAAGGATCATTGTGTCCACGCCAAGACGCGTCGCCGTTGTTATCCGTGCCAAAGGTAGACATACTGACAATTATGTAGATAGCCTTACCTCTTTAAACCTGCTGAAGTCACCCAATGAATTGTTTAATAGTGATTTATATTTAGAGGTTATCTTCTCTTAGGAAAGAAAAACAATTGTATGTCAGTGGCACCATTTAGGGAGAGCCGGGGGAAATTTGCCTCTGAGTTTGAGAAATATATTTACCTTAATCAATTTTCTACGAAAATACTAGTTAGAAAAGTGAAAACTCTTATGTCGGTGGAGGTCTTAACTGTCAAACAGTAGTACCGCTAGAATTTCTTTGTTTTTTTTTGTTTTTTTTTTGGGGGGGGGCTGAGACTCTTTTAGGCCAAAGCATCCAGCAACTCTGAAATTTCATTTAGTATTTTTGAGTCATGTCCAACCAAGGACACAGTGAAATTCTCTTGCTGTGGAGGCAACAGAATATTGTTGTTCTATGATTCCAAATTTTTTGGGGTATCTTAGTCATGTTTATTTGTTTTATCTTTATTATTACAGAAATGCGCATTCTAATTTTTCAGGAATTCATTAAGATACACACACGCCATTTTGTTCTGCTTTTAAAAGGCATTGTTTCTCAAACTACTTTATGGGAAGCTTTTTTCATCAATGTTTTTATTTTTATTTTCGACTTCTGATCTCCCCAAAACAGTGCAATACTATGATAAGGTTTAAAAATAGTCAATATTAAACAGCATATAAAATTATGCATAGTAAAACTAATTTTTAACAGTAACATTTTTTTGATTTGAAATTTGGAGTGGCTTCGAAGACATTTAGAGGGTTTGAGCCCCGTCAAATAAGGCCTAGTGACGCCATGTTGTCGAAAGTAAGTGAACGGCTAGCGTTGCAGAGTAACTTTGTACCATAGTTCTTTTTTAATTATTTGATTTAAATTCAGTTAGCGTCTCGTTCAGCAGCTTGGCTATATGATATACGGACCTACATCATAACGTGGAATCCAAACCATATGAGCTCCCGCCGGGAATCAAACCTGGATAATAGTCAGGGGCATAATTAGGTTGTAAATCATGACAGAGTTGAAATAGGAGAATGGGGAGATGGAACAGTAAAAAATGATCCATTGAAATGTTTTGATGTTGAGAATTCAGTTTTCGATATAGAGATCGTCTGTAATTAAACTATGAAATATTAGTTGCCACCAGAGATGGGCATTTTTGCTAACCCTCACTCACCCTCACCCTCAATTGACTCCCTCACCCTCACCCTAAGTTGACTCCCTCAGTCACCCTCAGCCACCCTCACCCTCAGTCGACTCCCTTACCCTCACCCTCAGCCACCCTCACCCTCAGTTGACTCTCTCACAGTCACCGTCAGCCACCTCACCTCAATCGACATCTTCACCCTCATCCTCAGCCACCCTCACCCTCAATCGACTCCCTCACCCTCAGGCACCCTCACCCTCAATCGACTCCGTCACCTTCACCTTCAGACCCCTCACCCTCAGACACCCTCGCCCTCAATCGACTCCCTCACCCTCAATCGACTTCCTCACCCTCAATCGACTCCCTCACCCTCAATCGACTTCCTCACCCTCAGCCACCCTCTATCAACTCCCTCACACTCACAGTTTCTTTCATGTACTAAATAAACAATAAGTAAGGGTTAATATGATTCTCATTCAAATGATTAAAATTTATATATTGTAATACACCTAGATATACATTATACAGGGTGCGGCACGTAAAACCGGCCCGTCGTAATATTCTGGTATATTGTGTTTTTGGCAACACTTAAATAATCTACCTTCCAACCAAGAGATTGCGTGTCGAGGTCGGGTCGACTTACGTGGCCTGCACCAGTCACGTGCAGCCGCAGCCAGTGAAACTTGTCGAAACCAGTTTAGAAAAAGGCCTCGCTGTGTTAAGCCGGGTGAGTGTCAGTGTGTGATAATGCCGTATTCGATACCCGAGCGTGTTGCCATTGTTGAAAGGTTTATTCTCACTGGATCTTTTGTGAAAACAAAGAATTTGTTTCGGGAGAAATTTCCAGGACGTTCTGTGCCAGCAAAAAGCACCATTCAGGAATTGATTGAAAAATGGCGGCGTACAGGATCGGTTCAAAATGCTCCCAGGAACAGACGACCATCTGTCTGCACACCTGAATTAAAGATGCAAGTGGAGGAGATAATGACAAGAAGTCCTCGAAAGTCAACCAGGAGATTGAGTCAACAGGTTCATGCGAGTGAGAGAAGTTGCAGACGTGTTTTAAGGGGACTGAAGTTAAAACCGTACCAGGTAAGTGTTGTGCAAGAACTGAAGGAGCCTGACCTGCAGAAGAGGGTGCATTTCTGTTCATGGCTGTTGAGCAATGTTGCCAGTGGTTTCTTGGATCCACTAATGAAGTGGATAATGAGTGACGAGGCGTGGTTCCACCTGTCTGGGTACGTAAATTCTCAAAACAACCGGTATTGGTCGACAGAAACTCCACACGCAATCCACCAGGTAACCTTGCATGATGAGAAGATTGGTGTTTGGTGTGCCATTTCCGCCACACGCGTTATTGGGCCCATATTCTTTGAGACGACAGTGAACAGTGACGTGTATATGGGAATCCTGGAGGAGTTTTATACACACTTGACCGAAGAGGAGCGTCAGTTATGTTACTTTCAGCAGGACGGTGCAACATGCCACACATCAGCTGCATCATTGTCCCTTGTGCATGAGATGTTTACACCAGAGAGGACAATCAGCAAAGGCTTGTGGCCTCCTCGGTCACCAGACTTGTCCACGTGTGACTTTTACTTAAGGGGACTGTTAAAGGGAAGAGTATACGAAACAAATCCACACACAATTGAAGAACTCAAGACCAGGATCCAGGATGTCACCAATAGCATTACAACACAAGAACTGACAAGGATATATATGAATCTCCTCAATCGTGCTCACATGTGTGTTGAAGTGGGCGGAGGACACTTTCAGCACCTGCTGTGAAGGCTGTTGTGAAGGTGAGTAGTCATATTCAATACATTACATTTCATTTATGTGTTGTAGTTAATCATATTTAATACATTACATTTAATTTTATGTGTTCACTTTACGGGCCGGTTTTACGTGCCGCACCCTGTACCTACTGTATAATATTATTTATATTTCATATACTTGTATATATATATATATATATATAATAGAAAGCCATTTTGCACTAGGATCGCTCGCGCTCGGGTTCACCAAGACAAGAAAGAACATCAAAGGGTCGCGGACATAAGCTCACTGGACATAAGCTCACCGACAATAAGCTCACCGGGCATAAGCTCACCTTTGTTAATGCAAAAACGGACAAAAGCTCCCCGGACATAAGCTCACCACTAATAATATAATTATATTATAAGATAATTAATGCAATAAAGAATACAATACTGATAACTAACTACATTTATATGTTAACTAATTTAATTACAAGGGAAAATAGACCTGAATAAAATAAAAGAAACAACTGAAAAATGGCAAACAGAAAATATGACAAAATTGAAAACCAGATTTTGAATGTTAATATTAAGTAGATTTTGAATATAAAAATATAAATTGAAAACGGATTTGGACAAAGAAAGAGTACTGCTTTCTTTTACTGAAGAAAGTAATCCAACCCTCTCCTCTATGCTGAAACTTTCGGTGCAGGAAATTTTGCAGCACAGAAATATTGGTAAATGAAATTTTGGCGAAAGGGTCTCTCCTTGTTATATTCTTTTTTTTTTTTTTACTATGGCTGAAAACAAACTCACAAATATTTCATTTTCCTTTAGAAAAAAATGAAATGAAATCTTTTAAATTTTACGTCCCACGTTTATGGTGGCTAGGCTAAAGAAGACGGATGCATAACGAATGAAATGGTGGAATGAAGAAAGTGGGAGAACCCCGAGGATACCCACGCACAAGGTAGTTGACCACCACAAAGTTTATTTGGCGGGGACTGGAATGGAACCCGGAACCGAAGCACCAAAGGTGAAAGCTCTACCACTGAGCTACCGCTCTCCCATTTACAAAAACGCATGATGGGTATGAAGAGGTATTAAAATCTAGACTTTGACTAGTAGTAGGCCTAATTCAGTACAAAATAGAGCTACTAATGCTATATATCAGTTGTCAGATATCAGAATAAAATAATAAGGATGTTGTAGGGTTTAATGTGTTAAACCTGGGTTGACTTTGAGGAACTTGTAATAAAATGCTCCAGATATTTAAATCTGGGCTATGGCTACTAGTAGACCTACCTTCTCAATAGAAAGTCATATAGGAGTTATCACACATCAGAATAAAATATTAAGAATGTTGCAGAGTTCAAGTCTTAAGGCTGTTATTATACTTGCAGACCAATACTAATCAAATGAACCTCTTTTTTATTTTATTTATTAAGAACAAAACAACAACTTATGAACCAAAAGAAAAACCTTTGTGTTAGTAAATAAGAAAGAGATTTCTTTGAGTGTTAGGCTGCAAACACGACGACAGCACTAAGAACCAAGGCCTAAATACATCTGAGTATGATGAATTCGTTAAAAAAAAATTCACAAACCAGCATCACGAATCCCGTTAAGTAAACAAATTCTATTATGTAAGTATGCATGCCTAATCATGAAAATATTTTAATGCAGTAAAATTGATTGGATTGTCCGCCATATAAGAAAAAATTTGGTTCCAAAATTTCCAGGGCAAAAATTACGCCTACTGTCGCCCATGATTAACACATTAAACTTGCAACATCCCTATCTTATTCTGATATTTGATAACTGCTATACAACATTAGTAGCTCTGTTTTCTACTGAATTCTTAGGCCTATTTGTAATTGTAGTCAATGTCTAGATTTTAATATCCAGGGTAGTTTGTTACAAGTTCCTCCAGGTCTGTCCACGTTTAATACAACGCAACTCCCCAACGTCCTTATTATTATTATTATTATTATTATTATTATTATTATTATTATTATTATTATTATTATTATTATTAAATAGTTACATATTAAAAATATATCGTATTTGAGATAAGAGATGAAAGTTTCCAGTAATTCTATCACAGAAATACATATCATATAGGAAATTTTGTCACGGTTATTTTTTATCTTTCTTGAACTAAGTACAGGCAAAGTAAATGACTTAAACAGTTTACGCAATTTAATCAAACTTGGAAAACAATTCGGTTGGTGTTGAACTCTGCAAAATTTAAGTTTCGGGTACTCGACGCACGAGCAAATACAAGAAAATAGTGCCAGCTTCAGCAAATGTTAAAAGCAAAGGCAACGTGGGGAACTAATGGGCTTATATATCAATATTTACAAATATTAAGTTTCGCCAATATCAAAATTTCAGAACAGAAAATTGCAAACAAATATGAGAAGATATGCCAATCCGTTCATTTTCCCGCAAAGTAGACGAAAATTTGCATCGTTCTTGTACCGTTCTCCGAGCCCAAACTCTTGGACCTTCCTCCACGTCAACTGAGTCATGTGAAAACAGTGATCTTTTTTAGAAGCTATTGAAAGAAGAATGTTATATTTCAACTCTGATTAAACATTGGCGAATTGTTATTGGATATATATGTGAAGAAAACAAATTTATATAAAGGAAGAAAAACATAAATATTTCTAACCGTTTCCTTTAAATATAGCCTTATGGAACTATTCAGAAGTGAAACATGGAAGGTGGACGGAAACTTTTCAATGGCTCCTTAAAAAAATCACGCAGGCCCTATATGTTATTTGGGGTGAGACTTCCTTTACTAGGTGTATGCCTTAATGCAGAACAAGACGCAAAATTCACATGAAGAACTGTTTCGTGCGGTGGTGCATCAGTGCAGTAAATTCAGTGAATACCCGGACCCTGTAACTGTGGTTATGGATTTCGAGATAGCGGAAATGCAGACTGTAAAAGCAACTTTCGGAAACTTAACTCGTGTACAGCATTGCTTTCTTCACCTGACTCACTCAACGTGGGGAAAGGTCCAGGAGATTGGATTGGTGATGGGCATTTTTGCTAACCCTCACTCACCCTCAATCAATTCCCTCACCCTTACCCTCATTCACCCTCACCCTCAGTTGACTCATTCCGCCTCACCCTCAGCTACCCTCCCCCTCAGTTGACTACCTCACCCTCACCCTCAGTTGATTCCCTCATATTCGCCCTCAGCCACCCTCACCCTCAGTCGACTCCTTCACCCTCACCCTCAGCCACCCTCACCCTTAATTGACAATTTCACTCTCACCCTCAGCCACCTTCACCCTGAATCGACACCTTCACCCTCACCCTCAGTTGATTCCCTCATACTCGCCCTCTGACACCCTCACCGTCAATCGAATCCCTCACCCTCACCCTCAGTTGACCCCCTCACCCTCAGCCAACCTCACCCTCAATAGACTCTTTCACCCTCACCCTCATCTACCGAAATGAGGGTGAGGGCGGCCCTCTTGAGGGCAAAAATGAGTGAGGGTGCCCATCTCTGGCTGCCACTAACCAGCGGTTCATTTCCTCTCAACCTTGCATTCCCAAACTGACTTCGAATTCACACTCACTCGACCTCACGATCACAAGCAGAATTGGACTTCGCGACTCAACCGATGTATCCTCGCGCTCACGATGGGGAAACGAATTCAAATTTACTCGACCTCCTGTTCAGTCTCCAGTAAGGACCTCACGCTCTGGATGGAGAAACATATTCGAAGTCAATGGGTCTTACCTTCACTCTCCATTCAGGACTTCGGTCTCACTCGACCTCGAGTTGACGATGGGGAAACAAATTCGAACTCACTTGACCTCACCCTCCACTCAGAACTTCACGCTCACTGGACCTCACACTTACATCACTTCAACATCACTCTCACATTAACAGTCTGACCTCAAGCTCACTCGGCTCAAATGTTCTGCTCCGTTCGATATCATGCTCACACCATTATTTCGAACTCACGCTCACAATATTCAAACTCACTCTTACACCATCGTTCAAACTCACGCTCACTCAACTTCACGCGCACACTCAACTTTTGTTTCATGGTCTTAGGGTTAGCCTCCCTAGTTTGAAAACCAGTGGAGTATTGGATCTGTTAAAAATTACACTTCGAGGATGCACACTTGAAGTTTACAAATGGAGTGCAGACAAAATAGTGTACACTTCGTCAAATTAGCTTTTTATCCACACTTGTTTACAGCGCCTCATCGTGGTTGAATATGGAACATTGATAACAAAGGAAAGGAAATTTTCGAGTACTAGAAAAAACTAACATGCTTTTTGTTTTTTCGATGAATGACTTTCCAGTTATATTAAAGATAGATATATATCGTTCAGATTGACAATATAGGGTAACGATAAAATGACTTAAGAGTTTCTTTCATGTATGCCAAGAGCTTCAGCTTTGCCGTATCTTTAAATATTTATCAGCATAAAAAACAGTAAACTATTGGCTATGTTCTATTTTATTAGGCATGCTTGCGCGACTGAATATTTATTAATCCCCCGGAAAAAAAGTAGCACTGGTGGTTAGGGCGCTGATGACGCTGTTGCGAAGGAGCTTAGGAATTTTATTGCACGTGAAAGTAGGCAATTTGCAAGAGCGTTAAGACACCGAAAGTACTGAGGGGAGCGCTATTTACAATAATGTTGCTCAAAACTACTTTGGGAGAGAGTTCATATTGAGTATAATTCCTTTATGTACGGTAGAAACACAACAATGACACTATAATTGTCGTCGTTCTACTGTATCGTAAAACAGATCTAATTTGTAATTTGTAAAAGGAATACAAAATAAATCAGAAAAGAGTAAAAAGGAAATAAAGATACGCGATTATTCTAAATTTAATTTTACATTGCATAGAAACGATTTCTTTCGCGTCTCATGCAATTAGCTTTCAATCATTCAACATTAGCCGGAAGCAAACATGCAGATAGAGCAGAATAGAAAAAAAACACACAACGAAACTGCAGACATAGGATGGAAACACACTGAAGAGAACGTTCTCATCACAGGCAATTGATTTGCTGAGATAGGGACGCCAGATCCTTCGAACAACGCCGAGCGAACTTACAAATAGAAGCAAGGACTTGTAATACTAAGCCTTTTTCCTCGGTATTTCAAACTCGCAACACCTCTGTGCGCGAGCTACTCCGCTTTGTGTTATTTTGTTATCCAAACATATATGAATCTGAAGAAGAAAATACCTAAAATGATAAAAGGACTATCATAGACTTTTAGGGTACTTCAGATCCTTAGAAGACACCCTCGTGGTCCTCCCAAAAGAGGGAAAATCATCGAAAACTTCGTCCATACCCAAAAGAAGGAAGAGATAATTGCCTAGCAGTCTACGATGCTGGAGTCCAGATTCATAAGTGGTCGTCGCCCAGAGTTAACCTACAATCAATCTAGATGCTTGATGGACTAAAAACCTTCCCACTTCATTTTTCGGACTAGTGTCACTTAACAACCTTCAGGAACTGTGTATTAGTGAAGTGCTAGTGTGTGTTAATACAGACTACTACGAACTGGAATGGTTGGAACCAAAGCCGTAAGTAGTATTCATTTATTGGCAAATCCGAGTCAGTTGCAGTTTCTATACATACATTCTCCATCCTGCTCTCATATCTGAATGTTTCCTTTTAGGCTGTGTTGTTTCCAATCCAACACCAACCCAAAAATCTATCGGGAATTAAATTTCAAATTAGATTCGTTTTAAGAAAAAAAGACACTCGCATTAAAGCCTCACACATTGCCTTTGCTGTGAATGAATATTTCCTTTCTGCTCGCACATTTCCTCCTCGAAACTGTGTACCTTTTCATTCACCCATAATGCTCTCCCAATAACTTAAAAATGAAGATACGTTCTAGGTTGAAGGTACGGAAACCTCATCTAGACAAGAACGTTTAATGTGCGCTGTGCCCTGAGACCAGGTAAGACTCAGGAGCATATGCACACAACGTGGTGCCGAAACCCGACTTACACGAACCGTGGTGCCGAAACCCGGTCTATATCCAGCGTGGTGCCGAAACCCGCTCGTACACTTGTGGCCGCTGGCTCACAACGTGGTGCCGAAACCTGCTCGTACACTTGTGGCCGCTGGCTCACAACGTGGTGCCGAAACCCGCTCGTACACTTGTGGCCGCTGGCTCACAACGTGGTGCCGAAACCCGTTCGCACACTTGAGGCCGCTGGCTCACATCGTGATCCCGAAACCCGGTCTACTCACAACGTGATGCCTAAACCCGATTTACACGAACCGTGGTGCCGACAACCTCTCTTCTACCGCTAGGAATTGAACCCGTGGTCCTTCACTCACAACGTGGTGCCGCACCCCGCTCGTACCCTTGTGGCCCCAGGCTCACAACGTATTGCCCGAAACCCGCTTTTCCCGTGGTGGTCCTGCGGACAAACAACGTGATGCTGAACCCGATTTATCCACAACGTGGTACCCGTGCTTTGTATGCACCTTACTTTTGTAATGCCATTCGTACCTAGGGTCTTTAGTATACTTTTACGGCTCTTCGCCTTTACGGATTTTCGACTTGTTTATGGCTGAACATCAGAGTGTTTCTTTTACTAGAACGACGCACTCCCAATGCTCTTGGATTTTGTGGCCGCGGTTCCCCGTTCATTCCCCGCCAGGGCACGAGTCCGAACCCGCTCAACTTTTTGGTCGTTGTCGCCCTTACGCCCTAAACGTGGTTTTGTGCGAGGTTCTGATACTTCGTTATCATGCCCCCCCTGGATCCCCTTTTCTTGGCCGCACTAGCTTTTCTATGGATAACTCGTCTCGAGTTCGACGTCCGCGTACATACTATTTTTGTGGTGTCTGTACTTCTTCAGGTTTTCACTGAACTAAGGACCATGTTTAATACGTTATCCGTAGACAGACCATTATAGTTAGCGTAAGTTTTATCGCGATTGTTTACTATGCCATATTCATGCTGTCTAACCCATATCCTGCAATTCTCTCGTTTTGTCCTGTCAGCTTCAGCTGAGTTACGTGCAGACGCATAGACTTTTACTTGCTTTAGGTGAATAACCTTCTTATCATCATGAAGCATGTCATCTTGCTTGTTTGTGTAATTGTCTTCATAGTTAGTACTGGTAGTTCTTTCTCAATCCCGCTGTCCGCGCAGTATTCATTCCCATCTCTTGGAACAGTGTTTCAATCCCAGGGCTTGGCCCTTCTTTATTCGAACACCTATTTTGTACCTGTTCGTATCCATTTGGATTTTGGCTTCCACACTTATCGATTATCTGGTTGCCCCACTTGGAATAGACATTTGTCGTCTCATAGAGAAACGGATCGGGAATTTCGTGACAGGATTATTTCTCAAATCCCTTGTCATTTTCAACTCGCGGAAAAACAAGACGCCTTAACTTCTTCCACTCGTCGTCCGAAAAGGGCTGTTCTTCCCTTTTGACTTGGTATTACCACCTTGGGACTATCGTCGTACAATACTTACCAAATACACAAGATTAATGGTGTGGTCAACTCCTTAGAAAAACATGATCAAATTTTAGCGTCGGAAATAGACTCTCTTAAACGTACGCTTCACAGGGAGATTTCTATCATGCATGTTAGACGGACTTTGGCCGGTATTCAGTCTTCGTTAGGAGCCTTGTATTGTCATCTTGCGAATACAGAAGGCTTCCTTATTGCTAATTTGACTCATGTCTTGACTAGGGAAGACATACTTCGTATGTTTGAAGACATATATGCCAATCGTTTAACTATGCATTTGTTGCCATCCCATGTTGCTCGCCAATACATACAGGGAAACAAACAATTACGTGATACTGTATACCTTTCGGACATAGGTTTGTTTTACTCCGTTACGAAGGTCTCCTTATTACAATATTCCCTTGACCATGATGTAATTACCATTCTATTGGAGATCCCTCTCGTATCCCACACGGATATAGCTCACCTCTATTCCATTGTTCATACCGGAGTTTTATCTGGAAACACGTTAACATCTCTAGTTTTACCACCATTTGTTTACCTGCATAACACCCATTTTTATACTGTAAATATGGCCCATTGTCAATGGCATAGTCATATCTTCCTTTGTCGGATTGATGTCGTCTCTCCGGAACATCCTTCGCTTTGTATTAATGGTTTATTGTTGTCCGACTCTACATCCAATTGTGAATTTCGTTCCGTTCATACTTCGGAGAAATTTGTGTATCGCTATACCTTGGCTGGTTTGTTATTTACATCTCTGTTGGATGTACACATTATTAAACGCTCTCACAATAGACCGTTTTATACGAACATGTCAGCAATGCACGGTTTGACCCGATTTCTCCCTTATGACAATTTTACTACCCTTATGGCTGGTTCCTTTCTTTTAGAATCGAGAACCCCCTTGGACGTTAATCATACCGTCGTTCCTGTTGTAATGCCGACTTTCAACTTTTCCGCTAATTTTGACGAGTTTACAGTGAAATTGGATATTTTGAGTGACGAACTTAGTAACTTGTCAGTTAATAGTCAATTACCAACTTGGTCCAACTCTACGATCGTTACTTATCCCGCTTTATCATTGGCATTCATTTTCATAGCCATTTTAGCAGGTTTGTTGGTCTATGCATTTATTCGCATTCGTTCCATCACTGTCGACCTTCTTCAAGTTATGAAGACTTATAATGAATCACATCCTATGGCGGAATCGCGCGATGTAGAAGCGCAATAATATCTTTCAGAATGTTCATAACCGTTCCTCCTAAATTCCCCCTTTTTCTTATTGGCTTCGTAAGACTTGATTCTGTGGTGAATAGATAACCCTTCTTTGGTACCACAATGCTAGCCCACACTGTTCCTTCAGTTTTGGAGGTGAACCTTGGATTTCCCACCCATTGTGGCGTTCCAAAACCGCTCCCGCTTGCCAAGCCAGGTTCCATTTCGAGTGTTCTCTCTTACCCACATTCGTAGTCTTTCTTAGGTTTGGTCTGGTTTTCTTCGTAAGGACATGGCGGTTATTCGAATAGGTTCTTAATTCCGTTCTCTACAGGTTCAGCTGAAAACATTTCCATGAGAGGTTAACATACTTTGTTCAACGACATGGCCGGTTATTTTTGTCTTTAAATCATCTCTAGTTGTACACTTTCGAATGCTTGGTCATTCTCGTGTAGGGTGATTTTCTTTAGACAATTCTTATACCAGGTTCAGCTCGTGGATTTTTCGGAGGTTTTCCTACTCGTAGGTTATACGACATGACCGTAGGGAATTTACCATTTCGATTATAACACGTTCAGCCACGTTGGTATGGAGGTACATCGTTCACATTTCGTAGTGAGGGTATTCAGGCTTACTCTTGGTTGTTCCTCTTTTCAAATACATTGTGGAAGTTACGAATCTCTTCAGATCATACGCCTATTTCGAAACTCATTTCGATTAATTTTTGTTTTCGCGTTCATTTTCAATTCTTCCGATTTTTTGATTGTTCCGACTGACGTTTTTTTTGAACATTTCGAAATTTACTAGTTCCTTCAGTACACCGTACTTTTGCCACTGTTTCGAATTTGTTCTTTTCTTTGAGTTTTGTTACTTTGTTTACTTCGAATCACATCATACGCCGTAATCTGTGATCCATTTTTTAACCCATTTTTTTTGATCGGTTATGTGCCCCCTTTCTTTATGCGATTCCCCACCTCCTAGGTCGTTTATGTCATCTTTGCGAATCCATTTTTTCGTTATTTTGTTCAGTAACCTGCTTTTATACTTCGTGTTTGGAAGACTTTGGACTATTCAAAATTTGCATTTGGGATATAAATTTCAGAGTGCGCTTAGGTTGCCTTGATGGTACCGTGTACGATTTATTCCCCCTTTTGATGTATACCACGCGTGCCCTTTGTCCGCTTTGTATACACTTATACAATTTGTTTTGCTCTCCGTTGTCTTCCTTTCCCGAATTGTTTAGTAATTATCCCATGTGGGAATGACATAGGCACTTGCATTGTATTCTCTGGTAGGAGCAAACTGATCATGTATAGAGGTTCCATTCTCATACTTCAGTTTACTTCGTAAATATATATGTTGTCAGGTTCTTTTCCGTACCTTTCAGCATCCAGATGAATCTTACATGTCATCCTCGTGAGCACTTTAAATAGGAATGACATGGTGATCAGTCTTACTCAAATGCGCGCATCCTTTTGTTAGTACGTATGTGAGTCCTACTATGGCATTACCGAACACACCTCTAGACTGTATCACGCAAACCGGAAACTCAACTGTGCGAATGTTTGTTTGTGTATTTCTCGTTTCCTCTCCTTTTGTGCACATCCCCGTTTGCCTATCGGGCTGATCCTGTAGTCAGACCTTTCTTTCTTCTCCTTTGAGAGACCGGAATACGCAACCCTACATATCCGCCAGTTTTGCGAAAAAAACAGGCATATGCATAACGTAAAAAGGGTGTTAGACACACTCAGTAGTCAATGCACGCCATACAGTAACCTTCCCAATCCCAATCGACGTCACCGACTTTTGACAAGTCAAACAAGTATGTTGGGAACGCAGTAGTTTCACGACACGTTAACTGGAATATTAACCCCTGGTATTTTGAACATACCTACGCAGTCTTCTAGTTTTCGTTGCCAGTAACTTTAGTTTAAGTTAGGTTAGTTTACAGGGATCGCACCTTCCCGCTAGTCATTTGCTCATGTCATTCTGCTCTGCTTCCACATGTGGATACTCGGACGTACTCGGTGAACTTTGTAGATCCTCGTTCTGTTGTGTTTACGTTGTTCCAGTTCTGGAATTCCGCGGATACATTTGAGTCTGTTTCTGTTGGATACGGATACTCTTTCCATAAGGATTTTTGTTTGTATCCTTACCTTTTGTTTCCGTTCCGTGTGAATAAGCTTACTCGTCTGTGGTCGTTTCCATTCAGACTCGCTGTCCAATTTGCTATTCTTAGGATTTTGGTTCTTTTGTAAGCATATTCACCAGAAACTCCTATTATATATATATATATATATATATATATATATATATATATATATATATATTGGCCGGCTTTTAGATAAATACTTAAGTCTCACACGGTGCCGACTCAAATAGGTAATCTGCCGTTTTCTGCGAACCCTACTTGGATTTTCCATAACCCTTTTAATGTTTTACGTTTGTTGACGCTATTTAGCGTATTAATTTTTACTTGTTGTTTAGGTTATGATAGGAAAATCGATTCCAAGTTTACGCGTTGTTTATTTACATATACGTTTTAATACTCTTCGTATACGGGAGACTAAAACGTTTGTTACTTTCTGCGTTTTATTTGTTTTAGATTTCCTTGGAATCCTTCCCTTCCCCTATCCTTATAATAGGGCTTTAAGGAAACATTTATTTACGCTATATATATGCTTAATTTGTAGCAGCGCATGCTTATCACAGGAAGTTGATTAGATACCCATGTGTGATGATCTGTTTGCTGTTGTCCACACACACATGTATCGCATCATTTTCTCTCCATGCAGCACTACCGTGCTCCTCCTCTCTTGTATGCAGCGCATGCACATTTGTTTATCTTGTCATATGTTGCCCTTGACACAGTGACGGAGTGGAAACATCTTAGCATTTAAATCCCTCCTCTCCTTATAAGAAACTGTAATATGATTTTGAGGATTCTTGTCTTTAAATGATTACTATTAAGAGATATGTTAGTTCCTCAACCAGACATTGACTCTACTTAATAGAGACTTCATTTTCAGTGCTACAGTAATATACAAAATGACATTGACATTTTGCAATTAACAAGGAATTACTTTTACTCCATTTGTGTAGGATTCGTGTTTTAAGTGTGTTCATGAAACACCGGACTATAGAAGCGAATATGATTTCACTTTATTTACATGTTCTTTTAGTTTGATTGATTTTAAACTCATTTTGCATTTTATTTTAGTTGGTTATATTCATTATCCATAACTACGTAGTGCTTGCTGAGAATTTAAGTATGTGCTCATATAATTTTCATTTCAGGTACATTGATTTAATTTTTGTCGTACCTTTCGCATATATTTTATGTTCATTTCATGTTTAATTTTCAATTTACTTTGATTATTGAATGATACATACATTATGCAATTTTAGGAAATCATTTCCAGATTCATGCATTATAATTTTATGCGATTTTCATTATTTTCATTACTTTGAGCTTTGATTTTATATTCAATAGTTGCATTTATGTTTTGCTTTTGATTATTGTATGTTTATGTCATAGTTCGCCTTGCACTCAATTTACGTGTTTACAACCTGAATGATATACAGGGCTTTCCATTTTAATTCGCCCTTATTTTGGTTTTAATTTTCACATATATATATATATGTTTCACTTTTGTTTCAACTTCAAGTTTCATTCACTTTGTTATGTTTCAGAAACTCATTTTTTTCGTTTTACTCCGTATTGCATATTTTCAAGTTTTCAATTTTGTATTTGAGAAAATTGCAACTTCGCGGAGGGAGCGTAAAACAGATCTAATTTGTAATTTGTAAAAGGAATACAAAATAAATCAGAAAAGAGTAAAAAGGAAATAAAGATACGCGATTATTCTAAATTTAATTTTACATTGCATAGAAACGATTTCTTTCGCGTCTCATGCAATTAGCTTTCAATCATTCAACATTAGCCGGAAGCAAACATGCAGATAGAGCAGAATAGAAAAAAAACACACAACGAAACTGCAGACATAGGATGGAAACACACTGAAGAGAACGTTCTCATCACAGGCAATTGATTTGCTGAGATAGGGACGCCAGATCCTTCGAACAACGCCGAGCGAACTTACAAATAGAAGCAAGGACTTGTAATACTAAGCCTTTTTCCTCGGTATTTCAAACTCGCAACACCTCTGTGCGCGAGCTACTCCGCTTTGTGTTATTTTGTTATCCAAACATATATGAATCTGAAGAAGAAAATACCTAAAATAATAAAAGGACTATCATAGACTTTTAGGGTACTTCAGATCCTTAGAAGACACCCTCGTGGTCCTCCCAAAAGAGGGAAAATCATCGAAAACTTCGTCCATACCCAAAAGAAGGAAGAGATAATTGCCTAGCAGTCTACGATGCTGGAGTCCAGATTCATAAGTGGTCGTCGCCCAGAGTTAACCTACAATCAATCTAGATGCTTGATGGACTAAAAACCTTCCCACTTCATTTTTCGGACTAGTGTCACTTAACAACCTTCAGGAACTGTGTATTAGTGAAGTGCTAGTGTGTGTTAATACAGACTACTACGAACTGGAATGGTTGGAACCAAAGCCGTAAGTAGTATTCATTTATTGGCAAATCCGAGTCAGTTGCAGTTTCTATACATACATTCTCCATCCTGCTCTCATATCTGAATGTTTCCTTTTAGGCTGTGTTGTTTCCAATCCAACACCAACCCAAAAATCTATCGGGAATTAAATTTCAAATTAGATTCGTTTTAAGAAACAAAGGCACTCGCATTAAAGCCTCACACATTGCCTTTGCTGTGAATGAATATTTCCTTTCTGCTCGCACATTTCCTCCTCGAAACTGTGTACCTTTTCATTCACCCAGAATGCTCTCCCAATAACTTAAAAATGAAGATACGTTCTAGGTTGAAGGTACGGAAACCTCATCTAGACAAGAACGTTTAATGTGCGCTGTGCCCTGAGACCAGGTAAGACTCAGGAGCATATGCACACAACGGTATTGTTTCAGTTACAGGCATACTGATTAGACTATTTCTACCATATTGTACTAATGTTGAAGTTCCTTATATGTTACTCTTTCTTTGTGAATGTATAGATTTTACCCGTAAATCTTCATAATAGTGTCTCCTTATTCTTAATCTACACCAAAAGTTAACACTTACAAGAATAACAAGGAAAGAAGTGATGGAATTGAACAACGTGAGGATCAAAATTTACAGGAAAAAGCTATTATGTCACTATGAAATACCAATTTATAAGGATCACGTGTACTCAAAGTGGATAACCCTATTAAAGTAATATGTAAAAAAAAAATACTATTTTATAAGCCCGCTTAAATTGAGTTCTATACATTGTATACACTTCAACATTTGCGTGCACTTCACTATGCTTTAGGCGCCCTACATCTTTTTTGAAATATACCCCGCTGTCTCCCCTACATGCTTCCCACTACGAAAATGGTTACTCAGTAACGAAACAAATCCCTTCGTCCAAATATACTCATAAAAAGCTACTATTAATCTAATAAGAATAAGAATTTTATGAAATTGAAGAGACGGTTTTATGAAAAAATGCAGTATGCAATGTAGTGGCTCGATTGTTCAACTATACGAAAGGAATTATTTGTTCATAATCAATTCATAATGGGTACCGTAATGGAGTTATATGAATTAAAAGGAAGGCAAGTCTTTACTTCGGCCATTTCATTCAGTGAATCGTTCAATGAACCGATTCGTAACCAAGACTGAAAAGAACGTGTCCTCTAACCTGACTGCACTCGCTTACGCTCGCTCGGCAATAATATGTGAATGAAATATTAAACTTTGGTATAGAAAGAAACCACCTAGTTACTAACTTATATATATATATATATATATATATATATATATATATATATATATATATATATATATACGAGCTAACAGGCAACTTCTCAAAACCGGAACCGAAAGATCAAGTAGCTGAATCGAAGAATCAAAAAAAAAAAAAATGGCCAAAGTAAACACTTACCAAGGGGAATTTGTGAAATCTTTGATAAATGTGGAGAAAGAAATTTTTGATCTGTATTTCATTTTTGGGCAGCTGTCAAAAATGCAAAATGTATGGTAATTGGTATATTACAGACTCTCAAGTGGAAGGAAATATGGTAGCTTTGAAAGGAATTTGTTTAAAATCAAAACTAGAAAACTAGGCCTATCTACCTACGAATTAACATTTGCAGCTGCAGCTGTAGCTTTAGGTATAGAGAAATGAGTAATCTAGATATTCATTATTCTATGATAGAACATTCATACGGCATTAACATTTGTCTTTTACGTGCAAATAGTTCCAGTACCGATAGTATAATTATTTCAATTAATCTACATAAACCATGTAATATTTAAACACAAATGCCTTTATAGCATTGTCAAAGAAACTATTTGGTTGCTTTCCCCATACAATTTTAAATTCCATTTCATACTTAAAGAACACAACGTAAATACGTTTGTTATTTGCGTAACATTTTTATTTTCCACTTGAAAAATCAGTAATTTGTATATTTATCAAGTAAACTATTATTAGAACAGCCCACAAATATATTAACCTCAACAAAAATATTAAAAATATATATCTTTTAAAATTTTATTAAGTCACTTTGACATTATTGTTGTTTCTACTACGAACTCCCATCTAAAGTACGCAAGTGTGCTAACGTAGTGTACATCCTCGCACACTACGTACTATCCACTCGCAGACTTGTGAACTTGGACCTTTTGACGCACACTAGATGACGTCAGTTCCAGAAATAAGCGTACTTCCAATGCACACTTGTATCTTTTGGACACGGCCTAAGTTTCATAAGAATTGCATTATTCTTTCTAGAGAAATAAACATACAGGGTGAGTCATAAGTCTCCATACAAATGATGATAATGCTACCGTACAGTTATAAAATATGTTCCACATGTTTTCCTTGCATGTCGAGACAAAATGACAGGCACTCCAACTACTTCCGACGAACATTTGTCAATGTTGCGCTTGTTACTTGTTTGCAAGCTGCACTGATTCTTTGTTTAAGATGATCCAAATCCCGAATTTTCTCCTGGTACACAATCGATTTCAGGTGGCCCCACAAATAAAAATCCATGGTAGTGAGGCCTGGTGATCTTGGTGGCCACTCTACCGGATCACGTCGACCGATCCAATGCCCAGGAAACTGCTGGTCCAGCCATCGCCGCACTTCAATGCCGTAGTGGGGTGGTGTTCCATCCTGCTGAAAAAAAGCAGGGAAATCCCCACTCTCATCCAAGATTGACATGAAGATGTCATTTTTCAACATGTCAAGATAACCTTTGGCGTTAAGGTTTCCTTCAATGAAAAAAGGACCAACAATCCTGTTATCCCATATCCCGCACCACACCATGAGTTTCGCTGCACCTTGCTGTTTGGACTCAGACATCCAATGTGGGTTGGTATCACTCCAGTACCTCACATTTTGCCTGTTCACAACAACACTAACATAAAAATTTGCCTCATCTGAAAAAAGGATGGTACTAACGAAATCATGATCACTATGGTACATGTTTATTGCCCATTCACAAAACTCTGCCCTGCTATCAGGATCGTCTCCTGACAGCTTCTACAACATTTGTAGCTTGAATGGGTGTCCCTTATTAGTATGCAAGATACGCATGACACTACTTTGGCTGATACCAAATTCTGCAGAGAGGTGTCGGGTTCTTTTTTTCGGACCCTTGACCATCGCTGCCAGCAACATCGTTGATTTAACTTCATTTGTTGCCGTCTTCGGTCTTCCACATCGAGGTTCGCCGGCCACAGAACTTGTCGTCTTGAATTTTTGAATGAGTTTGGCCACTGTGTTATGGGTTATCTGCGTTCTGTGTGTTTCATTGCTACATGACGCGCAGTACCAATACCAGCCAACAGAACGATGTCAATACGTTCTTCCTTCGTAAGTGGCATTCTTTCGCTTCTTTCACTTTGGTTCAACTACCTGGAAAATAAAAAATAAACATTAGTCATCTTGTATGGAGACTTACTAAATGGAAAATACGTAAAACATAAACATTAGTCATCTTGTATAGAAATCTACCACCTGCAATATGAGAATGAACATTACTCACCTTGTATAGAGACTTACTACATGGAAAATAAAAAATAAACGTTAGTCATCTTGTATGGAGACTTACTACCTGGAAAATCAAAAATAAATATTAGTCATCTTGTATGGATGCTTATGACTCACCATGTATTTATACAAAAATATGCTATGCGTACTGTTCATTTTACCATATTCATTAGTGCAGATAAAATCACATATGACGTCCACGAAAATTACAATATATGCACGGTATATACCTCATTGGACTTGAAATAAAACATATTTTCAATGATGTATATACCGTGTCACCATTTTTGTATGAGGGAATTTCTAGAGGGATTTTGTGGAAAATTCCCTCCAAAAAGTAGTTTATAATTTTTTTTGTCTTAACTTGCTATTTGTATATAGTGATACAGAAACAGGAACTGCACTAAAACATAATTTTATGCCCACTTAATAAATAATACAAAAGAAATGAGTGGTATCTTTTTAATAAATGAACACTTACCTTAACTTTAGTTGTGGACTTTCTTCTCTGTTTGGCTTCTGGAACATCTCTTTTTTTTGAGTGCCCAACAGTAATCAGCTAGCATTTGTGAACTTCATTGTCCTTGGTATCTCTTCTCCATGGAGGAAATGTCCTGATGGGAACGTTCCCCATGCTGATTACTAACAGCACCAACGATTTAAGGAAAGAAATCCAGGTGGGAGTCTAGAAAGTAAACTTTAAGGGACATGTTGCAACCCATTTCTTTGAATGATTGCAGGAAATCACTCACAATTTCACTGTAATTTGGGGCTTTCTGGTTTCCTAAAAAATCTCTCTTAGACGTTTAAATGAACACCAAGCTGCTTTTTCAACCGAAGTTAAGAGATACTCAAGTTCTTGGTCACGAATCAAACATCTTATTTGGGGACCTACAAAAATCCCTTCCTTGATTTTAGCGTCACTAACCCGAGGAAATGTTTCCTTGAGGTAACAAAATCCTGCATTACTTTTGTCCATTGCCTTAGCAAAGTTTTTGAAGAGCCCCAACTTTATGTGAAGAAGAGGTAGAATTATCTTATCAGGGCTCACCAGTGAGGAATAAACAACATTCTTCTGTCCAGGAGTTGATACACGCTTTGGCCATTACTTCTTGATGTAATGTTCCGCTTTGTTCTTGCTGTCCCATTCGCAGAGGAAACAACAATTTTTCGTATAACTAATCTGCAAATCCATTAACAAATAAATAACTTTTAAATCATAGCAAATGGTCCACTTGTATTTATCATACTGAATTCTTTCTAACACTTCGATATTTTCATAGGTTTCTTTCATATTAGTGGCATAAGCCAAAGGCACTGAAGGAAATTTGTTGCATTGTGCAAAAGGACAGCCTTCAAACTAGTTTTGGAAGGGTCAATAAACAATCTCCACTCTGTACTTATATGTGCATGTCCGAGTGTATCCACTACAGCACAGACATTATTACAATACACTTAATCACTTTTTTGAGAATAGTAGTTTTGAAACTCTGTATGACGGTTTCGAAAAATACACACTTTAGTGTCACGATGGAGCAGATTCCAGCCTTTAAGTCTAGAAGCAAGAAGCTCTGTCTGCATCTTGGAGAGTTTTAAATCCCGTACGAGGTCATTTTGTTCAACCTGACTTATTAGATGCGGATCCAATGTAGATGTGCTTCCTACATAAGTAGGATCATCTTCATTTGGAACTTCAGTAGTTGCCTCAAGTACGTAATCCTCATTTACCGTAAGATGAGCAGGAAGTACTGGTACAGGTAATTTTGCATTGTGTGGAAATGGCCTAATTGCTGATGGCAAATTAGGCTACTGTAATGTGTGCTTAGATTTACAGGTTATTCCTTTTATCTGTGTCATACAAAAGTAGCAGTCTGAAGAGTGATCCTTTGGTTCCCTCCAGATCATCGGTATTGTGAAGTTCATGTTTCGTTCACCATTTCCCCACTCAGTCAGACGTTTCACGTACAACAAATGTAGTGAGGAGCCCAATTCTTATCTTGGTCTCCTACACAGCAACCAAAATATAACTGATAACACTTCCTCACAAGTGGAGTAAAACATCGACGTTCGATTTACATGTTAGCTCCCCACATACATAACAGAAATTGTCCGGGTGATTTACACACTTCCTCGGCATCTTGTATCCTGTAAGGTATGACACACACATACACACACGATTCTACACTCTATCAATCATGAAGCAGCACAAACGTAATTTAACTCAGTGCATCACCACACAACACAATCTATTCGAACTCCATAATGCACAAACACTTCAACTTACACGCGGCCACAAGTAAAACACGTTCAGCTTGGACCGTCACTCAACCCTACTAACATTCATCAGGCTACGTGAGTCATCAATTTTTTATGCATTGTTGCCAGATCAAAACATTAAAAAGTGACTTATTTTCCACAGAAAGCATGTATGTATTTGTGCTTGTATTTGAGTATTGATTTATGTGCCGACAATAGTACGTCAACGTTAGGTTTTTGTGTTTGGTAAAAGTCTTGCATAGTGTATTCTTTATTATCTATAAATAGACACAATAGTTTATATCTCTAGACAGAATAATGCGATTCACATAAAATTAACATTATTTATTAAGTAGACATAAAATTATGTTTTAGTGCAGTTCCTGTTTCTGTATCACTATATACAAATAGCAAGCTGAGACAAAAAAATCTTATAAACTACGTTTTGGATCGAATTTCCCACAAAATCTCTCTAGAAATTCCCTCATACAAAAATGGTGACATGGTGTACACATTATTAAAAATATGTTTTATTGGAAGTCCAATGAGATATAAACCGTGCTTATATTGTAATTTTCGTGGAAGTTATATGTGATTTTATCTGCACTAATGAATATGGTAAAATGAACAGTACACATAGCATATTTTTATATAAATATGTTTATTTCTCTCGAAAGAATAATGCGATTCTTATGAAACTTAGAGGGCTTACTAAGTATAAATTAAGCTAACATACAACACAATTTGTGTGTTTTATACCTAAGGGTACCGAGGTACAGGTACAAGAATTGTAAAAAGCAAAATAAGGGGGGAATTCGAGCGGAAATTTCCCGAAAATCCCTCTGTCACGGAAAAACTGGGGCCGATGGGGAAAAATTGATTGCAAATTCGAATTCTACGTGAAAAGTTCTATTAGAGTCATGTACTTTCATTTCTGTACGAAAATCTTGTTGACTTGTGTTAAATAAAAGTTACGAAATGTTGTGATTTATCTTATAAGTAGTAAAACGTCCGTACGTATTGATAAAAAAATAAAGGCCACCACCTATGTTGACAGTATCATACTTACACGACGTTACTATTGGCGAATTGTAGAATTTATTCTTTCTTATATCCAGAGTAAAATTTACGTATAGAAACCATAAAATTTCTAAAAATCAAAACTTGCAAGACTCTTGCAAACAAGACCAAGAGGAAGACTGGGTGTGCAAGACCAAGACCAAGACCGAGGGCTCCAATGCAAGGCCAAGACCAAGACCAAGACCGCCCCGAGTGGTCTTGGTCTGGCATTTCCTCATCACTAATTTAAAAATAAACTACTGAAATTGATTGTTTTATCTAACACTAAGTACATCTGCATGTAATAGAATGTTTTTTAAGTAGTCCTGACTACTTGAATAAATTCTCTGTGGATACATAAGGTCACTCTTTCACGATTGGTTCAATATAAACAGCCATTTTAGAAAAGTTGAATCACAAGGAAGAGATTTTCTACCTAAAAAAAATATGCTAGTGTTATTTTATGACATATATTCTAGGGAAGACTTTCGTTAATCCTGATTAATGGATGAAGAAAACGTAACATCAAAGTTATTTACCCTATGAACTAATTCTTCAGCCTCCATGTGGTCGAATAGTTACGGTGCATGTCAGCGTTGTGAATAACTCAGAGATTGATCCATGTTAGTTTTGACCCATTTACAGTATCGTAAGACAGCTGGCAACAGTGAAGACAACAGCCTTAGTTTTTTTTTTTTTAAGTGGGTAAAGGAAAAGGCAGAGAAATTTTGGGGAGGGAGAGCAGCTACAGTTTTAAAGAACCGAAAAGGCTAGCTTTATATTATTTGCCTAACTTTACAATACAACTTGTCTGGAGGGTACATGTATTTCTATCGAAAAGCACTCGCACCCTTTGGCTTCATCACTGATTGTGAAGTTGCTTGAATTAAAAGACAACATACTCGGAAGTATTCTAGTGAGTTCAGTTGTATTCTAGTGAGTTCAGTTTGGTTCTTATGAGTATTTCTATGTTCAAATCTTTGATTTTTTAAAACTATATATGGTATTGTCTCGAACATTCATTCGAGTTTTTGAACTTTAATTTTCCCGTATGAAAATCTTGTCGCGATGAATTCCGAACATCATGGTTAGATTTTCTTTTCTACTATATATAATGATATAATAATAACTTAACATATTTAAAAATGAATACAAAATCATGTGTATCCTAAAGCGAGAAGAAATTGGATTTTTGAATCTCGTTTGATAGAATTCTGTGTACGCTACTAGTCAGCATATTTTATTTCGTTTTACAAAATAGTACACAAACTGCTTGACTGAAGCTCGTAACTGTGGAGGCTCAAATGCAGATTCGAAAGCCATTTATGCTGTCTTTTATTGAAATGTGAGTATTAGTTTCCACAGGATGAGATGATACAAGAGATTGTTTAGAAGTCTAGTTTCGACTTGATTCTCAGACAATTTTCTAATCCAGTTATGAAAATGTATGTACGAAATTTGTGCTGTATTTTTTCTTAATTTCATCTAGAATTTATCAGAACTTTTCCATATTACAAGAGGTCTATAATGAGTGTGATATAATAACATTTACTAGTGGAGTATCTTTAAACGATAGTAAATGCTTTTTCATAGTACTCGTGCAATCACTTTATCAATTATAATTTTTCTACCGTAAAACATGTTACACTAAAAACAGTCTTTGAGTTAATTTGAGGAAACAAGCGTTGTGTACAACACTCGTGAAATTTCCCGTCTAACCTTAATTCTCCTTTCAAAATATACTTGTCTTCTCGTGGGCAATAATAAGCGCGAGTAAGCAGCCTTCTTCCATTTCATTTAACATACACTTTAATTCCTGTCTATCCACCGTAAATTTCATACAATCGAACAAATTATAACGAAAATTGATGTGTGCTTCCTTTCACAATTAATCGGAATTCATTTTTTTTCTTTGAATCAAGAACCTATCGAAAGTATCGAGAGCAAAAAACAGATAAAATCTATTTCATGTTGAGTTTCCATGTTCACATAATATGATAATAAATTACTTTTCCACTATAGGGTCACTACCCTCCAAAAAAAGTTGATTTTACGCAATATGGTGTAGGTACAGTCCGCGGCATAAAATTTGTTACAAAAATTCTAAGTCCAAATGAATAACAAACTCTTGCCCAGTTTTCTTATGCATTCCCGCAATACATGTATCAATCGATTAGTTGCTTCTAGTATTTATTCCAACTCCATCCCGTCATCCACCTCTCCTTGTCTAAAGCAGTGTGTGTGACGTAGTACACTCTTTCCATTCAGCTGAAAAAGAAACAGGAATCAAGTTTACAACGTTATAGCTTTAAAACAGTCTTTTCCATTCGTTTGTTCTGAAATATTTTTAAGAGCCTAAATTAAAGGAAAGTCACACAATCTTCCCAGAGCTTCATAAATATCTTTAGTTTCATTCTTTTCTTTCTTTAAAGAGTGCAAGCTAGTAAGATGCTCCCTAAGAAATCTATGGAAATTGCCAAGAGCTCTAAAATATCTACGGACAGAAACGAGTTTTATTCAATGATTCATTGAATTTCTTTTCAGTAAGTGCAAGCAAATGTTTCAGGGGCGTCATTTGGGCAGGACAGGAGGGTGTAATTCCCCCTCTCTTGAGCTTCATAAGTACGTAATTTTTGATCAAATGTACAGTAATACACTAATCAAAAGTGAAAATCTTATGTCGCCAGAGAATCTCTTCTCCCCCCCCCCCCGAATAAAGTCTAAAAGACACTGGTTTTAACAACAAACCTATGGAGTTACGATAGCACATTGCTAAAGAGCTTAGATTTGGTTTCAAGAGTCGAAGGTTTGATCTCAAGCCATATGACTTCGTGGGTGACATTGAGAGAAAGAGAGAGAGAGAGAGAGAGAGAGAGAGAGAGAGAGAGGGATTCAAGTATGGAGACAGAGAGGGATGATTTGTATACACAGATTTAGAATTGGGGAAAAAATGATCGGACAGCATTCGTATTATGACGAAAATTCTGATTTTGTGAAAGATAAGAAGGGAAGTTTTCGAACTGCGAGGATCACATTAGGCAGTTGTCGAATTAATGTGAAGAACTCTTTTTAGAGCATCAGATGATTACGAAAGGAGAGAAAGATCTTCAGAACTGAGGATTTAAGATTCTAAAAAATCTGATTTCGGCGACGGGTTTCGAACCATGACTTTATCCATTCTGCTACGGAGAATCCTATTACTGGTTCACATACGTTTCCCTTAGCTGCGTTGAAAGCTACCTTAAGGGGATATTCCAAAAGTTGACTCGGTGGATGCGCCGTTCAGATAGAACGTAAACCTCTTGTAACTTAGTTACAAGGTGTAAAATGAACTTCCTCTTCTTCAGGACACTTTTTAAAGCTTTACAATTTGTTACTATTGTTTTAATTAAGTTACATTTGATAGAACCATCTGATAAAGTAGTGTCAAGCCCTGTGCGTCATTGTCTGTTAGGTGAATGGTTAATGTAAGTTACTCCTACGTGGATGGTCCGAGCTTCCAATCAAGACCATTCTTATTGATTATTTTATTTGAGCTACGCTCATACTGTATATTCCACAAGTTCAATTTTGAAGTAATGTAGTCACAGCTAGTTTAATTCGAAATAATTTTCCAATATTATATTTGTTACTAAATTTACATCACTGTTTGTAGCCCTGCATAATTGCAAAATTGTTTTAAAAGTATATTTTACTTTCAAGTTTTATTGCTTTTTTTAATTGTCCTTCAACTTTATTTTATAATTATTTTCTATTTCTTAATTATAACATATTTTCTATTTATATTGTATTCTATGTTACACGTTTATTATTTATATTTTATGTCTTACCTTTGAAGAGGAGCTTTTGACAATTCAGAGCAGCAGGGACATACACAGGATGCAGGCCTTTGCAATCAAGAGCTTTTGCCCCAACGAAATCACTACCTTTTTTTTTTGTAAATTATATCTAATTTTAGAGATGATGATAGCAGGGACGGATTCAGGGGAGTGCGTTCGGGCGATCACATCCCCCAGAATAGGGAACTTTTTATACTTTTTATTTTAAAAATAAAACATATCCAAAGTATTTTTTTATCTTTGTATTATAAACTTAAATTAAAACCTAAAGTAGATAGGCCTTACTTTCTTAAGAAAGTTAATTCTACAGAAGAGCTACTTCTCCTTTTCTAAATTTGTTTTTTCTTTTCTTTCTTTCTTTTTTTGTTGAAATCCGCCCTTACCTTGATTTGACTTCGAACGACCGCCCCTCCCAAACAATCCTCCTGGTACCGCCCCTGGATGATAGACATTTTAGTAAAATATGCCCTCAATCGCTGAAATAAATTCCTGTCAAGCTTTCGATCGCTGAAATAAATTTCTGTCTACGGCCCTGCAAAACAGTGACGATTTTAGGGAGCGATCAGTTAGTAATGCCTCCCTGGAGCAACGACACTTCCCCAGAAGTCATATCTCCGATAATTCAGAATGTGATTTGTGCGTTATCACTTTTCACTATCAGTGTCTTGAAACGCACCAAAAAGGAACTGTTCTGAAGTATTTACTGGTTCTCCCTATGACCCCATTTCAATATGGCCATCCTTGGACATATACACATCTGAAATGTCACCTTTTATGTCAGTGATCCCGAAAACTATCCATTCGACACAAATATAGGATATTTTCCATTCTTTATTCCTGTCACCCTCCCATTGTCAACTCGAAGCCAACCAAGGCTTATTTTGGACTTACGCAGCATCCACAGTGTCACTTTTCATCTTTGCATATGAATTCGACACTAATTTCGTTCGTATTTGACTACTTTTACATGTCACCTTCACCTCTTGGTAGGGATTTTTTCAGTATCTCGCCCCCACAACTATGGAGAAATTTTAACCAACTAAGTATAATTATAAATTATCATCTGAAACACAACAGTACGGGTGATCTTTTTCGCAGAGGAATTCGTTAACTACTGTTTCAATATCAATGTATTGGCTTTTTTTGCTGTCCATCCTGGAGATTGCCAAAGAGCTAAACTTCATTCTGTACTATTGTGCTATGAATATAGTGGTTTAATTCACTGAATACTCGCTTAGATGATGCTCTCGTCACAGGAAAAGTAAGATACACTTATAAAAGAAGAACGAAACGAAATATTTAAGTTTTACGTCCCACGTAATGCCGACTACGCTAGTGGAGACAGTGATGGTGAGAAACGAATGAAATCGTTTAATGAAGAAAGTGGGAGGAAACTGGATAAACCCGAGAAAACTCATGCACACGGTGTTTGTCCATAATAAAGTTCATTCAGCGCGAGCTGGGATCTAACCAACAACTCCATGCACCATAGGTAAAGTTATAAAAGAATAGGCGTCTAAACAAATACGGAACACTACTATCAAAGAGAGTTGTATAAGATTAGATTTTTACTTATTTCATTCTAAGTTGAAATTTCAATCAATCTTGATCTTCATTACTGTTCGAAATCCGGACCAACCAGTATTCCCTACTAGGGTAAAGATTAATTGATCGCCAACAGAAATCCAAAATCCTCTGTAAAACCCCACGTTCCATTATTCCATATACACAATTAAGAGTCCAGCGTAATCTACCAGTTAATAAGTTTTCTTCTTATTATTATTTTTAACACCTCAAAAAATAGGCTCATAATTGAACCACTGATTGGAAAATGGGAATAAGTACATAAAAATATTTTTTCCACTTTTAAGCTTTTCTCACCAATTGCAGTGCTACAATACAAGATCCTTCTTCTTGTCTTAGAATTTGTCAGTTCTTATGCTACAATTAATCAGTTATACACGTGCTTAAACAAATACAAATACGCCTCGGGAAGGTTTTTTAGCGTTTCTGAAAACTTAGGTCTGATGTACTTATTCCCTTTTGCTGGAAATAGTTGCTGGAAATAGTTGCTGCAAATAGTTGCTGCAAGGACGTGATAAATCTTTTCGGTAGACTTCACAGCCTATAGCTCCTTCAAAACTTCCTTTTCATCTAAGGCTAAGTAGTTACATTTTAGACATTGAGGAAAAAGTGTGAAATTAATTAAAACCCTTCAAAGTGGAGTTACGAATCTTCAATGGACCCCATTTTGCTGTTGGCCTCGCTCAACGCACTCCCGTCACTGTTCAGGGTGCACGATGAAGTTTCTCCCTTCTAGGAATACTTTCTAACACAGTACTGGTTTTTTTTGTTTTTTTACAGCTGTTTCAATTGAGTTGTATTTGCTAGAACTGTCGGTTAAAGGAAACAAAAGGTCCTATACTCAAACACAAATCACCTCTCTAGAAGCTCTAATGGAAAACGAAACGAATCGTCGTAAACATGTTACGTTCTTGAAGAGGAAAACAGCAAAACATTGATTGCACAAACGTATAATGGCATCATTTGCATGCAAATTTAAAACTTATAGAAGTTGATGGCTTGTTAGGTGAGGGGTTAGGGAACAGGATGTTTGTACTGGTGGTCCAGGGTTCGAATCTCTTCCGTTCTTCTTACGTTTTGTTTCTTTAAGCTACGCTGAGTTTTTTCATTCGAATTCTTTAAGCTTGAATTAAATCTAATACCAGTTAGTGAATTAAAAGTAGCTACCATTATTTTCAAATACGAGACGTTATTACATGCTTGTCACTAGCTCACAATACTCAACTTTGATATAAACTCTTGCAGCCTTCATTTAACTCATTTCTTGACGTGTTTTGTTACAAAACTCATGAATCGTGGCGAATAAAATTGCTTTACCAGATAATGGTGACTGCTTTGAAACCAAATGTCAAGTATGAGAAATAAACGTATCATATCTGTAGTTTGGTGTGGAGAAGAAACCAAATAGCGAACGAAAGGTTTAAGAACAACCACGTTATTAATATAAACTATGCCAAAGATTATTGACTTATATGATTTAAAAAAATCGAAAGAACTTTTGAAAGAACGAAAAATACTAACTTAGAATTTTGTAACTGGAGGCAAGGAAATCTAATTTAAACATACTAAAACATACCATTTAGAGCATATAGAGCATAGATCTGTGCTCAAGGCGCTAGCTAATAATCTGGAGGTTCTCAAGTCGGAACCATGTGTGAATATTTTGTTTAAATTTAGAATGTTTGGTGATCATTAGTCGGCGATGACACACGTTTAATTGTCTTAAGGTATTTGAATATTTTGATCTTTCAATATTTGAATGATCAAATCTTCAATAATAATAATAATACTAATACTACTACTACTACTACTACTACTACTAATAATAATAATAGTTATTATTATTATTATTATTATTAATATTATTATTATTATTATTATTATTATTATTATTATTATTATTATTATTATTATTATTATTATTATTATTAGCAAAGTAATTCAATAACACGTTAATATCTTTAATTATTTCTCGATAACTACTCGAACTTAAGACGTCCTCGAATCTAAGTCGCACCCCGATTTCGCTGGGCTAAATTAAAGAAAAGCAGTAATATGTTATGGTTTTACTATTACTAAAGCACTCTTTGATATTGGTCATTTTCGATGATTTTATGTATCCCTCTCCCCTCTCCATGTTGGGGGCACGGTATGACAAAAATTATCCCAGGCCCGAATGTCATGTACGTTGAAAATTTGATCGAAATCTGTTGGATGGTTCAAGAGTTGTTCTATTTATTTTTATACATTAATCTCCCCTTCTCTTATCCTCTCCTATGTTCTACCGTCAAAGTGAAAATATTAAAACAAAAGTTTCTAGGCCCGAACGTCGTCTATGTTGAAAATTAGATCGAGATCGGTCAGGTGGTTAATGAGCTGTTAAGTTTTATTCATTTTTATAGATATCTCCCCTTCCCTCCTCCTATCCTACGTTCTACCATCAAAGGGATATGATAAAAACCACCCCAGGTCCGAACCTCATCTATGTTGATAATTTGATTAAGAACAGTTCGGTGGTTTAGGCGTGATGAAGTCACCAAGACAGCATTTTTATTTTATTTTTTTTACATAGTCCCCCCTTCCCTTCCCCTACATTGTGCCGTCAAGGCAACAAATGAAAACATCCCAGGTCCGAACCTTATCTATATTGAATGTTTGATTGATTGGGATCAGTCGGATTGTTCAAGAGTTATTAAGTTTTATTCATTTGCTTATAATTACCCTCCCCTCCTCTTCCGCAAGTTCTAATATCAAAATGAAATAACAAAAAGCTTCCCAGGTTCAAATTTCATCTATGTTCAAAATGTGCTTGAGAAAGATCGGGTAGTTCAAGAGTTATTCACCACCGAACATTGTCTTTTTTATTTTTATATTTATAGCTGTTATGTATCTTCCCCCTCCTCTCCATCCTCTACGTTATTCCGTCAAAGTGAAATGGTAAAATCCATCCCTCGTGTTAATCGAGACGGGGACATATAGCCTCATTGCTGACGTCCCCATTAATCTCCCTACTCATACCCTTTAGTGTGTTTAAGTTAGTTTTTGTTTTCTCTTCAGTTGGAAATTTCTAAGTTATTTTTCTTTGTTTCAAAATTCTCGCATTTCTTGTATGATAATACAAGTTAATAATCTTTGACTTGTTTTATATTAATAATCGGAGTTGTTCTTAAACCTTTGGTTTCCAATTTTGTTTTGTCTCTACACGAAACTACAGATATGACAAATTTAATTCTCATACTTTACATTTGATTTCAAAGCGGTCGCCATGAACTGCTTAAAAGCACTTTTTCCGTCACGAAACACCCAGCAGAGGGCGTGCGAAAGCGTCTACAGCAATGAGAGGAAACTCCGCCTTGTTACGTGACGTCACAGGAAGCGCGTTCCGTTCAAACACCTAAGCAAAGCTATCATTTTGCTTCTGGTGTGAAAATGGCTCACTACGAAGCTTCTGTTAAAAGCAGCGTGATTGCTTTAATTGAGCATGCGGGCATGAACTATAGCGAGGCAGACGCGAGATACGGCGTTAACCGTGCTACAGCACGGAGGTGGTGGAGGAGATATGAGGAAACAGGAGATGTAAGACGTAAAAGAGGAAGTGGGCGACAAAGAGTTTCCTGTGCCGAAGAAGATTAGAGTGTAATTGCCCAATGCCATGAGCACCCTTTCATGTCTGCCCGACAGTTACGAGAGGAAACCAATTTCCTAGGTGATGTTACGACTGTGCGTCGTAGACTCAAATCCTTTGGTTTGAGATCATACAGGGCAGCTGTTAAGGAGCGACTAACAGAAGACCACATGGTTGACCGTCTGGCGCTTGCACAGTTAAATATTGCACGTGTGTGGGACGAGGTCGTTTTCACAGACGAAAAATATTTTCCAGTGCAAACTTCGGGCCGAAGCGTGTTTACCGCCACCCTGGAAAAGGTATGCCTCTGAATACGTTTCCCGTTCTGGTCGAATGGGGCATGTAACTGTCCACTGTTGGGCATGGATATGCAAGGCTGCAAATTTCGGAGGAATCTACAGGATTCCTGGTCGCCTAAACGCCCACAAGTATGTGGAACATCTGGATGAAACGCTTCCGGAAATAAAAGCTCATGTAGGTGACGGCATATTATATTTGCAACAGGACAATAGCTCGATACATAATTCAAATGTGGTTCAGACATGGTTGCAGAGGCAACCTGATGTCGAAATAGTTGACTGGGTTCCTCATGGAGCAGATCTGAACCCTATTGAAAATATGTGGGCCTCTGTTGCAAGAACATTGCGGGAAACCTGGTCGAACAATCCTCCACGAACATCTAATGATCTTTGGGAGCGTGTTGAAGATGCGTGGTCGATCTGTTGCACCCAACGCTATATCTCTCGCTACGATTCAATGCCACGACGTATGGCAGCTGTAATCGAGTTCCAAGGGGACTATACACACTATTAATAAATGCTCGCCCACAACACCATCAGCCCTCTCGAGGGCTACCTAATTCGACCCACTTATTAACAAAATTTTATGAAATACATTACGCGACACCAGTGAATGTAAGTGTCTCAGTATGTACTGCATTAATAAAGAGGCTAACGTGCGAGACTTGGTGGCCGAGTGGTATTATGCTTGCTATGTAAACCAAAACCGCCTGTAACAGTGGTTCGAATCTACTTTTTATCACCAGGGATATTTGCAATACGCCTCCTGCTATGTCGCCTTCGTACGGTTTATTATTTGACACATAATGTGGACCGCCATAAGTTTTTACTTAGTAAACAATTTATAAATATATGAACAAATACCTAGGTATATTAGAGTAACAATGGAATATAGTACTTTCGTCCGACTGACGTCGCTCTGCAAATGTTCATTGTATTACACCGGAAGATGAATTAAATAAAGACTGGAAAATTTGATACGTAATAAGTTAAAGACAAAATATGTAATTATAATCTCATATATGAAACTAATTTCGACTACAATTAATTCTCTACCTGCTTTCATAAATAATCCAAACCAAACTTCGAGGTATGGAATGCACAAAATAAGTGTAGCTAAGAGAAAAAAGTATCAAGAAGAGCAGAGATTCGAACCCACGAACACCAGCGTAAGAATTCCTTTTGCTAACCCTTCATCTATCAAACCATGACGTGAACGTGATTTTGTAAGTTATAAATTTGTATCCAAGAAACACCATTAAGCGTATGTGCAACTACTGCTTTGCTCTTTTTCTCTTGAAAACCGTAACATGTTTAGGACGATTCGTTTCGTTTTCCATTAGAGTTTCGAAAGAGATTATTTGTGTTTGAGTGTAAGATCTTCAGTTTCCTTTAACCGACACTTCTAGCAAATACAACTTAATTCACACAGCAGTTAAAAAAACTCGTACTGCCTTAGAAAGTATTCCTAAAAGCAGAAGCGGCATCATGCATCCTGAACAGTGACGTAACTAACGGCAGTGCGTTGAGGGAGCCCAGAGTAAAACGGGGCCCATTGAAAATTCGTAATTCCACTATTTTTCCTCGATGTCTAAAATGAAACTACTTTAGCCTTACATGAAAAAGAAGCTGTGGAGGGGACTGCGAAGTCTACTGAAAAGATTTATCACGTCAATGAAGAACAAGATTGATTGAAATTTTAACTTAGAATGAAATAACTAAATCTCTAATCTTATATAACTCTCATTGATAGTAGTGTTCCGTATTTGTTTAGACGCCTATTCTTTTATAACTTTACCTATGGTGCATGGGGTCCTTGGTTCGATCTCAGCTCACGCCGAATGAACTTTATTATGGACAAACACCGTGCGCATGAGTGTCCTCGGGTTTCTCCCGTTTTCTCCCACTTTTTTAATTAAACAATTTCAATTATTTCTCACCATTACTCTCTTCATTAGCGTAGTCGGCATAATCGTGAGACGTAAAAATTAGATATTTCCTTTCATTTTTCTTTTATAACAGTATATCACCTTTTCTGTGACGAGAGCAACATCTAAGCGAGTATTCAGTAAATTAAACCACTAAAACCTATATTCATTGCACAATAGTGCAGATGAAGTTTAGCCCTTTGGCAATCTCCAGGATGGACAGCAAAAAAAGCCAATACATTGATATTGAAACAGTAGTTAACGAATTCCTCTGCGAAAAAGATCACCCGTACTGTCGTGTTTCAGATGATAATTTATAATTATACTTAGTTGGTTAAAATTTCTCCATAGTTGTGGGGGCGAGATACTGAAAAAATCCCTACCAAGAGGTGAAGGTGACATGTAAAAGTAGTCAAATACGAACGAAATTAGTGTCGAATTCATATGCAAAGATGAAAAGTGACACTGTGGATGCTGCGTAAGTCCAAAATAAGCCTTGGTTGGCTTCGAGTTGACAATGGGAGGGTGACAGGAATAAAGAATGGAAAATATCCTATATTTGTGTCGAGTGTATAGATTTCGGGATCACTGACATAAAAGGTGACATTTCAGATGTGTATATGTCCAAGGTTGGCCATATTGAAATGGGGTCATAGGGAGAACCAGTAAATACTTCAGAACAGTTCCTTTTTGGTGCGTGTCAAGACACTGAGAGTGAAAAGTGGTAATGCACAAATCACATTCTGAATTATCGGAGATATGACTTCTGGGGAAGTGTCGTTGCTCCAGGGAGGCATTACTAACTGATCACTTCCAAAAATCGTCACTGTTTTGCAGGGCCGTAGACAGAAATTTATTTCAGCGATCGAAAGCTTGACAGGAATTTATTTCAGCGATTGAGGGCATATTTTACTAAAATGTCTATCATCCAGGGGCGGATCCAGGATGATTGTTTGGGAGGGGCGGTCGTTCGAAGTCAAATCGAGGTATGGGCGGATTGCAACAAAAAAAGAAAGAAAAGAAAAGAAAAGAAAAAGACAAATTTAGAAAAGGAGAAGTAGCTCTTCTGTAGAATTAACTTTCTTAAGAAAGTAAGGCCTATCTACTTTAGGTTTTAATTTAAGTTTATAATACAAAGATAAAAAAATACTTAGGATATGTTTTATTTTTAAAATAAAAAGTATAAAAAGTTCCCTATTCTGGGGGATGTGATCGCCCGAACGCACTCCCCTGAATCCGCCCCTGCTATCATCATCTCTAAAATTAGATATAATTAAAAAAAGTAGTGATTTCGTGGGGGCAAAAGCTCTTGATTGCAAAGGCCTGCATCCTGTGTATGTCCCTGCTGCTCTGAATTGTCAAAAGCTCCTCTTCAAAGGTAAGACATAAAATATAAATAATAAACGTGTAACATAGAATACAATATAAATAGAAAATATGTTATAATTAAGAAATAGAAAATAATTATAAAATAAAGTTGAAGGACAATTAAAAAAAAACAAAATTGAAAGTATAATATACTTTTAAAACAATTTTGCAATTATGCAGGGCTACAAACAGTGAGTAGTGCCATGTAAATTTAGTAACAAATATAATATTAGGAAATTATTTCGAATTAAACTAGCTGTGACTACATTACTTCAAAATTGAGCTTGTGGAATATACAGTATGAGCGTAGCTCAAATAAAATAATCAATAAGAATGGTCTTGATTGGAAGCTCGGACCATCCACGTAGGAGTAACTTACATTAACCATTCACCTAACAGACAATGACGCACAGGGCTTGACACTACTTTATCAGATGGTTCTATCAAATGTAACTTAATTAAAACAATAGTAACAAATTGTAAAGCTTTAAAAAGTGTCCTGAAGAAGAGGAAGTTCATTTTACACCTTGTAACTAAGTTACAAGAGGTTTAGGTTCTATCTAATCGGCGCACCCACCGAGTCAACTTTTGTTATATCCCCTTAAGGTAGCTTTCAACGCAGCTAAGGGAAACGTATGTGAACCAGTAATAGAATTCTCCGTAGCAGCAGTTGAGCTCGTTGTCTCGAGCTGTTCACTTCGTGAGTAGTGTTGGTCCCATTGGAGTGCCTGATATCGCTACTCATACGTTAGTTGAAAAGACTTGTGCTTCTTCCACAAGTTTTGTGCTTTAGTGTGCTCGGTGAATCTCGCCCTGTGTGTACAGTGTTTTGCAGTTTAAATAGCTTGTGGTAGTATAAAATATAAGGACTTACAATTTCAATTAATATTTGACCGAAGATATAGAAATGTCAAACCTAATGCTAGTCAAGTATATCAGTGGTTCGAAAATAAGTTTCCTCGTATCTTCGACAACATTTGTGCGCTCCAGTTACATGCGGAATCATATAGCATATATATTAAGTTTAAAGATTTACAAGCCTATGAACATTTCGCAGCAACAGCTCCTTCGTCTGTAAAATTCACGCATGTGTCTGGGGAAACAAGCACAGTAAGGATCGTCCCCGCTGATGACCCCATTCGGTTGGTGCGTATATATGACTTTCCTCTTGAATTACCGTTATCATTCTTAGAAGATCATTTCAAAAGTTATGGTAAAGTGCGCAAAGTGGAACCACAACTATGGAGTGGCCCTTTTCCCCCAGGCATAGACAGTGGCGTACGTATTGTTCATATGGAAATACATAAGCATATACCGTCCCGTATCATAGTGCACGTTTGTAAGGTGAGTGTGTCTTATGAAGGGCAGCCTATTACTTGTTTCAGATGTCAGAGTAATTTTCACACGATTGCCACGTGCCCTTTGAAGAACGCAAAACCAACTACGGCCGCCCCTGAACAGACGTCTCTACACATGACGGAGATTGGCAAAGTGCATCGCTCTTTTCCCTCTTCTGGCTCGCCTTCGCTCTCTGTCACTGCCCCCCGGGCCCCTGATCAGAGTTCCTCAGGCTTGCCTTCATTGACTGATACCAACGAGTTTCCAGTGTTAGTACGAACACCCCAAGTGAATTCATCTCTAACGAATAATGCCCTAGTTATGGAAGATTCTGAAGTGAAACTGCGACCCCCGCCTTTACAGAATACGCCTGTGGATGTCATGGAACTTGACTCGACTCGTCCGTCGGAGCAGGAAGTGTTAACAGTTCCGTCTGGTTCTTCGTCTGAAGTGCTAGACAATAATGTCCCGTCTTCAGCTGAACATACTGTTACTTCTGTGCAAGCTGATTTTTCTTCACAACAAAAAAGAAAAGAAAGTTACTCGAACGTCTACACGAAAGAAAGAACAGTGTGCCCTTGATGTTACACGAGGGATAGACCAAGCTGAGCCACGCGAATTACGATCACAACATCGGGCAATATCTGATTCAGAATTGCCCTTCGGCGTGGTGTGTTTACTCTTCGCTATTGACCTTCACACCTGCTTTCCAGGGCTTCGTCCACATTGGAGGTTATGATGTATTTGGCAGTGTTAGTGTTTGTGTTCGTACAGGAAAGTTCACTCGGTTTGTTTTCTATTCGTCTCAAAATGTGTCACTTTACTAGTGTTCATGGGAAAGAATCCCTTTCACCTTTGTAAGTACTTTTTTCTTTTTGTTATAGTTTTCTTTTTGAGTGATTTTCTAATGTTAACAGTAAATTCATTTAAGTTAATATCACTCAATATTCATAGAATCAGTTCCGATCATAATAAGGCCCTTTTAAAACAGTTCATCGAAAGCCGCCGACCAGACGTTTGTTTTCTACAAGAAATAAGTTCTCTGCTTACATCTTTGGATTTTCTTACCAATTATCAAGTTATTATTAACCGCGACCAAGAGACTGGGGTTGCGATTTTGGTGCGAAAGGGTCTGAGTTATGATCGTGTTGTGTTAGCCCCTGAAGGAAGGGCTATACGTTGTTATATTCAGAACATTTGTTTTATAGCATTATATGGTCATTCTGGCTTTACACGTGTAAAAGAGAGGAATGAGTTTTATGCAACTACCATTCCTTCTTTACTTCCTCCGGGAATTCCTCATTGTATAATTGCCGGAGATTTCAATGCAATTGTTGATCCCCGAGATTCTCTGACGCCTACCACGCCTTGTCCTACTTTGTCAGAGCTTATTCGTGTCCTAAAGTTAAAAGACGCTTTAGTTGTGTCAAACTCTAAGCATGTATTCACCCACTGCACTACTACGACGAAGAGTAGAATCGACCGAGCTTACATTTCAGAGAGTTTATGCACTGCGGTGATACAACAAAATACAATTCCTGTGGCGCTGTCCGATCATGCAGCGATTGAAGTAGCCTTTAAAATGCCTTTCTTGCTACCACCGGCCCGGGGCCCCTCCTATTGGAAGATTAATAATGACATCATGTCTCGCCCGCAGGTTGTAGAGGAATTCTCGCGTCGCTTACCTTATTGGTGCAGCATGCAGCGGTACTACCCCTCTGTTATTTCCTGGTGGAATTTATATTGTAAACCTAAATTACGCAGTTTTTTTCAATGGCAAGGGCGGGTCGCGAGGGAAGACAACCACCATTTACATGAATTTTTATATCAAGCTCTCTGTGACTTTTGGAATGCTCCGCCTTCGCTGGAGAACCTGGCTTGTATTAACGGTATCAAACACCGATTGAAAACTATTTACTCCCACACGTCGATTAGTGCGTATTTGTCGGAAGACTTTTATCATCGCTTTCCGGAGGAGACTATAACTATTTATCATGTTGATTGGATTTTGCGACAACGGCGTTCCACCGCCATTCATTCTCTCATTCTGGGAGATGGCACTACTACTACTAATTGTTCACAGATTTTACAAGAATTCACGCGCTACTATACAGACTTTGCACGTGCGCGTCTCATAGACTACTCATATGCCCCGGAGTTTTTGTCCACGTTATCTCACCATCTCACGGATGACGAGTGTCAGACATTGATCAATCCCATTAGTGCGGAAGAAATTTTCGCAGTCCTCAGGCGGGCAAAGGGCCGTAGTGCCCCCGGAGAAGACGGATTAAATATCCAGTTTTATAAACAGTATTGGTCTCACCTCAGTCCCTCTCTTACCGCTTTATTCAATGCTTGGTTATGAGGCGAAGCAGTGGGTCGTAATACCGCTATCTTAGTTCTCATTCCGAAATCCCGCGCAGCGCATTATGTTCAGGACTATCGACCTATTTCTTTATTGCCCGTCGATCTTAAGTTGTTCACTAAAGTGCTTACAGCCCGACTTCGACCAATCATCCGTCACTACATTAGTCCTTATCAGGCAGCACTCCATGCTACGCATAATCTTTCCTATACTCTTCGCTCTTTACGCGATATTTTTGCTTATTTTCATTTTCGGCAGGTGCCTGCGGGCGCATTAGCTGTAGATTTAGAAAAAGCGTACGACAGTTTAGATCACAGTTTTTTGTTGCAGGTGCTGGAAGCCTGGAGGTTTCCTTTAGCCTTCCGCACAGTCATTAACAATTTATATACCACGGCCAATTTCCGTATACAGATTAACGGACACCTGTCCCCTCTTATTCCGCTGAAACGTGGATTAAGGCAAGGATGTTCTTTGTCAACGATACTTTTTGCACTCGCATTAGATCCTTTACTTCGACAGTTGGCCACCCTGCACCCCCCTGGACCCTCCCGTTTCTTGAGTCAAAATATATTCGGGTATGCGGATGACGTCACCATCACCGGCGTGGATCCTGTTCGTATGGCGCGGGTTTTTGCAGTGTTGCAACGTTTTGCACTTTGTTCCGGATTACAGTATAATGTACAGAAAACTAACCTATTACAGTTCAATGGTTTTCATTTACCTGCTAACGAGCCTGGGGTGCCGTGTGTACCCCACGTCACTTCCTTGAAGATCTTAGGTATCCCGTTTACGTCACAACCTACTCCCCTTTTCGAGGAGATTTGGTCCCCGTTGTTGTTACAAATTCGCCAGCTTTTGTTTTCTCAGCGTTTCCGTCGCCTTCATTTAATTCATCGTATTCACTTTATCAATATTTACATTGCACCTAAGCTGTGGTATCGGGCTCGAATTTTCCCCTTACCGGAATTGTTCGCTAAGCGGTTTGACTCCTTATTCCTATGGAATATATGGCGTATCTTCTATTTTCGTATCCCACGTGCAGGACTCTATCTTCCCCGTTCACAGGGAGGGCTGGGTCTAGTACATCTCAGATTGAAATGTCAAACTCTGTTTATGCTCGATTTCTATGCTGCAGTTGCTATTAACGAATCCTTCACACAGCAATGGATACGATGTTTTTGGCCTAGTTATGAATTACCTGTGAGCCCCCCGTTTATTAACTTTGCTGATTGTTGTCCGGCGTACATTACTTCACTAATACGTTATTGGACATACAGTGGTGTGGTTCTCTGCCCTACGGGATACAATTCTCGCACTTTGTATAACTTCCTTCTCTCGTTGCCTAACGATCAGATTATTCTCCGAATTCCTCACCGATATCCTCAGACTACGTGGTCACAGGTATGGGCTAATATCTCTGCCCCGGTATTACCTTCATACCTACAGGTTGAATGGTTTCAAGTGGTGCATCAGTTGGTGCCTACGCGCGCTCGTTTATTTGAGCTGAAACGTGTTCCTGACCCACTGTGTTCTCGATGCACCAAAGAAGATACACTATCCCACCGGTTCGATCAGTGTGTGGGTGCTCCAGCTATCTGGAACTGTCTCACGTCCTTCTTAGGACGAATTTGTCGTCGACCTCCACACCAGTTCACAGTATCCTATGTTTCGTTTCCGGATTTTCGTTATTTTCCACAGACCAAACACCACGCTGTGCTTTTTCTACTGGCGTGTACAATTGTGTATATCCATCGCCATGTACCTTTGCTGGATGCTCGCACCTACTTGGATTTTTTAAAACGCACTCGCCGAAAGCTCTTTTCCCCCGAGTTGGACAGGCAGTATTTTAGTAGGTTTTTAGAAGTGGTGTTGCAGTAATCTCCTTCCTTCTCTTAAAAAAAAAAAAAAAACACGCTACAACTCATTATGTAGGTTTATCTTTTCGTTTTTATTTAATTTTTTTTATTATTTTTCGTGATTATTGTTATACTTTACAATTTCCTTTTCTTGTATGTAAGACATATTGTATTGTATTTTATTATATTGTATTCCTAGGAGTCAGTCTGGTTCTTGTACACTTTTTGTATAAAGACAAGGACATGAACAATAAAACTAGTAGCAGAATGGATAAAGTCATGGTTCGATAACCAGAAGGTTTGTGGTTCGAAACCCGTCGCCGAAATCAGATTTTTTAAAATCTTAATTCCTCAGTTCTGAAGATCTTTCTCTCCTTTCGTAATCATCTCATGCTCTAAAAAGAGTTCTTCACATTAATTCGACAACTGCTTAATGTGATCCTCGCAGTTCGAAAACTTCCCTTCTTATCTTTCACAAAATCAGAATTTTCGTCATAATACGAATGCTGTCCGATCATTTTTCCCCAATTCTAAATCTGTGTATACAAATCATCCCTCTCTGTCTCCATACTTGAATCTCTCTCTCTCTCTCTCTCTCTCTCTCTCTCTCTCTCTCTCTCTCTCTCTCTCAATGTCACCCAGGAAGTCATATGGCTTGAGATCAAACCTTCGACTCTTGAAACCAAATCTAAGCTCTTTAGCAATGTGCTATCGTAGCTCTATAGGTTTGTTGTTAAAACCAGTGTCTTTTAGACTTTATTCGGGGGGGGGGGGAGAAAGAGATTCTCCGGCGACATAAGATTTTCACTTTTTATTAGTGTATTACTGTACATTTGATCAAAAATTACGTATTTATGAAGCTTAAGAGAGGGGGAATTACACCCTCCTGTCCTGCCCAAATGACGCCCCTGAAACATTTGCTTGCACTTACTGAAAAGAAATTCAATGAATCATTGAATAAAACTCGTTTCTGTCCGTAGATATTTTAGAGCTCTTGGCAATTTCCATAGATTTCTTAGGGAGCATCTTACTAGCTTGCACTCTTTAAAGAAAGAAAAGAATGAAACTAAAGATATTTATGAAGCTCTGGGAAGATTGTGTGACTTTCCTTTAATTTAGGCTCTTAAAAATATTTCAGAACAAACGAATGGAAAAGACTGTTTTAAAGCTATAAAGTTGTAAACTTGATTCCTGTTTCTTTTTCAGCTGAATGGAAAGAGTGTACTACGTCACACACACTGCTTTAGACAAGGAGAGGTGGAGGACGGGGAGGAGTTGGAATAAATACTAGAAGCAACTAATCGATTGATACATGTATTGCGGGAATGCATAAGAAAACTGGGCAAGAGTTTGTTATTCATTTGGACTTAGAATTTTTGTAACAAATTTTATGCCGCGGACTGTACATTTTCCGCAGACTTTTACGCTAATCTTACTGATTGGGGCCAAAATGCTGCCAGGAATGAGACAAGAATTAATTTCTTACAATTCTTGTAGAAAATGTATCAAAAAGAAATTGGTAAATACCTTTTACTTTTATTGCCTTGTAACAGTTGACATTTATCTTGATTTTTCACAATCTGGTTGGTGATCACTGTGGAAAATTCGTGGCTGGCCTTTTGCGATATAAAGTTTTCATAAAATATCCAATCTGTTTCTAAATACAAAAGATAGCATCACGCATTAGTCAGTTTCTCAGAAAGACGCTAATCACATGCAAAAACTTCTCTTAATATAGTAATAAACTTAATTTCTCCCAATTTGGTTGGTGATCGCTGTGGAAAACTCGTGACTGGCCTTTTTCGATATAAATCGTTGGTTAAATGTCCAATGTGTTTCTTAAAAAAAAAAAAAAGATTGTATCACACGTTAGTCAGTTTCTCAGAAAGACGCTAATTACACCAAAAAACCTCTCTTAATATATTAAGTAATTTTTTTCTTTAAAGCTGGTTGGAGATCTCTGTGAAAAATTCTTCTCAGGACTTTCCTTATATAAATCGTAGATAACACACCAATGTGTTTCTAAATACGGAAGATAGCCTTACTGCTATTCAAACTCTTAGAACAACTGTAATCACACACAAAATATCTCTTAATAATGCAATTAACTTAATTTCAGCAGATCTGTTTGAAGATTACTGTGGAAAAGTCGTGGCTAGCCTTTCGCGATATAAATTGTTGATAATAGAACCATTGCGATTCTAAACACGGAAGATGGTATTAAATGTTAAGTCAAGCTCTTATTTAGTACCACGTTAATCACGCGTAAGGAGACCGATTAATATAGGAATTAACTTAATTTCTCCTAATCTGTTTTGAAGCATTAATGGGAACTGGGGATTTGAAGATTGGAGAGGAGATCATTAATATGATCAGGTATGCAAATGATGCGGTTATTATAGCTAGAACCAAAGAAGAACTACAGGAGATGATTGACAAAATGGTTGACATTGAAAAACTATATGGAATGGAAATCAACATCAAGAAGTCGAAAGTCATGAGAATATCTCGAGGGAACGCTCCCTTACGGACCAGAGTGGAACAAAATGAATTGGAAGAGGTCGAGAATTTCAAGAATCTGGAAAGTACTTTGACGAGAGACGCTTACTGCATCTAAGATATCAAGTCAAGAATAGCCATAGCCAAAGAAATATTCAACAATAAAAGATCACTTTTAACTAGCAGACTCAATATTGGACTCAGGAGGACTTATCTGGAGCATTGGACTGTATGGTTCAGAGACTTGGACATTACGGTAGTTAGCTTCGAAATGTGGTGTTGGAGGTAGATGGAGAAGATAAAATGGAAAGAAGCTACGTACGAAGATGTTTTAAGAAGGATATTAGACTAGCTAGCACTTATAGCTAGCATCCTTCGTAGGAAGGTCAATTGGATGGGACACATCATGCGAAAAAATTGTCTTCTTCATACCGCCAAGGAAAGAAAGCGACGAATACAAAAAGAAGAACACAACTGATGGATGATCTGAGAAGCGGAAGAAAATATTGGGAGTTAAAAGAGAAAGCTGAGGATCGAAAAACGTGCCAGAAATATTTCCGAGCCGAAATCTAAAATTAAAAAACGAATTCTTTAGTCTCAGGACCTGCCAAAAGGCAGAATAGTTAATAATAATAATAATAACAATAATAATAATAATAATAATAATAATAATAATAATAATAATAATAATAATAATAATAATAATAATAATAATAATAATAATAATAATAATAATAATAGACTGTTTCGAAATAGGTGTGCAGAGTTCGTGGTTGGCCTTTTTCGCTATAAATCGTGGATAATAAAACCAATGTGTTTTTACAAGGATCGTTCAAGGTTCACCTGGGTTTTCGTACGTAAATAATCGATGAATAGCCGGATCATGATGAAACTTGCGGGTGACGTAATGTATTTCTTCTCGAGTAACTAGCGCCCGGTATGACATATTTGGCGCACGCGTAGCAGTTGCAGAGAACATGTTCGGCAAGCAGTGTCTGTGGCTTTCGAGCAGCGGTTTGTAATCAAATTTCTTGTGAAGGAGAAAAATAAACCAGCTGTGATTTTCAGAAGATTGCAAACACCGTATAGTGAACCAACGATGCCAAGAGTGTACGAATAGTGTTAACAGTTTCGCGAAGGACGGGAGCTGGTGACAAATGAAATGCATGGACAATTTGCCTGATTGCAGTCACACCAGTGAATATCGCACGTGTTGAGCAAATGATTCTTCAAGACCGGCAAAACCATTGCGGGATATTGCTGCCGAGATGAGTATCAGTGTCGGGAGCGTAGAGACAATCATCCACGACCACTTACGATTCCGCAAAATCTGTGCAAGGGGGTTTCCCTGCCAGCTGACATTTGATCAGATGTGGACACGCATGACGGTCTATGGACAACTTCTGAATAAGTTACGAGCCGAAGGTGATGAATTTTTGCACTCCATCATGACGTGTGATGAAATATGGTTGCACACTTCAACACCAGAGACAAAAACAAGCAGCATAGAGTGGCGGCATAAAGGGTTCCCGCCGCCCAAGAAAAGCAATACGCACCCGTCCGCTGGAATCATGGCAAGTATCTTCTGGACATGTGGGTTTTCTGGAGAAAGGCAGCACAATTAATGCCCAGTATTACTCCACATTTTTGAGTGGTTCTGTACGATAGTCCATTCGCAAGAAAAGACCGGAGATGCTGTCTGGAAATGTCGTTCTTCTCCATGACAGTGCCCGTCCTCACACGGCCAATGTACCAAAAATAATTCTGGCCGATGGAAGTTCTGCGTTATTACCCCTACAGTCCAGATTTATCCCCCAGTAGTAGGGGAGATATGTATGTTTTGCCCCACTTTGCCCCTCTACCCCGTAACTGCCCCAAAAATTTATGAAGCCGCCACTGACCATTGAATTTTAACACAGAAGGATACCCCCAAGTGAGACTGAATATGCTTTTATGACATTTAAAATCATAAAAACTTACATCTAAAAACTTATAACTAAAACTACACTACATATAATTACATCTACTCCTCTTCTATCTTATAATGTCCCCAAGCTAGCGTATTTACGCCCTCTCGCGCTATATATCTTTTATCGTCCGAGGAATCTAGTGCCAGCTTATGAACGGTTATGCTATATATATCGTGCTTATAACTTCTAATGAGGTTTATATCCTTATACGTTTTAACATTTTTAAATAAGCTTTCTTTATAATCATCAAACTGCAACTCCTTAGCAACTACGCATTTAGTTACTCCTTTAGCTTTTTTCTTTTCTTTATTTTCTACTCTATAAGCATACATCTTTGATCTCAATCCAATAAACTCTGTCATTATCTTACCTTTATTCTCATCTTTCATCTTACCTAATACTTTTTTGTTTATTAGTGGTAGTCCATATATGTTATTTTCCTTGTATTCACTCGTGTCAAACTGGTCAATTATTTCTGCTATATCTTTGTAAAAGTCTTCAGTCTCAATCTCATATATAAAGCTATCGGTGTCCATATAACATAAATCTATATTGTTTCCATATTTCGGCTTCATCGTGTTATAATGAAAATCATACATTAGCAGTTTTGATAGTTCTAATACACTCATACCAACATATATTGGCTTATTAAACGTTAATCGCTCTTTTTTCATATGTATAGCACACAAATTCTCACTAAATATTGTTCTGTAATCAAAGTTAGGTTTAGCAATTAATGCTTCTACCCTCTTAGGATCACATTCTAATTGTATGGGCTGTCTCTTTCTAATATTTTCCATTGTTTTTCCGAATACCGAGTTATTCATGAGCTTATAAAAATCTTTTTCGAACTCATTTTTAGCTTGTGTTCTCATCTCGGTATTTAAATCAATGTATTTCTTTAGCCAGTTTGATTGTTTAAACTCTAATACCCTATGCACTTTCTTCAACCTCATTCCGAGTGACATATAAAGTTTTAAGTTTCTATAGTGAATTACATATCTTTCCTTATTGTAAAGCGTTGTTAATAATTTCGATTGTTTTGAGCCGGGTGGACACATGTTCTCTGGAGCTAATGGTAAATCAGAATGCTTGTTATGTAAATGCTTTGGATATTCTAAATCTACTTCTAATATGTAGCCAGTTTCTGAGTCATCTGGAATGTTCTTTATATCTATGTATGGTTTAACCCACTTAAAGTCTTTATAAGGCATGTATTGACTCATCGCCCATCCATATAAGTTGTTTGCGTCTAGATACGCTAGGTATGTTGAACACTCATCTTTATTATAATCTTGCATATATTTGTTGTTAGCTTTTACATATCTTTTACTACACTGTGAGATTCCTCCTCTTATACCCTTTTCTAACATTAGTATTTTATCATAATCAGTTAACAATTCCAAATTAATCTTAGTCATCTTTAACATTGCATCCCACGATAGACCTGGTGCTGTATATTACCAAGCAGGATCTAATCCATATGCCTTTAAACACACATCTCTAAAGTTTTCAAATATATCTGTTAATTGAAGGACATCTGTTTTGTTATAATGTTCAGTTAAGTCCTCCAATAACTCTAGATAGAATTCTTTACAAACTCGCACATGAAGCTTATGACGTTCAGGGCTCATTTTTTCTCCTGTTAATCTGTTTGTAAATTTGTCTGGAGATAATGGAACAGGTTCTTTCAATTTTTCAAATGAATCAACATAATCAAATGGATAATCGCCCTTTGTAGTAACTAGATCAAGCTTATCAATTGGAAAAAACTTTAATGTTTCACGAAATTGTTCTGGCTTTAAATTCTTTGTTAGCTCTGCTAAACTCTTTGACATAAATCTAAATGATTCAACAAATCTTAAATTTATTCCATCTTTTTCTGATCCTGCTTTTACATATTTTTCATATGTTATGTACCTTTCCTCATTATTAGCGATCAGTTTAATTTTCTGTGTATCATAAGCTAACTCCTTAATAAACAAATGCGTATCATAGCCAGTTAAGTTGTGAAGAAATACAGGAACAAAGTTGGGATTTTTATAGTTTAAATTGCAATAACTGTGAGCTGCACCTCTAAACTTTCCAGTTAAATGATCATGATCTCTCACCTTAGCTTTGTTTTTAGTTATCTTATATAGACATTTTCTTAACTCATGCTTCCATTCTTCTACTTTTTCACTCATATCATCTTTATCCTTGTAGAACTGTATTTTCTTCTTCAATATATTTATTTTTTTCTCAACAGCTGGTGGTAAGTCATTCAAGTTTTTCTCACATATATGACAAGTATCCGAACTGTTATAAACTTCTATTTCCTCCTCACTAAGCGGGATCATATTAACTACCCTTTTATATATTTTCATAATTTCTATTGCTTCTTTTTGTAACATTTCAATAAATACTTTCGCAGCATCTGGACCTATATAACTAACAGGGGCTTTGTAGTCTCCATTTGAATACTTCACATAGTAACAAAAACTCATTGGTTTATGCTTTTGATATTTTACTGTTTTACTACAATTGTGCTCTATTTTTAACTTACATAAGATACATTCAAAGTCAGCAATTATCGTAAATGGAACTCTTAATGATCGATTATAGTTTTGAAACTTTATTTGATTGTCATATGGTTTAGGAAGTTCTATTCTAACAGCCTCATGCTCTTTACAATACAGCTCATGGTTTTGCAACTGCTTCTCATTTCGAAAGTGTCTTGTTAAACATCTATCACAAAAGTATAACTTCTCAGTATGTTTTGTCACTTGACTTCTTATTAATCGTGATAAGTCTTTTATCCAGCAAAAATGACTGTTCTTTTCATCTTTTACATATAATAAATTGATATGAGTTTCCTGCTTATTTTTTGTGATTTGAAGTGGATATACATTATATTTCTTGTCATAACCGTAAACATTGATGGAGATATTACTTCTTCTTTCAAATTTTGGAATATCTTTTAACTGTACAGGAAACTCAATACCATCACAATATTTCTTTTGTAGTTCATTAACAAGTTGTTTATAATGAGAGGATCTTTGAGGATTTTTTGAAACGGCTCTATCAATAGGTTTTAAATAACTTGCAATAGAATATAAGAAACATTTATTATCTTTATTTTGAATATTTATTACTGCTTTCTTATCTTTAATCTGCTTTGGAAGTTCAATATAGGAAGAAGCTCTTAATGGTACATACTTATTTAATCTGATTTCTAGGTGTTTAATTTGATGTAACGTCCATCCTGATCCTCGGCCTTGAAATTCTTCCATTTCTCTACGAAGTTTTTGTTTTGCATGATGTATATATTCACTTAAGTCAGTTGATTCTAATATTCTCTCGTTTGATGTTTTGAAATTGCGCTCTTGTATTTCTTTATCTTTAATATAGTCACAAATGAAAACAAGGTTAACTTTAACAGGGTGAAATTTTAATTCCTCTTTGATTTTGTTAATAGCAACTCTTCCACTTGCATCTAAAAATTTTATTGGGTCTTTATATCCTCCTGTGTTTTCGACTTTAATGGTTTGTAAACGCTTCTTGAGTGCTGTTTCTTCTAATTCTACTTTGATGGGTATACGTGCTGGCTTCGGTTCTTCAATTACTTCTTGTTTAAAGGGGAATATATTTCTAATCTGCCTTCTGCTTTGTTCATCGTCATGTTGTTTGAGAAGGTCTATCAGTTCTGCTTTTCGTAATCGGGAATATCTTCTGATTCCCCTCTCTTTACATTGTCGCCTTAACTCTATTACAGTAAATCTATTGTAATTACTCATCTTATTTATTATATAGAAAATCTTCGTTAGTACTCTTCATCGGGTTATTTCAGTTCATTTTCATTTGTCCTAGTACAACGCTTAACATTGTACACTCCTGCCATTGTCTACATATTAAGCGTTGTATTAGAACACGGCTTTTATGGGATTAACCCATCAAAGTCACATATACACATTTAAAACTGATTCATTTTTGTAAGCTTACTCATCATCAGTATCATCATAATCATCACTACCATATTTGTATTCATCATCACTACTCAAATCAGATGTTTTTTGTTGCATTACTAATAACTCTTTTTCCTTTAACAGTATTTGCTTCTCTAGTAGTGTTGCTAAGAGTTTAAGATCTTGATGAATTAGTTCAAGTCTATCATGTAATAAATCAAAATCTTTCTCCATATTTGTTATATAGAAAACCAACAAAAATGAAATAAATTTAAAAATCTAAGAATAAAAACAAACATGACTAGTGCTAAGGAAATATTGTCTTACAAACCCGTATTTGATTGTGTATGTAAATATTTAGATATTGGTGGTTATAATGATAAAGACAAAATAAATTTTAGCGTGTCCATAGGTATGTTAGATCATTTGTTCAAGAAGGCCACTAAAGAAAACAACTCATTTCTTACACAAAACATTCTCTATGCGAACGTTATGAACTTGTCAGATGAAATATTAGATTCACTGACTGATGAACAATGGCTATCTATAGGCCATGATGATTATGAGGAGGAATATAACTATGATCACATTACAGAAGACTTCATACGTAAATATCTACAGAAAGTTAATTTGATTGAAATATGTTTATGGAAAAATTTATCGGAAGAGTTTATAAGAGAATTAGCTGATAAAGTTGATTGGGAGATTATTTCAGGAAGCCAAGACTTATCAGAAGACTTTATAAGAGAATTTGCAGATAGAGTTGATTGGAAAGAAGTATCGTATCACCAAAAGCTATCTGAAGAATTTATTAATGAGTTTATAGATAAAGTTGATTTTGATGCTATATCTTACAAAAACGAACTCTCTGAAGTTTTTATACGAGAACATGCAGATAGAGTTAATTGGTGGTACATATCTGGAACTAAACAATTATCAGAAAACCTTATAAGAGATTACGCTGACAAAGTAGATTGGGAAATGATTTCAATGTCTCAAAATTTAACAGAAGAATTTATTGCAGAGTTCGAAGGTAGAGTTCATTGGCGTAACATTTCAACTTATCAAGACCTATCTATAGACTTTATATATTCATTTAGACATTACGTAGATTGGAGAGCTATAATAAGAAAATATCATAATAATCCCAATTTAGGTGATATGTTGAATGTAGCATTCGCTGTTGCAGCAGAGGGTTAATGCATAACTAATTATTTTTTATGACTATTATACCATAAAAGTTGTATGTTTGAAAGGGAGCCAGTGCTGGTGGCCCCCTCAGTTGTAATTAAATCTTCTTCTGGCAGGGATGTTCAAAACTCATTACTTTTACCTTTACAAATCTCTTATACTCAAAAACAAATCAACAACAAACTCATCGTCGTATTCTCCTTCAATATCCACGTGACAACCATACGAAACAACACAGCTGTATTTTTCTTTCACTTTGTTTAGGAGGTTGACTGAGTTTGGATCTTTGGTTTCTGATAACACTGACATTCTTGGGTACTTTTCTTTAAGACACTGAAGTCTTGCTTTGATGTTTCGCTGCTGAATCCTTCCAACCCAATATTTGTATGACTCGTAACGCCTAACCTGATCGTGTTTGTCTGTGTCGTACTTGTCTACTATGTCTTGAAGCTGACCAGCTGTGAGGTTCTTTTTAATAATAACTAGCTTGTGTACTTTCCCTGGATCTTCTGTATGTTCAGCTGCGATTGATTTAAGGTGTTGATTTTCAGTTTCTAATTTCTCATTGTTTATACATAACTGATTCATTTGTTGTTCTATCTCTTGCACTCTTGCTCCTAGTTGCTCCTGTTTATCCTTGTATTGTTTAAAGTCTTTCGTGTAATAGTCGATAACGATTTGATTGCATTTAAGGTAAAACTCAGGAGAAACCCATCGAGATATATCTAAAATCAACTCTTTACATACATATGTTCCTCTTATTTCGTTCCATGTTTCACCTTTACCTCCTGTTACTTTTCTAATAATTTCATCCCCACGAATTCGTTGCAATGATTTTATATAAGAAATTAACTCTCTAGATTGTTTATTTTCTAACCATTTATAAAATTTCTTTCCTCCATCTTGACACAACTTGGTAGCATTAAAGTATCCTGTACTCTTATCTATAATCAACTTGAAATCACCAAACAGACCATACCAGTAATCATCTTTAATCTGCTCGTAACAAATATCGTTTAAACTAAGAGAACTATCCATAGTACTCATATTTATTAGATAGAAAATCTTTATTTTTAACTTCATTTTCATTACCACCTAGTTTTACTGTGTAAGATGAGTTTCTGAAGTTCCTAGCTTCGGAGGAACTTATTTCCCCATGTGCAAAATCCCACACAGCGAAACCAAACGAAGCAAGCAGATGGTACTAAATTTCAGAACATTTTTAGCCCCCTCTGTATTCGGAGGTCCAAAATGTTCTTAAGGGTGAGCAATACCGACCCTGGAAATATGCTATGAGGGGTATCGTTTCGTTATCCCCTTATCTCGATCAAACTATCCTTTTATGGCATAATAACCATAAAAGACAAACATTTATATTTACACTACAACATTACTTTTATCTATCCAACTATTATGCGAATCATCAAACCCTAGCCATTTGACATATACTTTGTCACCTTTCTTTCTCAACACCTTTTCTACCAAGTATTCATCTTTGTGTTTCGTCTTTAATAGTTCTGGTTCGTAAAATCTACCTTGCACATCCTCTTCTTCTAAATCTTTAATTCTATAGGTAGGCGGATTAGATGGAATAACTTCACTAATAACAAATACTTCTATTGACCAATTAGGTGTATATCCTTTCTCAAATAACCCTTTCGACTTACTTATACGAACATGATCACCTAACTTGTATTTGGGCTTAACACGCTTATATTCTTTTTGATACACTTTCTCCAATATTGCTCGCTCATTCTTTTTGCTAACTTCTATAGGTTTTAAACCAATTGTTCTATGAATTTGATGATTATACTCTTTAACTAGTGTTGGTAATATCTCTATCCATTTGTAGTTCCCTTGTGTTGTGAACCTTTTCCACATGTTCTGCTTAAGCGTTCTATTGAATCTTTCAACCACAGAAGCTTTCTTACCACTATAGGTTGAGTAGTGATTAATCTTATTTTCCTCCATTAACTTCTTAAACTCTTTATTGTAAAACTCTTTACCTTGATCTGTTTGTAAGTTACTAGGCTTTCTCGTTCTTAATATGGATTCGAATGCTTCTGTAACATTCTTCCCACTCTTATCTTTAACAGGAACAAAAAACGCATATTTCGAGAACACATCTATAATCGTTAGCAAATATTTATAAGCTTTATTGATTTTGGAAACGCCTTTTAATACTCCGCTATCCATTTCTACAAGATCAGCCTGCCAAAGATCATCGATACCTTTTATAACTACGCTTAATCTGTCAAAGTTTTTTCTAGATGGTTTGTGAATTTCTTCTACAATGTCTTCTCTAACACCTTTACCTTCTTCTAGTCAATCAGGCTTTTTAACGAATTGGGTTTTAGTAACACCACATACAGAACAAATACCTTTCTTTAGATATCTTCCATTCTTTGTTTGTTCAATTCTAATGGTATCTTTCTTCGTATCTGTCAATTTCTTACACTTAACACAATACATCCTGTTTATTATATAGAAAATCAATAACTATCGCTGTTTAATATTATGCTATCAACATTCTCACCATCATCATCACTATCTTCGTCTTCTCTTTCTACATGCATAAGGAGCAATAGTAATTTACCATGTTTCAGATCAGAACCTTTAGATGGTCTAACTGCTAAATTATCATTTGTATTAAAGTGCAATGGAAAAGTTTCAACTAGAGAATCATTTAAATATAGATCTATATAATACGTATTGTAAGATGACTCTATATGCATTAACCTACCTTTATAAAGAAATTTGTATGTGATAGAGAGATTATGTATTAAAAAGAACGGAGTTTCAACATTTTCTGATATCAATCGACTATGAAGCTCTATAACATGACTCCGTTTGATGAAGTTAAGCTCTTCTTTTAACATAGCAATATCTTTTCTCACAACTGTACTATCTAACTCTGATGTCATTTTAACATTACCAAAGATATCCATATTTATTATATAGCAAACGTCTTTAGGAAAGCTCTCTTTCTATGTACATTACAACAAACAATAATTGTCCTTCTCCCATAGCAGAATTTTTATTTGGTTTAATCGTAATTATATCGTTCTTCTTAAAGTCAAAAGGTATCTCTTTAATCAAAGTATCACCCAAATATATATCTAGAAAGTATTTATCCAAACTTAAGTCCATGTGCATTATTTTCCCATTATAGAGAAATTTGTAACCGTTAGAGAGATTAAATATTCTAAAGATTGGCTCCTTAACGTTTTTAGCTCTTAATCGATATAGTAGAGGCATGGTTTCTTTCTGCATAACCAATCTAGTAGTATCCATTCTAATCTTTTGAAAATCTTCTTTCTTTATGTATGTGTCTTGCAGCGTTTCTAATACATCTTCAAATCGTTTTCTATCGTTCTCTAATTGGGCTTCTATTGACCTAAGTTGACTTACGCTAACAACATCATTTAAATTCTCCAACAATTTTAATTTTTCTTCACTAATATCAACATCGCCTTTTCTATCTTTAACATTACCAAATATATCCATACTCATTTATTATACAGAAAATGCCCATCCCAGTTTTTCAAAATATTTATTTAGCATCTCTATTTGTCTAGGTGAGAGTATAAAATCAATATCAACATGAACATCGTGCTTTCTCAACAGATAGTACAATACACATTTCAAGTTAATAAACGATGCTCTTTCCGGATACAGCTCCCTAAAGACCTCGTGTAAGTTTTCGAAGTCGTTTATAAGTGTTTCCTCCATATGTCGTAAGTTTAATGGTTTTTGATCGGTAAGGCGATAATGTATTAAATAGACATCATCATAATATTTTGTGTATTTGTTTTTCTTTAGTACTTTTAGAACATCTTTTGTTGATATTAAATCTCTTGGTATATCTCTAAGTTCATCATTTAACACCTTGAGCACCTCTTCGGGAATAATTCTATCCTGTAAAGCTTGCAAACGAGATAGCTGTAACTTAAATCTTTTTATAGTATCATACCATGGTTTTCGTACGCAAGCAGCTTTCGTTTCTTCACAAGTACTGTAAACCCAACCACTCTCTACACAACAATCATCACAAATGTAACTACTCATACCTTTTGTTAATGACTTACTACCACAATAACTGCATTGTAATGGCCTAGACCTATAACTCGACAACAAGTCCTTTAAGGTAATTATTGGACGTAACTTTCTCAACTCTTCTTCCGTGTACAAAACTTTTGGTATTAACCTTTTCCATAGATCAATAACATTGTATACGTTGTTTTTATCGTTTAAGTCTATCTCGCTAACATCCTGAAAATACTGATAAAAATTATATCTATCTATTACATCTAGTTCATCTTCATGCTTCTCAAAATAATCTAAAAATCTATTGTGTATAGCTTCCATATTTATCTTAAACAAAACTTTTATGGATACAAACCATAAAAGCACTTAATCATTTTTAATCATATACATAACGTCACTAAAAGAATGTCCTTGATTTAGAAGATTTAAGACCTTAACACAAAGATGACCACATATAACTGAGTTAAAGTCTTGTATTCGTTCGTCATTGTAGAATAAGTTTTCAGTACCAAGATATTGTACCAGTGGTTTAGGAGGAACACCACCATAAGAATCGAACACGTACTTTATGTTGTTATCTTTCCAATAGCATATCCAATGAGTACCAATGTTTTCTGATTTATCGAGGTTAACTACACCACACTCATGTACATGGGGTTTTTGTGGAAGTTCATCACTCATAAATACACCTCTAAATCGTTTTATCTTTAATTCTTTAGCCAACCTCTCTATATCGAAGTTGGTTAATGGTTTTAGTTTTTTGACTTCTTTGGTTTACCTGCTCCCTGCTTTTCTTCCATAGCCATATTGTGTCTTTTTTGTTCTTCAAGTTCTTGTTTGTTCTTCTTAGCATCTAGTACAGTTTTAGTAATCGCTGCTGCACCACCTGCTAATGAGCCAACTGCTCCTAAAGCTGCTAGAATGGCTGGAATTGTAAAGATAAAACCGCCAATATGCTCTTTCTTAATCTTTTTCATTTGTGCAGTAGTTAAAGTTAAATTCATTCCTTTACCTTCTTTAATTTTCTTGGCTTTATCGTTTAGTTGTTTCTTTGTTAATACATGATCAATATTTAGATCCTTTAGTTCGTTATAAGGAACACTAAACATACAACCTTTAATGGAGCACATCTTCTCTATTTATCTAAGAGAAAATCTTGGTTTGCAAAAGTACAGTTGTTGTTGCTCCACCAAAATCAATTAAGGAATCATTCTCATCTGTTATCCTTATCTCAAAATTATCAACCTTGTCTTTGGATATAGGGAAAAATAATGGATAAGTAGGCTCGTAAATAATACTATGTTTGAACTCGGCATTTGTTTTGAATGATGCTATGATCCCTGTTTCTCTATGTGTGTATTCTGTATCTTTAACAAACATGCCATCTGCTATATTACAGTGAACATTTATAGTATCAAACGGGTGAAACTTTGGCAACTTACTTCCAATATGCGTTTTGTTCTTTTCTAAAACTTCAAAAACATTAAACTCGAGGACAGCGCCTATACTCCCTATTGTAACATCATTACTATCAGTTTCAATTTTAACTCTATTTCTTAAATGATCTTCTGATAATGTTATATTGATGGATTGAGATTTTAAATATTCATTAAGACTGTTTAAGCTGTATTGTCCTTCTGGTATAAAAACTTGTCTATCACCATATGAGAAACTGTTTTTTTGTGTTGTTATGTTTGGTGTCAGATATGTACTGTAAAACCCAACTAGTCCTATACTTAAATAGTTGCTCTTGTTGTCTAATTCGTAATGGAGTTTCTTCTTTAAAACAGAAGTATCACTCGCTAGCTTAAATACCTTAGCCATTTATTATATAATAAATGAACGAGTTTGATTTACCTAGAGATATTCCGAGAGAGAAAGTAATCAAGTTAATAGAAGATGTCATTCGAAAGTTAGAATGCAGTTTAAAGAAGAAAAAGAGAAAACTACGAATTGTTAAATATGCATACTACACTTTGATTACGTTGTCGGTTATTCTTTCTGCAACAACTGGGTTTATTAATATTTTTATACCTGTAACAATTTACTCGATATTGACAACGTCTCTTGCAACTGGAAGTGCTATAGTAATAACAGGTTTGTCTTCGAAGTTAAACATAAGCAAAAGAAAAGACGAATATAAAACCATTGTCACTTGTATTAACTCAATTGAATGGTGAAATGGACGGCGAATATATAAAGGATACGTTGCTTAAGATCAGAGAACAACTTAAAGATATAAGATAGGCTATGTAAATACAAGTCAAGTCTCTAATCCTTGGCCCTTCACATATGTAGGGCCTAAAAGTCTTGTAAACGTTTCAACTGTTTCCTTCGCATCACGTAAGACAGGCGCGAGTTTAAGTCTTTTACAGACGTCGGGAAAATCGACGGCCGTTGTGATGGTAAAGCAATCTTCATCAACGAGTCTGACCTGTACTCTCTAATCATAAAAGAACGATTTTCTCTATAATAAATGAGTAAGAAAAGTATTAATTGGGATGTAAAAGAGATGATAAAAGAAACAACAGCTAAGAAAAGAAATGGAGAGCTTATACCTGATGATGTTCGATGCCTTATCGTGGGTCCGTCGGCGTGTGGTAAAACTTTTTTGCTATTTAACTTCTTATTACAGCCAGGTTGGTTAAACAATAATTACTTCTACATATATTCTAAAAGCATGAATCAGCCAAAGTACGAGCAGCTAAAAGATCGATTTGAGAAGGCAGAACTAAAGTTCAATAAGCATATAGCAACGTTCTTAAGCGATAATGATTCTATTGTACCTATTGATGAATGTGAAAAATACTCTGTCGTTGTGTTTGATGATTACATTTTAGAGAATCAAGATACTGTTAGAAATTACTTTACAAGAGGTAGGCATAGACATTTAGACTGTTTCTATCTTGCACAAACATATTCAAAAGTACCTAAACAGCTTATAAGAGATAACGTAAACTTCCTATGTATATTCAGGCAAGATGATACTAATCTTAAACATGTGTATAATGAGTTTGTTGGAGGAGATATGTCTTATGATAAATTTAAAGAGATATGTTCAAAATGTTGGCAAGAAGATTATCTTTTCATAGTAATTGATACGACAAGGAAGGTAAACAATGGTAAGTATAGGAACAAGATAAAACACTTCTTGAACGTTTGATGTTTATTGACGTTTGACTTTTAACGTTTGACGTTCTTTGACGTTTATTGACGTTCTTTGACGTTCATTGACGTTCGTTTGCTATACAATAAATGGATGAGAAAGAAATTGATAAGAATATTAAGCTGAAGGAGTTCTTGATAAAGGGCTTCAAATCTTGGAAGAAAGAAAGAGCAGGTATATACGATAAATTTAAGACACAAGAGCAACCTGTAATTGATGCTATTCAAAACTTGGGAAGTGAGATCAAAGAAGTAGCAGAACAAAATAAAAATCTAATAACTGATCTTGTTCCAGTTGCACATAAGACGGCTTCAATAGATCCCAGTCTACTAGAAACACCTAAAAAGATAACTTATGATAGTTCTCCAAGTAGTAGTGATACGCCTATAACGGGAGAAATAAAACAAATGAGAAAACAAATTAAAGACAAAGTGGAAGGAGTAGAACCTTTAACAACAGCACAGTCATTTGGGAAGATTGCGACGAAATATTATAGTAAAAGAAATGATGCTGTGTTTGGAATAAGAACTGTAGAAGAAGATGGAAAAATAATAAACAAGATAGGAAATTTGGAAGTTAAAGTGAATGGCGATGATTTGATAATTAATGGTAAAACTTATAAAGGAACAGAAGGTCTATGGGAATTGTTAACGACGAATACTAGTAAAACCATTGAAGATTATGATGATGACGATTTTGAACAGTACAAGGAAATAATAATAGACTCAGATGCTGCCTTCCAAAAATATAATCGAGATAAAAAGGTAGCATCTAGTAGAGGTTCAAAGTACATTAATATTATCAAGCCTATTTGGGATAATTATATTAAACCAACTTTACCCCCAACTCCTAAAAAGAACACGACACCTAAAACGACTGGTGAAGGAATTAAACAATATAGAGATACCTAAAGAATATATATGGATGGATGATGTGAGAAAGTTAATTGATCGGCTAATAGTTATAGATGGAGAAGAAAAGGCTGGAAATGAGAACTTTTACAATGAGAAAGTAGGTATAGTGAGTATGATTAATAATAAGCTTTCACAGTTTATTCCTAATGATCCAAAAGGCATAGGTTATTTGATTAAGATCTTAAATACGTTACCACCACGATTCTGGAATGATGAGAAGCTTGGGAAAGGACTAATGAATAAGATTTTAAACATGAAGGGGATACCAGAGTTACATATACCAGGCTTCAGATTTTGCGGGCCTTTTACGAAGCTTCAAGAAAGGTTAGAGAGAGGTGATGAAGGTATTAACCCATTAGATGAGGCTTGTAAAGAACATGATATATACTACAGAGACAATAAAGATACAGAGTCGAGACATATTGCAGATAAGGAACTAGAAACTAAAGCATGGAAAAGAGCATTTAGTAGTGATGCGCCAATTGGTGAACGATTAGCTGCTTTTGGAATTGGTACTGCTATGAATGCTAAGGTTAAGTTGGGATGGGGATTATAAGTTTCAGAAAATTTTTCCTCGGTCGACTTTACGACAATGCTAATATTTATATAGCTTGATGGTGTTTACCATAAAGCGCTGTTTCAAGATTTTCTTTATAATAAATGGATAGTGTTGAAAGTTACGAGTTACAGAGTTTTAAAGCTAACACAAGAACATTTAATAATTTGAATGAAGCTAACAAAGATATTGAGTTCGATTTCAACGTGGGGGATGGTTTTATACATCCACACAAAGCAGATTGTCATATGACTTTTGAAGTTGTTGGTGCATCAGCTGGAGGAACATTTGGTGCAAATGATACTATAAAACTTGTAGATAACTTCTTCCCATTCTTCTTTTCTCAAATTGAGGTTAGAAAGCATGGAGTTGTTATAGATAAAATTGAGCTACCTGGATTAACATCTACAGCTGTCGGAACATTAAAGATTTCCAAGCCAGAAGTTGAATATTTAAAACAAGCAGGATTTGAAACAGATGATAAACTTGGTCTAAGAAAGGACTTTAGTGTTTTGTATCCATTAAGATTAATTCCAGGCTTCTTAAGTGATTATAAAGAGGTTATGTGGAAAGGTGGATTGAGAATAACATTTACAAAAGCTAACAACAATAACGATGTCTTGTATAAATGGACTGGATCGGGAGCAGCTCCTCATGATGGAAAAATAACAATAAAAAGTATGGAGATAAGAATGCCTATTGTTGAATACGAATCTAATTACGAAAACAAGTTAAAGTTGAATATTCTTAAAGAACCAAAAATCATGTATTCATTCCATACTTATCAATGTGTTCAAAAGGCTGTTGTAGGTTCTTTCTTGGAGTTTGATGTTACTACTCAATTTAATTCTAGACAATTTGATATGCCTGATTTCGTAGTTGTAATTTTCCAAACTGATAGAAGCGGCAAACAAACAGCAGATGCAAGTAAGTTTGATCATTGTAAGGTAAAGAATATCTATCTTAAGAATGGGAGGAATGAGGTATTTCCAAAAGAATCAAGAAACTTAGATATTGCTAACAAGGATTATTTCAAGATGTACGAAGATTATACTGCATTTAAGAGAATAACGTGTGGCAACACCGAAATGTACTATGACCCTAAAGAGTTTATAGACAACAGACCAATGTATGTGATTAATTGTAGTAAGAGAAAGAATGTATCAGTAAACGAGAGAACAAACATAAAGATTGTTGTAGACTTTGCAGAAGCTGTAGCTGCTGATACTATATGCTATGCGATTTTAATTGGACGAAAGAACTTTACATATGATCCCAAGAATGAGAAAGTAGTAGAAGAGTTTTAGTTAGTTAGCAAAATATCAACGGACATATAGAGATTTTAAGGGTGAGCGTTTTGCTCACCCCTTACGGTTCAAGAATCTAAGAGCCAGTATCACTGGCCCTTTATCAGTTAGCCATAAGCGACTTTAAAGGGTATCGAAAAGATACCCTTGCATCCTCAAACTGTTTTCATTAACGATTGTTTTATGGAAGTTTTTCCATCAAACGAAATTAATAAAAATGATTAAATATTTTTTGGTGAAGATAAAAATTGAAGATTGATTTTCTATATAATAAATACGATGGCAAAACACGTTGATTTTTTAAACAAGCTTGGAAGTCTTGAACAGAAACAAGTTGTTGGATTAAGAGAATTGGAATTAAATACAGAATATAAGATTGTGAAAATGGAAAAGATTAAAACTAAGTTTGGAAAGAGCATTTTGGTCGAGTGTGAGGAGTTCAAGGTTTTTCTTCCACCTAGATTTACAAAACACTTAACAGATAAAATGATTGATGAGATCGTTAAAGATGGGATAAAAATCAAATACACTGGTCTAAAAGAAAACTATCCAACTGTTGAGTTCTGTATGTAAATCCAAAAATGAACGAAAATGAACAAAAATATGTTGTCAGAAGTAAAAAATGGAGTGTTTAGAAATGGATCCCCAAAAGAAGTTCATTCTTACTAATAACTTCAATGTAATTGTGAAAAATGTGCAAACCGAAGTTCAAGTAGTTTTTGATATTAACGGTTGTCTATTCAGCTTGAATTACGATCAGTGGACAGAGTTTAAGAAGTCATTGTTTCCTATAGAGAACGAGGTTAACAGAAAATTCCATTATCAATATCCGAACTTGTAATTTTAAGTATGTTCTAAGTGTTTTATGGTGATAAAGCCATAAAACTAAGATCATTATACAAGCACAATGCATAAGGAGAAGCAGTACTTTTGAATGTCATTCGAATTTTAAATATTCATACATAAATAAGAGATTTATTTGAGTTTTTGTAATTATATCCTTAGAGTTATGCAACCTACAATACATTCAAAAAAATTCAATTTATTTCTCTATTGATTGACGTTTGAATTTTGAAAATCGGTTAATATTTGACAATGTTACAGCCAATTCAAAATTTCGGGAATTTTTTACGGGTTTATTTTTGAGTTTTCGGGAAAATGATATTCTTTAAAAAAGTCTTAGAATTTTATGTAGATTATGCTAGTATTTTTCATTTTTTAAATTTATGAATTTTACTTTTTGCAGTGTTGCAAACTTTGGACCAAATTTGTTACTAGACTTAGTGATTTTTTAATTTTATAGGTTGGCAACACTTATGGGTCAGCCAAACACTAATTGCCAAAAATTAAATATCAACCCTCTATCTCTTATAGGAACCAAGATATCCACAATTCTCTTATTTTTCGTTTTAAATTTGCCGGGCAGGTGAACATATTCAAGCAGTTACTCACCTACTCAATAGATGGCGTTACATATCACTTAGTTTATCAATTCGCTAATAGATGGCGTTGCTTGTAGAAGTATTTGTTCATATATAAGGCCCGATTTTCACTTGATTTCTTGAGCGTAGTGTTAGCCGAGCTCGCTCGCTTGCAGTCTGGCCAGCTGTAAGTAGTTATCGGCGTGGACGTCGCAGATTCGAGTCGTCTCCAAGCCAGAAGAAGGATTTTCACTCTCTCATCTATAAGCAGCAAATCAAATTGAGTTGACGTGAATGGAGACTAGCGCTAGTCGGGAAAAGAAAACGGAGGCACAAGAGAAGCAGCAACAAAAAGAAAACGGAGGCACAAGAGAAGCAGCAGCAGAAAGAGAAACAAACAGAAAAAGGAGCCTGAGAGGCAGCCAAAAGCAAACCAAACAAACAAATAAGAGAAAGGCGTAAGTCCTCTCAGGTCTCAGGTAATGTGCACAGGTTTTGCTGCTTTTTACTTTGAAAATTTATTTAAAATGTCATAAAAGCCTATGCGACATACTAACCTTTATCTTCTTATAATTCAGCTATTTCTGAACCGATTTCGATCAAACAAAAACTATTTTTTCAATCAAAGACAGCGCTATAAGTTGTAAGTTTTAGATGTAAGTTTTTATGATTTTAAATGTCATAAAAGCATATTCAGTCTCACTTGGGGGTATCCTTCTGTGTTAAAGTTCAATGGTCAGTGGCGGCTTCATAAATTTTTGGGGCAGTTACGGGGTAGAGGGGCAAAGTGGGGCAAAACATACATATCTCCCCTACTCCCAGTCAATATCATTTCTTTGCATTCCTTAAAGACCATCTGATAGGGTAGAAATTCACGACAGATGAAGCACTGGGAATGATGCCCTCCAGTGGCTACGACAACATCCAAGTTCTTTCTACGCTTCACGATGACAACGGTGCCTCGACGCGCACGGAGAATACTTTGAAAAACTGACATAGTATGCTGCTTCTTGAGCTATCTGTTTCCTGTTAACAAACAAAAGTCCCGGTCAACCTTGAATGACCCTTGAAAATATGGAAAATAGCATCTGGAGTTAGTAAAATTCTTAGAACGTTGCAAATGACATGTAAAATATCTCTTAATATAAGAATTAATTTCCCCTAATGTGTATGGAGATTCCTGTGGAAAAGTGTGGCATAAGTCGTTGATAAAAATCCAAAGCATTTCTAAATATAGAAGATAGTTTTATATGTTAGTCAAACTCTTATTTAGTACAAACTAACCCACGTAAGGGCATCTCTTAATACATTAATTAACTTAATTCCTCCTAATCTGTTTATAAATCGGCGTGTAAAATCGTGGCTGGCCTTTCTCAATATAAATCGTAGTTAATATAACCAATGTGCTTTTAAATACGGAAGATAGCCTCACTGTTAGTCAAAGTCTTAGCACAACGCTAATCACACGTAAAATATATCTTAATTTTGGAATTAACTTAATTTCTCCTAATGTCTTTCTCGTTTCCAGTGGCAGTCCTGGCTATCCTTTCCGATTTAAGTCGTTGATATCCAATGTGTTTCTAAATACAAAATATAGCATCACGAGTTGGTCAATTTCTCAGAAAGACGCTAATTACATGAAAAAGCCCGATTAATATAGGAATTAACTTCATTTCTCCAAATCTGGCTGGAGATCGCTGTGGAAAAGTCGACGCAAGTCTTTCTCAATATAAATCGTGGATAACTTAACCAATGTGTTCCAAATACCGAAGATAGCATCCAATGTTATTCAAACTCTTATTTACTACAACTGTAATCACACGTAAATTATATTTTAACATAGATATTAAATTAATTTCTTCTAATCTGTTTGGAGATTCCTTTAGAAAGGTCTTGCCTAGCCTTTGTCATATAAATCGTTGATAAAATATCCGATGTGTTTCTAAATACAGAAGATAGCATCACGCAGTAGCCAATTTCTCTGAACGACTCTAAATACACGTAAAAATCTCTCTTAATATAGTAATTAACGTAGTTTCTGCCAATCTGGTTGGAGACCGCAGTGAAAGGAACGTTGCGGATCATTTTGAATATAAATCATGGGTAGCATAACCGATATGTTTCCAAATACGGAAGATAAGGTTTCCACGTTTTGAGTTTCTTAGATTTTGATAATTTTACCATAAAATTGAAGTCTGGACTTTTTAACTGAACTTCTCAATCCTTTTAATGAAGTGCTATTGTGAGATCTGTGCCTGGGTGCCAGGGTTTGAAAAAACCCGGGTATTTTTGAAAAAAACCAACCCACCTGGGCCCATGTGGGTTTTTTCGGGTATTTTCGGGTTTTATTGGTTTTTTCGGGTTTAATTGGTTTTTTTCGAAATATTTCAATCTCTTTGGGGTAAAAATGTTAAAATATGATTTACATTTTATGAGTATCATTGTCACAACTTGCAACAACTTTCTATTCACTGCTGTTTTGAAAAAATTGCCACCATTTTGAAATTTTATATTGGATCTCCGAAAAAATCTATACAGCAACTTTAGGTCTTGAGCTTCTACCCTCAAAATATCAACCTAAAAAGTCTGAAAATTGCACCCTATAGCATGGATACCCGCTATTTTGAAAAATGGTCGCCATTTTGAAATTTTATGCCGCCAAAATATATACAGCTAATTTAGTCTCTCGTGCTTCTTCTTTGAAAATTTCAACTTGAAAGACCTAAAATTGCGCTTTGTAGCGTGGATATCAGCAGCGGCGCAAATTTGTCTTCAACATGGGGGGACGGGTAAGACGGTATATATATGCGATGTACAAGATATTTATGAAGGAGAAAAACAATGCTGGGGAGGATTACCCATGTCGGTCCCTGCGTCCTCCACAGGGGACATAAAATATGACATTATTATTGCTTTACAACTTTAAAATCCGACTGGCAACATTGAAAACTGTTTACAAGGGATGATCCAAATATGATCATTCCCTGTAAACAGTTTTCAATGTTGCCAGTCTGATTTTAAAGTTGTAAAGTAATAATAATCTTGGCTGGTAGACCCATAGGAAAACGACCGTTAGGAAGACCTAGGCGCAGATGGGAGGATAATATTAAGATGGATCTCGCAGAGATAAGAATACAAAGTAGAAACTGGATGCAATTAGCTAAGGATAGAAGTCAGTGGAGAGCTTTTGTGAACGCGGCACTGAACCTCTGGGTTCCATAGGCCATAGAGTTAGTTAGTTAAAGTAATAATAATATCGTAATATTTTATGTCCCCTGTGTGGAACTCAGGGACATGGGTAGGGGAGCAGAGTTGTCTTCAACATTGGGAGGCGGTCAGATTTGAGGCTTATTCTGGGAGGTATCAATTTCATCTCACTTTCCTTTGTGACAGTTGGACACAAATCATCACATTTCTTCCTAAAAGACACATTTCCAATCGGATTATTGAGGGGGACAGTTCCAAGATTGTAAGAGATATGTCCCCATCATCCCCCCGGGATTTTCGCCAGTGGATAACAGCTATTTAAAAAAAAATAAGCGCGCCATTTTGTAATTTTACGTTGGTATGCTGCCAAAATCTAAACAGAAAATTTATAGTGTCTCTGGTTTGTATCCTGAAAATTTAAAAGACCGAAAGTTGAACTGTGTGGTAAAGGCAGACAAACGAACAAATGTAGATCGAGTCAGTGTTCGCCAAATATGAATACCAAATAGCTATATTAATTTAAAACAAAGACATAATTCATCAAAAAGTCTTAAATATTTTTCAACGTAAAATAAATGGTCTTATTGTTGAAGTTCACTTTCGTTGCTTTGTGCATTCAATTACGGGAATTACCCGAGCACTTGTTGCAAGACCGTTCTTTTCCGAAAATTAATTTAAAACAATTAACAAAGATAGGCCTATAATTCATATTTTATAAAGTAAATGTTTCAAAATGTCTAAAATGAAATGAAATATCCTCCAGCGTAAAATAAATAGTTTTATTGTTGAAGTATTCACTTTCGATGCTTTGTGGGTTCAATTGCGGGAATTTCGCGAATACTTTTTCCACGACGGGTTTCCCCTCAAAATGCAGATTGCTTTACTGTACATCGAAACTTCCATTAGTACTGAAGTTTGAATGCAGCACTTAAAATAGTAAGCGTTACGTAGTCTTCGGAGCTCCGAGCATTAAGCTTCTTAATTTTGACAAGAATTTTTACGTTATTGCTAGTGTTGATTCTACAGAATGCTTATTTGAAGGCTAGCAACAAATGACTGAACTTAACTGTGTTGTTGGAAAACAAAATTTTACTGAATACTTCTGTTACCATCAAAGGTAAGAAACAATAGTTTTACTAATGTATTTACATATTTACTGGTAGTACCGGCACCTATGACCTTAAACCCGTCAACGTATGAGGGATAAGTCCCTCGGCGGTGCCAAGTCAGGAAACATACTATTCATGGAAAGTATTTTCTAAAATATACAATCGCTTACTTTACTTAAATAGGCTATAAGCATAATCCACACATTAATTTGTTCTACAATTATCTCAAGCTAAGGTGAGGGTTTTATTTATTTATTCATTCATTCAGTGCATTTAGAGCTTTATAAAGGTCTTATGTTGAATATTGTTGTCTATCTTAACATGAAAGCATATAATTCGCCCAAAGGAAGTTTAAAACCTGATAAAAATAACTTTCAATGTGATCACCTTAGTTGTACCAATAATACACTAACAAAAAAGTCAAAAACCCAGGTGGGTTTTAAGATGGGTTTTTTCAGGTGGGTCCAACCCGAAAAAACCCGGTGGGTTTTTTCGGGCTGGGCCCACTTGGGCAAACCCTGCTGGGTGCCCTACATCAGTATGGTGTTCGGTAAGTATGTTCACCGGAACTGGTGGTATGCAAATCTTCCACTTACTAGGATGATGAAAGTCTCGTTTGAGCAGGTTGTTATATAATTAATAATGTTGTTTTCAACATGTACTATTTCGAAAAACTATTTCGAAATTCTGTTTCCTACACGGTACCTTCTATAACACGAATGAGATTTACACGATCATGACAATCTCTTTGAAGATCTGCCAATCATTCAGGGGAAATATTAGGAATTTCATCTTGCAATACTTGGAATGAGTGTACTTTAAGTAGTCTGTGTTCATGTGATGGGAACAATTTACTGAGAACGTCACAAAATTTGTTATTTTTTCCTCCACAAGTTCTACATCGTGTTATAATTCACTAATTTCAGCGCTCCAACGCGATAACCTATTATTACATGATTCAATAGGTTTAAGGAAGAGAAGAGCGTGGTGGTCAGTGATAATGATCATACTTCTACCTACTAACATAGGTCTCCACATTCTTAGTGCTTATATAACTGCTAGGCATTCCAACTCAGAAATTGAGTACCGACGTTCGCATTGGGTCAAGGTATGGCTAATACATTGGATACTTCGCTTTCCGCCAGCCTGTTCCTGCCATAATGTACAGCGCAACCCGCAGGCATCCACTTGGACGTAAAAAAGGCTTGAGAAAGTCTGGATGTACCAACAAAATGTTAATGCAAATATCTTCTTTAATCTGATTAAATGCTTTTTCACATTGTTTAGTCCGCTGCCGTTTCCGGCCTTTAGATTCCAATTCGTATAATGGTGCGGCTTGAGTAGGTTAAAAAGTTCTGACACCACGGAAATAATCCCAATGTGCACTGCAAACTTTTAATATTAGTGGAAGTGGGAAACTTCTTGACTGCTTTGATAATTTTTCCATCCTTCCTTCTTCCCTTTGGGCTAACAATATATCCTAAAAACGGCACTTTCGGTGCACAAAACATGCATTTGTTGATATTCAGCGTGATATTATGTTAATTAAACTTTGCAAATATTTGCTCCAGTAACTGTAAGGGGTCTTCGTATATGTCATTCGTGACCAAATTGTCATCGATATATTGGATGATTTTACTGTGTAAATCCGGGCCTAGCACGTGGGGTTAAGGCTTGTCCGCCATTATGATATCCGAAAGGTACTGACTGATATTGGTAACACTGTCCTTCAAAATTGAACGCTGTATATGGTTGAGACTTAGGGTGCAATGAGCACTAATGATATGAAGAGTGAAGACCCAAGACAATGGTGAACGGTTTTCTCTGCAATTTAGCCAACAAATCATCTATTCTTTCCGGTTTAATTTGCCGTAACACGGAATGTTGATTGATCGATCTCAGATCGATACGTAGCCTCTGATTATCATTGTTTTTGGAACAAATAAAATAGGGTTACTGTGAATAGATTGGCTATTGCTGATAATTCAGAATTGCAATAACTTTAATCTCACGTCGTACAAAAGATAAGCGTTTGTAGGCAGTCGGATACTTTTTTTCGAACCAATAGTTCATTGGTATCGATTTCAATTTCGGACTGAAAGCCTTTACACCTGCCGGAGTAATTCGTAAAAATTTCTCTATAATGAAACAATAAATTCAATAACTGCTCTTTTTGGTTTGGATCTAGTGTGCTGGCACGACTAACAGCAGGTTTTAATTGTTCTGCCGACGAAACTCTTTTAACAACTGTATAACCTTGACTACAACTAATATTGCTAATCTGTGGGCGTTATGTGTTGACCTTTTACTCATCAGCTGATTCGACCGAAGCATCGCTGCCATCATCACAGTTTTTTAATCCAATGGGGAGAAGGGAGACTACTACTCTAATGTTATAGTATTCTTATTGTATTGTATTGTATTGTATTTTATTGTATTGTATTGTATTTATTTTATTGTATTGTATTTATTTCGTCCTTTTTTCATACATTTAGCACTGTACTATTACGATGCGTATGAAGTGGATACGTCATTTACATATGAATACAAAAGTGAAAGAAACAATAATAGTGAAAATTACACACAGTAGGTTAATAATTATGCCTTACATCTTACACCTTATTATACAGTACATTTTATATGACAATATTGTTAAAAATAAAGTTAGAGTATGCAATTATTACTTTCAGTGTATTTTGAAATCCCCAAACAAATATCTAATGCTAAAAGCAAGTAATGATACTGATTTACTCTTCATCATATAACATTTTTATTCACTTAGCGGTTCATGTATTCCTCTACCGAGTAAAAGCAATGTTGTAATAAATATTTCTGGAGTTCTTATTTAAATTTAGCAACAGAGTCCTGAGTCTTTATATGTTTGGGAAGTTTATTGTAAAGCATGATACCCGCGTATTTACAACCTTTTTCATATAATACTGTTCTGTGTTCTACAACAGGAGAGTTTTGTTTGTTTCTTGTATCATGATCATGTTGCTGTTCTACTCGCGTAAGGACACCTTCTAGGTGTCTCTTTACAAGTATAAATAGATTTAAAATATACAGACAGAGTACTGGAAGTATACGAAGCTTTCTAAACATTGGTTTGCAGTGATCTTTTGGTTTAGCAGTTGCCATCACTCTTATTCTTTTCTCTATTGCCAAAATTACTTTGGAACTGTATGTATTTCCCAAAAATATAATACCATATGTTAAATTCGACTGGAATAATCCAAAGTAAATTGTTTTTAAAGTAGATTTTTTTAAAAAATTTTTAAATACTTTATTTGCGAAATATATTTGGTTTAATTTTTTACTAAACTTAGTTATTTGCACATCCCAGGAGAGATTTTTACCTATCCAAATTTCTAAGAACTTGGTTAAGTTTCCATAGTCTATTTCGTTATTTTGAATTGTGTAATGGAAATGGAAAAGGCTGAAAGTGCCACAAAGTAAAATTTCCAGTATTCAATAAAAACTTCCTAAAACTGTACTTTATCCTTTAAGGTGCTGCTCCTTGCGAGTGCTCTAGAAACTAGTAGGAATTTTTCTGGCACTTTGGACCTTCTCTAGGTTATTGGCGATGTCGTTTACAACACATTCCATGCAAAAAATCGATTTTTTTTTATTTTTTGGCACTTTCAGCCTTTTCCATTTCCACTACACAATTACAATATTCATAGGCTGTGTATGTTTGTTGTGCATGAGATGCAAATTGCTTGCTTGTGTCTTTTTAATATTTAAGATTATTTTCTTTAATCCAGTGAGATAGTTTAGAAAGGATTTCGTTTCCACTACCTTCAACAACCTCATTTGTTTTACCTTTTAATGTAATATTAGCATCATCTGCATAAAGGGATGCTTCTGCAGGAGCAATATTACTTGGTAGGTCTTTACTATATATCAAAAATAATAGCGGCCCTAATACGGTTCCTTGTGGCACTCCACATGATATTTCTTGTTTCCCTGATATGTAGTAGGTATGTAGCTTGGTTTGTATCTGTTATTGTATGTAATTTCTAATCCTTGCTCCCGATTTTTAAATGCGATTGAAACCATTTGGATGCAATACCTCTTGTTTCATAATCTTGTACTTTTGAGAAAAGATTTCTATGTGACACTAAGTCGAATGGTTTCGAAAGATCAAGGAAAACACCTATACACTTCTCCTTACGATCTAAACTTTTATGTACACATTCTACGAAGTTATAGACTATATTGCGGTTTCCGTTGACTACTCTTTTAAGAAGCCATGTTGCTCGTATGTTATTAGATCATGTTTAATTAAAAGAATGCTAGCCAGACACTCATTATGGTTTCTATGATTTTTGAGAAAGTTGAGAAGAGTAAAATAGGCATATAATTTTCAAGCGCTGATTTGTCGCCTTTTTATGTATTGATTTTACTTTTGCAATTTTTAATATACTAGGGAATTCTCCACTTGAGAACGACATATTTATAAGAAAACACAGGGGATCAGCAATACATTTAATGTTTTTCTTTACAATACTTGACGGTATGCCATCTACGCCAGCTGACCATTTACTTTTCATTTTCTTCACAACTATTATTTCTGCATTAGTAGCTGGATTTAGATACATTGTATTGTTGGATTTTTTTTAGAATACTTTCGAAGTGGACAAGGCTGGATCATTACTGTACGTTTGTGATAAGTTGGTGTAATAATTATTAAGTAGATCAGCTATTATACGAAGATCTTTTATTATGTTGCCATTTTTAATTATCACTAAATCACCGTCATCGTTACGAGTGTTTAAACTTGTCTCGCGATGCAGTAGTGTCCACAACGCCTACGACTTATTATCTGATTTTTTAATGATTGTGCCATTGTGTAATTTTTTGCTGCTTTCAGAATCAGTTTATATATCTTCTTGTATCTTTTGTAATATGTCTCTGTACATGTTAGATTTCCTTGTGTTTTAGCCTTGTTAAGAAGCCTCATTTCTTTACTTGCTATTCTGATCCCTTGTGTTACCCAGGGTTTTGATTGTTTCGTTGAAGTTGCACATTTTACAACAGGGAATGCTAGATCGAAATAGAATCTTATGGTGTCAATGAAATAACTGAAAGCTTCATTGACCTGCTTATATACCGTGTATATAAAGCTCGTTTCAATTTTCTTTCCTAAGAATGTGATTAAAATATTGTATATCTTCGTCATTAATTTTTTTTTTGTACGTTGCATTACTTGCTCTTGCATTACAAAAACTTTTATTAGGAGTTACATGTAATTCGAGTACTTGGGCAAAATCCACTGTTGAAGACGTCATCTGTGTTGTAGTTAAGATGTTTGCTCACCATGAACTGGTCAGGTGCACATTTGGAGTATTTTGTAATACGTGTGGGACCTTTCAACAATCATCATATGTATTTTGACATTATTGTTTCCTGTCATTCTTTCGTTTTTCGGCTTTCACATGTTTTTCTGTTATTGTTTCGTGTATTTTCTGTTTATATAGGAGAATACCCTGTATATTTTCAAATTCACTATCCTAAGCAGTATACTAAGTATCTATTATTGTTTTCAGTTTCTCAGTGTATACGCAAAATATCCTATTCGTGTTTTTCCTACTTATCTACATTATGTAGCTTATTATTTTGTATTTCAATTGGTTTTTCTGTATTTGTGTGTCTGTTTGTTCAGTGCATTGATGGATACATGTAACAATATTTAACAACACTATAATATATACACATATATATCAGTTTATCTCGGTTAGTCGTTAAATAAAAATATAAATGTACATTATTCTAGCTTTATTTCTTTATCTTCTCTTCAGCAGCATCTTCTTCATGCTCTTCGTATTATTTGTTTCTACACATTAAGAACAATCTTTTCAAATATCAGAAATTCAACTTCTAACTTTTCACTTGTTCTAGAAAATTATGTCACTGACACGATAATTAAATAATAATAAAAAACAACAATATTTACGTATGTTGCTGAAAATAAGTTCAATAAATCTACGGCGCATTGGGAATAGATCTTTTCAAGAAATGTCACTTTTTGTCACTTTCAAGAACAAACACATTGCTGAATAACCAGAAATTCAAATTTGTTCCTTTGTAATGTTACTTTTGATTACTAACTCTAATTTTTACGCTCCGAATTGTCAGCTAAATTTCTATAGAACTGCATCTGAATTCTTAACAGATTTTCTTGTTCATCAGTATTTGCCATTGAAGACAATTCTCAATAATCTCGTTAGTTACGTTTCTCTTGTGTTGGCGCACAGTTTGTGAAAATATAAATAATATGCAGTGTTTAATAAAATAATAACAGCAGGGAATGATTAAGGATCAATTATTACATCTTAAACTTACAAAAATATTTAAGATGTTTGCGTAGGACCTGTATCAGCTTCTGAAAACAATATTGTGACAGAAACGTAACACTCTGAAAATAATGTAAAGGGCAAGGAAGACTACAGATACAGCTGAAAATGACATACCTCAGAGTGTAGCTTAATTACGGACGTTATAACATGTTGAAGCATCACACTTTTATTTTTAAAAAGTATAGATTCTTTTAAATATTACAATTACATAATACATTTAATTTATTTAATACAGTGCTGTAACTAAACTTCTGGTTCACTCTTTCAGTCGTACTACGAAAATCGAAAATGAGAATGTTACAACTGAGGCAAATTATAATATTAATTAGCAGCATAGAATAGAAAATCATTAAATACTTAAATATAAATAATAATAATTTGAAAACATGTGACAGCATTTCAATTGATGAAGAAGTAAAGTCCCATTCCCAAGGCACCGATCTCAAATCTTTGCCCGGTCATTCTTTTTCCCTCGTTCCAACCAGGTGAATGCCGAGATGGTTACTAAGGCCTTGATGACCGCTATCTTCCTCAATTTCTTTCCCACGGAGCAGGCCATACATACTACTTTGTCTTATACAAATGAATAATTTTGATAACGTTCCATTGCAAAGAATACCAGAACTCGCGAAAGTAGGAATAAATCATGAATTGCTCAAGAAAACTACAGAGGTTGTTCAGTCTACAATTGGCCAATTTCGACATACCTAAAAATTTAGAAGAATCTATGGCGAAAGGTCCATAACTGCTCGATGTGTTTCACTTGGTACCTAACAATAGCCCGACAACGTATTACAGCCCCACCATAATATTATTCTCTGAAGAACTGGGAAGGGAATCTTGTCCCATTTCCTTTGCACAGCTTTCCAAAGTCCTTCCACAGTTGTCACACGCCGTTTTCCCAAGGCCTGCTTCAGCAATCCAAATCCACAATAGTCCATAGGACTTCCACCTGGAGATTTAACAGGTACCTCGTTGAAGTGTATCGCCTGTATACCACTTGCCTCCTCCATCTTCCTGTAGAATGCGAGGGATTATCGTGAAGTATGTGATGAAGCCTTGCACCTGTGAATGCGCATCAGATTGCCGTCATTTCCGTACATTGTTGGAATGTCATGCTCGTAGATTAGCCGCATGATCTGCTCCTGAAAATACTGCGAATTTATTTTGCAGTTCTTCACCACTTTATGAATCTTCAGTTTACCTTGGTAACAGTAGCCAGTAATGACCATCAACACTTTTGGGAAGGATTTTTTACAGACACGGACCCACCTTCTGAAGTTCTTGGAGCCTTTTCTCTCGGTACATGATGGGTCTCGGTTTGCCGCAGTCGGAAAGGTAAATCTATGCTTCATCGAGCATTACGACGTACATCCACCTTTGTTTTGCCAGATGCCGTTCGTACAGCTTCCAGGCGTTACACTTTCGTTCCTTTTGGTGGGCATCCGTAAGAAGATGGCCGCGAGCTTTCATGACTTTTTCCAGCTTGAGTTGATGGTGTAACATCCGGCTCACAGTCCCAAAACACACGGAAAGACGATTAGCAATACACTTTTGTGTTGGCGGATTTTCTTGCATTTCCACTTTGCGAAGTTTCCTATGCATGGTGGAGGTGGTCTTGGTGCATTCCCACTTCCTAGGCAACTTCGTTGGTGATCCAAATGGTAAAGCTTCGTTGCCCTTGTACATTTTAATAACATTTTTTATTATGTTTAAACTGATGTTGCAACAATTCTTCTTGCACTGTTTTCCAATGACAGAAACACTAAAGTGGGCGTCATAAAGAGCCGCAACAAAGCCTTCCCAAAACCGGCTAAGTTTGGGCGGCATTTTGGTCACTGAACGGAAACCCACACTCGTGGAAACAAACTTAACAAAAGGCTCACAACAATGGTCCTGTTTTGTGCGTTATTTTCGTTCGCGCGGAAAAGCAACTCCGTTCCCAAGAAGCCACTGTAGGACGCCACGAGCCAGGTCGGGTGAGTCCATTCTGCCCGGGAGGGGGATGAAACGAAACCGGTCAAACGTAGGCTGAACAACTTCTGTACCAACATGGCAGAACACTTCAGTAAAAGGCTGAAATGTACTTTAGGCGTGAGCGAATGATCCACAACCTTAAAAATATCCGTCCAAATGCCATGAAAGTACTACAGTTTGCACACAAACAAAACATTTTTTTTTGTAAGACTAAGATTTAGAAGTAACTTTTTTTAAAAGGGAAAGAGCAAACCAATTTCTTGTGTCTGCTGGTGACAATCGCAGGTAGCTTACCCTTGTAACGTTGGAAAAATTTGACTCATTAACTAATGTAACCTTTCTCGCCCTTTTGATAGTTTTACATACACATTCACCTCTGTATCGCCGACATACATATACAGCTCTCTCTCTTCCACAGATGCTAAACTTGTCACTTGAAGATGGGAAAATTGCACAGTTTGCAAAAATGAGCATTCCCAACGTCTTTTAAACGTTACAACATGCTTTTGGGAAATAAAGTTTACAGGAAGACGGTTTTGACAAGTATTCATGGCACAATACACTAGACTCGCTAATCCGGCAATTCCTGACACATATGGATGCCAGATCATTGAGTGTATGACATTTATTTGATTTATTTATTTATCTTGTTCTTTTTATTTATTTTGAAAAAATAGGGGATATAGTGTACTGTATTTTATTAAATTGAAAGATATAATTTTAAAACATAGAGGATATACTTTATTAAATCTAAATATACATTAATTTTCAAAGAAAACTTAGTCCTTGAGTAGTATCACTCACTATGAAACATGTCCCTAATTTTTAACCATCGCAATGATAATACGCGACGGTGGCATGCTTTATCACGGAACCGAACTGTAAAGAATGCTACAATTCGAATACGTACAGTATATAAAGCTATGTTTAACTAAGCACTGTTGCGCAAGCACACTATAATTAATTGTGCACGTGTTTTTGGTTGGATGTGTGCCGTATTAGCGCGAATCTAGTGTATATATTTAAAGCCAAAAAATTGACATCAGAAGCTTTTCTTTGACAGTTTAACATAGAGTATCCCTCAGGTGCATTTCGCCAGCCCCCCCACCTTGGAGTTTCGAAAAAAAACCTATGCCAATCGTTTGTGCTACGTTTGTGCCGAAATGTACCGCAAAAATTTTCGTTTGTACCACTTCCGGTACGAAGTTATAAGGGTTTTAAAGTGGGGGGGCTGGGGAAACGGCAGCCCCCCACCTTGGAATTTCGAAACGAAACCTATGGCAATCGTTTGTGCTACGTTTGTGCCGGAATGTACCGCAAAAATTTTCGTTTGTACCACTTCCGGTACGAAGTTATAAGGGTTTTAAAGTGGGGGGGCTGGAGAAACGGCAGCCCCCTTCACCTAGGAATTTCAAAACAAAACCTATGCCAATCGTTTGTGCTACGTTTGTGCCAGAATGTACCGCAAAAATTTTCGTTTGTACCACTTCCGGTACGAAGTTATAAGGGTTTTAAAGTGGGGAGGCTGGGGAAACGGCAGCCCCCCCACCTTGGAATTTCGAAACGAAACCTATGGCAATCGTTTGTGCTACGTTTGTGCCGGAATGTACCGCAAAAATTTTCGTTTGTACCACTTCCGGTACGAAGTTATAAGGGTTTTAAAGTGGGGGGGCTGGAGAAACGGCAGCCCCCTTCACCTAGGAATTTCAAAACAAAACCTATGCCAATCGTTTGTGCTACGTTTGTGCCAGAATGTACCGCAAAAATTTTTGTTTGTACCACTTCCGGTAGGAAGTTATAAGGGTTTTAAAGTGGGTGGCTGGGGAAAGAGAAACCCCTACCTTGAAATTTCGAAACAAAAGGTATGCCAATCGTTTGTGCTACGTTTGTGCCGGAATGTTCCACAAAAATTTTCGTTTGTACCTCTTCCGGTACGAAGTTATAAGGGTTTCAAAGTGGGTGGGCTGGAGAAACGGAAGCCTCCAACTTTGGAATTTCGAAACAAAAACTATGCCAATCGTTTGTGCTACGTTTGTGCCGGAGTGTACCGCAAAAATTTTCGCTTGTACCACTTCCGGTACGAAGTTATAAGGGTTTTGAAGTGGAGGGGCTGCAGTAACAGAAGCCTGCAACCTTGGAATTTCGAAACAAAAACTATGCTAATTGTTTGAGCTACGTTTGTGCCGGAATGTACCGCAAAATTTTTGTTTATACCACTTCCGGTACGAATTTGTAAGGGTTTTGAAGTGGCGGGCTGGGGAAACGGCAGCTCCCCCACCTAGGAATTTCAAAGCAAAATTTATGTCAATCGTTTGTGCTACGTTTGTGCCGGAATGTACCGCAAAAATTTTTGTTTGTACCACTTCCGGTACGAAGTTATTAGGGTTTTAAAGTGGGTGGCTGGAGAAACGGAAACTCCTACCTTGGAATTTTGAAACAAAACCTATGCCAATTGTTTGTGCCGGAATGTACCGCAAAAATTTTCGTTTGTACCACTTCCGGTACGAAGTTATAAGGGTTTTAAAGTGGGTGGCTGGAGAAACGGAAACTCCTACCTTGGAATTTCGAAACAAAACCTATGCCAATTGTTTGTGCTACGTTTGTGCCGGAATGTACCGCAAAAATTTTCGTTTGTACCACTTCCGGTACGAAGTTATAAGGGTTTTGAAGTGGAGGGCTAGGGAAACGGCAGCCTCCAAGCTAGGAACTTCAAAACAAAACCTATGCCAATTGTTTCTGCTACGCTTGTGCCGGAATGTACCGTAAACATTTTCGTTTGTACCACTTCCGGTACGATGTTAAAACGGTTTTAAAGTGGGGGCTGAAGAAACGGCAGCCTCCAAACTTGGAATTTCGAATCAAAAACTATGGCAATCATTTGTGCTACGTTTGTGCCGGAATGTACCGCAAAAATTTTCATTTGTATAACTTCCGGTACGAAGTTATAAGGGTTTTAAAGTGGGTGGCTGGAGAAACGGAAACTCCTACCTTGGAATTTCGAAACAAAACCTATGCCAATTGTTTGTGCTACGTTTGTGCCGGAATGTACCGCAAAAATTTTCGTTTGTACCACTTCCGGTACGAAGTTATAAGGGCTTTAAAGTTGGGGGGGCTGGAGAAGCGGCAGCCTCCAAACTTGGAATTTCGAAACAAAACCTGTGGCAATCGTTTGTGCTACGTTTGTGCCGGAATGTACCGCAAAATTTTTCGTTTGTACCACTTCCGGTACGAAGTTATAAGGGTTTTGAAGTGGGGGCTAGGGAAACGGCAGCCTCCAACCTAGGAACTTCAAAACAAAACCTATGCCAATTGTTTCTGCTACGTTTGCGCCGGAATGTACCGTAAACATTTTCGTTTGTACCACTTCCGGTACGATGTTAAAACGGTTTTAAAGTGGGGGGCTGAAGAAACGGCAGCCTCCAAACTTGGAATTTCGAATCAAAAACTATGGCAATCATTTGTGCTACGTCTTTGCCGGAATGTACCGCAAAAATTTTCATTTGTACCACTTCCGGTACGAAGTTATAAGGGTTTTAAAGTGCGTGGGCTGGAGAAGCGGCAGCCTCCAAACTTGGAATTTCGAAACAAAACCTATTGCAATCGTTTGTGCTACGTTTGTGCCGGAATGTACCGCAAAAATTTTCGTTTGTACCACTTCCGGTACGAAGTTATAAGGGTTTTAAGGTGGGTGGCTGCAGAAACGGAAACTCCTACCTTGGAATTTGGAAGCAAAACCTATGCCAAGTGTTTGTGCTACGTTTGTGCCGGAATGTACCGCAAAAATTTTCGTTTGTACCACTTCCGGTACGAAGTTATAATTGTTTTAATGTGGGGGGGCTGGAGAAGCGGCAGCCTCCAAACTTGGAATTTCGAAATAAAACCTGTGGCAATCGTTTGTGCTACGTTTGTGCCGGAATGTACCGCAAAAATTTTCGTTTGTACCACTTCCGGTACGAAGTTATAAGGGTTTTGAAGTGGGGGGCTAGGGAAACGGCAGCCTCCAACCTAGGAACTTCAAAACAAAACCTATCCAATCGTTTGTGCTACGTTTGTACCGGAATGTACCGCAAAATTTTCGTTTGTACCATTTCCGGTACGAAGTTATAAGGGTTTTGAAGTGGAGGGGCTGCAGAAACGGAAGCCTGCAACCTTGGAATTTCGAAATAGAAACTATGCCAATCGTTTGTGCTACGTTTGTGCCGGAATGTACCGCAAAAATTTTCGTTTGTACCACTTCCGGTACGAAGTTATAAGGGTTTTAAAGTGGGGGGCTGGAGAAACGGCAGCCTCCAAACTTGGAATTTCGAAACAAAACCTATGCCAATTTTTTGTGCTACGTTTGTGCCGGAATGTACCGCAAAAATTTTCGTTTGTACCACTTCCGGTACGAAGTTATAAGGGTTTTAAAGTGGGTGCCTGGAGAAACGGAAACTCCTACCTTGGAATTTCGAAACAAAACCTATGCCAATTGTTTGTGCTACGTTTGTGCCGGAATGTACCGCAAAAATTTTCGTTTGTACCACTTCCAGTACGAAGTTATAAGGGTTTTAAAGTGGGTGGCTGCAGAAACGGAAACTCCTACCTTGGAATTTCGAAACAAAACCTATGCCAATTGTTTGTATTACGTTTGTGCCGGAATGTACCGCAAAAATTTTCGTTTGTACCACTTCCGGTACGAAGTTATAAGGGTTTAAAAGTGGGGGCTGGAGAAACGGCAGCCCCCCACCTAAAAATTTCAAAACAAAACCTATGCCAATCGTTTTGCTACGTTTGTGCCTGAATGTACCGCAAAAATTTTCGTTTGTACCACTTCCGGTATGAAGTTATAAGGTTTTAAAATGAGGGGGCTGGAGAAACGGCAGCCTCCAAACTTGGAATTTCGAAACAAAAACTATGGCATTCGTTTGTGCTACGTTTGTGCCGGAATGTACCGCTAAAATTTTCGTTTGTACCACTTCCGGTACGTAGTTATAAGGGTTTTAAAGTGGGGGGGCTGGAGAAACGGCAGCCTCCAACCTTGGAATTTCGAAACAAAACCTATGCCAATCGTGTGTGCTACGTTTGTGCCGGAATGTACCGCAAAAATTTTCGTTTGTTCCACTTCCTGTACGAAGTTACACGAGTTTTCAAGAGGGGCTGTGGTAACGGCAGCCCCGCACCCAGTAATTTCGAAATGAATCCTATGCCCACTCTTTACACTACTTTTGAACACAAACGTTTCCCTAAACTCTTTTCTGTACCACTTCCGGTACAAAGATACGAGAGTTTCAAGCTACGGGGCTGCCGTTTTGATGCCCCCTCGGAATTTCGAAACGAGACCAATGCAAATCGTTTAACAACATTTGTGTCGGAATGTATCGCAAACATTTTTGTATGTATCACTTCCAGTACAAAAGTATGACAGTTTTAACTAGGGGGCTGCCGTTTCGAGAACCCCCCGGAAATTCGAAATTCGAGATAAGACTATGTCAATCGTTTGTGGTACGTTTTTACCGGAATGTACCGCAAAAAAAAAATTACGTGCCTGAAGTTGGCCCCCCACCTCTCCCAAATCACACCAAACGTTGCACATCGTTAATGCATCGTTAGTGTACGTTAGTGCATTTAGAACTAACGTTAGTGCTATCAGCGTTTACGAGATATTGAAGATTTTGGTTTGGGATCTACTTCATATGAAGTTAGCCCTCCACCCATGTTTATGCAGACAGATTTTCACTAAACTTAGCGCATCGTTAGTGCATCGTTAGTGCACTTAAACACACTAAGCACTACCGTAAGTGCTACCATATTTTGGGATTATTCAAGATTTTCGGTGGGGGGGCCAACTTCAGAAATATTAAATTCTATACAAATAGAGGTAGAAACATGGGATTGACGGTAATCGTTAGTGCATTGTTAGTGCACTTAAACGCAATAAGCATTAACATTAGTGCTACCATATTTTGGGATTTATTCAAGATCTTTGGTGGGGGGCCAACTTCAAAAATATCAAATTTTATACAAATAGAGGTAGAAACATGGAGTTAACGGCAATCGTTAGAGCGTGATTAGTGCACTTAAATGCACTAAGCACTAACGTTAGTGTTACCACATTTTGAATTTTATTCAAAATTTTTGGTGGGGGGCAACTTCAGAAATATCAAATTCCATACAAAGTGTCAGTATTTTCAGGAATCAGTAACGAATGCACTAATTACTTTGTTAGTTCTTGAAGAGGGCGCAAATTCACGCTGACCACCAAAGATATTTTACTTGTAGCACCTACACTAATTAAGCACTAACGTTAGGGGTTGGTGCACGAAGAAGCACTAACGATGCACTAAGGATTGTACTGGAAATGATCATTAGTGCTTTTTAATTTGGCAGAAATTTGACACAGTGAAAAACTCCCTTAAATTTCTTATGTGAGTTTCCTGAGATGTAACTGGCCATAACTACACTAATAGTGAAGCACTAAATGCACTAAGCACTAACGTTAGTGTTACCACATTTTGAATTTTATTCAAAATTTTTGGTGGGGGGCAACTTCAGAAATATCAAATTCCATACAAAGTGTCAGTATTTTCAGGAATCAGTAACGAATGCACTAATTACTTTGTTAGTTCTTGAAGAGGGCGCAAATTCACGCTGACCACCAAAGATATTTTACTTGTAGCACCTACACTAATTAAGCACTAACGTTAGGTGTTAATGCACTAAGAAACACTAACGATTTCAGTAGAAGAGTTCATTAGTGCTTTTGATTTTGGCGGAAATTTGACGCAATGAAAAATTCCACATGAATCTCTTATGGGATTTTTGTGGCATATAATTGGCCATATCTACATCAATAGTTAAGCATTAACGGAACTATGAGTGTTTTGCAGAAGTGCTAACGATACATTAACGAATGGACTTATTTTTCGTTACTGCTTGAAGTGGGAACCAAGTTCACGCTGGCCCGCAAAGGTTTCTTACTTGTAGCACCTACACTAATGAAGCACGAAACTTAGGTGTTGGTGCACTAGGAAGCACTAATATTACAAGGAAAGAAAACTTTCGAATTTATCGTGAACTTAGCCCCCACTACAAGCACTAACGAAAAAATTAGTTTTATACGTTAGTGCATTGTTAGTACTTCTAGAAGATACAAGTAGTTTCGTTAGTGTTTCACCATTAGTGTAGAAATGGCCAATTATATGTCTCAAAACTCCCATAAGAAACACATGGGGAATTATTCATTGTATCAAATTCCCATCTCATTCAAAAGCACTAATTACCTCTGTTAGTGCAATTGTTAGTGCATCGTAATTGCTTCTTAGAGCACAAACACCTAACGTTAGTGCTTCATTAGTGTAGGTGTTACAAGTAAAAAAACCTATGGAGAAGTCAGCGTGAATTTCGCACCGACACTTTAAGCACTAACGGAAAAAATAGTCCAATTCGTTAGTGCTTCACTATTAGTGTAGTTATGGCCAATTACATATCACGAGACTCACAAGAAATTTAGGCAAATTTTTCATTGAATCAAATTTCCGCCAAATTCAAAATCACAAATGATCTCTTCTAGAGCGATCGTTAGTGCATTGTTAGTGCTTCTTAGCGCATCTACACCTAAGGTTAGTGCTTCATTAGTAAATGTGCTACAATTAAAATACCTTTTGAGGCCAGAGTGAACTTAGCGCCCCCACTTCAAGCACTAACTAAAACTTAGTGCCATTCGTTAGTGCATTGGTAGTGCTTCTGGAAAACACTAACAATTTAGTTAGAACTTCAATATTAGTTTACTTATGGCCAATTACATGTAACGAAACACATAATAAATTTATGGGAAATTTTTCATTGCGTCAAATTTCCGTCAAATTCAAGAGTACTAAAGATCTATTCTAGTGCAATCGTTAGTGCATCGTTAGTGCTTCTAGAAAACACTAACAGTTTCGTTTGTCCTTCAATATTAGTGTAGTTATGGACAATTACATGTCACTAAACTCCTATAAGACATTTATTGGGAATTTGTAATTGCATCAAATTTCCGCCATATTCAAAAGCACTAATGATATCTTCTAGTGCAATTGTTAGTGGTTCTTAGTGCACCAACCCCTAACGTTAGTACTTCATTAGTGTAGGTGCTACAGGTACAATATCTTTGGAGGGCACGGTGAACTTGCGTCAACTTCAAGCACTAAAAAAAATTAATGCCATTCATTAGTGTATCGTTAGTGCTTCTAGAAAGCACTAAATGTTTGTATGAAATTTGATATTTCTTAAGTTGGTCCCACCAGAAATCTTGAATAAATCCCAAAGTATGGTAATGCTAACCTTAATGCTTAGTGCATTTAAGTGCACTAACGATGAAATAACGATTGTCTTTAACTGCATGTTTCTACCTCTATTTGTATAGAATTTGATATTTCTGAAGTTGGCCCCCATCTAAAATCTTGAATAAATCCCAAAATATTGTAGCACTAACGTCAGTGTTTAGTATTTTAAGTGCACTAACGATGCACTAACGATTGCCGTTAACTCTATGTTCCTATCTCTATTTGTATAGAATTTGAAATTACTGAAGTTGTCCATCCCACCGAAAATCTTGAATGAATTCCAAAATATGGTAGCACCAAAGATAGTGCTTAGTACGTTTATGTGCACTAACGATGCACTAACGTTTGCCATTAACCCCATGTTTCTATCCCTATTTGTATAGAATTTGATATTTCTGAAGTTGACCACCCCAACAAATTTTTTGAATAAATCTCAAAATATAGTAGCGCTAACGTTAGTGCTTAGTGCGTTTAAGTGCACTAATGATGCACTAATGATTGCTGTTAACACTGTGTTTCTACCCTTATTTGTATACAATTTGATATTTCTGAAGTTGGCCCCCCCACCAAAAATCTTGAATAAATCACAAAATATGATAGCACTAACGTTAGTGCTTAGTGCTTATAAGTGCACTAACGATTCCCGTTAACTCAATGTTTCTATCTCTATTTGTATTGAATTTGTGTTTCTGAAGTTTGCCCCCCACTTTAAAACTATTATAACTTCGTACTAGAAGTGGTACAAACGAAAATTTTTGCAGTACATTCCGGCACAAACGTAGCACAAACGATTGGCATAGGTTTTGTTTCGAAATTCCAAGGTAGGGGGTTGCCGTTTCTCCAGTCCCCAACTTTAAAACCCTTATAACTTCGTACCGGAAGTGGTACAAACGAAAATTTTTGCGGTACATTCCAGCACAAAAGTAGCACAAACGATTGCCATAGGTTTTGTTTCGAAATTCCAAGTTAGGAGGCTGCCGTTTCTCCAGGCACCCAATTTAAAACCCTTAAAATTTCGTACCGGAAGTGGCACAAACGAAAATTTTTGCGGTACATTCCGGCACAAACGTAGCACAAACGATTGCCATAGGTTTTGTTTCGAAATTCCAAGTTTGGAGGCTGCCGTTTCTCCAGCCCCCCACATTAAAACCCTTATAACTTCGTACCGGAAGTGGTACAAGCGAAAATTTTTGCGGTACATTCCGGCACAAACGTAGCACAAACGAATGGCATAGGTTTTGTTTCGAAATTCCAAGGTAGGGGGTTGCCGTTTCTCCAGTCCTCCACTTTAAAACTCTTATAACTTCGTACCGGAAGTGGTACAAACGAAAATTTTTGCGGTACATTCCAGCACAAACGTAGCACAAACGATTGCCATAGGTTTTGTTTCGAAATTCCAAGTTTGGAGGCTGCCGTTTCTCCAGGCACCCAATTTAAAACCCTTATAACTTCGTACCGGAAGTGGTACAAACGAAAATGTTTACGGTACATTCCGGCACAAACGTAGCACAAACGATTGCCATAGGTTTTGTTTCGAAATTCCAAGTTTGGAGGCTGCCGTTTCTCCAGCCCCCCACTTTAAAACCCTTATAACTTCGTACCGGAAGTGGTACAAACGAAAATTTTTGCGGTACATTCCGGCACAAACGTAGCACAAACGATTGCCATAGGTTTTGTTTCGAAATTCCAAGTTTGGAGGCTGCCGTTTCTCCAGGCAACCAATTTAAAACCCTTATAATTTCGTACCGGAAGTGGTACAAACGAAAATTTTTGCGGTACATTACGGTACAAACGTAGCACAAACGATTGCCATAGGTTTTGTTTCGAAATTCCAAGTTTGGAGGCTGCCGTTTCTACAGCCCACCACATTAAAACCCTTATAACTTCGTACCGGAAGTGGTACAAGCGAAAATTTTTGCGGTACATTCCGGCACAAACGTAGCATAAACGATTGGCATAGGTTTTGTTTCGAAATTCCAAGGTAGGGGGTTGCCGTTTCTCCAGTCCTCCACTTTAAAACCCTTATAACTTCGTACCGGAAGTGGTACAAACGAAAATGTTTACGGTACATTCCGGCACAAATGTAGCACAAACGATTGCCATAGGTTTTGTTTCGAAATTCCAAGTTTGGAGGCTGCCGTTTCTCCAGCCCCACACATTAAAACCCTTATAACTTCGTACCGGAAGTGGTACAAACGAAAATTTTTTGCGGTACATTCCGGCACAAACGTAGCACAAACGATTGCCATAGGTTTTGTTTCGAAATTCCAAGTTTGGAGGCAGCCGTTTCTCCAGCCACCCCACTTCAAAACCCTTATAACTTCGTACCGGAAGTGGTACAAACGAAAATTTTTGCGGTACATTCCGGCACAAACGTAGCACAAACGATTGCCATAGGTTTTGTTTCGAAATTCCAAGTTTGAAGGCTGCCGTTTCTCCAGGCACCCAATTTAAAACCCTTATAATTTCGTACCGGAAGTGGTACAAACGAAAATTTTTGCGGTACATTCCGGCACAAACGTAGCACAGACGATTGGCATAGGTTTTGTTTCGAAATTTCAAGGTAGGGGGTTGCCGTTTCTCCAGTCCTCCACTTTAAAACCCTTATAACTTCGTACCGGAAGTGGTACAAACGAAAATTTTTGCGGTACATTCCAGCACAAATGTAGCACAAACGATTGCCATAGGTTCTGTTTCGAAATTCCAAGTTTGGAGGCTGCCGTTTCTCCAGGCACCCAATTTAAAACCCTTATAACTTCGTACCGGAAGTGGTACAAACGAATATGTTTACGGTACATTCCGGCACAAACGTAGCACAAACGATTGCCATAGGTTTTGTTTCGAAATTCCAAGTTTGGAGGCTGCCGTTTCTCCAGGAACCCAATTTAAAACCTTATAATTTCGTACCGGAAGTGGTACAAACGAAAATTTTTGCGGTACATTCCGGCACAAACGTAGCACAAACGATTGCCATAGGTTTTGTTTCGAAATTCCAAGTTTGGAGGCTGCCGTTTCTCCAGCCCCCCACATTAAAACCCTTATAACTTCGTACCGGAAGTGGTACAAGCGAAAATTTTTGCGGCACATTCCGGCACAAACGTAGCACAAACGATTGGCATAGGTTTTGTTTCGAAATTCCAAGGTAGGAGGTTGCCGTTTCTTCAGTCCTCCACTTTAAAACAATTATAACTTCGTACCGGAAGTGGTACAAACGAAAATTTTTGCGGTACATTCCAGCACAAACGTAGCACAAACGATTGCCATAGGTTTTGTTTCGAAATTCCAAGTTTGGAGGCTGCCGTTTCTCCAGCCCCCCACATTAAAACCCTTATAACTTCGTACCCGAAGTGGTACAAACGAAACTTTTTGCGGTACATTCCGGCACAAACGTAGCACAAACGATTGCCATAGGTTTTGTTTCGAAATTCCAAGTTTGGAGGCTGCCGTTTCTCCAGCCCCCCACATTAAAACCCTTATAACTTCGTACCGGAAGTGGTACAAGCGAAAATTTTTGCGGTACATTTCAGCACAAACGTAGCACAAACGATTGGCATAGTTTCTATTTCGAAATTCCAAGTTTGGAGGCTGCCGTTTCTCCAGGCACCCAATTTAAAACCCTTATAACTTCGTACCGGAAGTGGTACAAACGAAAGTGTTTACGGTACATTCCGGCACAAACGTAGCACAAACGATTGCCATAGGTTTTGTTTCGAAATTCCAAGTTTGGAGGCTGCCGTTTCTCCAGCCCCCCACATTTAAACCCTTATAACTTCGTACCGGAAGTGGTACAAACGAAACTTTTTGCGGTAAATTCCGGCACAAACGTAGCACAAACGATTGGGATAGGTTTTGTTTCGAAATTCCAAGGTAGGGGGTTGCCGTTTCCCCAGCCCCCACATTAAAACTCCTAAAACTTCGTATCGGAAGTGGTACAAACGAAAAATTTTGCGGTACATTCCGGCACAAACGTAGCACAAACGATTGGCATAGGTTTTGTTTCGGAATTCCAAGGTTCGAGTCTGCCATTTCTCCAGTCCCCCACTTTAAAACCCTTATAACTTCGTACCGGAAGTGGTATAAACGAAAATTTTTGCGGTACATTCCGGCACAAACGTAGCACAAACGATTGCCATAGGTTTTGTTTTGAAATTTTTAGGTGGGGGGCTGCCGTTTCCCCAGCCCCCACTTTTAAACCCTTATAATTTCGTACCGGAAGTGGTACAAAGGAAAATTTTTGCGGTACATTCAGGCACAAACTAGCACAAACGATTGACATAAATTTTGCTTTGAAATTCCTTGGTGGGGGGGCTGCCGTTTCCCCATCCCGCCACTTCAAAACCCTTACAATTTCGTACCGAAAGTGGTACAACCGAAAATTTTTGCGGAACATTCCGGCACAAACGTAACACAAGCGATTAGCATAGTTTTTGTTTCGAAATTCCAACGTTGCAGGCTTCCGTTTCTGCAGCCTCTCCACTTCAAAACCCTTATAACTTCATACCGGAAGTGGTACAAACGAAAATTTTTGCGGTACATTCCGGCACAAACGTAGCACAAACGATTGGCATAGGTTTTGTTTTGAAATTCCTAGGTTGGAGGCTGCCGTTTCCCTAGCCCCCCACTTCAAAACCCTTATAACTTCGTACTGGAAGTGGTACAGACAAAAATTTTTGCGGTACATTCAGGCACAAACCTAGCACAAACGATTGCCATAGGTTTTGTTTCGAAATTCCAAGTTTGGAGGCTGCCGTTTCTCCAGCCCCCCCACTTTAAAACCCTTATAACTTCGTACCGGAAGTGGTACAAACGAAAATTTATGCGGTACATTCCGGCACAAACGTAGCACAAACGATTGCCATAGGTTTTGTTTCGAAATTCCAAGTTTGGAGGCTGCCGTTTCTCCAGCCCCCCCACTTTAAAACCCTTATAACTTCGTACCGGAAGTGGTACAAACGAAAATTTTTGCGGTACATCCCGGCACAAACGTAGCACAAACGATTGGCATAGATTTTGTTTTGAAATTCCTAGGTTGGAGGCTGCCGTTTCCCTAGCCCCCCACTTCAAAACCCTTATAACTTCGTATCGGAAGTGGTACAGAGAAAAATTTTTGCGGTACATTCAGGCAAAACGTAGCACAAACGATTGCCATAGGTTTTGTTTCGAAATTCCAAGTTTGGAGGCTGCCGTTTCTCCAGCCCCCCACTTTAAAACCCTTATAACTTCGTACTGGAAGTGGTACAAACGAAAATTTTAGCGGTACATTCCGGCACAAACGTAGCACAAACGATTGGCATAGGTTTTGTTTTGAAATTCCTAGGTGGGGGGGCTGCCGTTTCCCCAGCCCTCCCCCACTTTGAAACCCTTATAACTTCGTACCGGAAGTGGTACAAACGAAAATTTTTGCGTACATTCCCGCACAAACGTAGCACAAACGATTGCCATAGGTTTCGTTTCGAAATTCCAAGGTGGGGGGGCTGCCGTTTCCCCAGCCCCCCCACTTTAAAACTATTATAACTTCGTACCGGAAGTGGTACAAACGAAAATTTTTGCGGTACATTCCGGCACAAACGTAGCACAAACGATTGCCATAGGTTTCGTTTCGAATTTCCAAGGTGGGGGGGCTGCCGTTTCCCCAGCCCCCCCACTTTAAAATTATTATAACTTCGTACCGGAAGTGGTACAAACGAAAATTTTTGCGGTACATTCCGGCACAAACGATTGGCATAGGTTTTGTTTCGAAACTCCAAGGTGAGGGGGCTGGCGAAATGCACCTTCACATAAAATTCCAGTTTGTTCACGTTTTATAAACAATTTATACGAAAAACAAAATGGGCGGTTCCAACTTCACGCAGTAGAACCCATTTTCAGAAATTGAAAATAAACAATGCAGATCGTTTGTTTATCGTTTGTTCACGATTGTTCACATAAAATTTTCGTTTGTTCACGATTTATAAACAATTTATACGAAAATCAAAATAGAAGGTGCCAACTTCACGTACCTCAAAATTATTGGAATTCGAAGATAAACTATGCAGATCGTATGTCCATTGTTTGTTCACGACGGTTAACAAAAAATTTTCGTTTGTTCACGTTTTATAAACAATTTATACGAAAAACAAAATGGGCGGTGTGAAATTCACGCAGCAGAACCCATTTTCAGGAATCAAAAATAAAGCATGCAAATCGTTTGTTCATCGTTTGTCCACGAATGTCCACATAAAATTTTCGATTGTTCACGATTTATAAACAATTTATCCGAAAAAAATGGGCGGTGCCAATTTCACGTACCTGAAAATTATTGGAATTCGAAAATAAACTATGCAGATCGTTTGCTCATTACTTATTCACGACGGTTCACAAAATATTTTATCCTGCAGAATATTGGAAATCGAAAACAAAATTTCTAATAATTCTCAGGAAAGTTTTGATGTGAACAACCAAGAACAAACGATCTGCATTGTTTATTTTCTATTTCCAGTATTTTTCGGCTACGTGAAGTTGGCACTGTCCATTTTGTTTTTCGTATAAATTGTTTATAAATCGTGAACAAACGAAAATTTTATGTGAAGAATCGTGAACAAACGATCTGCATGGTTTATTTTCGTCTTCTGAAAATCGGATCTGCTGTGTGAAGTTGGAAATGAAATGAAATCTTTGAGTTTTACGTCCCATGGTTATGCCAGTTAGGCTAAAGGAGACGGTGATGATGAGTAATGAATGAAATGGTGGAATGATAAAAGTGGGAGGAAACGGGAGAACCCCGAGAAAACCCACGCACACGGTGTTTGTCCACCACAAAGTTCAGTTGGCGGGGGCTGGGATCGAACCCGAGACCCCTAGCACCAGAGGTGAACGCTCTACCACTGAGCCACCGCGGCCCCCCTCTGTGAAGTTGGCTCCGCCCATTTTGTTTTTCGTATAAATTGTTTATGAATCGTGAACAAACGAAAATTTTATGTGAACAATCGTAAACAAACGATCTGCATGGTTTATTTTTGATTTCTGAAAATGGGTTCTGCTGCGTGAAGTTGGTACCGCCCATTTTGTTTCTAGTATAAATTGTTTATAAAACGTGAACAAACGAAAATTTTTTGTGAACCGTTGTGAACAAACGATGAACAAAGGATCCGCATAGTTTATTTTCGAATTCCAATAATTTTGAGGTAAGTGAAGTTGGCACTGCCCATTTTGTTTTTCGTATAAATTGTTTATAAATCGTGAACAAACGAAAATTTTATGTGAACAAACGATGAACAAACCATCTGCATGGTTTATTTTCGATTTCTGAAAATGGGTTCTGCTGCGTGAAGTTGGCACTGCCCATTTTGTTTTTCGTATAAATTGTTTATAAATCATAAACAAACGAAAATTTTATGTGAACGATCGTGAACAAATGGTGAAATAAAGATCTGCATGGTTTATTTTCGATTTCTGAAAATGGGTTCTGCTGTGTGAAGTTCGCACCCCCATTTTGTTTTTCGAATAAATTGTTTATAAAACGTGAACAAACGAAAATTTTATGTGAACATTCGCGAACAAACGATTTGCATGGTTTATTTTCGATTTGCAGTAATTTTCAAGTACGTGAAGTTGGCACCGCCCATTTTGTTTTTCGTATAAATTGTTTATAAATTGTCAACAAACGAAAATTTTATGTGAACAAACGATGAACAAACGATCTGCATGGTTTATTTTTGAGTTCTGAAAATGGGATCTGCTGCGTGAATTTGGCTCCGCCCATTGTGTTTTTCGTATAAATTGTTTATAAATCGCGAACAAACGAAAATTTTATGTGAACAATCATCAACAAACGATGAACAAACGATTTTCATAGTTTATTTTCGATTTCTGAAAATAGGTTCTGCTGCGTGAAGTTGACACCGCCCATTTTGTTTTTCGTATAAATTGTTTTTTAAATATTGAATAAACGAAAATTTTATGTGAACAATCGTGAACAAACGATGAACAAACGATCTGCAAGGTTTATTTTCGAGTTCTGAAAATGTGTTCTGCTGCATTATGTTGGCTCCGCCCATTTCATTTTCCGAATAAATTGTTTATAAATCGTGAACAAAGGAAAATTTTATGTGAACAATCGTGAAAAATGATGAACGAACGACCTGCATCGTTTATTTTCGATTTCTGAAGATGGGTTTTGCTGCGTGAAGTTGGCACTGTTCATTTTGTTTTTCGTATAAATTGTTTATAAATCGTGAACAAACAAAACTTTTATGTGAACAATCGTGAACGAACGATGAACAAACGATCTGCATGGTTTATTTTCGATTTCCAGTAATTTTCAGGTACGTGAAGTTGGCACCGCCCATTTTGTTTTTCGTATAAATTGTTTATAAATCGTGAAAAAACGAAACTTTTATGTGAACAAACGATGAACAAACCATCTGTATGGTTTATTTTCGATTTCTGAAAATGGGTTCTGCTGCGTGAAATTGGCTCCGCCTATTTTGTTTTTCGTATAAATTGTTTATAAATCGTGAACAATCGAAAAAGTTTTGTGAACTGTCGTGAACAAACGATGAACAAACGATCTGCATAGTTTATTTTCGATTTCCAATAATTTTCAGGTACGTGAAGTTGGCACCGCCCATTTTGTTTTTCGTATAAATTGTTTATAAATCATGAACAAATGAAAATTTTATGTTAACAATCGTGAACAAACGATGAACAAACTATCTGCATGGTTTATTTTCGAATTCTGACAATGAGTTCTGCTGCGTGATGTTGGCTCCGCACATTTTGTTTTTCGTATAAATTGTTTATAAAACGTGTACAAACTAAAATTTTATGTGAACGTTCGTGAAGAAACAATTTGCATGGTTGATTTTCGATTTGCAGTAATTTTCAGGTACTTGAATTTGGCATTCCTGTAGAATCCCCAAAAACCCTTCCTTAATGGTACCATACGTCTCAAATCCTACGTATTGTCCAAATTTCAAGTTTATAAATTAACCGGCTTGGCCTGTGCGAGTATCAGTCAGTCGTTACTAAAAACTGATTTTTAGGTGCTGGTTTACTATTGGCGCACAACATTTTGGAAGATCTAGAGGAAACGATTCTACCAAATTTTGACACATTTCTTGCACTTTCCGGTTTCTTTTTGCACAACATGCACTAAATGAGGAGCTCTAAAGACTACAGTACATAAACCACGAACCAACTAAAAGGTACAAATGCTATTTCACCGAGTCAAGTCAGAAGCGCAGCAATGGGGCCGGAGAAACAGCGAGAGGTGCGTCCGCAGGGAGCAGCACGTCTGCAACGGGGGGTATACGCATAAACAAGAATGTGGAAACACAATTAAAATACCTGTAACAATTCTTATCTTCAAAAACACCTAATTTCGATCCTTTAAAAAAAGCACAGCTGACACACGAGTGTTAGACTGTCTTCCTTTCTTACCTTTACGACATAAAATAGTGAATGTAGGGTTACTGTCTCTGTTCTTAATTTTTACTTTCCCATATTTTCCACATTTCAGGGGTAAGGGAACAAGAAAGGAATATCACAAAACTGCATTTTCGAGAAAACGGCGTTTTAATATTGAAACTGCGTACGAAATGAATAGGGGTAGTCAAATTTTTGTCCCTTTTGACATGGACATTTCTGCATCTACGCATGCATAGCATATACTATCAAATAGTACCAAGAGTTACCAACAGATAAGACAGCGCACTCGTTGAAGCACACACATGGATTTTTTTGTTTTTTCCCCTTACGCTTCATTTGATTCCATTTGACTCTAAATAAACTGTATAATCCTTCTCTCTTTTATCACACAATTTCTTTGAAATACATATATATATAAGTTAGCATTACATCCATCGCAGATGTCCATAACTGACGTATGAACGTGATCCGAAGTTTACTTCTACCCTATTTTGTTTTCGGTAGAACAGTCTGCTCGAAGGAACATAAATCACCATAATACTCATTAATTATATCGAGTGGCACGCCAAAAGTAAAACTGCGCGCAAAATTATTATAACCCGTCATTAAAGCGGTAATATACGCACATTTTCCCTTTGGAAGCATCCCCTCGCTCCTGCTCGGTCCTGTCCTAACTCGGTTAGATGGCATTGGTTCTTTTTAGTGTCCAGCAAGCACATATTGTTTCTTTTGCACTGTAGTTTTTATGCCAGACATAAGGACTTCATATATAAACGCAAATCTTAAAAGAATACTTGTAATTTTTCAGCGATCTCTTCTGACGGACCCCTTAAATTTTATCTGTGCCAGGTAAAATATTTGCATGGTGCCAAGCGCAAATCATTGAAGAGATAATGAGAAGGAAATTAGTGAAACAATTATAATTTTCCAACAATTATTTCGAGTGGCACGCCAAATGTAAACATGTACGCAGAATTAGGCATTACTGGAGCAAACGATTCTACCAAATTTTGACATATTTCTTGCACTTTTCGGTTTCTTTTTGAACAACATGCAATAAATGAGGAGCTATAAAAAGACTACAGTGCATAAACCACGAACCAACTAAAAAGCATGAATGCTATCTACCCGAGTGAAGGCAGGAGCGCAGCAGGGGAGCCCGAGCGGCAGCGAGAGGGCGCATCCTTAGGGAGCAGGCACATCAGCGACGGGGGATATACGCCTAAACAGGATGGTGGAAAAACACTTACATCTGCAATTATTCTTATTTACAAAAAACACGTAATTTTGATCCTTAAAAAAAGCTGATACACTAGTGTTAGATTGTCTTCCTTTCATACGACAGAAAAATAGTGAACGTAAGGTTATTGCCTCTATCCTTAATTTTTACACTTTACACAGTTGATTTTATGAAATTCCCGCCGTTTACTTCTACCCTATTTGCATTCTTGTGTTCTTCCGCCTTCTGCTTCAGTAAATAGTTACACATAGAATAAGTTCACTACAATTTAAAATGTATTTGAATGATATCCACTGACAGAAATTACTTATATTCACACTCTGCTTCTTTTACGAAAAGTGTTACATCGTATTTTACCTATAAACTTTGTTTTCGGTAGAACAGTCTGCCCGAGTCAACCCTAATAATTATAATTATATCAAGTGGCGCGCCAAAAGTAAAAGTGCATGCAGAGTTATTATGCTATTATGTGCGAGGGGTTGAATCACGGCGCTAGTTTAGCTTGCTCGAAGCATACCCCCAGCTCCTACTTCCACTCTCTTTTGTGCTTTCCCCTCTTTTCCTCCCCTCCTCGGTTCTGCGTCAGGGCTTCCCACTCCACTGCCGTCTGTTCAAGGTCGACCTTGAACAGGTACTATATAAGGGGTCGGAAACGGCCTTGATCAATTCCGGTCTTCATTTCTTCTTCGAATTCCAAGACGATCAGACGTGCTCTGGTAAGCTCCGATACCATTCAGGTATGTGTGGACTTAGCCGCTGCGCTGAGTTCTTCTATAAGTTGTAGTTTTCGAACTTAGAATTGGTGACCAACCTCGCCTTGCACATAGCCTGGGACAAGCAGATTTCTATGCCCCTCTGGAATAACTTGAATCGCTTTAACGTGATTTTACTTGTTTCTTCTTTCTCTTCTTTTTTTTATGATTTTTATCCTTTTCCCCGACTCTCAATAGAAGTTCACAAAATAATGGAAACGAGGACATATATGAGAACTTAGTCGTTTGGGATAGCCAAGAATCAATATTAGACCTGAACATGGTTCAACTAAGTAATCATAACCTTTGTAAGAATTTAGTATTTGTTTCATTCTGTCTTCTCTCTTGTACTCGTTCTGTATGCTATCCTTTCATTGTAATAAACTCTACTATTCTGAAATTTCTCTCTTCATTGAACTTCTCCTAAAGTAGAATAGATACTTGGTAGATTCAGGTACCGACAACGAATTAACTGAGCTACATCTTCGATGCGTTTTCTCTTTCAGACTTACTTCATACCAGCGAATCTATGAGGATAGGACTATTCGAGATTAAATACGGGATGTTATTTCTTTACAGCCCCATCTGGCTCGGCGAAGAAAGAGACAGAGAGGCGATTCCTAACTCCGTATAAGACAAGGCTCCGATTTTAAAACAAAATAACTGTGAGTTTTGGTGAGAAGTTAAAGCAACGCTGGCCAGACTTAAAGAAGTCGCATTGTTCATGTTCTCCCTCTGGCGATGGGAAACATCATTATATGTGGGATAAATATGGCAATGTGTATTGTGCATTCTGTAATAAAGTTATAGCAACAGGGTACGCTAGTCCCGAATTCGGCCGGTGGTTGCCTACTTATGCTCCGAAATATTTTGATACGTGAGATAGAACTTCGTACTTAGATCCTCCCACTCCGTCTTGGAATGTGCAGGAACCGCCTGCAACTGGTTGTGAAACAACCCCTTTAGCAGCTTCTAGCCCTGCAGGATCTGCGGTTACTCCTGCTCAAAGAAACGAGAAACCAGTTCCATTGCCTAGAACTTTAATGCTTGACTCCGAATTAGACGAAACACTGCCTGGGATGAATGCTAGGGATTTAAGGAATGAAAAGAATTTACAAGAAGAATTAGAAATAGCAGAATTAATTGTAGCAGGTCAGATTGATCCTAGAACCACCATTGAATTAGAATCTACACCAGGCGTTACCCCTAATATATGTTTGAATCTAGTTCATTCTGAAGAAACCGACACTGAAATTACACACACTGAAACTCATAAAATCGAAGATGGTAGTAAGAAAGACACTTTACTCTCTTCGTATACACTTGTCAGTCCGGAAACGATTTACTTTCCAGTGAAATATGAGCCGTCTGAGATTCCATCTCAACCTGTGTCAGAACAGTTTGACCTGGAACCTCCTAATGCAGATATTAGTGATGAAGTCAAAGATGCGGATACAAGCGTTGAGTCTCACTTGGCTAAGACGGGTATCGAACCCAGAACCCCTGAACAGGAAGTAAAAAGTGAACATAAGGAAAATGACTCGTGTTGCCCGAATAAAAGTCAGAAGGATGAGTTGGTAGAACAACTTTAGGACATCGTTACAAACTGTCCTATCGCCAGTGATAGGAGCCTTAATGCAGCCACTGATTAAAGGAAGGAAAAATTAAAAGGTACGGACCACCGTAGTTCGTTGCTCGGACCCGGATGTAGAAAAGATAGGATTGCTTTTTCAGGCAGATCCGATCATTTCCACCGAAGACTTCTTACTAACAGATCATGTAATAGGGAAATTTGATATTGAGGTTCATAGTGATTCTCCCGTGCGTTGAACGGACGCTGGTGTTCATACGGACTTTAGGTTTCCGAAAATGATCAGAATTCAGACGAATACAGGTCTCAAAGTTTTATGTAACGTTGCTACCCAAACCAATCCCGTTATGTTTGACACAAGTATGTCTCTAGAGGAAAAACTAGCACACCTAGACAGTATAGATAATCTGCTGGATGTAGTTAAGCGGGTTAGATGGTCGGATGGAGATGTTAGTACTCCCGAATCCGAAGACTCTAATACCGTCCGGGAATCTTGGTTAGAATATGAATTGAATCGATTACGAGCTGAGGATGAGTCTCTCTCACAAGGGAATGAAGGGAGAATTGATATCGAGTTGGAACGTTGTGCATACATCAATCGAAAGCACTAATGATGCTGATTATGAATCTGTAATAAAAAGTTTCCACATAAATGTATTGAAGGAGTTATGTCGATTTGTCACTTTTCACAGTTTTCGCACTTTTTCACGTTATTTCAATTCCAATCGCTACCAAACTCATAGAAACGACTAATTCACACACTAGAAATCGTTTGGAAATGTTTTCGTTACTCATATTTGAGGAAACATAACGTTTGGAGCATAACAGAATCAAATGTATTAGTTGACATAAGATGTGCAGTAATGATATTTCAGCACATACTCAGGGATATCAACAAGAAAATGGTTCAAGCAAAAAATGTCTTTGCACCAAGAGCAACGGATTCTGGCAAGCTTCTCACAATGCTTACAGTTGGCGACATCAAACATGAAACGAAATTTGCATGACGAATCAAAAGCAGGATATTCACCAGTCTTATAACCAGCTTTAATAAATGCATATTGACACAACCCAATGTATCTTGGCGAACTCATCTGATTTTGTAGAATCGAAGCAAATATAATGCGCTGGTCTCGTTGAAATATTTTATAGCCGTCAAGTTCGAGTTTCACATAGTGTTCAAGTTTCTTCAAATATTGTTTCCCAAACACCAAACCCATAAACGTCTAACGGCTGACAAAATCACGTGCAGTTTTTCGGAATATTCTCAACCTTCACCATTGCGCCATTTGACAAACACGCGGCAATTCGGGTGTGGTCTGTAAACGGACACCAATGGTAAAGTAGAACGATATTTTCTTCGTTCGGTGAAATCGCTGCAGACAGCAAGTCTTTAAGAAAGTTGTCGCGGCCGTCACTTGTCATGATGCCACTTTCCGATGCATCAAGCACTAGATTTTCGGGTTTCATCATTGATTCCCACACCCTTGGCCCAAATTTTCCGCTAGACTCTTGGAGTGTTACCATCATTTTGTCATGAAACAACTCCGCTCATCGCAACTATTGGCAACATAGTGAAAGAGTGGGTTGTAGTGTTTGTTGACTGCACAACTTTTTCAACTTTATCTTCTCCTTTGAACGCCAGAGTGCGGTTTCCTGTCATTTCATATTGAACACCACTCTGATCGGCGTTCAAAACGTTTACGGCAGCCGTGCGTTTTTCATTGATTGTGTTGCTGATGCGGGTCGCAAATTTGCCTGCTTCCGTTTTCAAAAGCTCCTGATCTTCGAAGCAGGGATTCGTCACGTGACTCGTGATTCGGTGGCTGGTAATTCCACGGGCTTTTTTAAACTGCTATACCCACCAAGACGAAGCCTCGAACGAATGAGCGAAATCAAGTTGGCTGCATTTTTCATCGCCCAGATTCGTATGTCGTCGTCGTGAATTGGATGCCCAGCCGCAGCAGATGCGTTGAAATCGGCAAACGTGTCGTCGCTTATTTGCCTCAGCTTCAATTCTCTATTGCCATCAGATGCGAATTACCTTTTCCACGCATGAATGACAGGCCAGTCTGGTGCACAAGAGTGTTTCTTACGGATAGCAGTGATTTTTCTGCATTTGCCTCGCGGTGTCCATGCACAATCGAGAACCATTTTCATCTAGTTGTCTGTGTATTTCCGAGTTTCTGAATTTTTCGGACGACCTGCTGATGTTGATGGTTCATAATCAGGGTCTTCATCTAAAATCGAACAGCTCCTTCGTGATGTATGCAAATGTGCCACTGGTGTTTCACGGTCAATCACGCGAAAGTCTGTCGAAACCAAAGTTTCTGAAATGACATTGCCTTTTCACAGCCTTCAATAATCATTTCACTAATGGCGGATGCGAAGTCAATTTCACTTGACGTTTGCTCAGCAGATTTGATCCGATTTCGCTGGATATAGTCGCTGACTTGTTCAGTTACAATTGTTAAGACGTTGGCAATATTCATTTACGGCATTTTGCACTTTGACGTAACAAATGAACTACATTTGAGTGCAAATCAAAACAAGCACCTTGTTACCTCGGCGAGAGCATACTGACAACTGTTCGCGTGTATTTACAGTCCAAAGCTATTCATGGGAGAATCGAAGTTGTTGCGCACTTTAGCGCATAGATGGCAGTACCACACAGGGACTTTATTATGCGTGCGATATGGCTTATGATGCTTTCTCACTATGCATTTCACATAGATGATTAGCTTTAGAAGGTAGCAAGCTCTGTGAGTTGAGTTCATCGTTTTGTTTTCACCTACTTAACTAATTTCAAAACAATAAAATCTTGCAAAATGTGAAAAGTGACAAATCGACATAACTCCTTCAATACATTTATGTGGAAACTTATTATTACAGATTCTTAATGAGCATCATTAGTGCTTTCGATTGATGTATGCAAAACGTTCCAACTCGATATCAATTCTCCCTTCATTCCCTTGTCAGAGGAAGAAAAAGAGCATGATCACGGAAGGAACCAAGAGTTAATTTCCACCTCGTTGAGTAATGAAGAGACATTGTTAACCCCGTGGAGCCCTGAAGATGACTTTACATATTCCAATCGGGACCCCCTCGTAGCGTCAACATCTCAGAGAACAGTCAGGGATCTAATGCTCAGTACGGACAGCGAAAAGCATGATGACGTCAACCATGACGTCGAAGCAAAATCTTCAGTGGTAGTGGATAAGGAAAATGAGGACCTTTCTTCCACTAATTCCTCTAACCAGGAAGAGGAAGTAAAGGATGCAAACAAGAGCGATTCACGGTCGGAATCAAGAGTCTTGGAAAATGGGAAAATATTTGAATATTCCGAATACGCGCCATCAATAGTATGCTTAAAAGAGATAGAAAAACCAAAATTTTCTTCACCCCTTCTTTTTCGCCAAGCAAAGTTCAAACAGAAATAGTATCAGACCTATTAATAGTTTATTATGTGCTCCTTATATCAACTCAGAACACAGTACTACCGAATGACTAGCCACCGAAGAGATGAAGAAGTATCAGGAAGTTGGACAGTATGACCCACTGAAAATAGTGTTTGTTTCTCCACCTAGTAGTGCAGGCTCGCCCACAGATAGTGGAGTCAACGGGTCTAGGTCAAAACCCCCACAATCAAGAAATTTCAAAACGCCCACACGATCGGTCATAACTCCCACACAAATGGAAAAATCTCCCGAACGCACGAACGGTCAAAACCCCCATAGCCAAAACTCAGACACGCAAGAAATGTCAAAACGCCCACACAATCGGTCATAACTCCTACACAAATGGACAAAACAGCCACACATAACAACGGCCATAATCCCCACATAAATGGACAAAACTCCTACACAAATGGTCAAAACTCCCACATGCAGAAATTGTCACAACTGCCACACAAATGGACAAAACCTCTACACAATCGGATAAATCCCCCACACTCTGAAATGATCGTGATTGCACGTCTTTGTTGCGGCTCTTTATGACGCCCACTTTAGTGTTTCAGTCATTAGAAGACAGTGCAAGAAGAATAGTTGCAACATCAGTTTAAGTGGAAAACAATGTTATTAAAAAGCACAAGGGCAAGACATGGACATGGATAGTGGTAAACGTTCTCATAAACATTACACGGCTAACTCTCCACGCCCGGAGTGGACGCAACAGATCACCTATGGTTTGGATAATTCAAATACAATTAGCGAAGTGATGCGAGCCTCGACACCGTCCAAGTGGTCTCGACGGCGTAAGCGACGTAGAAGAAGGAAGAAGCAGTATTTCATCATAGTCTCAATTCCTCAATTCTATTAGTTACATATTAAGACTTCTTATTATTATGTCATTTTATTTTCGTTCTATTATTTAAAAAAAGGGAAGAGAAGAAAAAGAGAAAGAAGTAAAGTGGGAATTAATGGCCGTTAATTATTTAAAGTGTGTGGTAAAACTCCTTATTTTATAAAGTGTTATCAGATACTGTGTTATATATGCGATGGTGCGATGCGCTACAAACAGTTTTGGTATATATACACTGCTGTTATTTAAAATAGCTGGAGCTTAAGTTGAGATTCTAACAAACATGGTCGAGTAAAATCACAGGCTGTAGTTACTGCTCCCTCTAATATACGGACTTACTCAGTATATTAGCGACATGTCATACTCCAAATATATATTAGGCGTATCTAAAATATTTCCATAAGTTCAATAACTACCTACAGGCCTTGGACCACTGATTCGGTAGGATGAATACAGGGACATTTTACTTCCTCTTTTTCCCCTCTTGCCCTCCTTTCCTCCATTGGTTTAACCCCAGTGGGGGTGCGCAACCCACTGAGGCCAGTATGACCATAGTCCATAAAGCTCGCAAATAGACACAGGCATGCTTTCCTTATAATGTACGAATTCTCTGTTAAGTGAATGTGTTCGAACACGAATGTGATTTTCTCTCCTACTATCCTTTTTGACACTATAAGAAACCATGCGTCGCTTCCGAGTGGTAAATAATAGAGCGGTACACCGCTCATGAGGTCTCTTCGTCCCAATACTCTATTTTTATTCATCCTTCATGACAGATGTGCCGTATTGGTAATGCGTTAGAAGCCCATAAATACTACAACAGCGATTTTGGTTTTCGTAGGCACGTCCTTCGTGGTCCCAATATGCCTCTTAAAACGACGCTGTTCGGCACCGTCAGTTATACCTGTAGTGAGTTTTCAAATCGAACAACCAACCAAGGGCAGAAAAAGAACTCAAAATATTGTTATGACCTACCTCACTTCAAGCGGCACTGTAAAAGTGGGCCTCCCTTCTCCAGATGGAGCCGGACTATCCGTCTGTCCACGAGTGGTCGCATCGCCGGAACCCCTCCTAGAAGTCCCGCAGCCACACATTTACCCCCCCCCCCAAGCCGGACGGCGAAAACCCCGTCATTTACACAAAAGGACGCGGAACAAACGCGGCGAAACCGTTCTGCCGTGTCGGGCGCCATCCGACACAAACCGTGACGTTACCGTGACAACCACACTCACAAGCGCCGCCAGGAATCCACACATAACTGTGATTGCTTTGGCGATAGGCTTGTAATGCGCACATTCTTCGCTCACTCAATTTCCTAACTAGACTATGGTCACTTACCAGAATAAGGGAACGTTGGTAGTTGTCCATCCGGATAGGTGATCTACTTTTAGTCACCACATCCTGTTCCCTGAACAGGACATCTGTTACTGCGATTTTCCGTCGAAAATTCTGTTCTGCAACTGCAGATAGTACATTCATGCAGACATGGATTTTTTTAATTGTTGAAATGGTATATATATCTGGTAGTGATATACATTTCCCATGGTATAACGTTTCTCATGCAATCTTGTTTTCCGCCGAGCGCTCAAGAGCTCAATCCTTAGTAGCACCCTTCTACTCTCTAGTCCATTATGGATGGCTTTCGATTTTTTTCGGGGAACTTCTGGCGGAGTTCTGCGGTCTTAAGCATAGCGTTATAAGATTGCCTATGGAACAGATTGATTATATATATATATATGCTTAAAACACCACAATGCTTAAAACACCACAAGGAAATGAATGGGTAAGGGATGGCTGAACGAATCTCATAGCAATGGGTGCAGATACAGATCATGCATGGTAACAATACTGCATTTGACTAAGTAGCCCTTTGGAAATTAACAAAGACAATGCAACTGGAATTGAGCACTGAAGGTAGAGCCTTCCTATAAAGGAAGAGCTACAGCATGTGCCGAAAGGTGAAACAAATAAATAAGCGACGGAATAATCCTTTGGTAAAGTTTTAGACCGCCTGTTTCCTTTCCAGTCACTTCCTGTGCTGTCTCTCTCTCTCTACAGTCGCTAATACTGCCTACTGATAGGATTGCTTATTTGCTACCTTTATAATTGTCATTATACATACTTTGTTTCATGTGTAATATATAAATTTATAAAATATTAATAGAATATTAAGGCCACTGTTATGTAATCACTTAGCTGACAATTAGTTGTAGTACAGATATATATATATATATATATATATATATATATATATATATATATATATATATATATATATACAGTGGCGGATCCAGGATATGATCAAGGGAGGGGCTAAACCATAATTTGCCGTTTTATCCAGTGTAAAGCAGAATTGAAGCCCATTTTATCCAGTGTAAACCTGAGCGTCAAAGGGGGGGGGGCTATGGCCCCGTAGCCCCCCCTTAGATCCGCCCTTGTATATATATATATATATATATATTGTGCACTAGTAAGAGGCAATAGACCATTATGATGGAGAGTATTCTCCAATAATTCTGGAGTATTATTTTAAACCAGAAACTACACATAGAATAATTTAAAATAGAATAATGTAAAAAGTTTATAGGACATATTCCTAAATATTTTTCTATTTTCCTAGCAGCATGTATGTTCAATAAAACCTTGAATAACTTTATCCCAGACTATCACATTTCATTAAAGCGAGTATTTAGGGAAAAAAATCAAATCATTGAACACCCCTAAGAATCAGAAATCGTAGGAATATTCGGTATAGAATAAGAAACCTCCTAGTTGGTAAGTGTTTCGTAGGGAAATAGCTCAACATTGCAGAGAAGGACCACTCACAACTTAAGAGGAAGAGCGATCTACGCTGAGCAACCGACACCGTGAAGGAGAAGCGATAGTAGCCTGGAACATATGCTTAAGTATAATGTATCATTTCTTTTTCTTTGTTTGTTCTTTTTGGTTAAAGTAAGTGGTAAAAAGTTCTTTAACATACTTCATATAGAGTAAAAATAGCAGAATCCTTCGATTGCAAAGAAGAAAGTGTATTGGCAAGATTACATTTGGATAGTTGATCATCACCCTATTATTGTGTTCCATCTTGATTAAAGAGCGTCTAGCAAGCAAATTTCAGAGTAATTGGAAACTGATTATAAAATTATTTGGAATTTGTATTATAAAATAAACTACTATGGAAAATTCTGGTAGATGTTAGCATATGTTTTCCTAAGTTGGCAATTTGAGATGCAAATTACGCGAATAAACAAAATAAGCAATGTCTTAATTGGCAATCCAAATCGTAAAAAGAAGGAAGAATACAGAATAGTTTATTGTTGTGTTCTCCTACTCCCTATTAGGAATGACTAGACTAACCTCATAAGAATAACGAAGAGTTTTAAATCCCAGAACAATAGCAACTTATATGAAGTTAAAAGGTAACGCTTATCTAAAGGATGAAGATTCTCTCTCCTTCCCGCGGTCGGTCGCTGACTAAGCTACAGTGAATATATCACCTGCTGTATACCGTTCCTCTTGGCCCATTGCCAGTTACAGCCCAGTCTATGTACCTGAAGGAAAATGCTAAAGACACTGACAGTGAAAGAAAAGTGCCGCCACCATACCAAGTATCCAGCCACCAGGACTCATTTTGCATCCAGTCATGGACAGTCAAAGGACTCCTTCAATCCAGAAAAACAACATGTGTCTGTGGCGATTAACGCTATAGCTATATAAACAGCTTCTTCCTCAATCAAGCACCTTGAATCGACATATCAGTATCAATTACTCAACCACGTCGTGGTGTCCCTAACTAGTTTAGCCCACTTCTACAACGTGGTTCCGCCCATGTGTGGAAGAGTTTCAGCTTAACCCTGATGCCGAAAACTATATTACCGCTGTTGAATAGAGACTTAAAACCTGAGAAGTCTAAGCCTATCTTAAGAAAATTCAAAGTTAAGCAGCAGTGCCACGGCTCAAACAGACAAAGCATGTTACTCATCGCCCATGTACTACTATGAGCAAAATAAATGACGCATCTCTTTATTTTGAAGTTTTTTGAAAATATCTCCGATTTCTTTATATGTTCGAAATTTCGGAAGGTTTCCCCAGCAGGACAGGTTAATAACAAACCCGTTTTTAATATTTGTGTTAGATATTAGCTTAAAATAAAGAAATTAGAAGCAAAAAACATTAAATCGACAGAAATCTCGAGAATTACCAACTCTGCTAAAGTGGGAAATTTTCAAGAACGCGAGGGAATTCTGCAGTTCAACACGAAGCAGCGACATCTATGTCATTGAGAGAAACGTGGATTAGATATACAAACGAAAATTTTAACGAAATATTTCTAATATGTCTTGTTATATGCATTATCAGCGAACTCCAAATATATGAATCTATGCTAAGTATTAACGTATAGATAGAGCAAATGGTGGAAATTGCCTGTGGAAAAGAACAAATTGTTAGCACAATCATAATGAAAAATCGTCTTTACTGTAGAACAGGTTCAGTTCACGTAAGAAAGCAAATAGCTCAGTTAATTGAAACAACGAGTCTGTATGCCGAAGGTAGTGGGTTCGGTCCTCATGGAAGTGCTGTCGTCATTTTTATCACTATGTTATTTTATTTATTTTTTATTTGGGAAAGAATCAAATTGTAACATATGTGTAAAACTCATGACGATACCAAAAAAAGACAAAATATCGTTGTCGCATTTGCATTTGTCTCTCTAATTTTTGTTTGGAAACAGTTTCGTAATTATTTCCCCTGTGCTCACTGCTCACTACATGCTCACTGATGCATAACGAATGTTTTTCAGTAAATATTAATTCTAACTTGGAGAATTTTATAAAGTTTCACAATGTTTCTCACTAGATAGTCTTCTATCTACGTGTTTGGATATTTTGATAACAGATTTCCCTATTAAATGTTTAATTTTCCCTATAAATATTTGTCTTAAATTGAAATTGTTTTGAATTTACTACATAAGGAAAGTTGCCCGAAGGAGAACTCAAGTAATTGATATTCTATGTAAAAGCAACCTATTGTAGAATGATGATGCTTCTTACCTTCAGCACATAATCTTAACGTTAGAGAGTCAGACAGAGAAAAATCCTGTTTTTTCCTCCATTATGACTACTCATCTTAAAGCTCTACATGTAATGATTCTTGTCACATAATTTCGGCTCTCCCAAAACATTCATATTTATTATTATTATTATTATTATTATTATTATTATTATTATTATTATTATTATTATTATTATTATTATTATGCCTGAATATGCCACCCTTACGTAATGTAGTAACTTTAGATATCTTAGTTTAAAGTGCTTTCTTTAGTAATAATTCGAGCAACCACGTCAAAATTTAAAATGTATGAGGGGACGACGTTTTATTTCCCCCCTCTCTTTTCAGCACTCTCCAACAGAAAGTATATAATTTCTGAGAAGCAGGGCTGAGAAAATGAATAAGAAATATATTTACAGCATCCTTTCCTCCTTCGTGAATGGAATATCACGTAGCATTTTTTATTCTACCGAAGACGACCCTAGGCCGTTATGGTTAGGTAACAAAAGAAATACCTAATGTATTTATAGCGCCCCTTGACTGTAATATTACCTCTTCTTTATTTGTTCGAGGCTGCCCTACACAACCAAGGGTGACAAAAAAAAAAAAGAATAGGAAAAGTGTCTACAGATTACAAAGCACTTTATATTTTGTCAGAAACAAGGCAGTATACTCACAGCATTGCTTTCGTTAACAAGTGTTTCACCCTTGAGTCGCTTATAAAATTAGGCAGAATAAACTTTTGCCGATCATTGTTCTAGAGGGATTTGTCCAGGATGGTTCGGTGTCGGGCTAATAACGATGAGTATGTTTATTTACATCACCGTTAAAGAAATAGCAAACTTTCTTAAAGGAACTTACTTAGGAAACATCAGATCTTCCTTCTACATAGCCAGAGCACACTCTGAAAAATTGCATCTGGCGATCTGAGTGAAAGTTCTATGGGACTATTAGAAAAATATATATATTCCCGTTTCCACGCTGATGGTAGAATTTCTGAAATAGTTATTGAATTACGTTCGAAGCATGGGGCGTAAATAGCACCCCTGCAACCCTGTGACGTGGGGACCGCGCAAGTCGCAAGGCCAAAAAATATACAGAAAGTACGCAGGGGAGGACCAGGCCAAATTTTCACACGGGCAAAGTGACTTTTTGGCACCCTCCCCCTAGTACTAGCCTATATTTTACATTTTATCATAGTGTTTTTAATATTTTAAACCCATTTTTCAAAAAGAAATTCATTACCTATGAAAATTTCACAAAGAATATGGCCCGCTATAAACAATATGAACTCCGCCCCCCTTTGCTTGGTCTAGTGGTTAGCACGCCTGCCTTCTGTGGTGCCGGGTCCAATTCCCGGATTACTGTTGAACGATAAAAGTGGTTCGAATTCCACTATAATTAGTATCCACATCTCCCCTGGCCATTAAGACAGAACCGTGGAACGCTAAACTCAAGCAAACAAACAAACAATACTTACTTCCCCGCCACTCTTTATTCTACATGCCCTCTCTCCATTTTTCGATACAGCCCCCTTAATACTATGAAACTCTCTTCTTCCATGGTGAAATGAAAAAAGATCATGTAATTGCCACTACTTTACAAGAATATAACCAAAAACGTCAGTAGAAAACACATTATAAAATTTACTTTTTGAGGCTCGTTTTGGCGCCCCTCTTTCTCTGGCGTCTCGGGCAGTCGCTCGGCCCTTGGTCCATCTCTGAAAGAACGGACGCATAACTAAGGACTGCGGAGGAGAGGTTAAGCTTCATGTTATGCCACTGGTTTGACGTGTTTGAAATGTTCAGTAAGTGATCGGTTAGTGAAATAATTTCGACGGCTACCTTCTCACACACTCGGGCTACACCTTTCTAATGAGAGCTTTCGTATTGCTACAGCTCTGCGCTTAGGTGCTAATATTTGTGAGCCTCACTTTTGTCCTGCTTGCAACGCATATGTTGATAATAAAGGATTACATGGCCTTTCATGTAAAAAAGTGCGGGAAGACAATCTCGACATCATATTGTAAACGACATTATTTGTAGAGCCCTCGTTTCAGCGGGAGTTCCTTCAATAAAAGAACCAAATGGTTGTTGCCGCTCTGATGGTAAAAGGCCTGATGGCATGACCTTGGTACCGTGGAAAAATGGAAAAGCACTAGTCTGGGATTTCACATGTTCCGATACGTTTGCTCCTTCCAACTTACCCCATTCTTCAATTCAGGCAGGTCTCGTCGCCGCTCACAGAGAATCAGACAAAAAACTAAAATACTCAAACCTATTGGACAAATATTGGTTTGTAACAGTAGCAATAGAAACCAGTGGGTCTTGGGGTCACGAAGGATTTAATTTAATTAATGAAGTTGGTCATCGAATAGCAATCAAAACTGGTTACCCCCGAGCTACTGCATTCCTTTGCATTCCTTTTCCAACGTATCAGCATCGCCATCCAGCGCGGGAATGTGTCATCGATCTTAGGCACATTACCTCCTGGTAAAGAGCTGGACGAGATTTTTCTTCTATAACACACAATAAGACGGAAGGAGACATATCCGAGGAGGCTGACAACCACTTTGACTATGTTCATGAAGAATGTTTTGAATCCAGTTTGGATAAATATACATTGTTGGAAGTCATGGCTAATACCCGGAACTGTATTAGATCGAATAGACTACAACATAGAACAAGTCCAAGTGCAGGTACAAGAAGGACTTCAGCAGCTGCAGAAAGCAGAGAAACATCAGAAAAGAAGTCGGAAAATGATGTGTGTTCTAGGAGTGGCAGCTTTTACAATCTTCTTGATGGTGCTGTTGATTGTGGTGAAATCTTAAAATGTTTTTATTTTACTAATTGTGCTTTGAACAAGACTGAAGAATAATTAATGATTTCGACGGTTACTGATGTTTAAAGTTTAGCTAAGACAAAGTTACCTACCCAAATACATTTGATATCGCGATGCCAAAATTTGATTTTTCCTCACATAAAAAAGATAAAAACAATAGTAATAAAAACCCTTACTCATACTGGGCTCGAACTAAAAACCTAATTCGTACAGACTAGTTGCTCTGACCAACTGAGTTTCGATTTCTTGCGCGAAAGAAGTCTGTTATATTACGAGGCATGCTTTTCATTATCAAAACTGTTCGAAGTAATACGAACACGGCTTAAGAACAGAGACGTAACTGAATTACCACCCGATTGACCTTGAGGGCAAATCACCAAAAGGTAGCTATAAACGTAAGTTCAGCATACATTTCTGTGGAGTTCTGTTCTGTATTCCTATCTGCCAATCATGCTTGGTCCAAAGGAGTAATATTTTACAAACCTAACACTTTGATAGAGCACAATGGCAGAGAAAGGGAAGGAATTTTTGCCCTTGTGAACGTGGGATACCACCATGAGCAATAAAACTCTCGCGTCTCCTTGAAGTGATATTTCATCGAAAACAACTCGTTTTCCTTTATATATCCGAAGTTTTTGAGGGTTTCAAAATGAGGAAACGTTACTGACAAACAAGGGTGCATTTAGGGGTGGGTCCAGGGGGTCCGGACTCCCTCTGAAATCCCAACTTTTCTGTAAATTTAGCCTAATTTTTGGGGGTTATCTTTTAAGATTTTATTATAATTTATCCTAATATTGAAGTCGGACCCCTCCCGAAATAAATTACTGCATACGTGTCTGCTGACAATTTTCAATATATTCGTTAAATAGTTGCCTAAGAAGAGATTGTATCATGAGAGACGTCCTAGAGGGTATGGTGGCGGGAAAGAGAGGAAGGGGGCGAAGGAAACTACAGATGATGGATGATATTAAAACAGAAAGATCATACGTGAAGACGAAAAGGTTAGCGGAGGACCGTGGAGCATGGAAGCTTCTCAGCTGCGGCAAGTGACCTCCCAATAAAGGCAGAATACCTATGATGATGGTGACGTTAAATAGTAAAGTAATATAACTAAATTAGGAGCAAAAAGCTTCATCACGGGCTAACTTTTGTCCACTGCCAATATCGTAAGAAGGGATATTAATAGCAAAAACTGTTAGTCAATGCTGAACCTTGGAACGTCACCCCGAACAACAAGCCTATTATTGAGAAATACATATGAAACATGTTATCAAAACTTATCCAGCTTTTATCTGGCATAAAATTGTTATATACACCAAAATTCACTCTCCTAAAATGTGTATCTAAACATTGCTCTACGTATGAAGCTATGAAGCAATGAAAATTTTTTTATCGAAATATGTGAGCAGGAAACTCCAACAGCCAGCCATTTTATTTAAATCGTAATAAACCTTGTAACCGTGCATTAACGTGAAGACAAAGCTTGGTCCATTGGTAAAGTGTTGGAAAAAGGAAAACTCAATGTTCGTAGATTCGAATCTATTCACTCATCACAACATTTTATTCTTATGTGTAACGACGAAATAAGAAAAAATGTATAACCGTTAAGACAAAACTTCAACCAAGTTTGAAGAGAACAATACTAAAATAGTAACACAATGACGTCAACTAAGAATTATTTCGTGTAGCGTTTGGACGAAATTACAGCTGTCAACAATTGCAGAAGTAAAAACAGGCTGATAGGTGAAATGCAGTTTAGACTTCTGAATGCATTTACTTCCTGAAAACTTCCGTCTCGTCATTGGTATGCCGTAAGTCATGGTAAAACCTTTCAATTGGAAGTGAAATGACAAAAAACTAAAACAGTTTTAAATCAATAAATGTCTATGTGTAAAAGTAGGTGTCTCTTATCTGTAGTTCTGAGTTCCTTTTACTTTGAAGTGACAAATGAAAGAAGAAAGTATGGTGTTCAAAAAAAATCAAATTTGATATTTCAACGAATTTACACGTATTAATTTATAGCTTCTAACGCCGAAAAAGTTATTTTTCGATACACGTCTATCTGTTCGTCCATCCGCTCGCTACACTTTTCTGTGCACTCGCCTAGAGGCCATACCGTTCAACTTATCTGCACCAGATTTTAGTTTAAGATTTTCATAGTATTTCCTAGTTTTTTTTTATTTCCCTCCTACTCCCAAAACAAGGGCAGTTTCCTGTACGATGAAAATAGAAAAACATATATTTTCTCATAACTGGCTCTAATGGTCTTGTTTTCTTTCCTTGTTTTATAAATCAATATTTAATTAGCAACCCTATTTTGTGGTATAAGGCATTTATCTGAGAAAAATCTACAAGGGGTAGTTTATACTAAGGAGTGAGTTTTTTCTCAGTGATTTTCTCAAAATGGACTCAAGTGTTTTCGTTCATATTTTATAAATATTTCATTAATAACTTAACACTATGGCATAACTCGTTTGTCCTAAAAAACTGCGAGGGGTAGTTTTTTTGGTGGAATGTGTTGTCTGAGCGATTTGCTCAAAAACGACTCAAAAGAGTTTATTCATTTTGCAAAAATAAATATTTCGTTAATAACCGAACATTATGGCAAAACTCGTTTGTCCTGAAAAAAAAAATATGCGAGGTGTAGTTTACTCTTGGGGATTTTTCCTCCACGGTTTTCTCAAAAATGAGTCAGAAATAAATATTTCATTAAAAACCTAATAATATGGAATAACTCGCTTACCCTGAAAGAATCCTTAAGAGATAGCTTATTCGGGGAGTTATTTTTCCCTCACGATTTTCTCAAAAATTACTCCAGCAATTTTATTGATAATTCATAAATAAGTATTTTAGTATAAGCCATTTCTATGAAAAACAATTACAACGGATAGTTTATTTTTGGGGTCAAGGTTTTTTCCCGACTATTTTCTCGAATGACAGGCGATTTTGTTCAAATTTCGCAAATAAATATTTCATTAATAACCAAAAGTATATCTTAACTCATTGTTCGAAACAATTCACAAGAGGTAGGTTACTCCTGACGTGTTCTTTTTGAACGACTTTCTCAAAAATGACTCATTTGAATTTTTTCATATTTCATAAACAATGATTGCATTAATTGGTATATTACATGTCTAATGAAAATGTGCTCAAAGTATGAGTTAGTTTTGTAGTGTGGATTTTCTTCAATCGAAGTTTTTTATTCGATAATCTGACATTCGATGTATTTGAATAATACGATAATTTTATTCGTATTATCCAAATACACACTTCAGTAACAACTGCGGCCTAACACAGTTAAGAAATTGAATTTAAAAAGTTTAGTGCGGTGGCCCTGTAACTGAGTATTTTTTGATAAACTCCCTAGCTTTTTGTGGTAAACTCAGGCGTTTCTTTTTCGAGCGACAAAAGAGAGAAAAAATATAATGATTGTGAAAATAATATATCAAATTCAGATTTCAACGGATTTACATGTTTCATGGCATCTACATACCGAAAATGGAACTTTTCGACACCCGTCCTTCTGGTTCGTCCGTTCGGTACACTTTTCTATGCACTTGCCTAGAGGCCATACCGTTCAACGTATCTACAGCAAATTTTAAACTTAGGGTTTACATAGTATTCCTACAGGAGATTTACCAATTTTTTTCCTACCACCTAAAATAAGTGTGGTTTACCAACAGCCGAAAATCGAAAAAAGCAATTTTTCAAAAATGGTTTTAACAATTTTGTTTATTTTTCATTAATCAATATTTAATTAACAACCCTATATTGCGGTATCAGATATTTCTCTTAGAAAAATTTCCGAGGGGTAGTTTATTCTTGGAGGTGACTTTTTCTCGACGATTTTCTCAGAAAACACTCTGGCAAATTTTGTACACACTTTATAAATAAATATTTAACCTTACAACATGGTATAAGTCAATTGACCTGAAAAATATATTAGTAGTTTATTCTTGGAGTTGAATTTATTCCCAGTGAGTTTCTCAAACACGACCAGTTGGCAACCCTGTATCTCGACAACGAAGCTAAATTCGAAAACTACAAGAGGACCATTTGTCTTCTTTTGATGTCACGAATCATCTCCTAAAGTTTGTGGGCATCTTTCAGGTTCACCCTTAATGAAGCTTCTTTTCGAAAAGCTAACTATTAACTTTAGGCATTGTTTATCTTTTTTAAATCACAAATGCCGTTATTAATTTTAAGGCAGAGAGCTATTCTGAGAGAATAGATCTTGAAAAATAATTTTAAAACTTAGACTTTTGTTTTCGAGACATTCCAGACAAGACGAGACATTTTACAAGCTATCTCGTGTCCAAAACATTTGTCTCGTCTTATCTTGGATGTCACAAAGCGCGTCTCGTCTTTCTCGAGACATGTTTTATCTCGTGCGCATTCGTTAACACTTGGAAAGGATTATCTTTGTACTCAAAGCATTGTTTTTATAATGATTGCATATTTATGATAATTGCTGTCAACATAAATTACAGTCCTTTCAGTTGAATTAATTTTTATTATTATTATTGAAATTAAAATTAAATGCAATATCTAGTTTAACGTTGCACGATTATGCACCTACGCTAAGGGAGAATGATGACGAATGAAATGGTGAAATGAAAAAGTGGGAGGAAAATGGAAAATCCCAAGAAAACCCATACCCATACACACGGTATTTGTCCACCTCAAATTTCACTTGGTGCGAAGTGGAATCGATGTACGGACCCCAAGCACCAAAGGTGAATGCTTTATTATTATTATTATTATTATTATTATTAGTATTATTATTATTATTATTATTATTATTATTATTGTTATTGTTAATAATAATAATAATAATTCAAGCGAGCTTAACGAGTTGAGTTGATTTTGAGTTTAACGTCCTGTTCAGCAGCGAGGCTATATGAGACGTGAACCGACTGATTAACGTGGAATCCAAACCACATGAGTTCCTGCCGGGAATCGAACCCGGATCTCCCACGCCAAAGTTGCGTACGCTAACCGCTTAGCCACCGAGGAGCTCCGGGCTTAACGAGCTTAACGAGTTTAAACCGTCCGACTCAACCAACGTTTGGGTGCCTGTTCGTTCGTCTGCTCCATGACAACTTCTCCCAAAAGACATTTCATTTTATTAGTAAGTGCCATCTTTTAGCTTTGCGAAGTAACTATTGCTTCGAATTTGAATCTGCAAAATATAAGAGGTTAAAGTAACCAAATGGTGCAAGTTTCCACTCATGTATACAAAACAATTTTGCAATATCAACTACGTGAATCTTGTCCCATAAAAAAGCCGAAACCCCTACACCGAAGAGCCCTCCGAGATTTAATCATTGTCCACACGGACTGAAATTGTCGTTTGAAGCCAAGACTTTAATATGAAGCCAATAATTTCTTTGAAATAGACGAAAAATTGGAAAGTTATAAGCATTTTCATATTTTTGCCTTTTCCCATAAGGGAGCGGTAGCCCCCTATACTGAAGAACCATTCCTTCCCCCGAGATTTGATCAGTGTCCACTCGGACTGAAATTGTCATTTGGAACCAACACTTTAATAAAACTAACTCTATGGCCTATGGAACCCGGAGGTTCAATGCCGCGTTCACAAAAGCTGTCCACTGACTTCTATCCTTAGCTAACTGCATTCAGCTTCTACTTTGTATTCCAATCTCTGTGAGATACCAACACCTTAATACGAAGCAAAATATTTCTTTAAAATAGACGAAAAATTCGAAAGTTATAAACATGTTAATATTTTTGCCTTTTCTCATAAGGGGACCGTATTAGCCTACACTGAAGAGCCCTACGAAATTTAATCATCGACAACTTGGACTGAAATTCTCATTTGAAACGAAAACTTTAATATGAAGCCAAAAATTAAATTTTTACATCAATTTAAACTGACTGGGTTCCGGTTCACCCCACTATTGTTTAGTTTAGTTAAGTGGTAATTTGTGACAGCTTCACATCATCAAAAGAATCTTTCACTTCCCCGCCCCCCCCCCAGAATTTCGTGCTGGATCCGCCACTGGAATCAATAGACCCTTTCCTATTCTTTTTGTCACCCTTGATTGTGTAGGGGCTCCCTCGTACAAATAAAGAAGTGGTAATATTACAATCAAGGGGCGCTATATATTAGGTATTTCTTTAGTTACCTACCCCTAACAGCACAGGGCCATTTTTGATAGAATAAAAAATGTTACGTGATATTCCAATCATGAAAGGGGAGAGGATGCTGTAAATATATCTTATTCATTTTGTCCGCCCTGCTTATCAGAAATTACTTTCTGTTGGAAGAGTACTGAAATGAGAGGGGCAAAATAAAACGTCGTACCCCCTCCTACATGGGTGCTCAAACAATTACTAAAGAAAGCATTTTAAACTAAAATATTTAAGATTTAAACTAAGAAACTAAGATATCCTTACATTATGTAAGGATGGCATATTTAGGATTATTATTATTATTATTATTATTATTATTATTATTATTATTATTATTATTATTATTATTATTATTATTATTATTATTGAATGTTTTTGGAGCACCGAAATTTTGTGAGACGAACAATGGTATGTAGAGGTTAAAGATGGTCATAGCGGAGGAAAAACCAGGATTTTTCTCTGTCTGACTCTCTAACGTAAAGATTATGTGCTGAAAGTAAGAAGCATCATCATTCTACAATAGGTTGCTTTTACGTAGAATATCAATTACTTGAGTTTTCCTCCTTCGGGCTACTTACTTTATGTAGTAAATTCAAAACAATTTCAATTCAATACAAATACATTGTAAAACTTTTCCGTAATTAAACATGTAGGGAAAATTAAACATTTAATAGGGAAATCTGTTATCAAAATATCCAATACGTAGATAGAAGACTGTCTAGTGAGAAATATTGTGAAACTTTATAAAATCCTCCAAATTAGAATTAACATTCGTTATGCGTCAGCGAGCATATAGTGAGCAGCGACCACAAGGGAAATAATTACGAAAGTGTTTGCAAACAAAATTAGGGACGCTAATGCAAGTGCGAGAAATTAATCATATTCATGGAGATATTAAATGTCGACTAAAAGCAGGGAATTCGTGTTACTATTCGGTTCAAAATCTCTTATCGCCGCGAATTCTGTCGAGGAATTTGAAGCTTAAAATATACAAAACGATAATCATGCCTGTTGTTCTGTATGGCTGCGAAACATGGTCACTTACTCTGAGGGAAGAACATAGACTGAAAGTGTTTGAGAACAAGATCCTGAGACGAATATTCGGACCTAAGAGGAACGGGAATGGGGAATGGCGGAAACTTCATAACGAGGAACTACATAATTTATATGGTTTACCCAACATTGTTAGGGTCGTCAAGTCTAGGAGGCTTAGGTGGGCAGGTCATGTAGCTAGGAAGAAAGTAGAAACGATTTTAAAGTCTTGACTGGAAGACCAATAATCGGAAAACGACCACTAGGAAGACCTAGGCGCAGATGGAAGGACAATATTAAAATTGATCTCGCAGAGATTGGAATACAAAGTAGAAACTGGATGCAGTTAGCTAAGGATAGAAGTCAGTAGAGAGTAGTGCTGTCGAAATCGGTTTTTGAAAAAATCGAAAACCGGTTTTTGAAAAAAGTGAAATTTCATAAAACCGAAATGTCGGTTTTGAAAACCGCATTTGCGGTTTCGATTTTGAAAACCGCTTTTGCGGTTTCGGTTTTGAAAACCGCTTTTGCGGTTTCGGTTTTGAAAACCGCATTTGCGGTTTCGGTTTTGAAAACCGATTTTCTCAAAAACCGAAAACTGCAGAATTCACAAAAATTCGAGAGCACTATTATCAAGTAACGACGAGGAAACAGCAAAGAATCTTTCCCATCTTCGGCTCACAGTTGCCAGATGGAGGGAAATTTCCCTCGGCGTAGGGAAATAATGCTAAAAATTTGCAGAGGTGAAAGAAGATATTTTTTCTTAAAATGTCTTAACGTGTAGGGAAATTCTTGTTTAGTATTCTTTTACAATTGGCAGAATAAAAAAAAAAAATAAGTTGCAGTTTCTCACAAAGAGGCACGGCTATCGTTATTGGGAAGTAAAAAGAATAAAATAAAATATGATCGGTGTTCCCTTCACGATATTGCAGGTGTCTGGGACTTGCGATAAGAAACCAGTCAACACATGCAAAACCACAACATTCACATTTATCGGAGTGGCAACAAATCAACAATAAAATTGTGTATTGCGATCTAAATTATTTTCTTTTCTTTTTTTTAAGAAAGGGAGGTGGTGTTTTTTTGTTAACAAAAGAAAGAGTGGCAGTACTATTTAGAAACAAAGTGAAAGAGTAATGATAATATAAAAGATCTCAGTCTAAGTGGATGAGATTTCAAATTGGATTTCATGGGTTGCAGGTGTAGTGATCTTAAATAGGGATATACCTTATTTTCTATTTAGCTTAGTGTTGTCATATTACCCGATTTTTGCAGGTACCATCCGATTGTCAGGTTCTATATTCGTCCCTCGCTATCTTAATCACGAAAAACCACCCGCTTTTTGAAATTGGAGAAAAATCGGGAACTGCTACCGGCTGGTCAGAGCAGAACATTAATGCAACTGTCTACTGTTAGCAGTTGAGCCGTGTTCAAGAAAAACTCAAAACCCTGGGGCCAGCACTTCTCAATCGCTAAGGGGTTCTACCGTTACGGGACAACGCTAAGCCCCACATGATTAGAGTGACCCGGGACACCATCCTACGCCTTAAATGGGAAACACTATTGCAACCGCCATACTCCCTGGGCAATGCACCGTCCAATTATCCCTGAACCATTTCTTGGACACTCACATTAGAGAACTAAAGTCCAACTCCGTAGTAAAGGTGCAAAATGCACTTGATACCTTCTTTCCTTCACGGCAAACCAAGTTCTACCGCGAAGGAATCCATGCCCATCCCGAACGTTTTCAGAAGGTCGTTGATACTGATGGGTACTATTTTCCCATGGGATGGATACTGATGGGTCGTTGATACTTCCAGGTACGTCTTAGGCAGGGGTGTAGCCACGGGGCCAGGCTCCCCAAATGATTTCCTGGCCCCCCTAATGACCAGATGTTAAAACATCATCGTGAGATTACTTCGCTTCAGTCATTTAAAAATAACAATGTTTACATATAATTAATAATTTACGGTAAAATAGTATGGAAAAATAGTATTTTACCATACCGATCACAAAATAGTATGGTATTTCTTCCTTATAGCGATCCGAAAATAGTATGCTATACTTTTTGTGATTACACAATTTACGGCGATTTGTATTTGACAATTTGAAGACAAACGTTTTGACAAGGTACTATAAATTCTATGAAATAAAATGAAATCTTTGAGTTTAACGTCCCACGCCTATGCCGGTTAGGCCAAAGGAGACGGTGATTATGAGAAATGAATGAAATGGTGGAATGAAGAAAGTGGGAGGAAACGGAACCCCGAGAAAACCCATGAACACGGTTGTTTGTCCACCACAAAGTCCACACGGGGCGAGCTGGGATCGAACCAGGGACCCCAAGCACCGGAGGTGAACGCTCTACCACTGAGCCACCGCGCCCCCCACTATAAATTCTATCATAAAACAATGGTACTATACTAAATCCTAAGTACATTATATTATTTATATGCTGTAATTAGTGTTTCAAGAAAACTTTTTATCAGATGGAAAATTTGGTGAAAAGCAACGTTTTTATTCAGTTTTTCAGTTTGGATTTCATTCGCTTTTTAAAATGCTATTTCGTGTAAAACAGGAAGTGAGATATAGCTGTTAATAAAATAATTATGTCTTTTTAGTCACGAATAATAAATAAAATTTTTTTCAGAAAATCTTAAAATAAATTAAGAGCAATTTCAAAGAAAATCAGTCTTATGTATAAAAGTAACCAAGAAAGTTCTGTCGCTTTTTGCGTAGGTCTGCGATAGTTGGCCCTAACTGGCGGTCGGGTTTCGTCGCTTCGAAACATATATCTCGCGTCGGGGTGTTGAAGTACCACCGCGTAGCAGCGACCAGCGAGAACTTCGTCTTGGTCCGCACTTCTTAAATTCTTCGCGGAGAATCGTGAAGGGACCAACACGAACTGTCGCCAGTCATGTGCATGCGGTTATTATTATATATTATTTTTTGCTGACGAATTGTTCCTAAAGTGAGCTCCGAGGGTCAAGAATAACCTCTGCCTCAACATCATGACGTGAAAAATCTTGAGATAAGTGCGATAATTGTATGAATTTAGATGACAACTGTCGTCGATCATTAGAAAGTGAGTATGCGAGAACTATGAAATAAAGTAAATAGACACGCGTCATTTTGTTACAAAATTACATGGCGAACACATTTTATCTAATTCCAAACAGTTATCGTCGAATATACACGGTTAAAGGAGCACTGTGATTGACCAAATTAAAAAGATCTTAACGATTTATCCCTTTACAAGCGACGTTTCCTTCATCGCCATCGTAGCGAAGTAGGAAGAACACTTGCCTAGTAATCATAAGGTTGGTGGTTTGAGTCCCCTTCGGGGTATTTTTTTGGTACTTTTTAAAAGTGTTTTTTAGACTCACCTTAATGTAACTAAATCACACATATAGCCGATTTAACATTTTGGGGGAGTAATTTTGTGGTTCATTGGCGTTTTTTCGCATCTCTGCCGCTGCTGGCATAATTTTCAAAACGGTAGAGGGGCCACCGGGGATCGTCGCTGCGGCGCCGCCAATGTTTGGCGTGATGTCGCTAATTGCCCATTTGTGGTCTACCGACGCTTACGGCATTGGGACAATTCAGTGTGAGTGGCGAAACCATTCAGCTGCACCTTCAACTGAGGAAACACTAGAAGTTGGGTCGATGGGTCCCACATAACTTGATTCCGGGTCAAAAGGCAACGCAAGCAGACACCTGTGTTTCTTTGCTGTCTCGTCTGAGGAAGGAGCCATTTCTGGACAAGGTGTTGTCATGTGATGAGAAATGGGTCCTGTACGAAGTTCCACGGCGCCGTCATAATTGGTTAGCATCCCATGAACGGTTCCAAGACAGCCGAAACCAGTACTACACCAGAAGAAAGTCCTCCTGTGTGTTGATGAACTGCTCGTGGCATCGTGCATCGGGAACTGCTACCAGCTGGTCATCGCATCAATCCAACTGTGTACTGTCAGCAGTTGAGCCGTTTTCAAGAGAAACTCAAAACTCCCAAAGGGGTCCTTATGTTACAGGACAACGCTAAGCCCCTCGTGGCTAGGATGACCCGGGACACCATTTTACGCCTTGGATAGGAAACACTATTGCATCCGCCATACTCCCTGGACATTGCACCGTCCGATTATCATCTGTTCCCTTCCTTGGACAATCACTTTAAAGGATGCCAGCTCAAATCCCAAGTAGAGGTGCAAAATGCACTTGATAACTTCTTCACTTCACGGAACACCAACCTCTTCCGCGATGGAATAAATGGCCTTCCAGAACGTTTGCAGAAGGTTGTCGATCTATTCTTGATCTTCCAGATACGTGTTAGGTGACATATGAATGTCCGGAGGTGGTGAGTGAGAAAGCGATAGAACTTTCTTTTTTACCTATATAGATCGGTTATGTGTATTGAAATAGTTATGCACAAAAGTATAATGTTTGGTCGGGGGCAGTAGTTCTTGGTTAAACATAATACAAACTATCTGTAATATAATTTATGAAATTACTATTATTATTATTACTATTATTATTATTATTATTATTATTAATAATAATAATAATAATAATAATAATAATAATAATAATAATAATAATAATAATAATGATAATGATAATAATAATGATAATAATAATAAGCTAAAACAGTGTTTTTAGTTTTCCGGAAGGAAACCAAAATTTTCCAGTTTTTTTCAGGCTTCAAAAACACTAGCTGTAACACATTTTTTTTAGATTGTAGCTGCCCCCCTTCAAAAACGACAGGCCCCTCCTACAGAAACCTGCTGGCTACACCCCTGCTCTTAGGTGACATATCGATGTTCTAAGGTGATAGGTCAAAAAGCGACAGAACTTTCTTCGTTAATTTTATACATACTATGTAAAACTACTGTATAAGTTCTAGTATCTCGAGTTCGGGAAGTCGGAATGTCAAAATTCCTTAAGATTCGTGTTCCTCGTGCTCTACTTTACAAAATATATAAAAATCAGGTGGGGTCCAGTTTGCTTCCCTGCAACCGAAACGTACCTTGGAAGTGTCATCAAAGAAGTAACTAAAAAAAAAAGTGCAAATGATCCCAGGTCAGTATTTGTAACACACAAGTTCACATCAGTACTTACGGAGTTCTAAACCGTAAGAAAGTGGGAGGAAACGGGAGCAAATAAAAAAAGTTGAAACACAGACATAAATCAATACAATTGTCTCGATCGATAGATGCTTTCACAATTGTTAAAAGGTGTAATTAAAAACATTGGTTTCGGTTTTAAAAAACGCATTTGCGGTTTCGGTTTTGAAAACCGCTTTTGCGGTTTCGGTTTTGAAAACCGCTTTTGCCGTTTCGGTTTTGAAAACCGCATTTGCGGTTTTCGGTTTTCAGAAAACCGGTTTTCTCAAAAACCGAAAACCGCAAATGTCACAAAAATTCAACAGCACTAGTAGAGAGCTTTGGTGAATGCGGCATTGAACCTCCGGGTTCCATAGGCCATATAGTTAGTTAGTTAGTTAGTTAATGCAAGTGTGACAACAACATTCTTTTCTTTTTATGGTATCGTCATAAGTTTTACACATATGTTACAATTTGATTCTTTCCCACATAAAAAATAAATAAAATACTCATACTGATAAAAACGACAACAGCACTTCCATGGGGACCGAATCCACTACCTTCGGCATACAGACTAGTTGTTTTAACTAACTGAGCTGTTTGTTTTCTTACGTAAACTGAGTCTGTTCCGGTAAAGATAATTTTTCATTACGATCGTGCTACCAATTCGTCCTTTTCCATAGATAATTTCCACTATTTGCTCTATCTTTACGTTAATACTTGACATATATTCATATATTTGGAGTTTGCAGATAATGCACGTAATAAGACATATTAGAAATATTTCGTTAAAAGTTTAGTTTGTAGATCTAATCCACATTTCTCTCAAGGACATAGATGTCGCTGCTTCGTGTTGAACTGCAGGATTCCCTCGCGTTCTTGAAAATTTCCCACTTTAGCAGAGTAGGTAATTCTCGAGATTTCTGTCGATTTAATGTTTTTTGCTTCTAATTTCTTTATTTTAAGCTAATATCTAACATAAATATTAAAAACGGGTTTGTTATTAACCTGTCCTGCTGGAGAAACCTCCCGAAATTTCGAACATATAAAGAAAATGGAGATATTTTCAAAAAACTTAAAATGAAGAGATGCGTCATTTATTTTGCTCATAGTAGTACTCACTCCCTCTTCCAGTCAGAACTCTCTGCCACGAACCCTGTCGTAATACCCACCTGCAGAGTTTGTGTGTCAACTCGCAGTGCATATAGCCCCGCAAGTGAACCTCTGTAATCCAAATCCAGTATGAACCAAACATATCTAAGACGTGATTCAACGAACACTTCTTGTTACTTAGCCTACCAGTTCATTAACGGAACTTTCCATCGTTTTCCTTCAGCCCAGAGACTTTCCTCAAGAATATTGCTAACCCGCTGCCTTCTTGGACATTCATATCTTCTAGATGTTCCAGATAACAACACATTAGGAGAGAAACCGTACAACCAGAACCCTTATAACCAGTGATAGGAGACGCGTGTAAATGAACTAACGAATTACTTGTGGTTTTGTGCCTCATTCAGCCACGGCGCTGATCAAGATGTTGAACTGTAAAAATGTTGACTAGTAACGAAATTGTAAATCCTTGTATTACTCTCAATCAACTACTAGGTTTGCAGTGAAAATACTATGTACCGAATGTTACATTGTACCATAAGGTTTTTTGCGCTTAGCCTTGTTGCTGAACAGACGTTGCACAGTGAAATTATAAGTGGTACTCTGTTATCTGTTTATGGTTATGAATATCTGAAACGGATTTAAACTGCTTATTTAATCTGTGACGTTTTGGTTGAATGTATATCAACCTGAGTAGTCTATCAACTTTACTTAATGATCCACGATAAATTCACATCATTCCTTCACTTAATTTCTTAGTGAATTCATAACACAACAAGGAGAGTTAAAAGAAAAAATAACTCTTAGCTAATAATTCCTGCATCAAAGTTCTGCTTGTAGTTGTGCGAACAGGAAATTTATATAACCACTTCCGTTAAACTTGATATTCGTTTTATATTTCCTTATACAATGTATGTAGCTTGTAACTAACTTAATATGCAGCCAACAAAATCTTATGGAAAATAAATATTTTAACGCAGTTTAAGAACGAAAATGAGGAACGAGAAAATCATTTAAGTCCCGATTAATCACATACAACTTTTGCGGTGTCACCTTTGGTTCTGTCTCTTTTCTCTTTCCTCATCCAAACTCTAGTAAAGGAATGCAACCGGATCTATACGGCGATCCACTTGAGGGGAAACGGGTGCGTGTGCCCCTTGTTCACATTTCTCGTTAATGGCGTTAATTGAGTATCCAATGTTTAAAAAAAAAAAACTCATCACGCGAAAATGCGTGTATGAATTTGACGCATTCCCTTACAAATGTCCAAACTTCTATAGATTTATGTCTTGTCAATTAATACATTTTCCCAAGTGCCCTATTTAAATCAAATGCCGTAAGCATTAATTTCTTTTTATTGTAATTTCAATCCAATGCCTTCAGCATCCAATTGTTTATCCTGGAATTCCTATATTGTATTCAACTAATGTTTTCTGTATTGATTGTAATGTTCAAACAATGGAATATGTAAAGGGTATTACTTTTGTATTAGATTGTTATCAGAGACAAATGGGCATTTGTTTGTTAAATGGTCCATAGCCTACGACTAAAACTGTAATGACAGATAAGGGTAAATGTAAGCGAAGTTTGATAACTGTTAGTTAACATAACTCCAGAAAAAGATGTATCTCACAATAGCGATATACGAAGTGGATAAAACGGTTCACATTATAATTCCACTTACCTTTCATAGCATTAAGAGCCGACTCGTTGGAATATCCAATGAACGATTGGGACACAGGAAGGTTTGAACCCGACCCACAGAGAAACCGCGACTTTGATTATATTTTCCGCTGGCGAGGTTCGGGATGTGAACCACTAACCTAATGTCCCAGCGTTCCTTTCTTGGGTATTATAGAGAGTTCGAATTATAGGGCCTACGTCATTGTACTCCTTAATTGTTGTCCAATTGCTAGTGCAAGTATTGTTTAAAATTATTCACTGTTCTTACTGGTTACTCTGTATAACTTGAATTACTATTGCTCTCCTTCCAAAGGGATTAAACTTTAATGATATATTAACTATTAATATGAGCTCCGTAGAAGAGCGCTAGTGTTGTACTGTTGTAAGAAATAAGGAAATCTTATTTGTAAAATCCTCGTGTGAGGATTCTCTTGGTTATTTTATGACTTTGTAAAACTGGTTCCATACCAACCTTTAATATGTATAACCCTTTTATTAAGTGTTTGTGACCAGTTAACAGTTTAGTACTAGCTACTAATATCATTACCAGGATCTGTACTTTGGCCGTAAATAGGGAACCCATTTCTACTATCTTATGGTTGCAGTCGAATTATTATAATTTAGCAACCCGGTCTAAAATTAGGCAGATACATTATTATTTTGCTTTTTCTTCTTTTCTCTGTGGTAATAATAATCTTCATTGTTGGTAATGCATTAATACTCATAACGGGTAACAATATCTTTGTTATGTAATAGTCGTTGTAATGTAACAATATAAACGGGAACACTCCCGTAAATATCAGAATGGATAGCCAGAATAGGGTTACATACGTAGGATCCACACTACGTAGCATCCACACTGCGTAGGATACACACTGCGTAGAATCCTAACTGCGTAGGATACAAACTGCGTACGATCCAAACTGAAATCGGCGTAGGATCCAAAACAGGTAATGTCATATGATAGAACAATTAAAAAAACAATTATTTTATAATCACAGAATATTAAGTAATAAAATTTTTTTGAAGTTATATAGGGAAAAACCGGAGTAGGATCAAAACTGTATACGACCGAAACTGCGTAGCGTCAAAACTGCGTAGGAACAAAACTGCATAGGATCCACACTGCGTAGGATCCAAACTGCGTAGAATCCACACTCCGTACGATCCACACTGCGTACGATCCAAACTGCATAGAAACGAAACTGACAAATAAAATAGTGACAAATATAATTAAATAATTATTACCCAGGAAGTTTTTCTTGGGGGACTATGACTTATTCAGGAGGGCCGAAAAAGCTGTCTTGTCTCAGCAGAGAGAAAGAAGGAGAAAGGAGAAACCTCACCCCAAAGTCTCCAACTTCTAATCAAGTTGGTAAATGCCTTGTTCAAGAGATTGTCGTTACATTCAATTGACTTAGCTTAACATTTTCTTAGTTACCTAGTTGCTGTGAATTGTCACTTCTTTTATAGACTTTGCAGGTGACACAATTGAAGGTTCATGTAATTAGTTCAAGTTTTTGCTAGTTTGGGCATCGTCCCAAATTTACTAACTTCCAGGGTTGTTTTGTTTAAAACCAATGATTAAAACTTGTTATAAAAAATGATTTTGTTTAAAACAAATTTTGTTTACGTTTTAAAAATTTTGTTTTAAACACCTGTATTTTGAAGAAAGTCTTAAACATATGTTTATTTGCATTTTATTTTATTTTTGACTAGTATAAAGTAAAAGTATTTTTGACTAGTATAAAGTAAGATTTTACTCGACCATGTTTGTTAGAATCTCAACTTAAGCTCCAGCTATTTTAAATAACAGCAGTGTATATATACCAAAACTGTTTGTAGCGCATCGCACTATCGCATATATAACACAGTATTTGATAACACTTTATAAAATAAGGAGTTTTACCACACACTTTAAATAATTAACGGCCATTAATTCCGTCTTTACTTCTTTCTCTTTTTCTTCTCTTCCCTTTTTTTAAATAATAGAACGAAAATAAAATGACATAATAATAAGAAGGCTTAATATGTAACTAATAGAATTGAGGAATTGAGAGTATGGTGAAACATTTTTTTCTCTGTCACGCATTACAATCCACCCTGGCTTACAGGCAGGCTTAGCGCTCTCCTTCATTGATCAACGAGTGTAGGATGCAGTTGGTTTCCTGCCCGTTGCTGTTCATCTCTCATCTCTGGAAAATGTGGAGCCAATAATACATCGAAGTATTTGTCAAATATTTTGTTAAATGGCAACTTAGCCATCACATCGGTTTTAATAGGTCGTATTTTTACACAACCAGCAAATTCTTTATCCACATCTGAATCAGCTTTAGGACAATCTATTTCAGATTCAGAGCATTCCGATAGGGTATCCCATTCATCAGAAGTATTCCACTCGTCAGAGCTATTTAAAAATTCAGAAAGAGAAGGAGAGTAACGGGACTTGGTATATCAACCGAGTCAAACTGTTCCGGTTCTAATGATGAGCTTTCTATTAATGCATTATTCACTTCTGATAATAGTAGGTTAGGTCGTTTCTTTCCTGTTTGTTCCGGGCCTGAAGTTGAAGATCCAGAAGGACTAGGAATTTCCTGTTCTTCTCTATAATCATCCGTGGCGGGATCCTCTCCAGGAGACGGAATTAGCCGTCCGACCACAAGGCGTCCCGGTAGAAATTGACTGGTATCCTTTGAACCTAGGCTTACTAGCGGTATGCTAATTTCACCCGTAGGATTTCTAACTGTTAATTTCGGAAATTTGCACTGGTACCACGTTTGGATACCGCTAAATGATTGAAAGTCCCAGTAATATATATCCTGCTGAGGGATATCAATTTTCATTATATATTATTTTTCATAATCTAATTAAGCGCTATATGGCAGTGCAATATCGAAGATTGGTAGGCCATCTATCGCCTGATTGTCTACTACCGGCAGGTGTTCTTTACCGTTTTCCAAAGCAGTACTAGAAGATTTCTCAGTAATTTGTAGTTGCCTTAACCGATTCCGTAGATTCAGTATGTTCAATAGCCTCCTCTGCGTGATTCTTTCCTCAATCTCAATATTATTTTCTTTAGGGGAAGTCGGTCGTGAAGACCTTTCCTTTGTAGTCAAATTCCGAGTTGTAGTTTGTGTTACTTCCGGGTGTGTTATTGTTAGTAGATATAGTAATGGTCCCTTGACTATCCGAATCATGTGCGTTGTCTTTACCGTCATTGGTAGTTAAGCCCCTGGGTAAAGTTTTGCAAAGGTTATTAGGTACGTGAGGTCGAAATTTGTGGGGGGAAAGTATTATTTTAACGTCCTCTCCAGGACTCACAGTGACCTCCGCTGGGATAGACCCAGTAGAACTCTCACTCACAACCTGCTCCTTGCCATCGGTGGTATCCTGCACTGTTAGTGACATCGACGGGTCACTAGGAGCGTGCTGCAAAGTGGAGGAAGTCACGGGGAGGGGATTTTCGGAAAGTTATCCTTTCAAAATCTGGGGTTTCTTCATATCGGTGCATCCCTTTCAGGAGATGCCGTGATCCTATTTACAGTCACTTTCGATGACTGACCATGATTTTCCGTACGGTTAGGATGCAACACTCCTTGCGCATCCCCTTAGTGAGATGAGTAGGGAGAGTGAGTATTGTCAAGGTTCGGTGTGAGGAAAGAAGAAGACTGCTTCTTCCTTCTTCTACGTCGCTTACGCCGTCGAGACCACTTGGACGGTGTCGAGGCTTGCATCACTTCGCTAATTGTATTTGAATTATCCAAACCATAGGTGATCTGTTGCGTCCACTCCGGGCGTGGAGAGTTAGCCGTGTAATGTTTATGAGAACGTTTACGGTAATTATAACTTGGCATAGTACGAGTAGCGGTGTTTGGGAACGGTTCTACTTTCGCGTCGGAATATTCATTCCACCGCCGACGCGGATATTGCTGGTTCGTCTTCCTTCTGTGTATGTGTTTATACGTGTCCTGATTACGCGGTACTCGTAATAAGTTAGTGTAATTAACCCTTTGGGGATCTTATGGTACAGTTTGTGCCATACGAAGTGTTTCATGGTACATTGCGTTATAACTCTCCTATTTGAGCTTTTTCGTCGTTTTTTTTTTCAAGTCCAGAGGCATTGTAGAAGACATTACAGATGGTTTCACACCTTCCTGTGTCGAGACGTAGGAGGTGATGACGTCATAACTCTTAAATTTATATTTTCGTGTCATACTTTTTGGGGTGGGTTTATGTAAAGTATTTTTGGCTGGCTTATTTTTGCACGTAGAAGATTGAAATTTTGCACAAACATGCAGTCCACCGAGTAGTATTTACCAGATTTTTTCTTCAGATTTCTGCGTTAAAACAGGGGGGATCCAGAGGGTCAAAAAGTTGAAAAAAGGGATATTTTTACCCAAAAATCCCGTTTTTCCTCATTTTCCCGCCTTAGATACATGATGGAGACAAGTGAATGGTACCCGGTACCGCCTGAAAGGCAGTTCTATTCTGAAGAGAATGATGTGCTACACATGGCCCTAGGGTAATTAGGGAAGTGTCAGGGAATTTTTATCAAAATATACTTCTGTATAGGGGAATTTTGGACATTTTCGGTACTATTTTTGTGCTGGCTTATTTTCGCACCTAGAAGATTGAAATTGTGCACAAACATTCAGTCTACCGAGTTCAGTTTACCAGATCTTTTTCAGATTTCTGCGTTAAAACAAGGGGGTACAGAGGGGCTAAACGTTAAAAAAAGGAAATTTTTACCAAAAAATCCCTTTCACGGGATTTTCCCGCCCTATATACTTAATGGGGACAAGTGAATGGTACCGCCTGAAAGGCAGCTCTATTCTGAAGAGAATGATGGGCGAAACGTGACCCTAGGTTAACTAGGGATGTCTCAGGATTTTTTTTTACCCGAGATCATGGTGTTTTACGGTAATTTGGGACATGGTGGGAATTCCTGATAAAATTTCCCCCGCCCTTGGTATTCAAGATAGAAACTTGAAATTTGGCACACACATTCAGTATACCAAGTACTATTTATCAGATGTTTTTCAGGTGGCTACGTTCACACAGGGTCGCTCCAGGGGGGCCGAAAGTGCGAGAAAAAAATTTTCCCTCCGAAATTTTCCCTTTGACATCATTTTCCCCGCTCCTGGTATAAGGTATGAGCATGCGAGTGGTATCATTTGAACGCCAGCTTTATTCTGAAGAGAATGAGGTATGAACCATGATCCTAGGATAAATAGTGACGATGCAGTAGCTGCTTGACTGAAAGTCTCAAAAATAGCCAAAAAACCTCGGATCTCTTAAGGGTTAACATTCTGTTTTCGTCTTCTCCTGGACGTCTCTTCCGTGGGCAACTCAAAATAAAGATCCTGAGCAGCATTTACAAAGGCGTCAGCAATTACCAGATGGTCCCGTAGTATAACTAAAACATCCCTATGTAAATAATCCACCCCAAGTATAACTGAATATGAACAATACTTGGGCGGAATTATCGCAAAATCTAAATATCGAAGCATAGTGTTGTTGAAATGATCCATGAAGTAGCACGGGACACGCATTACTCTTAATAAGTCGCTAGTCTTAGCACCGGCCTCTTTTATTCGGGTATAGCCTTTTGTAAACTGCTGGTTAGATACTGTTTAGGTACAAAATCGGCCCTTGCGAGAGATATAGCGGCCCCACTATCTATCAGTGCAGAGCAACAGTTGGGACCTATTCTTACCTTTACGGTGCACAAACTTCCTCCTTCCCGCCAATGCCAAAATTGTTAAAAATTCGATTGCGATAGGGTAGGAGGGAGCGCTTTTCGGGCTCTGCACCGATGTAATCCGATGGACAAAGGGACACAGGAATGTACGAGGGTTCATTGGCGCGCTTCAGCGCTGGCCAATCTATTCTATCGTTTCTCCACAGTATTTCTGGGTGGTCCCTCACATATATCGCGCGCTTGGCAGTTTCCAGTTTCCTAAGATAGTTAAGATAATTCTTACATTCATCTAAATCGTTCAAGTCTTCGACCCCAAGTTTTAGCTTCTCTAAAAGATCTGGCCGCTACTCTAATCTTATGCGCCATCTCAGTCTTATCTAAGTGTCCACGAATAAATTTGAGATCTTTCATTAATCTGAAGATGAAGGATAAACTATACTCGCCTGCTTTCTGTCTTCTATTTTCTAAATCATACTCAAAATTAACACGAAAATGGATAGACGGAAACGCCGATACTATTTTACTTTTTAGTTCGGAATAGGTAAGCATAGGCTGGTTTGCTATTTCTACAGAATACTACGCAGTGGCTGAGCCTGTCAAAGAAGGAGTAAAGTAATCTGCCATTTCTTGGGATATCCAATCATATATGCGTGCCGTGATTTCGTAGGATGACAGATAAATTTCCACAGCCTCATATCTACCTCCTGAAAATAATAGAATTTTCATATCCGGGTTAATATGATATGCTTGAGAATGAGTATCCGCACTAGTGGCGCATGGATCGCCTTCAGGTGGTGGTGATTGCCAGTTTTCCTTTAAGTATAAATTTAAGATCTTAGGCCTTTCTAGACTAGGCTGAGACGAAGGTTCTGTAACCGGACTAGTTTTAAATTCTCTTTCAGATGTTATACTAATGTTATCTTTGTGTCCTAAACTATTATCCTGCATCGAATCTGATTTTTGACTACTAACTATTTCCCTTGAATCACACTCTACGTAGAGAATTCAGTTTTTTTATCCTCTGACTTATCTGTAAGAGGATCGGTTACTGCCGATAGCGCCGCAGAATCTGACCTACTTAAGTCTCTACTCTGTGATGATGACTCTGGACTCTGTTCCGGTCAAAATGCCGTATACTAGTCGTATATAGATTCCTTTTTTTCATGTAGTTTTTCTTTCTTTCATCTCGGATACGTGGTTTTGAAAATATGACATTTTGTCGGTGTATTTTTGGACACATTCTGCATTTATGGAACGTAATTATGCATCATTGACTGCGACATTCGGAGCTTGATTTGTTAATCATTACGACGCTGCAGCATACACAATACAAGTATGAGATGCGCTTTGCCTAGCTAATGCGCTTTGTACTATGGTTATACACATATGTATGTAATATTGCCTGGGTCGCCACCACGCGTTCTGACGTGGAAAAGTGTTCTCAGAAGATTCTGGTAAGTGTCTGGATATTAAGTGTAACAACATCTGTAAAATAATCATATTGCGCGGGACAATGAACACCGCGACTTAAGTAATTTCTGTGGGTGATGCCATCGTTAATTTCTTACATTAAAATATATATTCAAAGAAACCCAATTGCAATTACAATAGCTTTATTGATAGAGATGCCATCCAAATTTGACCTGTTCCATGTACGAGTTACTAGAAACTGTATTTACACATACAGTAGTTATTCATTCAATACATATCAGCAATACATATCTTATTTGTCGCCATGTAATTTTATAATATCGGTTAACATAGCATTTCAAAGGTATCTTGTCATTTAGCAAAATGAATAGGTGCTTAGTACTTTCATCATTATCGTATTTATACATATTATGACAAGGTTAAAACTTCATATTATAAAAATTATTCGCTCATTTAATATAATAATTACTATTCATATTTATTCAACATATATATATATATATATATCATTTATACTTCATATTAATCATTTTTTTTTTAAGTAACATAACCTTGCCCAAACTTCACATGTTAAATAAAACAAAATGTTTAGCACCAGTTAATAAAAGAATCTGCTGATAGTAAAGCGGATAAGATGTTTCATGATGAAGGAAGCTATTTTAACATACTCAATATTTATTATGTATACCAGGCCGACATGTACATATTTTAGAATCAACCATTACATGGAGAAATATACAGATGCTCTATTCATTGTAAAAGGTGGTATTCGTACATAAACAGAAGCCGAAGAACACTAAAATTTTGAATTGGAGTTTTACATGTATATATAGATTACTATTTCCGCATTTTAAATTTTGGGTGGCATACGGTAAAGACAAGGGCCTCAGGCCCTAGACCGAACTTTCTAATACGACATAATGATCGCAGTTAGGCCTATAATCACTATTAATAATCAATTTATAACCATAAATATGATATACAGACAATCTACAGATTACGATCTTTAAACTAACTTTTGGATGTTCTTTTATATTAAATTTGCTTCAAAATTTGTTCTATTTACCACTTTTATAAAAAATTCACATGGTTCAATTTGATATTCAAAACATTTACAAATCTTTCTTTTTTTATATATCGATTTAAATCTTAAATCCTTCGTCTTCTTTTTCGGACATTTAAATATTTTATTAATTAATATTCTAAACAAGGTGTAATTTAGGTGCTGATAAAGAATAACATAACAAATTAAATAACTTAGGAAATTCTAAGAAATTCTAACTTTGGTAAATTAAACAAATTAGTATGAAATGCATTGCATAAACACAATAACTTATAAACTAATTCTGTGATTAAATAAACTGTCACGAGTAACAAATAAAACAGGACTGTTGGTGCCAGTAGTGGGGCATAACAGTTTTCCCTCCTGAATATGCTGATATCCCAAAATATAACATTGAAAGAAGAATGATATTGCAAGAATTATGTTGTGATATATTTAGCGATTACACAAGATAATAATTGAATATATGTTGTTACTGCTAAGGTACTGAAATATAGAATTTTGTTTATATTCAAAATTTACTAGCACAAGAATTTTGGCATTACGTATGAATCATATTATATATATATTTTAAGCTATTATTCGGTGGCTGACGACAGAAAGAAGGGCCTAAGACCCTAGAATGAACTGTCTAGCTTGACATATTAAATAGTATCATTTCACCGTCAAGATTCAATCTTAATCCTTAAAATAGTTGTTATTAGTAATAATTACGTGGTACTTCTCAGGGCTTGTGTATAGCCCGCTCCCCCCAGTTCTTTGTCACCGGAACTGGAAGAGTCACTACTACTACTATTATTACTACTGCTATTATTATTATTACTACTACTACTACTACTATTATTATTGCTGCTGCTACTACTACTACTACTATTACTACTACTACTACTGCTACTACTAATTTTACTACTCCGACTACTACTACTACTTATATCGAGAACAGAACCCAACCAACCCCTGCGGGGCTTCTAACCCGTTCCTACTACTACTAGTAGTAGTATTGCTACTAACTACCACCACTACTACTTCTACTACTACTACTACCACTACTACTGCTACTACTACTACTACTACTACTACTACCGCTACTACTATTTATACTAAAGCCTCCTTACCACAAGATTTACATCTTAAATCTTTATAACATGTGATTCCGATTCATTCTGAACTAATATGAACCGTTAGAATCACTATGATTCGTTAAAAATCACTGGGGGGAGCGGGCTATACTCAATCCCTTCTCAGATTTACTTAATTTTGTAAATATCTTTTCAGATATTTAGAAATTTTGTTAAATGTTTTCCCTTTTTAAAAAATTAACTTCAAGTATTACAATTAGTTGTTCACAATATACATATTAAAAACTTTTTTCTTTTTTATTCGAATTTGTTCTTCTTCTAGTAACGTAATTTTCTTTCTAAATCGGAAGTTTGAATAATTAATAAAACAATTAGGTACAGATCAATAATAACCTAACCAGTTAACATAATAAAGTTAGAACTTGAGGAATTAAACATTAAATATAACGTGAATAATTAATAAAACAGTTAGGTACAGATCAATAACAACCTAACCAGTTAACATAATAGAGTTAGAACTTGAGGAATTAAACATTAAATATAACGAATAATTAAACATATTAACCTGTTAAATATCATAAATAAGTAACTACATAATTACAGTTTACAAATTCGAGAGACACTGTTAGACCCAATGCTGGGGTATAACAGTTTTCCCTCCTGCCGCCAAAAAAAATTGATTAATTTTTTTATATATACTTCACGTTCATTAATTTTCTCTGATTCCTTTGGACATATCATGTAAAACGACGACGAACACGATTACTTCACAACTTTATAACTAGGTAGGAACCAACTCAATGTGAACATCTATATGAAATGTCAAACAAAATCAACTTGTTTATATTTTCATAGTCTTTTCTTCCTGATAGCAACTTCCTTCCTTGTTCTCTTTCAAAAAGTTATTTAAATTTCACAATTAGATATCATAACGATTTAAAGTAAATTTCGAAATAGCATAATTTTGTGTAGAATTTAGTTATCTGGAGACTATTGTGTTGGAATGTATGTAATTGACACTTCATTAAACAAATTAACAAACAATGCAACGATAATAGCAAAGTAACAAGAAATCAAATATTAAACATCATCTATTTCTCACCGATTTTTTTCGCCTTTTTCTACGCCAACTAAACCTTACTTTGTATTTCTTCTGCCTTTCTTTCCTTCTGTTTCGATTTCTTCCAATTATGCCTTTCTTCGCCTTTTGTTCTTTATTCCTAAGTTGTTTCCACATCTTATTGTCTTGTGCATTCTTTACTTTACTTTTTCGACGTTTCCACTGTTTTCTTCCTTCTGGACCTTTCCTTGCTTTCGTTTTGTTTGCACCGATCAAAATTGTCATAAATTTCAATTTTCTTCGCTTCGAATGCATTAACTTGCTCTTTCGGTTTCCTCGTTCTTTTCGTTTTATTTTTTTCTTCCTCCAAATGATATTCTTCTGATGATTAGTACTGCTATCTGTTTCTAGCGCATAAACCCCTTTCACATTCATTGCTCTTGATTTCATGCAAACTTTCAATTTTTTACTTTTCCTATATTTCTTCTTTCTTTTCCTCCAACTCCTATCTTTCCAAATTGTCATACCTGTTTTGTTACACAAGTGTCGAGGTTTCGCTAAAGTCTTAAGGTATCTTTCAGGTTGCCCATTCGGAGTTTTCGCTCTTTTACATGCTAAAACTTCATCCTGTATTTTTCACCAAATTTATCCGTATCTTTGATTCCATTGGCTGACTCCACAGGAGTGTTCTTCATACTATCTTCTTTTCTCTTGGGTATTTCTTTAATCTCCTTCTTCATATCTTCAACTCCAGCATTTAAATCATTCTTTATTTCTTCCCTTAATTCCTTTCCGAAATTTTCCAGTCGATTAGTGAAAGTATTTATGCCATTCAAAATCTCCGACTTACATTCCGAAAGTTGTCGCATTATCATTAATAACATTTGATGGTTCTTTACTTCAATTGGTATATTCGCGGCTTCTTCAGAATCATGGATTTCCACAAATTCCATTAATGTATACACGTCCTTTTCTTTTCCCTGATCCGGACTGTTTGGTCTTGGAAATGACTGTTCTTCACAAATCGTACTTCCTTCTATCTTTTCATCCTTTTCTTCATGGTTCTTTGTTTCTCTAGTTTGTTCTTCCTCATCACTTTTGTTACTTTCGTTGTCATCCAATTCATTTATGGGTTCAATACTTTCACCTTCTCTTTGTTTGGGCGCTTTCGAGGAACAGTCGTCACATGTCCATTTACCATCATCATCACTCATACTTTCACACTGTTCTTCGTCAAGATTCAGGCACCGGTAATGGAAAACATTTTTACATTCATCGCAAATAATTGTCTTATCGCGAGAGTTCACTTTCCTTTTACATTTCTTCACGGCAACTATTAGTTCATTACAACCTTTAAAGAGTTCCTTTTCTTTATTCTCCATTTCTTTTACAGTTTCTAGAGACTTCAGCACCTTTGTTTTCACCATTGCAGCACACCATTACTTTTCCACTAAATTAATGAAATTTCAATATATAGCTTATTGACACAATTCTTCGTAGTTTGTTAATATCGATTTAATTCACAGAAAAGATTTATATATTTTTCTTCGCAGTACTTACTTCGTATAACCTCATACATAAATCCTGGCTGAGGTTACGCCATTTTTGACATGTGCTCTTACTTTTCAGCTTGACTAAACTTCAACTTTCAATTCTGAAAATAGCCTGGGTCGCTACCACGCTGATATAAACGTGGACAAGTTCGAATCTGACTATAGATTACACGATCAGAAAAATCAGATAAGTGCAGAGGTAATAAAAGCAAGCACAGCTTAATTACGGTCACATCGCACGGGACATCAGACACCGTGACTTATTAATTTATATGGAAACTCTAATATTGACTGCGTGATTATTATTATTCTGTTCTGTGTACAAGAACTTAAACCAAATAGAAACATATTTATAGAATAATTTTCCATATCGTCCAAATTTGTGATTTGCATATCAAAAGTTTGCTGTATTTATTATTAAAGTGACAATCTTTAGCAGTACAACAAATAATCCTCTGTCCACATTCAGCTGGTTAACAAAATTATACAGATTGCTAAAGATCTTCTATTAAGAATAAAACAGCAAATCGCCTAGGTACCTAACAGTTAATTATTATTATTACTTAACTTTCCACAAGGTTCAAAATTCATTTCATATAAAAATTACTCCATTAAATTAACGTTTCATTCTATAACGCACTTAACTATTTTCATTCAAATTCATAATATTCATATGGATTAACATAACCTTCTGTATTTCATATTATTATTTTAGTATTCAATATTAGGTGTTTGGTACATTCTTTACAAGGTTGAATATGCTTATATCCCAAAATATAATATTGAAAGATGATATTGCAAGAATTATGTTGTGATATACTTAGCGATTACACAAGATAATCATTGAATATATGTTGTTACTGCTAAGGTACTGAAATATAGAATTTTGTTTATATTCAAAATTTACTAGCACAAGAATTTTGACATTACGTATGAATCAGGTTATATATATATACTTTAAGCTATTATTCGGTGGCTGACGACAGAAAGAAGGGCCTAAGCCCCTAGAATGAACTGTCTAGCTTGACATATTAAATAGTATCATTTCACCGTCAAGATTCAATCTTAATCCTTAAAATAGTTGTTATTAGTAATAATTACGTGGTACTTCTCAGATTTACTTAATTTTTTAAATATCTTTTCAGATATTTAGAAACTTTGATAAATATTTTCCCTTTTTAAAAAATTAACTTCAAGTATTACAATTAGTTGTTCACAATATACATATTAAAAACTTTTTTCTTTTTTATTCGAATTTGTTCTTCTTCTTCTAGTAACGTAATTTTCTTTCTAAATCGGAAGTTTGAATAATTAATAAAACAATTAGGTACAGATCAATAATAACCTAACCAGTTAACATAATAAAGTTAGAACTTGAGGAATTAAACATTAAATATAACGTGAATAATTAATAAAACAGTTAGGTACAGATCAATAATAACCTAACCAGTTAACATAATAAAGTTAGAACTTGAGGAATTAAACATTAAATATAACGAATAATTAAACATATTAACCTGTTAAATATCATAAATAAGTAACTACATAATTACAGTTTACAAATTCGGGAGACACTGTTAGACCCAATGCTGGGGCATAACAATTATAATGTTAATATCTTAAATTTATGGGCAAGGAGGGGGGAAATTAGCCCTCCTCCCCATTCCGTCAACGCCCTTTTCTAGCGGTTGTCCTATGAAACTCTAGTCCACACGCTTTCACGTGGTTTTGTGTTTCATTTATTTCATACCCTATGCTACGAAGATATTACGTTTGCTGAGCAAAAGTGAACCTTTCTGAAAATGGACTTGGATCCCTTGTGCTATAAATGTTGAGTTGGAGCCAAATTTATCCTGCAACCCAAGTTTGTTCGAAACACAAAAAAAAAATTAGTTTGTTTAGTTTGATTGATTACATCTTGCATCAGTAGCAAGGCTATATGAGATAGGACTTTTTCTTTAAAGTGGTATCCGAACCACTAATTTTGAAATTTTACGTGGGATCGCAGTCAAAATCTATACAGCAAATTCCGACGTCTCGTGTCTCTATCCTCAAAATTGAATGTTAAAAGACTCAATATTACACCCTGTAGCGTGGTACATACATACATACAGACGAACAAATTGTGATCAAATTGTCCCAGACCTTGACGTTCAGCACTAACGTTATAACAAGTGTCATATTTTAATGGTTAGTTACACGAGCGACGGTCATACCTTGCGTTTCTCGCCTGGTCTCTTCATACAAGCTATGCCAAGTTGTAACGTTTCAAAGAAAATTTAGAACTGTGGTGGGGAAGAGGTACGAAATAAAATTTTCATAATATAATGAAAAAGATATTGTTGTTACAAAATTAATTGTTACCTGAAGTTTCCAGTTACATCTCAGCCACACCACTGACGTTAGATTCATCAGAAGCAATTTTCGGATTAACATTTTTACATTTGTTTGGGTTTCCATTTTTTACCAAGCATTGCATTTTTCGTAATGATTTTCGTTCTTTGAACTAAACCACCCATTTCTTTCTTACAGTTTTGCAACAAGCTGGTATAATCGTTTACTTATCTGATGGAGTTTGAGTTACTCTAATAAATTTGTACCAAATCATGTCCTTTTTTTCTTCCCGTATAACTCATGTTAAACGATTCCATGTTTTACGGAAACTGAGAACCAACATGTACTGTACAAGCGAGTGCCTGCGATATTTTAATTTCAGAACTCCAACTTAGCAAATAATCTGTTGTTTTTTTTCTGAATACAACACAAATTTTTTTATTTATTTTTTAATATCAGTTCTACAAGTAGTCTAACCTACGACACTTCTCGCAAGTTAACTGAGAAGCATTTAAACAATACAATATACGTTAAAAATAAGGGGAAAAAGATACAAAATAAATTGTAGATCACACATTGACCTGCTGTAGCCACGAGAAATCAAAATATTCACGTGGAAAAAAATAGTCTTCTGATTGGGGAGCACTTTTGGACAGTTCTCTTGCTCTGGATTTTTTTTTCCAAAAATAAAATAAAATGCAAATAAACATATATTTAAGACATCTTCAAAATACACGTGTTTAAAACAAAATGTTTAAAACGTAAACAAAATTTGTTTTAAACAAAATCAATTTTTTTTAAACAAGTTTAACTCATTTGTTTTAAATATTTTGTTTTAAACAAAACAAGCCTGGAAGTTAGTAAATTTGGGACGAAGCCGAAACTAGCGAAAACTTCAACTAATTACATGAACCTTCAATTGTGCTACCTGCCAAATCCGTAAAAGAATTGATAATTCACAACAACTGGGTAACTAAGAAATTGCCAACTCGATCAGAAGTCGGTGACTTGCTCCCCCATTTCCCACCTTAGCGACGCCCATGGTCGTATGCAGTGTGGATCCAACGCAGTTTGGATTCTACGCAGTTTGAATCCTACGCAGTTTGGATTCTACGCAGTTTAGGTCGTGCGGAATCCATGAATATAACCCTAATTGATAGCTGCACAGGTTAAACAAATTAAAGAGATGATAAACAATATATATTTTTTGATCGTATGATTAGAACTTAAATTATTTCAGGGCAACGGCGTAGGACCAAAACTGCGTAGGATCCAAACTCCATAGAATCCACACTGCGTAGGGTTCACACTGCGTAGGATCCAAACAAGTTTTGAGCTGAATTTTTTGATTCTACGCAGTTTGGATCGTACGCAGTGTGGATCCTACGCCGCATTCCCTCAGAATACAAGGACATCCAATACTCAATTATCATAACTCGCTGTTTGTAAGTTTGCTGTCTATATGTTCTTGTCCTTGACTGGTTTTTCAAAAAGGTATTGTGATGAAAGGTCACCTTATGATAAAAATGATAATTGTCACATGCTGTATTTCTATCTAGATCGTATGGTAATTCATTACCGATTGTACGTAGAACGTATGTAGCGCAATCGTTTTCGTCTTGATATAATGGTTTAAATAGTACGTATTAATAAGGGAACATAAGCCTACTATCTGTAGTGAATTTCTTATTGATCGTTTACTGTACATTATGAGAACAGTGCTCCAGCAAGGTATTGGCTTATACATAATGCGTATTGTTGTTGTCCCGATTAACTACTGTAACTGCATGAACTTAAGTGTAAAGGCCAAGTTTGTAAGACTTTTTATTCAGAAGGCTACTCCAAACGACAACCTTACTCCCTTGGGGATCGACTTTTCTTTATTAATTCCGTCGACACTCCAATCCGATTCATTTCCGTTATGTTTCTTCCAATTTACTTTTTCCTTCCAAGTATCCACTGAAAGCGAGAAGTGAACTTGACCTTGCAGAAAAGACCGTTTAGAAAAAGAATGCAGCACTTCCGCACCGCTGTTTATTTTTTTCCGGTCTTTCCTTTCCTAGTCTGCTTGGTCGTGCCTATTTGTGTGCAAGGGTCATGCATAAGTATTACACCCCTTTTCTAGAAGAGATAACTTTTGACTTTATTTTTATTTTTTTTAAGTGAGTCGAGGAATTTTTTTTACATAAGGCGCATAAGCCTAATGGCCGGCTTTCGACTCCTGGATTGTGATCTCCGCGCTCCCTGTGGGGAACGTGGAGGCTTTGATAGAACGGAGGAGTTTGGAAATGACTGTATCAGAAACCTAATATAATTCCTGTTAGCCTGGTTAGCATAGGCCTTCAGCCGACAGAAAGGGCTTCAGGGCTGAGGAAATTATGCATAAATAATTAAAATAAATCGTACCTTGTGTAACACAATGGTTACAAACAAGGAAGTGAAAAAGCAAATGAAAGAAAGGAGGCAATATAAAAATGTGTAATATCGAAAATGTCCTTGGCGAAGCATTTCTGTAGCAAATAAAGCCGGTTGGATTAGCCGTTTAGCCCACCGGGTTGAAGCACAACGCTAGTTATCTTGCTCGAAGCATACCCCCACCTCCCTATTTCCACTCTCCTTTGTGCTTTCCCCTTCTTTTTTCCCCTCTGTTCTGCAACAGGGCTTCCCCACTCCACTGCCGTCTGTTCAAGTTCGACCTTGAATACTATATAAGGCCTACCGCTCACTGGCAACATTTTGTCGGGCAACTATCTTGTTGCTCTGGTTAAATGCATTGAGTCTTATGGGAGTCCGCTCACTGAGGCGACAGCGACAGAAAAGTTGCCGAGGTGTCGCCAAGCAGGGCAACATCTCGGCGACGGAACAGTTGCGCAACATCTAAAAATGCATTGAGTCTTATGGGAGTCCGCTCACTGAGGCGACGGCGACAGAAAAGTTGCCGAGGTACCTCCAAATAGAAAGGTAAAAAATAAATGTTTTCTACAAGTTTTTTTTTTCACGTAACAGTTCGTTCCATGTGTAGCGCGTGAAAAGAAGTGTTCGCAATGGAAACATACATTCTTTGATTTGTGACTAGCATGTCTTTAGTGATAAAGACTATGAAAAATTAATTGAGGATATAGGGCAGCGTTTCCCAACCATTTTCAACTTGCGGCACACTACGGGTGTAACTTGAATTCTCGCGGCACAATCATAGATAATAATAATAATAATAGGTCTAATAATAATAATAATAATAATAATAATAATAATAATAATAATAATAATAATAATAATAATAATATTATTATTATTATTATTATTATTATTATTATTATTATTATTATTATTATTATTATTATTATTATTATTATTATTATTATTATTTGCAAATATAAAATACCATGGTAATTATTTTCTGTGATTACTGTGCATCTTCTCACAGAGATGAAAGCTTGATCACTGGTTTTCCCCTACACAGAGAAAAATCCGTTGTCCGGACAGCGGTATATTGTACAAATATATGGTATCCTCTTGCTTACTATAGAAATCAGTACGGAGCATACGTTATCCGTATGCTACATAGACACTGCCCTTAGCTGTTACACCATGCCGTTGCAGCATGTCTGACATCTAACAATTTTCCGTATATCACATGCATATACATATGTTACTTTCGTCAGCTATATGTTATATACGTCCATTTGTATGTGAGATCCTGACCGTCTACATTGTTTCGTACAGAAAGTACGTATAGATGAAGCACTTATACAGAACGTATTATAAAACATGCGTTTTCAGTTATACGTCTGCTGTACGTTAAGTCCAAAAACTACAGGAATTACGCATGTAACCTATCTTTTTAAGTACGCCACCTACAATTTGTTTTCTCAGTGTATGCTAATTCATTATGATGATTTTTTTATTCTAATTTTAAAATAGCAAAGAATTGCAATGAAATATAGAACTCAGATTTTTAAAAATACGCTTTCTTTTTCGAAAACTGTATCCAACCTTTATCTAAGAACGAAGATCACTAAATAACGAACGAACAAACAAATGTCTTATACTTTTAACTTTGCTGTTTTTACCAAAATCGGTGCATATTATTGCAATCACACAGCTTGCGATACTTCAAAGTCAGAACATACCTGTTGAATAAACTGTTGTTCTGTCATTCACGTGCGAATGAGTGTTCTACGAACGTTCACTTGACGCGTGCCGTACAAGTGCTTTCATTTCTCGGTGTTAGTATAACTCTCAATTGAAGCGTAACATAGCAGCTAACCGTAGAAATGTGTACGAGCAGAAATACTGTCTGCTACATAGTAATAGATGTCAGGGCCTAAAATTCAACGAAATCACAGCTCCACACTGGTAAAAATTTTATATAATATAAAAAACTAGTTTAGTCAGCATTTGTTTAGACATATAATCAGTGTTTACCTGCGACCAATAATAATAATAATAATAATAATAATAATAATAATAATAATAATAATAATAATAATAATAATAATAATAATATTAGTTAGGAAAATTTTGGCATCCAGAACAAACAAAATTAAAGGCACATTAGGATACATATTTAATTGTATTGTATTAAACCATAAAATACAGGAAACAAACTGGTAAGAAAAATAGTCACACTGGAAGAAAAAAGTGACTTTTTCTTACATAAGAATTTCAGTGTCATTTTTCCGTAATCATCACGCTGTCTCTGTCTGTTTTCTGCCGAGGCAAATACACCGTTATACCAGGGCTGTTCCTTTGACTTCCTACCAACTTCAAAACGCCTTTCCTTTCTGGCCAGCCATTTCATAACAGCAGGGGTTAGGCTAAAATCTTCCAACGGACCCATATTTATATTAACGTGAAGGTAATTTTTCACAGTAGTGGGAGCTAAAGACAGTCTGTTATCTATTTTCAATATGTTGTAGTCACTTATAAGTCTTCCAACATCGGAAGAACATGGTTTCGAAGCAACAACTCGGGCTAGACTTGTTGACAGAGCATGAAATGACTGATTTCCACTGATTTTCATGAGAAGACTTTTATCGTCCAGACCTTTCAACATACTGCCTCTCTATATTGCCTTGCGAACTGCAAAATATCTGTATCAAGACAACTTTGTGGCATTCTCTTAGGGCATCACCAGTTACATACTCTTGCAAAACGCAAAGGCTCCAAAGCAACAACACTGTCTTCATACAGCAAACGCTGACTAACAAAGTTAATTATGGAATCCAGGACTTCGTAGCGTACTACAGTAAAATCTTTTCTCACTGACATATTTGTTATGGGATTTATTGCGACGTGTGTTACGATGAAGTTGAATACCATGTAATGAGTATTGTATTTCTCCGTTGACGTTCGTTTAAAAACTTTTTTTCCCACCTGCCTAACAGATGTTTCTCTTTCATACTCTCCAATTGTGCTATAGTTCTATTTTTGTTTGTTATTATGTCCAAAAGAAACATTTCATCACTCTCAAGCTTCTGCTGGCAGTCCTTGAAAACATATAGAGCGTCTGTCACAAGACACAGAAGATGAAGGCGATCTACTTCTATCCATTTACGCAGATGACCATTGGTTTCATTACATACATGGCTTTCCGTTTACAAGTAAAGGCAGCTTGGATACCGATTTTTTAGGAGAGTAGTGAGTATACTGAATGAAAATTTTGTCCACCTGCATTGGCGTCTCTGGCATGTAAAATTTGGGGGGGACATCAAAGGAAATGATCTAACTGCTAGTGAGTATCTAAATAAATTAAATTAAAATAAGATATTGAATATTTCGTCTTTCAAAATATTGGGGGGGACGCGTCCCCCCGTCCCTCCCGCCAGAGACGCCCATGTCCACCTGACGTCAAAAGATTCTGGGTAGAGCAAAACTTCTAAGTTATTTTCTGAAGCTACCATCGTTAAACTTTTCGTTCGCTGCCCTGAAGAGTGATAGAAAGCACACAGTCCAGATGCTGCTTGTATGAGAGATGGAACTTCTTGGACATTTTTGGTGACATCTCTCCATGCTAAATTAATGCGATGGGCAGAACACCAAATTTTCAACAGAGGCAACGTTTCACCTGAAGCAACTATTTCATCAGTTAATTTCCACATTCCTTTGTGTTCTCCTGTATTCATGTTTTCGCTATCAGTAACTATCGAAGTCACTCTGGGAAACATTGCTTTTTTTACTGGTTGTCGTAACGCTGTGCTTCGGCTAAATTTTTGGCGGTTATTGATGTATGTTATCTCTGGTAGTACATATTTCTATAACGGGTTCAAAGGATCGTGTAATTTTTATCTACAAAACAACACATTTCATTATATCGGAGAAGTGTAATGTCCTATTGAAACAACAGATAAACGTGCAGTTAGTTGCATATTTTATACTATATGAGTGCAACCGAAAACGTTTGAAAACTAAATATAGTTAAAAAGCTCCTTCACCACAAAATTGGCAATGGTTTTTCCTGCCATCTAGGAGACACCTATACGTATTAACTCTGGCTTAATGCCATATACTGGCAGTTATATGGAATTGAGTAACTTATTGTAGTAGGCCAATTAGGAAGTAGGCCAATAATGAATGTATTGAATCAGTAATACTTAGTTTGACACACTAAACACGTGTAAATGCATAATCCGAGAAAAGTAAGCTACTCACATTAAAACCACTCCACACTTTAAGAATTGCAGCTCCACACTCCTTTCCTACAGTTCCACAAAGTGTGGAGTACCCCACTCAATTTTAGGCCCTGATAGATGTAGAATAATATATTACAATTACAGAAATTTTTTCCATGGTAGAAATTCATAGTAATGTGAAATACAAAAAATATACATTTTTTCGTATGTCTTGCAATTTGGTTGCTATAGAATTAATAATTTTGTTTCGATTTCCTCGCGGCACACCATCGGTCCATTCGCGGCACACCGGTTGGGAAACGCTGATATAGAGAAACGCTCAGCGTTAAAGAAAAAAATATGGAAGGAAGCGTGTTTCGCTGTAATAGGAAGCTAGAATGAGCTTTCCAGCCAAGAAAAAAAAAACACAGGTAGGAACATTTTTCGATAATGACATATCGCTGTCATACTACACACTACTACTTTCATAATTTTCCATAACTAGAAAAAAAATACAGATAAAATTATCATTTTCAAGTTTCTTTCCATTTCTAATATAAAAAAGAAAAAACTGTACTGTATAAAAATGGCCGATTTTAAAACGTGAAGAATACGCGGGAAGAACGAAGATAGCCAATTTTTATTTTATGGCTATACATAGAAGATTGAGAGTACAGTTACTGTACAGTGTTGTCGGATTGCCGCTTTTGTTAGTTTTGTTCTGTTAGTTATTTCCAGTCGTTTTATATTTTCGTTATTCTTGTTATCTTTTGATTCAAATAATTGTTCCCGTTCGTATTAGCTTACACAATGCCGTTATTTTTGTCACTCATTGACGTTCAGGGACGTCATTTAGGGGGGGGGCAGGAGGTGCAATTGCTCCCCGAGAGTTTGAGGAATACATATACTTTAATCAATTGTCTACTAATATACTAGTACAAAACGTGAAAATCTTATGTCGGTGGTGCTCTTGCCCCCCTAAAGTGAAGACTGAAATAACGCCCCTGTTGAGGCTACCTTCGAAAGTTTATTTAAATTTATTTATTTAACCATTGAAATGGGCGGTAGTTTTTTTTATGTCCGAAACCAGCGATTATGTGAACTGTTCCGGTTGCCGATTATGTAAATTGTGATATCAAATGCTCGGCAACTTTTCTGTTGCCGTCGCCAGTGAGCGAGGGTATGGCAACAAAACTGTTTTGTCTCCGTGAAGTTGCTGACTGCAGGCGACAGCGACGAGATAGTTGCGCAACTGTTTTGTCGCCAGTGAGCGGTAGGCCTAAGGGATCGGAAACGGCCTTGATCAATTCCGGTGTGGACTTAGCCGCTGTGCTGAGTTCTTCTATAAGTTGTAGTTTTCGAACTTGGAAATGGCGACCGGCCTCGCCCTGCACATAGCCTGGGACAAGCAGCCTTCTATGCCCCTTCGGAATAACTTGAATCGCTTTAGCGTGATTTTACTTATTTCTTCTTCCTCTTCTCTTTTTTTATGATTTTTTATCCTTTTCCGCGACTTTGAATAGTAGTCTGGCAGCCAGTCCATAAGATTTGCAGAGTACCTTGCATTTTGGGGTGACCAAGGTTTTTTGAGGTTTTCATATAGATTTTGATGTGCTGAATCCAAAACTGCCCGGTGCAACTCTGGCACCCTTGAGCATTTCCCACAAACCTCACTAACGATTTCCCCTCCCCCTTTTTATTAAAAAAATCGTTGACTTCGCGAAAATTATCTGTAACTACTACAGTAGTTAACGTAGAACAAAAATTCAAACCTTTTTCTGCACCTAATTAAACTGTCTTTCCAACTATGTTAATCACTTGGGCTGCGACAAACAGAAAAGGGAAATAAAATGGGAAATTCTGGAAAATTTCTTCCCAAAGCATCATTCAGCTCTTAATATCCAAGAGCCGTACCTCGAATCTCCATCCGGAAAGAAACTATTTTTATATTTTCATGAACTTTGGACACTAGCAAACAATATTAGGAAGGGTACCGCCCTGGCATCCTTGAACAACTTCCCATCATTTGTATTTTACAAAAAATTATTGACTTCTGGGAAATTATCTGTAACTTCTACAGTAATAAACGTACAATAAGGGTTCAGACTTTGTTATGCTTCTGATGAAACTGTCTTTCCAACTATGCTAATCACTTGGGCTGCGAGGTAGAGGAAAGGGAAATAAAATGGAAAATTCTGGAAAATTCCCTCCCAAAGCATCTTTCAGCTCTTAATATACAAGAGCCGTACCTCGAATCTCCATCCAGAAAGAAAATATTTTTATACTTTCATGAACTTTAGACACTAGTATACATTATTAGGAACAGTACCGCCCTGGCATCCTTGAACATTTCCCACAAAACTCACAATTTCTCATCATTTGTATTTTACAAAAAAATTATTAACTTCTGGGAAATTATCTGTAACTTCTATAGTTATTAACGTAGAATAACGGTTCAGACCTTGTTATGGTTCTATTGAAACAGTCTTTCCAACAATGTTAATTACTTGGGGATGCAATGAACAGGAAACTAAAATAAAATGGGAAATTTCGGAAAATTCCCTTCCAAAGCATCTTTCAGCTATTAAAATACAAAAGGAATGGAGTGTATCTCCTTCCGAAAGAAATATTTTTATATTTTCATGAACTTTCTACATTTGAAAATAACCGTACACACTTGAAGTGTAACCGTGTGATACACACTTCAGTAATTAAAATTTAAAAGGAATTTACATTCATAGAATTGATAAGTAGCACAATAGATGGTACAATTATCTTCCTTATATAATTTGGGCAGTAGGATATATTTAGTAGTTGTATTGTTGATTTTAAGTTCAGTTTACGATTCCTGGCTAAAAGTTCATGGATCTTAATGTTTAAATTTCCTTTTATCTTTTCATTGTTATTAATTCTAACGTTCCTCCATGTATTAATTCAACCTTTTTGTATATCTACGGGTAGCAGCCATCACATAGACATAAGAGTTTTTAGTGATACAACTGACTAGTGACAAGTGAATAAATTGTTACTGTTTTATGTGTGTTAGCAGGTTTCACATTGGTGTTTCATAGTGCACTTTTTAAAAGCATGGCCGATAAAAGAAGTGCATTTTCACATGTCAGAAAACACAAGAGCGGCTTATGACTGGAGGACCAGCTCGAGTTCGATCAATTATGTTGGCAAGTAGTCTTAGACGTGACGGACGGTTTATTTCTCTTGAGGAAAATGTGCCAGTATACTTTCATAAGGACTGCGTATCAACATATACTACGCAGTGGCATATCAAGAGAGCCAAAGACAGTCAACTTCAACCTCCTCTGAACCACAGGTGAAACGGATTAGATCAGATGCAAAACCTTTCAATTTTTGTACTGACTGTCTATTCTGTGAAGAGATCTGTTCCGATCCTGATCCAAAAAATCCAAGTTGATGGCGCAGATATCACCTTCTTAGAACGGTCGATCGTCCAGGGCAACCGACTATTCAAGAAGCTATCCTCAAAATATGTAATGTTAGAAATGACGAATTATCCGAAGCTGTTCGAGTGTTTGCAAATGGAGCTGTTGGAGATCTACATGCGGCAGACGCTCGTTACCACAAAGGCTGTTACAATCAATTCTTGCGCAGTAAGTCAGCTAAAATTTGTTCACTGAAACACAGCATAAATAAAGGAAGTGACGGAGATGGAATCAATGAAGTCACGACAGCTTTAAAAGAGGACGCCTCTCGTATTTGGAACTCCACCGAAGTTTATCATCTTTATCAACAGAACGGTGGACCTAGAACTGATCGTATTGCAATTATAAGAGATGTTCAGCAAAGAATAGGTAAAGACCTTCTAGTATTCTCCTCTCCTGGTGTATCCAACATTCTTGCCTTTAAAAATCAAGCTGCTCTTGCCATGAATATTACCGAAGATGAAGACGATGATGGAGAAACAATAAAAGAACTAAGTACAAAAGTAATGAATGAAGTGAAGAAGCCTATGATAGATTGAAAAGTTACGAAACTACCCTCTCTGAAGACAATATTAAAAATAATGTTAGTGAAACTTTACTTTCCCTCTTAGAGATGTTTGGAATTACTGAGCTACCTGTAATACTCATTGGAAACTACCTGCAATATCGTAACTGCAGCATTGACAAAGCAGCCAACTATTTTCCAGGTTGCTCTTCCTATGCTTCTGAACAGCAAACGTCTCACTGACGAATTCTATAAGTTTGGAATCACTTGTAGTTACAGTAAGACCCTAAGATTTAAAGCGTCAGCTGCAGCAGAAGCCAGCAAAGTACCAACTTTGTAAGGATTTAATCCCTCAACAGACGGATTTGTGCAAGCTGTTGGTGACAACTTTACAACAGCTGGTTGGTTTCATCTCAAAATGGCCTACGTCAAACTCACAGTATGGATCTGCTGATAACTCAAGTGGAGAAGTCATGGAGTTGCAACAGAAACAAAATTTGTCGCATTACAAAGGAAGAAATGAAGGAACGTGTGACTAGTGGAGTGCCTGTACACCGGTACACAGGGCCAAAAAAGGCACTAATGCCCCAAAATTTCTCACTTGTCAGTAAAAGAAGTGCCAACTCTAATATTACTTGCATCTCAAGTTTATTCACTGTACAGAGCACAGAGAATAGATTTCGAGTTTTTAAAGTCCAGCACTAGGAGTCCTGAAGTCACTCCTGAATATGGTGGCTATAATACAAGAAAATCAACAGCCATTAAACAAGTGTTGAAAGGAGTTAGCTTGAAAAAATTTAGGTCTCAGGAAGATATAACCAGTGATATAGAACAAGAAGCAACTGACTTTGTAGCTGCGTGCTATGGTGAAGTCTATGATAGAAGTTCGTATTAACGTTTGCAAGAAAAAACTGCATCTGCTCACATAAGAGCCCCACTACTTTGCTCTCTTCCACCGACGTCGGAAGCTTATAAACTAAGTGTAAAGCGCGAACATCTACAAAGGCTAATTTGGCTGAGTGCAGAAGGGCAGACCCACCAAATGTTGATCCAATTTGTTATGGATGGACACGTGATGAAACAAACAAATCGTTAAGGCCAGTTATGCTTCCTCCAAATGTTGAGCCAGCTCCTGCTGATGTACTTCACCTCATCAAATGTTCCTGTTCGTCAGAAAAACCTTGTTTAACAAGAAGATGTAGTTGTGTAGGTAAACTACCTTATACAATGTTCTATAAATGCTTTGATGGTAGATGCTACAACAAACTAAACACGTGCTCACATAACGACGCTGACGAGAGTAAAGAAAATAGTGAGGAATAATATTACAAATAAACATGACATACTTAAGTCATTATGTAAGTTTATCTTGAATAACCATTTTTTACAGATAAGTGTAGCTTTTAGAATACCACTAGTACATTCATTTTCTAAGTGTGCGAAACCTCTCGAATTACAGGTGCTACATTTTAATCAAAATCATAAAAAACGAAGAAAGTTATAAGAATATATTTTTTTTTAACGTACGATTTATTATTACACTTTACTGATAATAGAAAATTTTCGAACAGTCTAAATACATTACATTCGTGCTTAATAAAAATGTCTCGAAATTGCAAATGTTGTCCTAAGGGCTGATATCGTTGGAAAGATTATTCGAACAGAAGCAGAAAGGGATGAAACATTATTCTTTGTTAATTTGTATAGAAGTTCAAGGTACATTTTCCTCAATGAACCATTTTTAATATAGATGATGGGAAATCGTGAGTTTAATGGGAAATGGTCAAGGTGGCAACCTTTCTAATATTGTTTACTAGTGAGAAAGTTCATGAAAATATAAAAATATTTTCTTTCCGGATGGAGATTCGAGATACGGCTCTTGGATATTAAGAGCTGAAAGATGCTTTGAGAGGGAATTTTGTGAAGCTTGTCTTAAGCAGAATAGTGTGTGCTCACGCTTAGTCACGAACACACACTGGGTGGTTTCTGTCACACGTCTTAGTTATGGTGGAGTCCCCGAAATGTTGGTGTTCGACCAGCGGTTCACAACCGGAGACCCGCGCTTTACTGCTAACCACATGTAATCATAACAGTTGGCGGAGTTTCGCCGGGTATGAACGGTTGAGCTTTACCACTACACCCCACGTAATCGTAACAATATATATACCTCGAAAAGCGTACAAATGGTATATGAGGGATGATCAGAAAGTAAGGTTACAAGACCTGCAGTTAAACGTGTATATATTATTTCATACAACCAATAAGTCAAGAGATAGTACACATATTGCGTTATTTTTCGACATAGACTCAATATTGGATGAGGCACTTGTCGCATCGTGGGACGAGTTTGAAGGTTTCCTGCTGGTAAAAATGCTATCATTGCGTGTTCAACCACGTTATCACAATATGTTTCACCTCACCGTCTGAAGCGAAACGCCGGCCTCGTAGGTGTTCCTTTAAGTGCGGTAACAGGTGAAGTAGCTTAGAGCGAGGTCCGAGCTTTAGGGTGGTGGTCGATGATGTCCAAGCGACAGTGCTTCAACAGCGTGGTGATTTTCTGGACTGTATGCTGGTGGGGATTGACTTGAAGGCAGATGATGCACTCGGCGAGAAGTCCTGGCTTAAACTTCTACCTGCTGTCGATGAATTTCAGCTGTGGTTGCATGTTGTGTCAACATAAATCCAACAACTGTTCGGGCTTCTTCGCAAGACTAGTTGTAAAAATAAGTCGCCACTTGCATTTACCTATAACTAGCGCCATAGGTGGCAGGTGGTTGAAACTCTGGACAGTTGCCAACTCCGTATACTAAAATAACTGCACTTTCCTCAATACTCTATAACAGACAAAACATTGCAAGGGCTAGGGTAAGTGAGATCGGAGTAAAATGAACACCTATGGATCTGTGTTTGTTATCTCTTAATTAATATATCTACCTTACTTGCTTCACAATACTGGAAACTTTGCGGAAAAAGAACAGGGTTTTTGGTAATCATTTTGGTTAACTGTCTACAAACAAACTCAATTACTATAATAAGTAAGTGTCGCATTTAAAGTCGTATTTAACATACTTGCTTCCCAAGGTTCATTAAAAAGCCACCCTATCAATATCAATATATACTGGTGTAGAAGGATTGAGACAGTTAAATATCAAAGTTGAAGAGGAAGTGGAAGTATTAATGTACAAAGTAACTAAGGTAACATTTAGGCTTATCCCAATGGCTGAATTGAATATTCACATAGACTATGATGTCACTGCTGAAGTTGCCTTAGCGTATTTTTCATAGACGAACATGACGATAACATCAGAATAATGAATGTTTTTCAAACTACCCTTTTGAAAATTTCGATACAAAGATTAAAGTAATGTAGACGTTCCTTAGAAAAAAGGAAAACGAAAATAAATCTTTAGTCGTTGTATTGACGATAATGAGCGTTCTGTGAAACTATTGGACATAGGGTTGCACAGCCACAAACGCAAGCTTCTATCTTACATGAATAAATCGATACTTGCTGTTTGAATATTGTTGTACGCACAAAAATCGCTTGTCATATCCATACTTGCGTGCATAATTAATTTTGAAATTTCCAAAACTGGAGTAGGAAAGAAATATGAGTCGAGACAATTTGCTGCCCCTCAAATCTTACAGCCCCTGGCCACAGCCCACGCTTAAATTACTAATTAGCATGACTTGTAATGACATTTCTCTTTGTGGGGCAAGGTGGTTCTGTTACAGACAAGAATGGAATTCTTGGAGTGTGTCCCTGGTTCGATCCCCGTCAAGTAAGTTGTAGTGGACAACATCGTGTCTCTAGGTTTTCTCGGGTCCTCCCGTTTCCGTCAATATTACACGTCACTAATTCTTCCATCATCATTCACTTGACTTAATCATCTGTCTCCCTTAACCTTATTGGCATATTCGTGGTAAATCAGAAAGATGTCATTTTTATTTCTCTTGGGAATTCCTTAAAATTTTCCAATAGTATGTTTAATTGTGCTTTCAAACGGCATACTTCCCACAGCATAAAATCTCTTGGGTTGGTAATCCTGAAACAAAAATTGTTAAAGTTCTGCAAGCTTAACATTTAAGGAAAAATATTGAACTTCAAGGAATGCAGAATAGCCACTGTAATAATCACACCTGGCGTAATAAGATGAAAACAAATGTCTAGAAAATAAAGTGTATTTTCCAGATATTAGTATCGTTCAAACGAAAACTCGTTGAGCAGTGTGTTTATATGTATATAGTGAAAAAGGGAGCTATTAAACGGAAGATTAGTGGTACAGAAGAGCTAAAACATCTAACCGTAATTGGTATTGCGATAGCCCCTCTTACTGCAATCGAAAGATTCTTCTTTCTCTTTATCCTTTTGAATAACCTACTTCACGCTTTTAGATCATTTGTCATATGAACTACGTGCTTCAGCTGAGAGCTTGAATAAAGTCGAATTAAGAACATGACACTAAAGGAGAATCTTAGGCAAGTGTTGTGTTGTAATAATTATTCTCTGATTTAGATAGAAAACTCAGAGATAAAAGATGAGTATGTCGCTAATTAGTGACTCACTGTAGTTCTTTCATATTAACTATTTTTTTCTTAACCATCGCATAGTTGGTAACACTTAACGATTAAACTTTTGGCCTATTCACTTCTAGATGCTTGACGTATTTGTGACTATATTAACAAGTAATTTTTAGAATAGAGGAAGGTCACAGAGAAAAATAGTATTAGTCCGGCCGTCAAACCCCTGATTTTGAGTGTACCGTGCATTCACGTCCGCATAAAATATTTTCACGTTTTCATAATCTTTTAACCCTACCAAGTAATATTAGGAAGGGTGTCGCCCTAACACCCTTGGGCAATTTGTATAAAACACGTTAATATGAAACGGCTGTCGCCATTAACGGAATTTCTAGTTTCATTAATCTCTTCCCAAGATCTTGTTCTATCATAGAAATATAGGTGCCTACACCTATGTTTTAATGGTCAAAGAATACTTCGAATAGTTTATCAATGCCGTAGAGTCAATATTTAAGGATGTATAATTTATGTATATACAGAAAATTAAAATAGAAAATATATTAACCATAGGAAATACAATATATGCATGGATACAAGAAAGCATTAATTTGTTACTAACAAAAAAAAATCTATGGACAATCATTTTAGGGCAGACTCTTCAAAACATTTTTTGGGTACAATAGTCATAAATCAGTGCACATATTTTATAGAAACGTAATGCATTAGTCATTGAAACCAGAGTTTGACGCCAGTATTGCATTGATATGCATAAAATAATTTGGTTTGTTTGAGTTTAACGCCCCACGTTTATGCATGGGCAGCTAAGAGAGACATGGACCCCTGATTATATTGGAATCCAAACCACATTTTCTTCAGCTGTACCCCCGACGGGAATCGAACACGGGACCACGCACACCAAAGCAAGCGTGCTAGCCACTATGCCAAGTGTATGCATATAATAAGTAATCATATTGATATTTAAATGAAGCAGAACACTATTTATACATTAGCTCGAGCATTGAAGAATATACTTATTTATTGTCAAAATCGTAATATTTAATACTGTGACGTTCAGCGTAATGTTATTGATGATAAACGTACCTAAATGCTTAACAGTGAGTGCTTATTTTTCTTTTTCTACTTCCTAAAATGTTTAACGTTGCGTTGTCTTCTTTCTATTTTCAGGTTTGATGTAGACTGAGAAATGGATGATAGATGTTTTTTCCAGCCATGCCAATCCAACAAACCGCTGATTAATGCCCGAACGGCACGTATTAGCACCATCATAGCAGCGAGCAAAGCGAGACAGGATGGAAAAGCAGCAGATTTGGCAGCACGTTTGGAAGCTAATGAGGAACTCGTTATCAAATGCCACAAGGATTGTGTTTCATCATATACGTCAAAAACCAATATCAGTAGAGTATTAAAGCGATCCAGGGAACATATCGAAGAAGCCCAAGTCAGTAAACAGGTTCGCCGATCTCACAGCTCCTCATTCCGCTTCAGGGAGCATTATCTATTTTGTGGTGATGCATGTGTGGTGGAGAAAGATCCCAAACATCCAGACCGTTGGAGGCCATCTTTTCTCTGTCGTACTGCAGAACGTGGAGAAATCCAAACATTTAAACAGCGTATTCTAGATGTTTGCAATGCCCGAGAAGATGACGTAGGCGAATGTGTTAAGATGAGAGTAATGGCAGCTGTTAGTGATCTACATGCTGCGGACGCTAGATATCATGACGACTGTCGGAAGAGTTTTATGTCCCCACGTTCCATTGCTTCAGCATCACGTAATCAAGAACAGTGTCATGAACCTGATCCCTCTCTAAGTGCGACTATTGAAATCATGAAGGCAGACATGTCAAGAATGTGGAACTCATGTGAACTTTTCGAAATGTATATTGAAAATGGCGGAACGTCTCTCTCGCGACGGTCCCTTGTGTCCAAATTGTCCGAAACAATAGGAGCAGATCTTCTCGTTTTATCAGGAAACGGTGTGGCCAGTCTAGTTCTCTTTCGCAGCAAAGCATCAGCCTTCCTTCATTTGGTGGATTCCGATCCTGACGATGATGATTTGGTTATTGATCAGATAGCTAAAAAGATCACCACAGAAACCAAACAAATGAACAAAAACAGCAATGAATACAAAACTAGAATAAACATGGACATTGCTCTGCAATCAGTTCCACTATGCTTGCTCTCTTGAAGAAGATATCAAATAAACTTGACCATTCCCCTGCCGGTGCTCTGATTGGAAATATTATCACCAGTGTGATATCCAATCAGCCTACGCCACTACAAATTGCTCTTAGTATTCTTTAAGCCGAAAAACACTAATAGAAGATTTCTACGAATATCGGATTTGCTGTTCATACGATGAATATCTGCGTTTTCGAGCATCTGCAGCCAAGGCAGCGGAAATGGAGACCGATCTTCGAGGTTTAGCAAATGCAGATAAAGGACTAGTTCAAGTAGTAGCTGACAACTTTGATGCAAATGTATCGTCACAAAATGGGTTACTGTCGACGCACAGTCTTGCTCTCCTACTTACAGTGAAAGATCAGAAGGAGATGGAGAAAGCAGAGACAACAATCAAACGTCTTTCACGAGAAGAGTTAACAGTTCCTATCAGTGATGATATTAAAGTACAGATATACCAAGGTCCAAAAAAGCCCCCCGTGCCAGCAGAACAAGCTAAATGGGAAGTTTTACCTCTGCGGGTGCTAGCTCATCAGGCTGTCCAACTATCAAGATGCAGAGACTTAGATTTTTAATTTATGAAGCAGATAGTAACTGAGAACGATACCCCAGAATTTGCTGGATTTAATACAAAATTGTGCCGCCAGCAAGGACAAACCGCTCAACCAGCAACAAGGGCCATATATACCCTCCTAATAGACATGGATCCTGCAGACCTCGACACTATGTTTACAGCAATGGTTGAAGCCATACGACTTACCAATAAGTGTGGACAAAATGTGACTATATTCACAAACGACCAGCAACTGTACAAGTTGGCTGTACACATCAGCTGGTTTTACCCCGAACGTTTTTCAACTTTCATTCCAAGACTTGGGGGAATGCACACATTAATGAGCTTTATTGGTTGCGTTGGATGTCTGATGACAGGAAGTGGTCTTGAAGATATTTTGAAGGCAGCGTTTGGAAGTGTTCCAAAAATGTTATCTGGTAAGATGTTCCCACAGAATTTCAGAGCTCTTCGATTGGTCGTTGAAGAAGTTTTGAGACCTATTCTTCTTGCGGTCAATTCGATGGAAGAGCTTATAAGTGTTCTTGAAAAGAAAGCATCAAGTAGTTCTACATCCAAACTATGGTTTGAAAATCTAATAAAGACTGTTTTTATTATGATGGTGTTTGTGAGAGCTGAACGTGAAGGTGAATGGCCACTACACCTGTGGGCAGTAAGACAGATGCTTCCGTACTTCTTTGCTGCTGGCCATCACAATTACGCAAGGTACGGTTTGTATTATTTGCAGTCAATGCAAAAACTTCATGGTGATATACTAGATAAATTCATAAAAGGGGAGCATGTTATGCGCCACAAGGAAGGGCTGTGGAACGGCATCTGGTCTGACATGTATATTGAAACGACATTTATGAGATACGGCAAAGGACCCCGTGGAATCATCGGACTGACAATGAAACCAGAAAGTATGAAGAAGTGGGCATACAGCATGCACATTTTTAGCCGTATTTTGCAAGATCTATCAGACTTGACCAACGACAGTCAGAGGGATCAAGTCACTACTCACAAAGAAGAGAAACCAGCAAGAATTCGAGCAGACAGAATTGACAGAGAGAAAATCAGGAGTAAATTAGAAACGTGTATTGATGCGTTTGACACGAAAGATCATTCCCAATCTCTTATCAACATAGTCACTGGCAGAATCGCGTCAGACAAGGTGAATGTTCACAATGCGTTGAATATTGGAATGGATCAAATGGCTAAATATTCAGGCACTTGGCCAAAAGGTTTCTTTCTACTCAACCATATCAAAGGAAGTTATAACAATGGCTGTTAACAGGAAGTCCATACGAATTGGAACTACAGATGTATGTGATGCCACATTGATCTACTCTCGTGTTCTTGGATTACAAGGAACAAGAGATATCAACTTTCAACATGTCCTCAAACATGAACTTGCCCCGGTACTAACTGCCATGTTTGATGACTACGGGGAGATGAGAATAACAAAGGGAAAATCCCTCATGACGAATCAGCTAAAAGTTGAGACATCTTCAAGAGTATTCTTCACACCAGAAGCTACAGTGATTGATGGAAGTGCTATCCTGTGGGTAGTGCACTGGCCGAACAATGGAACTGTTCATGACTATGTGAATAACGTATGCGAATATGTGTTTCAGAAGACAAAGTTCTGTCATGTGTACTTGGTATTCGACAGATACTACAACTACAGCATTAAGAGTGGCACAAGATTGGCCCGAGCTGGCCAGTTTGGTAGCAGGAGGCACAAGTTGAGTTTGTCAACACCACTTCCACCCCGGAAAGTTGTACTTACTGTCACCGAAAACAAGATACAGTTGACAGAGTTAATTATCCAGCAACTTCTAACTGATGTTCAGAATAGAAATCTGAACTACAAATTGGTCATAACCGGAAAAGACCCCACTCCGATCCAGATATGTAACAGGGAGATAGTATACAGAACTGATTTGCGGACAACACATGAAGAAGCAGATGTGATCATAGTGCAGCAAGTAGTGAAGATTGCCAAAGAGGGAGTGAAGAGTATCGCAGTTACGTGCGACGATACCGACGTTTTCATACTTCTCATGTATTTCTTCTTTACGCTTAAACTGTCGTGTGTGTTAACTATGGAAAGTACTGGGTCTAGCAGGACCATCATCAACATTGGTGCAAGCGTAGAAAAAAATAAGACATTTCTTTCAGATCTTCCAGGTGCATATGCTCTCACAGTGTGCGACACTGTTGCCCAATGTTTTGGCATTGGAAAGGCAGCGGCACTGAGGTCACTGCACGGCGGAAATAAACTCAAGCTACTTGGAAAATTGAATGCAAACATCAGCGATGTTGTAAAAGAAGCCACGTATTTCATGTCCGTCTGCTACGGAAGCAAAAAGAGAGAAAATATGTCTGATATACGAGTCGATATGTGGATGGCAAAGATGTCAAGGCAAAAGGCCACGTCAGCCCCTGATTTGAAAAGTCTCCCACCAACAACGGAAGCGTTCGAATTAAACGTGCGTAGAGCACACATTCAAACTGCCATATGGATGTCAGCGTGTGAATCTGAGCCACCCAAGTTTGATCCCACTTTGTATGGCTGGAAACGTGAAGATGTGTCGAAATCTCTTGTCCCTGTGCTACTGCCGTCAAATACTGCATTGGCACCTCCAGAAGTGCTGGAGATGATTCATTGTCGTTGTTCATCTGATAAACCATGCTCAACAGCTCATTGTCGTTGCAATGCAGCTAAATTGCCATGCACTGTGTTTTGTCTCTGTCATGACGAAGCACAATGTAATAACGAAAACACAGTTGCCGCCGCAAACACAAACGTAGATGAAGAGGAGACCGAATATATTTTTCATGACCTGTAGACTCTTTTTGCTCGCAGTGATTGTGAAAATGGAAGTGTTATTAGTTTCATACAGGAGTGTTCATGCCAATGCTAAAGACCATAAAATTAATTCAATGTTTTCAGGAAGCTAAGGATATTTTTACAGAAACTATATATATATATAACTTATTCTTCAACATAACTTTTGATAATAATAAAAAATAAAAAAAAACATTGAATGTACACATCGGGAAGTTTGTGGAAGGATAATAAATTTATGGTATACGTGCAAAATTTGATTTATCGGTAATGGAGGCAGCTGGTTTGCATAGTAACCCTTTCGAATCCAATGGCGACAAGACAACGTCGTGAAGTACTACAGTCAATTAGTATCACACATTAGCTGCTTACTTGTACCAAGGCCTGTAGTTTCTATCAAACCTAATTACGCATCAGTTTTTACTTGCACACAGGATTGAGAAATATTTTGTAATTACGTCGTTATATAAGATATCAAAATAGTAATTGGCATGAACATTACCAATATCACAATGTATTTTTAAAGGTATATTAGGGTATCCTGCTTTTACTCAGGGTCGCTTTAATGAGTCCCAAACGTCGAAAAAAGGATTTTTTTCAGAGAAATTTCCCGATTTTTTCTAAATTTCTGTTTTCTTGTACGTCGTAAGGGTATGTTCTGCATAGCATTTGAAAGATTGCATCATTTTAAAGAGAATGACATATGAACCATGAAATTGTGATGAATGGTGTTGAAACAGTGGTTATTTGAAGAAAAAGTCCTAAAAATTGCTTGACGTCATTGGATTCGAAAGAGTTAATGGGTATTGTGCAAAATGCCCAAGGGTGTAAGAGCGACACCCTTCTTAAAATTGCTTAAGAGGATGTAAAGGACATGAAAATGCAAAAATATTTTATGCGGACGCACATGCACGGTACCATGGGCTGACTGCCGGACTATATCTTAAGAAGAGACCGACAACCTCTCACCATTTTTATTTAATGCTAGCGAACACTATTACTGAGAATAATATTTTTGTTCTTCCTTCTGCACCTTGGAGGTATATACAGACCTGAAGTCTCATACTTGTATGAATTCTAATAGCTTGTATGGAGTGTTTAATGAACAGTACGCCGTCCTATTTCTTACCTTAGGAGAAACATAAGAAATAACACAGAAACAAGTGTACAATTATTTTAAATGAAAAGTCCAAATACTAAATTTCAGGTCTTTAACCTTAACGAATTTCAATATTCGAAAAGCTTGTTATAATAATCGCAGTCCTTATTCCACTCCACCTTTGCACTTCAAATTTCTGTATAAAATTTTAAGTTTCTAGCTTAAGCAGTTTAGATCAATCCAACAGCTAATATAGAATTATATCTAGAAGAGACAATAAAGAAGGGTCTGCATAATGAAGACGGTATTCCGATGGACGATAGAAATATTAGATGTATAAATTTCGCATATGATTTGGCTTTCGTTGCGGAATCTTAAGAGAATATTAGACAGTAGATTTGAGAAAAATCTTAACAACCTAAGTCGAATAAGTTGGTTACTTCTAGCGCACTTTTCTCTCTCCCAGTACTTTGGCAAATATTATTTAACACAGAAAGTTAGCGCAAGTACAATTCTAAAGTGAGATTGGGCAGGGTGCTTTGCGCATAGGCTTTTATGACATTTAAAATCATAAAAACTTACAATCTAAAATCTTACATCTAAAACTGCAACTCCTCTATCTTATAATGTCCCCATGGCAGGGATGTAATCCATGTTCTAGAACACATCTCTTATCATCTACACAACTTAAAGCTAACTTATTTACTTCTATACTAAATAGATCATGCCTGCAACTTCTTATCAAATTAATCTTCTGTTAGTCCCTTTAATTAAATAAACAGTCTTTATAATCGTTAAATGAAACTTCTTTACTTATAACATTTTTCTTAACTCCTTTTGCTTTTTTACAATATTTATCTTTTTCGAATTTGATTGAATACATTTTTGATCTTAAACCAACAAATTCTTCTATGATTGTTCCTTTAACCTCGTCCTTCATCTTACCAAGTATTTTCTTATTGGCCTGTGGTATATTATACCTATTATCTTTAGGGTAATCACTCGTGTCGAAGTAATCAATATAATTTTTCATGTCCTCATACACATCTTCTGTTTGAATATGGTATATATAGCTATCGGTATCTGTATAACATACTTCTAATTTGTCTTGGTATTTTGGCTTCATCACATTATAATAGAAGTCGTACATTAAATATTTTGATAGATCTAAGATGCTCATTCCAACATATATTGTTTTATTGAAAGTTAATTTTGTTTTATTCATTATGATTCCACATAGATTCTCAGAATAAAAAATTATATCTTTAAAATTTGGTTTAGCAATTAGTTTTTCTACTCTTGCTGGATCACATTCTATTTTGATAGGTTTACATCTCTTTCTAATATTTTCCATAATCTTTCCAAAAACTGAATTGTTCATTACCTTATAAAAGTCTTTCTCAAAGTCATTTGTTGCTCTAGTTCTCATCTGTGTGTTTAAATCTATGTAGTTCTTTAACCAATCTGATCGTTCAAACTCTATTACTCGATGAATTTTCTTACGTTTTAATCCAAGTGATAAACATTGTTTTAAGTTTCGAAAGTGAATTACATATTTTTCCTTATCGTATAAAGTTGTTAACAGTTTTGATTGTTTGGAACCAGGCGGACACATGTTTTGAGGTACTAATGGGTAGTCTTTGTGATAGTTATGTAATTCTTTAGGATATTCAAGATCAACTTCTAAAACGTAACCAGTATCAGAATCATCAGGTATATTTGTGAAATTTGTTTCTCTTATCTCGTCTTTACTTAACCATCTAAATCCCTTAAATGGAAAATATTAGCTCATTGCTCATCATACAAGTTGTTAGCATCCAAGTACATTAAATAAGAATCTTCTTTATTTCCATCGTAACCTTCCATATACTTATTGTTTGCTTTTACATATCTTTTACTACATTGTGAAATTCCACCTCTTATGCCTCAAAGATTTCATTTTCCACCTCTTATGCCTTTCTCTATCATCAAGACCATATTGTAATCTGTTATTAACTCTAGTTTTATATTTGTCGTCTTTAACATTGCATCCCAAGCTAAACCTGGTGCTGTCATATACCAAGCTGGATCAAGACCATAAGCTTTAAGACATGTTTCTCTAAAGTTCTCAAACACATCTGCTAATAACAACACATCAGTTTTTAGATATAGGTCATAGTACTGTCCGAGATTATTAACTTTAAATTTTTACCATACTTTCTTTGCATACTTATAATCCTCGTCACTTATATGTGTGTTGGTAAGCTTGTTGTAGAATGCTTCCTTTGGTGGTAATTGTCTCTGTCAAAACTTATTCCAGTCACTAATATAATCGTATGGGTAAACACCTTTTCTTGTTACAAGGTCAAATTTCCTTTCGATAGGATAGAAGTGTGGTGTGTGAGTCATTTGTTCTCTTGATATGTTTGATGATAATTTGTCTAAACTACGTGCCATAAATCTAAATGAATCTACGAATTTTAATTTGATAGTTCCAACTTTTTTACTGAATGATTAGGTATTAATTCTATTTGCTCTTTATTACATCCTAGTTCTTTTATAAACAAGTGGGAGTCACATCCTGATAAGTTATTTATAATCACTGGTACAAACTTAGGTACTCTAGCTTTTAGATTACAGTTGTTACATAATTGCAGTTACAAACTCACCTGTTACATGATCGTGATGTTTAACTTTATGGATTTTGGACAATATTTTACTTCACAGTAAGAGCAATATTTATATTTGTTGAACTCTTTTAGCTGTTTACGTGTTAATTTTAAAGGTAATTCGTTACTTTCTCTATATATGTTCGATATTTGTTTGGCTTCTTTCTTTAACATTCTTATGAACTTCTTAGCTGCATCTTTACCTCTATACAGAACAGGATCTATTTCACTTTCAATTCTTTTTACAAGTAATAGAATCTTTTATAGTAACAGAATCCAGATGGCTTATGCTGCTGATACTTTTTGGTATAAGATTCATCTTCTGGATAACATTGTTCGCAACTCATAACCTTATGCAATAGACATTCGAAATCAGCATAAATCACAAATGGCATCTTCATCGTATATTGATAGTTTTGAAATTCAACGTATGTATCTTCTGGTGGCATTTCTATCTTAACAGCTTCGTGAGTAGAACAATCTTTTTCGTGTTTATCTAATGCACTTTGCGAGTAAAAGTATAATAAACATCGATCACACAAATATTTTCGAGCTCTTTTTTTGTTATTTGGGTGCTAACTAATCTACGTAGATCTTTAATCCAATAATGATCTGTTTTATTTTCTTTTTTACATATAATAAATTTACATGTGTGTCTTTCTTGTTTTTAGTATGATATAAAACGTGCACCATATATTTTTCATCATTATATGTATAAACGTTAAATGACATATCAAGTCGTCTTTCAATTTTTGGGATATCACTTAGTTTAACAGGATAATCGATACCTTTTAATTTTTCTTCCAAGTCTTCAAGAACAGACTTGTACTTTGGTGGTCGTTGTGAATCTTTTTCAACAGGATGTAATGCAGAAGCAATTGAATATATGAAACAATTTTCATCTTTGTTCTTTACATTGATAACAGCCTTTTTTGTTTTAATTTCATTTGGTAGTTCTATGTATGATGATCCTCTATACGGTGCATATTTATTAAGAGCAAACTCTATGTAGTTTATATTTGTAAGAGCCCACCAGAACCTCTGGCTTGGAACTCATCCATTCTTGCTAGTAATATTTCTTTAGCATCATTTATGAACTCTTTTAGATTGGTTGATTGGAATACCTATTTGTTGCTAGTGTTGAAGTAAAAGTTTTGAATTTCTTTACCTTTCTTATATTGACAGTTTATCAAGTGATTAATCTTTAACGAACCATGTTTTAGTAAGCTGATGTTTAGTCTATTTATTAAAGCCTTTGATGTTGAAGTGATATATAGTTCTAGAGGATCATGTTCTTTGTAATCTGTTTTGAATCTCCATGTTTCTAATCTTGATTTAATTGCCTTTTCTTGGAACTTTACATCAATTAGTACTGATCCAGGTTTTACTCTTGGTTCTCCAAAAATATCTTCTTTAAATGGAAGCTCTCTTCCTACCTAATCTCTTAGGTTTTGGTTTTCGAAAGATGTCTTCTTGAAACGGAATTGTTTGCCTAAAGTTTAATCTGTTTTGTTCATCTTCATGTTGTGTATTACGGTCAATAAGTTCTGCTTTTCTTAATCGGGAATAACCTTTTATCCCCTTTCCTTTACATAAGTTTTTTTAATTCTACTACTGTATGCTTAATTAAATTCATAATTACTTTCTCATTTTTATTATACAAAAAATAAATTAATCATTTTCATTACCTAATACAACAGCTAATATTCATGTGACGTAGGAAATCTCGATGTCTATTAGCATATTGTGTTAGAACATGGCTTTCATGGGAATAACCCATCAAAGTTACTAATGATCTAATGAAAACTAATTCATTTTTATTGTTCTTTTACAAATCTACCTCATCATGACCATCACTATCATTTGTAGGCTCAAGTTCTTTATCACTATCCAATTTGACTCTGGTGTACATCTTTCTAATACTTCATTCTCTTTTTCTTTTAATAACATTTCTAATGGTGTTGTTAAAAGTTTAAGTTCTTCATGAATAAGTCTAAGTTTATTATGTATCAAATCACATTGCTTATCCATATTTATTATATACAAAATTTAACAAAAATGAATAATTATTTTTTCTTATTATAAAAAACGAAGTTATGGAAAGGAAAACTATCCCCCAACTTAAACAATACTGTAGAGAGAACGGAATACATGGTTATTCAAAACTTAGGAAAGCAGAAATAATAGCCTTAATCAACGAGCACAGAAATGCCAAAGTCTTTAGCAACAACTGCTGTAAATTAACAACAACCAAATAAACAAGATAAAACAATGATGAATAAAGATGAGCTTATAAAAGACAACTAACTAACTCTATGGCCTATGGAACCCGGAGGTTCAATGCCGCGTTCACAAAAGCTCTCCACTGACTTCTATCCTTAGCTAACTGCATCCAGTTTCTACTTTGTATTCCAATCTCTGCGAGATCCATTTTAATATTGTCCTCCCATCTGCGCCTAGGTCTTCCTAATGGTCGCTTTCCGATTGATCTTCCAGTCAAGACTTTGAAAGCGTTTCTACTTTCTTCCATTCTAGCTACATGACCCGCCCACCTAAGCCTCCTAGACTTCACGACCCTAACAATGTTGGGTAAACCATAAAAATTATGTAGTTCCTCGTTATGAAGTTTCCGCCATTCCCCATTCCCGTTCCTCTTGGGTCCGAATATTCATCTCAGGATCTTGTTCTCAAATACTTTCAGTCTATGTTCTTCCCTCAGAGTAAGTTACCATGTTTCGCAGCCATACAAAACAATAGGCATGATTATCGTTTTGTATATTTTAAGCTTCAAATTCCTCGACAGAATTCGCAACGACAAGGGATTTTGAACCGAATAGTAACACGAATTCCCTGCTTTTAGTCGACATTTAATTTCTTCGTGAATATGATTTTCCTCTGTTAATATTGATCCTAGATATTTGAAACTATCCACTTTATCAAAAGTATTATTTAATATTTTAACGCATCCATAATTTGCTGTATTCCGGTCCCGACGCACTTCCATGTATTTAGTTTTATCTGCATTTACTTCTAAACCCATGTCTCTGCAAGCGTTTAATAAGATCTCTGCATTTCTTTCTATTGTTCTCCTATCATCACCTATTAAATTTACATCATCAGCATATGCCATAACCTGGTGAATACCGTTCAACTGTAGGCCCTGGTTGCTATCTTTGATTTTCCTTATAGCGTATTCCAGAACGAAGTTAAATAATAATGGCGACAATGCATCTCCTTGTTTCAGGCCATTTTCGACGTGAAAGCTAGTGGACAAAAATTTTCCTACCCGGACTTTACTTTGGGATTCATTTAAACATATCTTAATTAATCTAATTAGCTTAATCTTATAAAAGACATGACTCAAAAATTAAATCCTGAGCATACTGTAAACTACTTTCAAAATCTTCTTTGTAGAAATATGGTTATAGATGCACTTAGTAGTCGAAAATTCAAAGAATGGAAACACATTTCAGAAATAAAGAACTTATCCGATGACTTCCCACATACCTTTGAAAACAAGATACGTTGGTGTTCAGTCACATCAAATCATAAACTGTCACTTTCTTTTATTGAACGTTTTGAAGAACACATCGATTGGGTCAGATTATCAAACAGAAAAGACTTAGTTAAACATGAAGACATTATTAATAAGTATGGTGATAAACTTTTCTGCGACAAATTGTGTGAACGAAAGTATGGTTCATGGTGTTATCATCATTTAAAACCAGAATTCGTACCAAAGCATAAAGAACATACAAGACAACATATTCATTGGGAAGACTACACGTATGAATACGCTCAACAAATGAGTAAAGATTTTCTTAATGAGTTTAAAGAAGAAGTTGATTGGCTCGTGTTTAGTGAAGAAAATAACTGGGGAAAGTATTCGCAAAAACAAGCTGTTGAGATTTGTACACAATTCCAAAAATATTAACTCTTGCGAAACATTTGCTTAAACTTACATTCCTAAAAATCTTTAAAGACAAACTGTTGGGATATAGTTTCCAAAAGTTGTCGCATCTCAGGAAAAGAACTAACAGCTTTCTTGAGAGAATTTGATTCTCTTATCGATTGGTATGATATTACACCACTGCTAGGTGAAACACATGTGAGAAAATATCAAAATAAAGTTTATTGGTCAAATGTTAGTTTACACAATAAAAGCGAAAAATTCATTCTCGAGTTCGAAAGCAAAGCTTTAGAGTTAAACAGCATAATACGCACTTGTTGCGATAGGAAGTTCTCTGAAAACTTTCTAATGAAAATCAGAGACAAGATCTATATGTTTAAATTCTTAAGAGTAAATAAGCATGTTCACGATTCCCTCAGAAACAAACTGATGTTACTCTTAACAGGTTTGCTTTTAATAGAGAACTCAGAAGAATATGTAAAAAACAAAAACTGAATTGTGTAAAACGACGTGTAACCATGGGTTCAGTGTTAAGAGTATACTTACCTAGTTAAGAAATAATAGCACTTGCCCTATGTGTAGAACAGTTATTATACTTAACAACAACAACAACAACAATGAATATTCTGAAGATCCTTATTTTGATAATTTGTTTTTTTTCTCGGGAAGAATGGGAAGATCCTGATTTTGATAATCCGTTTTCTTTCTAGGAAAGAATGGAACTAACAACAGCGAAGATTAATGTTAAGCTTTTATGTAAATACTAATCATAAAAGTTATATCGAAAGCTTTTACATAGAATTAGATGTTAACCGACAATATAAACAATCAATTTCTTTAACCAAATCTTCTGATAGGGATGTCCAAAACTCATTACCCTTACCTTTCAGAATATCTAAACAGAAAACTCGTTGTTAATTGTCTCTTATACTTAAAAACAAATCAATAACAAATTCATCATATTCTTCTCCATCCACATTCATTAAGTCTACATGACAACCATGCGAAATAAGAAAATCATAGTTTTCTTTTACTTTACTCAGAAGGTTAATCGAGTTTGGCTCTTTGGTTTTAGATAATATAGTCATGTTGGGATATTTTTCTTGGAGGCATTGTAATCTTGACTTTATATTACACTTTTGAATTCTTCCAGCTCAATACCTGTAACTCTCATAGCTCTGCACTTGTTCTCTTTTGTCTATATCGTACTTTTCTAATATCTTTTGTAGTTGAATAGTGGAGAGATTTCTTTAAATAATAACTAGTTTGTGTACTTTCCCCGGATCTTCTGTATATGGTGCTGCAATCGTTTTAAGATATTGATTTTCAGTTTGTATTTGTTCGTTGCTAATACGTATTTGTTCCATTGATCGCTCAACTTCATCTACTCTTCTTTGTAATTCTCCAATATTATCATGGTATTGTCTAAAGTCTTGGATGAAATAATTAATGACAATCTCGTTGCATTTGATATAAAACGCAGGAGAAAGCCATCGAGATATGTCAAGGATTAGTTCCTTGCATACATATGTTCCTCTTATTTCATTCCATACTTCTCCTTTACCACCTGTTACTTTCTTAATAATGTCATCGGCCGGAATTCCGGCTCTGGAAATATATGCTATGAGTTCTTTAGTTTGTTTGTTTTCTATCCAATGTTCAAATTCTTTTCCACCATCTTGACTTAACTTAGTGGCGTGAAAGTATCCTGTACTCTTATATATAATCAATTTAAAATCACCAAACAAACCATACCAATAGTTATCTTTAATCTGTTCGTAGCAAATATCGTTTAAACTATCCATAGTACTCATATTTCTTTTTTAGAAAATATTTTTTAACTTTATTTCGTTACCAGTGTAGTTTCGCTAGCTTTACTGTGTAAGATGAGTTTTTGAAGTGCCCGGAATCCTGGGAACTTCGAAGTTTGTTGTAGTAATCTAATAACTCTTTTGAATGTTTATTTTCTAACCAGTGATCAATCCTTTTACAGCGACTCCTAGAATTCCAGGAGTCAGATTTCTCATCATAGTATCTTATTAGTTCTTTTAAATGTTTATTTTCTAACCAAAACCCAATCCTTTTAGAGCGATCCTATGATCAGAGGAATCGCTCATTTCTAGATTGTATTAACTTTCCATACCAATAGCAATCTTTGTCCTGTTCGTAACATATGTCATTCAAACTTTGATCCATACTAACCTTTTATGGTTATTATTCCATAAAAGACAATATTTAAATTTACATTAAAACATTACTTTTATCTACCAAGCTATTATGTGAATCATCAAATCCTAACCATTTAACGTATACTTTGTCACCTTTCTTTCTCAAAACCTTTTCCACCAAGTATTCATCTTTATGGTTCGTCTTTAATAGTTCTGGTTCATAAAATCTACCTTGCACATCTTCTTCACCTAAATCTTTAATTCTATACGTAGGTGGATTAGATGGAATAACTTCGCTAATAACAAATACTTCTGTTAACCAATTAGGTGTATATCCTTTCTGAAATAACCCTTTCGATTTACTTATACGAACATAATCACCAATCTTCGGCTTAACATGCTTATATTCTTTCTTATACACTTTATTCAATGTTGTTTGCTCATTCTTTTTATTAACTTCTATAGGCTTTAAGCCAATTTTTCTATGCATACGATTATTATACTCGCTAACTAGTGTTGGTAATATCTCTATCCATTTATAATTTCCTTGTGTTGTAAATTTCTTCCACATGGTTTGTTTAAGTGTTCTATTGAATCTCTCAACAACAGAAGCTTTCTTAGCACTATAGGTTGAGTAATGATTAATCCTATTTTCCTCCATCAACTTCATAATTCTTAATTGTAAAACTCTTTGCCTTGATCAGTTTGTAAGTGATTAGGTTCTCTCGTTCTTAATATGGATTCAAATGCTTCTGTAACATTCTTACCGCTCTTATCTTTAACAGGAACAGCAAACGTATATTTTGAAAATACATCTATAATCGTTAGCAAATACGTATAGCCTTTGTTTAACTTGGAAACACCTTTTAATACACCACTATCCATTTCTACGAGATCTGCTTGCCATAAATGATCTACACCTTTAACAATAACACTTAACCCAGGGTAATTCTTTCTGGAAGGTTTGTGAATTTCTTGTATAATTTCTTCTTTAACATCTTTACCTTCTTCTAGTCAATCTTTCTTTTTATCGAATTGAGATTTAGTAAGACCACATACAGAACAAATACCTTTTTAATATACCTTCCATTCCTTGTTTGTTCTATTCTTAAGGTGTTTTTCTTCGTATCTGTTGATTTCTTACACTTAACACAGTACACCGTATTTATTGTATAGAAAATCATTTAAGTTCTCTTTCTATGTACATAATAACAATCAGCAATTGTCCCTCTTCGAAAGCTGAATTTTTATCTGCTTGAAACGTAATTATATCACCATTTTTAACGTCTAAAGGAAAAGTTTCAACTAGAATATCATTCAAAAATATATGTAGATAGTATTTATCCAAACTTAATTCCATATGCATCATTTTCCCATTATAGAGAAACTTATAATCGTTAGATAGATTAAATATTCTAAAAATTGGGTCTTTAACATTCTTAGTTCTCAATCGGCATAATAGATTTATAGTTACTTTCTTCATAACGAGCATATTTGATTCTTTGTTTGATTTTTGGAAATCTTTTTTTGTAACAAACTTATCTGTATTATTCATTTTAACAATCTTCTCTAACTGCGACGATATTTCCGCATTGTATTTATTGAATTCTGATATAGAAACCTAGGCACTAAACAAAAGAACTACGTTATTATTAGCCTTTTTGATTTCTTCCATATATTCTTTCCGTAAAGCGTTAATATCATCTATCTTTATGTATGTGTCTTGTAATGATTTTAATACATCTTCAAATTTGTTTTTATCACTTTCTAATTGACTATTTATTGGTTAAAGCTGATGAATATTACTATATCTTGATGGTCAATAGCATCAGCTACATTAACAAGTCTTTTTTTAAAAATCAACCCATGTTATATTATTCGTTGTAAGAACTTTATCTAAATCACTAAGGTTTTTGAGCTCTTCACTAATGACATCATTCTTCCTCTTTTAACATTACAAAGATATCCATATTTATTATATACAGAATTTATAACTATTTAACAGCGAGAAGAATAGTGATACGAGCTACACCAAAATCAATCAAATCACCATTCTCATCTCGACTTGAAACTTTGAAATTATTAAATTTCTTGTGACATATTGGGAAAAATATATTTTTTCTAAGCTCGTATATAATTGGTTCTTTAAATTCTGCATTTGTTCTAAACGTCGCAATTAAATCTGTTTCGTTATGTGTTGTATCATTATGTTTTAAAATCATACCTTCTGCTAAATCACAGTGAATATTTATGGTATCGAATAGTCGAAACTTTGGAACCTTATCTCCGACATGTTCTATGTTTTCGGCCAAGTTCTTCTCGCTGAAACCTAATACAGTATTAATGGTATCTAAGATTGTTACATCTCCCATTAAATATTTTAACTCTATTTTTCTCTCTGTCCTCGGTAAATTTAATGTTTTTAAAAACATCGAGGGAGTATGGAAGATTTGATTTAATATATTCTTCTAATTCTTTTAAATTATATTGACCAGGTTAATTTTGGGTTGTTTTGAAAGCGAAGATGACTCTCTCCAAAATGTTATTTTATTATTTCTTCCTGTAATGTTTGGAGTTAAGTGTGTTGTGTAAAATCCTTCAGGAGCTATTTCTAAGTTGTTTTCAAATGGATAATGGAAAGACATGTTTAATACAGATGAATAACCACTTAAATTAAATACTTTCATTTATTATATAATAAAAATTGATATGAATAAACGGGATACTCTACTAAGGTTATCAGACCAAACTGTAAAAAAGAAGAAGAATGGTAAGTTGTTACCTGATGATATAAGATGTTTAATTGCAGGACTTTTGGTTGTGGTAAAACAACACTAATGATTGATAACGTTTTACTAGCACTAGATTGGCTTAAGTATATAAATGTTTCTATATATTCTAAAAGTCTACATCAGCCTAAATATCAACAGTTAGTACACAATTTCCAAGACATAGAACGAGATATTAATAACACAATTGCAATAGTAAAAGGAAACAACGAAGAGATTATTCCATTAGATGACTGTTAGAACGATTCTGTGGTAGTATTAGATGATTTCATTTTAAAACAACAAAACCACGTTAGAGAATATTTTACTTGAGGTCGTCATAAAGGTTTGAACAGTTTCTATCTCTAAAGTACCAAAACATATTCTAAAGTTTCAAAACAGCTAATTAGAGACAACTTAAATTTTATTTGCATCTTTAGACAGGATAACACAAATTTAAAGCACATATATGATGAATTTGTTGGATCTGATATGTCGCTTGAAAAATTACAATCACTCTGCAAGAAGTGTTGGGAAGAAGAGAAGAACGTTTCTTAACAATAGATATGACTAGGAAAACGAATAATGGCAAATACAGAAATAAAATTAAAGAATTTTGAAAGTATAGACCGGAGTAAACAACGGAAGCGAATGTACTTGAAACGTAATTGAACGCACCTAAACGTAGATGAACGTAGATGATCGTGTATGTTGTGTTACGTTAGGTTACGTTTTTATTTTTTGTTTATATAATAAATGAGTCAGTTAAATGCTGCTCAAGCTAAGAAATATATAAAGTTAAAAGAAGACCTTGCTAAAAGATTTAAGGAAATTAAACAGGCTAATCGACGTAAATATGAGAAATATAAAGAACAAGATCTTCCTCTTATTGATGCAATTAAAGATTTAGGACAAGATATATCAAAAGTAGCAGAAAAAATAAAAATATAATTCAAGAGTTAGTTCCAGTTGTACATAAAAGCGCGAAAGTAGATTCAAGCTTATTAGTGACACTCCTCTGTATGACAGTTCAATAAGGGAAAGCGATACACCTATAACAGAAGAAATAAAAAATGAAAAAGGAAAGTAAGTATAAAGTAGAAGGAATAGAATGTTTAGCAACTACCCACTTTGGTAAGATTGCCTCAAAATTAATGTAAGTAGAGATGATAAAAGTTTTGGAATACAACCATATGATGAAGATGGAAAAATCATACGTATAATAGGAGATACAGACTTTTAATGGTAATGATTTAGTTATAAATAATCGACATTACACAGGTACAGAAGGTTTATGGGAATTGCTAAGAAAAAATAATCCAAAAAATTATTGAAGATGATCTAGAAAAATATACACAAATAGTCGTTGATTCTAATGTAGTATTTCATAACAATGATCCAAATACAAGAAAACAACGATCTAGTAGAAGCGAAAAATATAAAGAAATTATTAAACCTACTTGGGATAGATATATAAAAGCATCTTTGGGTCTAACACCAACAAGAAAGAAAACACCAAAGTCTGGAGAAGGAATAAAATTTACAAGGAATTACCTAAAGAATATATATGGATGATAGAAAGTTAATTGATCGATTAATAGTTATTGACGGAGAGAAAAAATCTGGAAATGATAACTTTTATAATGAGAAAGTAGGCATAATGGATATGGTTAATTCTAAACCCTCACAATTTAGTCTTAATGATCCGAAGGGTATGAGTTATTTGATAAAAATATTAAATACGTTACCACCAAAATTTTGGAATAGTGAGAAGTGTGGAAAAGGACAAATGAATAGGATGTTAAACATGAAGGGAATACCACAGTAACATATTCCAGGCTACGAATTTTGTGGACCTTTCACGAAGCTACAAGAAAGGTTAGAAAGAGGTATTAACCCACTAGATGAAGCTTGTAGAGAACATATTTACTACAGAGATAATAAAGATACGGCTTTTTGACATATTGCAGACAAAGAAGTAGAAAATAAAGCATGGGAAAGAGCTTTTGCTAAAGATGCAAACTTCTTAATAGAACAGTTACCAGCTTTGAAACTGCTTTGACTATGAATACAAAAGTAAGGTTTGGTTTAGGTTTATAAGTATTGTGTTCAATTTTTATGGATTTTGCCATAAAAGGTTTATAATAAATATAAGTATGAAGTTAAGTAGTTTTACGTTTACAATACCTAACGAAGAATTAAGAAATTAAATATTGATCACATTTTAACAAAGAAACAATTAAATGATAAAGCTAAGAAGATTAAAGAAGATAGAGAAATGAAGTTATCTCTTTCTATACCATACATGAAGGAAATAAACAAAGAAATGGAAACTAAAGACAATATTCACTATGGCGGTTTTATATTTACTCTTCCAACAATTTCAGCTATTATAGGTGTTCTAGGTTCTGCTGCTACTGAAGCTGCTGCTATAGCCAAAACGGTAAATGATGCGAAAAAGAATAGAAATGAATTAGAAGAACAAAAGAGACATAACTTAGCAATGGAAGAGAAACAAGGTGGTAAGCTTCCAAAAAACGTAAAGCCTCAAAGAGTAAAGACAAAGAAATGAAACCTTTAAGTAACTTGGATTCAATTCATCTTGTTAAACAGCTTAAGATAAGAAACTTTAGAGGTGTATTTATGAGTGATGAATTACGTAAAGAGCCAGAAAAGAATGAGTGTGCCATTCCTAATTTTGATACGTCTAAAAATATAGGAACTCATTTGATTTCTTATTGGAAAGAAGGAAATAGAAAGTATGTATTTGATTCATTCGGAGAATATCCACCAAAAACACTTGTAAAATATCTTGGTTATAGCGTACAGTATAACCAAGAGTAGTTATATAGAGTACAGTAGCAATCGTATGCAACATTTTAACGAGGTAATCTGTGGACATTTATGTATTGCAGTATTAAAAATGTTTACAGAATGTTATGGATATAGTTTTTCAGAAATCATTAGTCAGGTGAATAGGAATAAGGATATTTGGAGAAGTTATATTTAAGTTTGCTTTATGGGTTGAATTCATAAAACTATAACAATATTTTTTCTTTATAATAAATATGGATAAAATAGTCATATGAATTACAATCCTTTCAACCTAATCAAAGTACAATCGAAAATTTATATAAACCAAACGGATCTATTGAATTTGATATAGATGTTGGGGGTGGGTTTGTTCATCCTTATTATGCTGATATTTATGTAACTTTTAAAATTAGAGGTAGAGATGCCAATGGAGAATATACTGCAGGTCAAAATATTAGATTTATTAATAATTTCTTCCCACATTTGTTTTCTCAAATACAATTTAATAAACATGGACAAATATTGGATATTATAGATTATCCTGGTTTAACTTCGGCAGCTGTAAACACATGTACGATTTCAAAACCAGAAGCAAATTATTATGATGAATATGGATGGGAAGGAATTACATGACGAAGAACAGATGAAGAATTGGTATTTTTACTAAGACTTTTACCAGGATTTTGTTTTGATTATAAAGATATTATGTGGAAAGGAGGATTGAAATATACATTTAAAAGATGTGGTTCTGATAATTACGCGTTTGCTATTTGGAAAATAAAAAAGGGGGATAGAACATATGAGAATGATCAACCACACCCAGGTAAAGTTAAAATTACAAATACGGAGTTGAGAATGCCTATTGTTAATTATGAACCTAACTATGCTACTTTGCTAAGATCTAACATGTTAAAAGAGGGTAAGATTCCCATTTCCTTCAACACATATCAATGTTCACAGGCAAATACTTGGAATTCGATCTAACCACATAATTTAACTCAAGTGAATTTGATATGCCTACTTTCGAGATTTCATTTTTCCAAACTGATAGGAATAATAATCAAGAAGCAGATTCAAACTATTTTGATCATTGTAAAGTTCAGAATATCCATTTTCGTAATTCTAGAAATGAGTCTTTTCCTTTGGAATCTTTGAACTTTGATTTTGAGAAACATAAATATCTCAAAGCTTACGAAATGTATACGATATACAAGAGAGTTACAATTGGAAACACTGATATGCTTTATTATCCTAAAGAGTTTTTAGAAAATAGACCAATGTTTGTAATTAACACAAGCAAGCATAACTCAGTAACTGTAAATGATAGAACTAATTTGAAATTGACTGCTAATTTTGAAAGCGATGTACCAGATAAAACGATTTGTTATGTTGTAATGATTGATAAGGAAAACTTTGAATATGATGTGCAACAAGAAAAGATGATTGACAAGATATAAATCAATTATATGTTTATTAGATTTATTTAGTTTGTAAGTGTTTTATGGTAATATCATAAAAACTTATTTAATAAAATGAATATTCCAGATAACATTCCACGAGGGAATCTAATTGCGTTAATTGAGCATACTATATTAACACTCAAGAACTTACTAGCGAAAAAGAAGAAAAAATACAAGAGATTAAAATGTATTTATGTTGCTCTTATTGCATTTTCGATACTACTTTCTGCTTCAACAGGATTTATAAATATATTTATTCCTGTTACAGTCTATTCGATTATTACAACAGCATTTGCATCTACTTCTGCCGTTATCACTGGTCTATCAGCGAGATTTAATATAGCTTCGAAGAAAGAGTATTATAAAAATATGGTTACTCAAATTGCTATGTTTAAGGATGAGCCTAATATTATTAAAGTAATGAATGGAGAAATAACAGGCGAACATACAAAAGACATTGTTGATAGAATTAACTATATATATAACGAGATAAGGTCACTGTAAAAGTGAACAAGTTTTTAAAAGTTTTTGTACAATAAATAGAAAATGGCATCACAATTAAACAAGAAAATCAATAATACCATTTTAAAACTTGTTAAATTGCAAGATCTGGAAGGAGGAAAATCATACGAAAGAACCTTATGGAAATTGATACAAACGAAGTACACTGGTGAACGAGTATTAGTACATTTAAATGAGAAATACAAAACCATATTACACCAGAGATATAATGAGGATACTGATCAAGTTTTAAAAGGGATGAAAACTAAGAAACTGTTTATGAAGTATGAAGGAAGGAAAGATCTCTCTAATGGTTATAAATGCACCAACAATTCTTCAAGAATGAATCTAAGAAGTAACAAAAATGATTTTAAAAATTTTAAAAGTAATAAATTGAGTAGTTAGCATGCAACTTCAAAAGAAATCATTCTTAATAATAATTTCATTGTAATTGTAAGTGATGTGCAAACTCAAACGCAATTGTTATTTGACATTAACGGCTGTTTATTCAGCTTGAACTATGACCAATGGACTGAGTTTAAAAAATTATTGTTTCCCATAGAGAATGAAGTCAGCAGAAGATTCCATTACCAGTATCCAAACATGTAATTTTAAGTATGTCTTAAGTGTTTTATGGTTATAAACTCATAAAAACTCAAATTTAGACATTCACAACGCATAAGGAAAAGCAGTGCTTTTGAATGCCATTTGAATTTTAAAGATCCATATATAAATAAGAGAGTTATTTGAGTTTTTGTAATAATATCCTTAGAGTTATGCAACCTACAAGACCCTCAAAAAATAGTAAATTTATTTCTCTATGGAACTTCGTTTGAATTTTTAAAATCAATGAATATTTGGTGAAGTTATAACAAATTCAAAATTACGGGAATTTTTTACGGGTGTATCTTTGCGTTTCTAGGAAAATGTTATTCTTTAAAAAAGTCTTAGAATTTTATGTAGATTATGCTGCTATTTTTTATTTTTCAAATATCTAAATTTTATGATTTTGCAGTGTTGCAACTTACGATCAAATTTATGGGTTGGCAACACCTATGGATCAGCCAAAGAGTATTTGCCAAAAATTAAATATCAGCCCTCTATATCTTATAGGAACCAAGATATCCACAATTTTCATATTTTTTGTTTTGAATTTGCCGGCTAGGTGAACATATTCAAGCAGTTGCTCACTTACTTATTATATTGCGTTACATATGATCTTAGTTTTTCACTTTGCTAATAGATGACTCTTGCTGTTACCAAACTTCAAATAGTTATACGCTTCTCTAACAGATGGCTCTGTTTTTGTGCAAATACTTAACACATTTTCTTATGAAACTCCTACCAACACTGCCGGAATGGCTAAAAGACACCACAGATTTCCTCCAGAGACTCAGAAAAATAAGGATAACGAATCCCAAGAACCTCCTATACACCACAGACATAAAACACCTATACCCGAGCATAGAAAGCAAAGGAGGCATAGAACTTGTATCACACTATTACACTTCAAGATATGACTGGCTAAAAAAAGAATGCGAAGGAGAAACCCAGGAGCCACCAGCCCCTGCTCTAGTAAAGAGAGGACTGGAAGTTCTGACGTACAACAACTACATCAGATTTGGTGACAAAATATTTCTCCAACGCAAAGGTACAGCCACGGAAGCCTCGGTGTCGGCGGCCTATGCGAACATCTATGTTCACATGGAGCTAACCCAGACTGAAACGGGCCCCATAAAACCTTTACACGAATATAGAATATTCCCAGGCACCAAACAAAAAACAAGAATTCTTGAGAGCAAACTCAGCACACCCCACGACACTGAAAAACTCACTAGTAACAAGTCAAAGACTACGAGTAACAAGAATCATTGAAAACAAACAAAAATTAAAAAACAGACTAAAACTGCTAGGCAAAACCTTCATAACAAGAGGCTACAAAAAAGTGCTTGTCAAAACCGAAATAGAGAACCACCTAACAGAACAAAACCAAAAAAAACAGGGGACAGACAGACTAATATTCCCCCTACTCTACCTACCAAACTATGAGAAAAAAATAAAAACAATTATCAAAGAATTCTGCGAAAGAGTAAAAGTGGAATACAAAACACAAGACTGGTGGCAAAAGATGCCCCAAGGAACCCGAATGATAGCATACAGGTGACCCAAAAGCCTAAAACAATACTTCACAAAAGCAACATATGAAAAACCAATAAAAGAGGAAACACTGACAAACGAATAACCACAGCGGAAAAAGCACATAAAAAAGAACAGAGAGACTAACACACCAAGAAGAGAAAACAAGAAAACGAAGAATGAAAGAAAGAAAAGTAAAAAACGAAAGAGAAAAAACAGAAGGAAATGGAAAGGAAAAAGAAAAGAGAAGGCAATAAGAAAGGGCAATAAAAAGGAAAGAAGAAGCAAAAGGAAAGAAACAAAGTGGAGAAGGAAAAACGAAAAAAGAAAAGAAAAAACAAAAAAGTGAACGGAAAGAGGATCCCAGAAAACAAAAGATCAAGAGAACAGAAAAAGGAAATACTTGAAAAACCATGGAAAGAAAAAAGTAAAAAAAACGAACAGAGCCATAGACACTTAAACGAAACTGAAAACCACAAATTGCGACAAACCACAAACCAACCAAAGAAAGACCCCAATAAAAAAGAAGGGAAAACCAGAACCTAAGAAACGGAAATAAATATCATACAAAAGGAAAAAGAAGAAACAAAAAAAACGACTAGGGTGTATGCACAAGAACGAAAGAAAATGAAAAATAAAAAGCAACCAAAAAACAACAAGGGAAGAAACACAGTCTGTGAGAAACCAGAAACTGTGGTACCAACGCAAAAATAAAATGAAGAATAAAAATACTATAAAATTAACAATAACAACAACTAAAAATCAGAAACAAAACAGCAATAAAAAGAAACAAGTAAAAGAAACGAAGGATGATCAGGGGAAACAAACCCCCTCTCAATTTGACTTTATTGGTACACATCATACAAGAACGCTGGAAAAATGGAGAAACTAAGCTCCATTGACCAATGAAAATTAAGCTCGGTGAACACTAAGGAACCGGGCTCGATGCTCCACCTGCACACTTTTATACACAGACTTTGGAAGCAGACTGCAACGAGAAAACCACGCAAGAAGAGAAGAGAAGAGTAAAGGAGCAATACTCCAAAACCAGCAAACAACCCGGAACCCCTTGGCCCGACTAATGGCTGAGCGGGGAAAGGAAAGATAACCTTAAAAACACTACCCAAGCTAGTCTACCAAGACACCTTGCACAACACTACAAGGCAAAAAAAAAAAAAAAAAAGGTGTTCCAACTTGGAAAACACCGAATACGGCTTCAAGAATCAAATATGGTCTTGGGGCCAGACCATGTCGGTTGGAAAAGTTGCGTATACGGCATTTCTCTTTTGGAATAGTTTGTATGGTAGTAGTGGACTATTTATGGGTTGGTCACGTGATCGGGATAGTGCGCAATTTCTCCCAATATGGCCGACTAGTCAAAGTGCAATGTTTGTGAAAAAAAGCACATGTCTCCTAAACTCGTAGTCCAATCTTCATGATTTAAAAACTAAATGACGTAGAAGGTAACAGACTATAATAAATTATCTAAAATGTTTGACTAATCATTGAAATAAACACCTATAAAAATAATTGTATATTAAAATTTGCATTTTTTTATGATGGGTATAACTCATATTTTTAAACATGACAAGTAAACAACTGGAATGGTCGAGGAACACACTTTCTAACTTTAAAGGGTATTAAAATATCTTTCCTTTGACACATAAATCGTTAAGATCGGTTAAGAAATAAAGAAGATACAATGAGTTACTTGGGAGCATACATAGGATCTGTTGGAGAAAGTTGCGTATACGGTATTTTTATTTTCGGATAATTTATGTGGTGTTGATGGACTAATTATGAGTTGACCACATGGTCGGGATAGTGCACGTTTGTATTAAAGAATAAATAGGCTCCTTAGGTTTTTGCGCCCACAGAGGAGGGGTTGATGACGTCATTACGTATATTGGAATACATACTTATAGAGCACCATTCTCGTTACTGCTGCATGGGATTATTTCCAGTTTGATCAAAAGATTTGATATGAACAGATTTTTCCAAGATGTTGGAAAATATTTAAAACTAAAAGTTACAGTCTTAGGAGTTAGAAGAATTTCATAAGTTCAATCTTTTAATAAGATTTCTTTGATAAGTTAAAGCTTTTAATGACAATCTTTTCTCTCAATACTTATATTGTTTAATTAAATATGTAGTAGCAAGTGTTATAGTATCAGAAATAATACGTAGTGTACATAGTACAAATGATGATATTATAGTAACATAGTCAACAAAAACAACAAATACAAACATTATTTTGGATGTTACAAAAGAATGACACAATACAATATTATTATGTGAACTTTGTTATTTGGTACTACAGCTTGCATGCTAGTTGTATGGATTATTACAACCATTCAGACCGCATTCACAGAACTTCGAGCACGAAATCACTGCTAAACGACACTTGCAGACAGTGCTTTTGGCACATTTCTTGCATGTGCACTGTACAGGCAAATCCGGTGGAAGTCTTTCTTCTACTGCAAATGGTAACCAATCACCGTCTTCTTCTACGAAACCATAGTCCGCTGGATTAAGTGGTGTGTAATTCTGAAGTATATTGTACCAACGATGACTTTGAAGATACGCTCTTTTTATGTGTAGGTGTGTTGATGATGATGTTGGTGGGAGCTCTGTGAAATCAATACATTTCATTCTGTGATATTCCGTAACTCTGAGTTCATCCAATGTGGTATAGTTTGTTTTTATGTTACTTGCAAGATATGACTCAGCTTGTTGAACCATTACATTGTTTAACTCGTTCTTCCCAAGTGTTCCAAAAGTTGGGGTGACTCCTTCGCACGTTTAACTGCAGCGTGTTTTGTCGAAAATTTGCTTGTGGTATTACATCCAGACAACGCATGGACATCTGGCAAAACATCTGGATAAAAGGTTCTGGAATGTAGTCAATAAGTGTGTGAACTGGTAAATATCTTGTTGTTGACCCTGTGCTACACAGAACCCACATTTCAAGAAGTCCTCCCTTCTTAAATTCCAAGGCAAAAAAGTACGTTGCACATACAAATGAATCAGGATCGGATGAAGCAAGTACAATGTGTGTCATTTCTGATGTCCTGATGGCGTGATTTACATGTAAAACAAGTCTTTCATCTGCTTCTTCAAGATGTGATGTTAAATCTTCTATTTCAGTAGACTCGCCATTCGAAATGCGTACACTCTTTTCCCAGTTGATTCCAAGACCGCCTATGTAGATGGAAATATTGTGCTGGGAACCATGTTTCATAATGTATTGAGCAAAGCACTGTTGAAAATTGTACTTGTGTGTGGACGCCCAAAACGAATCATGTCCTTTGGTAGAGGTGTTTCCATGTTAGATATAGTAATTTCAATAGGATCACAAGCCATTCTTCTTTTCTCTGACGACTTAATGCTTCCTTCCAAGTAAAGATCCATAACAATATCTACCCTCACAGATCCTTTTGATAAATTAAGAATTCTTTGAAACACGCTCTTTACTAGATCTCCAAAGGTCCACTGGCTGCTGCTACCGTCCTAGCATGAAGCATGAAGCCAATCATGGTGGCGGTTGAAAGAGTGGACTCGGGAAGTTGCTTCAGTACCATTCCATCAGGTAAATCTTTCTCAAGCTCACAAACCATTTCTGACTTTTGAGATTTACGGAGGAATCCATCTCTCATCAAGTAAAAAGAACTAGATGTGAGTTCCCAGCATAGCAGACGATAGATTGAATAGGCTCTTTCGCGTGCTATATCTTCAAGCTGCAAGGCGTCAATGATGTTCTTCTGAACATCAACTGACTTCTTTGGATCTGAATGAAACACATTGTTCTTCATCCGGTGTAAGGATGAAAGCAGTTTCTTTCTTTTCTCAACAAAAACATCTTTCCTAAATTCCTGGTATTGCTTCTCTCCTATATCAACACATTCTAGCTTAAATTTATTTTCTTCTTCAGTGAAACTACGACCTGTGATGATGTTCTGAATTCCATCATCGGATAAAGCAAATGGGTTGCCCCTTTCAGCGATGAAATTCACAAGTCTTGTCACTAGTTTTTCATCATGAGCTGTTTGTGTTTTTGGAAACTCATGGTTCGTCACGCATTCGTCATAGAATTGCATCCGACATAAAGTAAGAAAAAGATGTTTCATTGCAGTCTTTTCATGAATGAGATTTCTTAGCGCTACAGATTCTTTTCTGCAGGTTATTGCAATGGTTCCACTCGGGCCTTTTGCAGGCTTGTTGTTCACCTGCTCTAATTCCTGATCCATAGCGACGCTACTGAAATGTCTTTTAGTTTCCTGCACAACGAAATGCCCTCGTAAAAAGTCTTCATACAAATTTGGATACTCTTCAGCTAGTTTAAGACAGTCTTCAAAGTGAGTACTTCCCCACCTCATGTAATTTAACTTTCCAAAGCAAAGAAATAATGGCAGCGCTCTGCGGAAAGCGGACACATGCAGTTCCCAATTATCTTCCCTGTCGCTACGAATCAAGTCTCGTAAAATAGAAAACAAGTTTTGAATGAATTCGTTCCAATACTTGAACATTTCTGATCTCCTACTTTCTTCGTTGCCAAATAAACTAAAGTCTGTATTAAGTTGTTGAATGAGAAGGTGAAGTTGCCCAACTTCAAACTGAATTGAATCAAACTTTCCTTTTTTTTCAATACTTTCTGCAATATGTGAAAACGATCAATCAAGTCTGCGTATTTCCTGGAGTCCAAGGTTTTGAAAAATGTCTGCCACTGTAAACGTTCCATGGCCTCTGCAACTAGAAAGTATGGATGTACTCCCCGAGTATAATGAGAACCATTAAGAGCACTTTCTGCAATATTTGGACCAAATATATCAACCTCAATGAGAGTCTCCTTGATCCCACTTTCACGAAAAATAGTTTTCAAAACATGGCATAATGACTTTGGAAATATGAAAAGATCCTAGACCTAGAAATATGTATGAAAACCGTTCTGGAAACCACAATTGAATTTCGTTTGCCAATCGATATACTACCTCATCATACCAAAGTGAGCCTGTAGTTTGACCAACTTGAGAAAGAACATCCTGGAAATTAACCATGGTAATATACACAGCTGAAACATCTGTCGATGGATAAGGTAATAGAGGCACCGGGGCTGCCTTAGTCATAGGAAGCACTTTAACGCTGAGCAGCAAATTGAAAGCACTCCAAGAAGGAATACACACTTCCTCTGAAATCTGACACACAGGAGTACTACTTGACAGTAGTAAACGACTCAGAAACCATATACGATTGGTGGTTAGTGATATCTTCCATGCTTCATGGTTGGTCATTGGTTCGGCAGGAGAAAGCTTTTGACATTCCAAAACGTCATTAAATCTCTTTTCCCTCTTTCTGAATTTGAACTCGTAACAACTACTACTACGAACACTGCGTTTTTCAGAAGTTGTTTCATCATCTTGAAATAAAACTAACACTGTATCGTGTGTCCCTCCCGTTCCAGACGCAGTATGCTCCTCGTGATGAAAGTTGTCCATGGATGCTCTGATTGGTTTATTGGTCGAAATAATTTGTGAAAGAGGTACTCTATGGCCTTCACTAAGTGCAACTATTCTAAATGCTAGTAAGTGATCCATCCATTGCATAGTTTCATTACTTATACATAACCCAAGATGGTTGAAAGCTGTGACGAGCGTTTTCGATTTACATGTTTCGTGGATAGCCTGAGCAGTGCTTACGTGGAAAGGCGTTCGTTTACCACCACCATGAAATATATAGTACATTATCTCAAAAGGAACGTCCGCCTTTCTTTGAATGTCAGGAGAATGTTTGCAGGAAGGAAGAATAGAACTAATAAAGTTCTCCCACACTACACGACGATTTTCTTTGAAGTCTTAGAGCAATTGTAAGATCCACTTGATCGCAAAAGGAATTTTCAAGTTGAAAATCATAATCTTTGAAAATTCTTTTCAACTTTTCTACTGTAAAACTATGTACAGAAGTTTCTACATTCCTCACTTTATCAACAACATCTGGAATACGCACTTGTGATGAGTAAACTAACTGCGAGTTGTTTTTTTCTTTAGGATAGGCAAACATTATTTCTTCACCAAAATGATTTATCAATAGCTTCTTAAGCATCTTGTTTGTCACATATTCGGTAGATTTGCATTCTTCATTCCTGATGGAGCACAGCTGAGAAAGTTCATATCCTTTGGCGGGAAACGAAATCGTCTCAAGAAGTTTCTTAAATGCTTCTGAAACAACAGAACTCACTTCTTTTTCCTGGTTGTTGGTAGCCCTAGTGTATTTTAACAAATACGTGCTCATGCATTGGCGATGGTACACGATATCACTGGCAAAGACACTATCTTCGTCTGTTAAAGTGCTTGTCCTTGAGAACACATCATCTTGAAAGTATCGAGATGCTGCGAAAAATTGAGCAGCTCTGTCTCTTTCACAAATCCTGTACAATTTTTTGTCAGATTTGTTTGATATCTGATCACAGACAACGCAACGTTCCCTTATGGAAGTATTCTTCCGATTGCGAAAGACTCGATCTTTATCGTAGTTACCACTGTCACCAACAACACAAACATTTTCCACAGATCCTATTCGTTCTTCTATCCGGTTCGCTTTTAACACGTAGAGTCTATAAAACTCAATGTGATAGTAAATTTCACTGAACTCCACTTTATCTAACAGGCCATCCTGGAGCTTCTGCGAAGAACATGAAATATTTTCTCTACCACTGTCGGTCCCATAAACTTTTTTCCCTCGAGTCTGGATCTTGCACAAAATACATACGGGTTTCGCATTGTTTTCTGTTTTCGATATCTTTTTGATCGGAGATCGCACTACAATTGTTCATTCCATTTGAAATGATGCAGAAAACAATATCAGAAACGATACAAAACAGAGTACATATGCAAGCAAGTGACGTAACTCTAAATAAAATCTATACATATTACTGTCCGCAAAGAGTTAAAATTTGAAACAAAACTAAAAGAGAACGCATATCATCTCGATCACGTGACCAACCCAGAATTAGTCCATCAATTGAAATATCCGAAATTATCCGAAATTTATTATCCGAAAAGAGAAATACCGTATACTCAACTTTCTCCAACAGATCCTATGTATGCTCCCAAGTAACTCATTGTATCTTCTTTGTTTCTTAACCGATCTTTGTGATTCATGTGTCAAATGAAAGATATTTTAATACCCTTTAAAGTTAGAAAGTGTGTTCCTCGATCATTCCAGTTGTTTACTTGTAATGTTTAAAAATATGAGTTATACCCACCATAAAAAAATGCAAATTTTAATATACAATTATTTTTATAGGTGTTTATTTCAATGATTAGTCAAACACTTTACATAATTTATTATAGTCTGTTACCTTCTACGTCATTTAGTTTCTAAATAATGAAGATTGGACTATTAGTTTAGGAGATATGTGCTTTTTTTCACAAACATTGCACTTTGGCTGGTCGGCCATATTGGGAGAAATTGCGCACTATCCCGATCACGTGACCAACCCATAAATAGTCCACTACTACCATACAAACTATTCCAAAAGAGAAATGCCGTATACGCAACTTTCCCAACAGGTTCTATGTATGGCCCCAAGACTAATATGAACTTTTTTGAATACGCCAAAGTAACAACCAATTTCGAAACCAAACACACAAAATATACTAAAAAAAAGAAAACTGAAATCGAAATAAACAAGCGAGTCACTGAATACCACAGACAACTAGAACCAACACTTAAAAGAAACCGGGGAAACTTGCCCTAGAGAAGCGCAAGTCTCGCTTTAGTCCACATGATACAAAAAGAGGCAGTCCAAAGAAAAATAAGTAATTCTGGTCTTCCCAAAACCAAATATTCCAACCACAACAACAACAAGAACGAACCACAACCGAAAAGAACCAAATCACAGAAAGACGGAAACAAAAAAACCCACAAAGAAAACCAAGAAGGAATTCGATATAAGACCTCACGAGTTCCTGAAGAACTTCCCAAAAATAAAACAAAAGAAATCCACCAGCAAAAGTACTAGGGACTCTCTCAGGACCAGAAAACTTCAAACCAGAGTTAAAATTTTATATACCCAACCCAAGCAAAACTTAAAAATCACCATCAACAAGCCCAACGAAATAACGACGGAAAGATAAAAAGAGAAAGGAAAAACAAGGAGAATCAGAAAACAAACAAAAAATAAAAAAATCATTAATACACAATCTCTCAAACAAAAAACCAACCCGCAACCAACTGAAAGTAGTGAAGAAATCTTTCCACTCCTCAAATCACAAGACAATTCGAATTGTTCTGGAAAGGAACCTGAGAAACACACAGAAACTGAAACAAAATTCTACCAAATAGCAAAAGAAGACACAACAAACACTCCGCAAAGAATACTGACAGCTCACAAAAATAAACCCCACAGATCTCCTATATACCACAGACACCACAATTATACAATCAAGCATGAAAAGCAAAAAAGAATAGCACTCGCATCAAACCATCACACCTCGAGACATCCTGGGCAAAAAAAGAATGCGAGGGAGAAATTCTGTACCCACCAGCCTAATCACTAGACAGGAGAGGGCTGGATAGTCTTTTGTATATTATTATATTAATCTTGGTGATAAAACATTTCTCCTGCGCAAACATACTGACACAGGGGGACCGGTTGTCGGGTACGCATGCGAACGACTACGTTCACATGGAGGTAACTCAGACAGAAAAGGGCCCTAAGAAACTTTTATACGAAAACAGAACTGAAGCCCATCGTGAAAATAATCCTAGGCACCAAACAAAGACTTGAAAGATGAATACCTGCCAAAAATCATAGGTGTGTGGAAACTCGCCATCGGAGCAAACCAAACCCGACCAAACTACCGGGTTGTAGTAAGTTAAAAGACAATGGTATCCCCTAGAGACAAAAATATACCACAAGCCCACAAACAAACAAGAAACTCTGGAGAGGACTCAGGAAGAAGGAAGGGGAAAAAAGAAAAACAGAAAAAAATAAAAAAGGAAAAAACAAAGAAAAGAAGGAAAATCAGGAGAAGAAGGGACCTAAATAGAAAAAGGAAAAATACCAAACGACGGGATAAACAGAATCCTATACAACCAAAGAAACTGGAAACACAGTATGAATAAATTATTGAGGCTAGAACCCATGAGGAAACAAAAAGAAAAAAATAATAATAATCAAAAATACTAACCAGAAAACACAAAAGAGAGATCGAAAACAAACCACACACACACACACACTGAAAAGCTTTAATGCAGACCGAAAGATGAAAGAAAAAAGAATTAAAAACAAGTGAAACAACAATAATAACAGAAAAAATACCGAACGGAAAGAACAACACAAAATAACGAAAGAACACAAAGAATAACCACATTTATAGTGAAGCAACCACAGGTTTAAACGGAGGAACCGGGCTCTATGTCCCACCTGCACGCTTGAATATAAAGACGACTTTGGCAGCCGACTGCAAAGAGAAAACCACGCTAGAAGCAACGGCTGAAGAGACGAGTTGTTGAAATAGTTGAAGCCCTACTATCCTGGGGCAACGCACACCAAGCAGTCATCAAGACCAGAAATTAAAAATCGAAACTGTACTTGTCAGTACAAAAGCACAATCTCACCACAAAATCTCCTATACCTCGTAAAGATCTGTGAGCAAACGTACTTTTTAATGCGAACCCTCCAAGACTGCGAAACTCCGGAAAACCTGAAACAAAGAATACCCATTAACACAATGGAGAAGCTAAAGACCGGAGGAAGTGAACCAAAGCCAACCAAGGAAAGAAGAGAAGAGTAAAGGAGCAATACTCCAAAACCTGCAAACAACTCGGAACCCCTTGGCCCAACTAAAGGCTGAGCGGGGGAAGGAAAGAGAACCATAAAAACAATACGCAAGCTAGTCTACTACGACACCTTGCGCAACACTACGAAGCCAAACAAAAAATAGGATGTCCAACTTGGAATACCCCGAATACGGCTTCAAAAACGAGATATAAACTTGGTTGAATAAGCCAAAGTACCAACCAATTTCGAAACCAAACACACAAAATATACTAAAAAAAACTGAAATTGAAATAAACAGACGAGTTGTTGAACACCACAAACAACTAGAAGCAACAATTAAAAAAAAGGGGGGGGGGGAATTGGCTTTAGCGAGCAAATTTCGCTTTATCCCACATGATACAAAAAGAGGCATGGACTTCCCAAAACCAAATATTCCAACCACAACAACAACAAGAACGAACCACAACCGAAAAGAACCAAATCACAGAAAGACGGAAACAAAAAAACCCACAAAGAAAACCAAGAAGGGATTCGATATAAGACCTCACGAGTTCCTGAAGAACTTCCCAAAAATAAAACAAAAGAAATCCACCAGCAAAAGTACTAGGGTCTCTCTTAGGACCAGGAAACTTCAAACCAGAGTTAAAATTTTACATACCCAACCAAAGCAAAACTTAAAAATCACCATCAACAAGCCCAACGAAATAACGACGGAAAGATAAAAAGAGAAAGGAAAAACAAGGAGAATCAGAAAACAAACAAAAAATTAAAAGAATCATTAATACACAATCTCTCAAACAAAAAACCAACCCGCAACCAACTGAAAGTAGTGAAGAAATCTTTCCACTCCTCAAATCACAAGACAATTCGAATTGTTCTGGAAAGGAACCTGAGAAACACACAGAAACTGAAACAAAATTCTACCAAATAGCAACAGAAGACACAACAAACACTCCGCAAAGAATACTGACAGCTCACAAAAATAAACCCCACAGATCTCCTATATACCACAGACACCACAATTATACAATCAAGCATGAAAAGCAAAAAAGAATAGCACTCGCATCAAACCATCACACCTCGAGACATCCTGGGCAAAAAAAGAATGCGAGGGAGAAATTCTGTACCCACCAGCCTAATCACTAGACAGGAGAGGGCTGGATAGTCTTTTGTATATTATTATATTAATCTTGGTGATAAAACATTTCTCCTGCGCAAACATACTGACACAGGGGGACCGGTTGTCGGGTACGCATGCGAACGACTACGTTCACATGGAGGTAACTCAGACAGAAAAGGGCCCTAAGAAACTTTTATACGAAAACAGAACTGAAGCCCATCGTGAAAATAATCCTAGGCACCAAACAAAGACTTGAAAGATGAATACCTGCCAAAAATCATAGGTGTGTGGAAACTCGCCATCGGAGCAAACCAAACCCGACTAAACTACCGGGTTGTAGTAAGTTAAAAGACAATGGTATCCCCTAGAGACAAAAATACACCACAAGCCCACAAACAAACAAGAAACTCTGGAGAGGACTCAGGAAGAAGGAAGGGGAAAAAAGAAAAACAGAAAAAAATAAAAAAGGAAAAAACAAAGAAAAGAAGGAAAATCAGGAGAAGAAGGGACCTAAATAGAAAAAGGAAAAATACCAAACGACGGGATAAACAGAATCCTATACAACCAAAGAAACTGGAAACACAGTATGAATAAATTATTGAGGCTAGAACCCATGAGGAAACAAAAAGAAAAAAATAATAATAATCAAAAATACTAACCAGAAAACACAAAAGAGAGATCGAAAACAAACCACACACACACACACACTGAAAAGCTTTAATGCAGACCGAAAGATGAAAGAAAAAAGAATTAAAAACAAGTGAAACAACAATAATAACAGAAAAAATACCGAACGGAAAGAACAACACAAAATAACGAAAGAACACAAAGAATAACCACATTTATAGTGAAGCAACTACAGGTTTAAACGGAGGAACCGGGCTCTATGTCCCACCTGCACGCTTGAATATAAAGACGACTTTGGCAGCCGACTGCAAAGAGAAAACCACGCTAGAAGCAACGGCTGAAGAGACGAGTTGTTGAAATAGTTGAAGCCCTACTATCCTGGGGCAACGCACACCAAGCAGTCATCAAGACCAGAAATTAAAAATCGAAACTGTACTTGTCAGTACAAAAGCACAATCTCACCACAAAATCTCCTATACCTCGTAAAGATCTGTGAGCAAACGTACTTTTTAATGCGAACCCTCCAAGACTGCGAAACTCCGGAAAACCTGAAACAAAGAATACCCATTAACACAATGGAGAAGCTAAAGACCGGAGGAAGTGAACCAAAGCCAACCAAGGAAAGAAGAGAAGAGTAAAGGAGCAATACTCCAAAACCTGCAAACAACTCGGAACCCCTTGGCCCAACTAAAGGCTGAGCGGGGGAAGGAAAGAGAACCATAAAAACAATACGCAAGCTAGTCTACTACGACACCTTGCGCAACACTACGAAGCCAAACAAAAAATAGGATGTCCAACTTGGAATACCCCGAATACGGCTTCAAAAACGAGATATAAACTTGGTTAAATAAGCCAAAGTACCAACCAATTTCGAAACCAAACACACAAAATATACTAAAAAAAACTGAAATTGAAATAAACAGACGAGTTGTTGAACACCACAAACAACTAGAAGCAACAATTAAAAAAAAGGGGGGGGGAATTGGCTTTAGCGAGCAAATTTCGCTTTATCCCACATGATACAAAAAGAGGCATGGACTTCCCAAAACCAAATATTCCAACCACAACAACAACAAGAACGAACCACAACCGAAAAGAACCAAATCACAGAAAGACGGAAACAAAAAAACCCACAAAGAAAACCAAGAAGGGATTCGATATAAGACCTCACGAGTTCCTGAAGAACTTCCCAAAAATAAAACAAAAGAAATCCACCAGCAAAAGTACTAGGGTCTCTCTTAGGACCAGGAAACTTCAAACCAGAGTTAAAATTTTACATACCCAACCCAAGCAAAACTTAAAAATCACCATCAACAAGCCCAACGAAATAACGACGGAAAGATAAAAAGAGAAAGGAAAAACAAGGAGAATCAGAAAACAAACAAAAAATTAAAAGAATCATTAATACACAATCTCTCAAACAAAAAACCAACCCGCAACCAACTGAAAGTAGTGAAGAAATCTTTCCACTCCTCAAATCACAAGACAATTCGAATTGTTCTGGAAAGGAACCTGAGAAACACACAGAAACTGAAACAAAATTCTACCAAATAGCAACAGAAGACACAACAAACACTCCGCAAAGAATACTGACAGCTCACAAAAATAAACCCCACAGATCTCCTATATACCACAGACACCACAATTATACAATCAAGCATGAAAAGCAAAAAAGAATAGCACTCGCATCAAACCATCACACCTCGAGACATCCTGGGCAAAAAAAGAATGCGAGGGAGAAATTCTGTACCCACCAGCCTAATCACTAGACAGGAGAGGGCTGGATAGTCTTTTGTATATTATTATATTAATCTTGGTGATAAAACATTCTCCTGCGCAAACATACTGACACAGGGGGACCGGTTGTCGGGTACGCATGCGAACGACTACGTTCACATGGAGGTAACTCAGACAGAAAAGGGCCCTAAGAAACTTTTATACGAAAACAGAACTGAAGCCCATCGTGAAAATAATCCTAGGCACCAAACAAAGACTTGAAAGATGAATACCTGCCAAAAATCATAGGTGTGTGGAAACTCGCCATCGGAGCAAACCAAACCCGACTAAACTACCGGGTTGTAGTAAGTTAAAAGACAATGGTATCCCCTAGAGACAAAAATACACCACAAGCCCACAAACAAACAAGAAACTCTGGAGAGGACTCAGGAAGAAGGAAGGGGAAAAAAGAAAAACAGAAAAAAATAAAAAAGGAAAAAACAAAGAAAAGAAGGAAAATCAGGAGAAGAAGGGACCTAAATAGAAAAAGGAAAAATACCAAACGACGGGATAAACAGAATCCTATACAACCAAAGAAACTGGAAACACAGTATGAATAAATTATTGAGGCTAGAACCCATGAGGAAACAAAAAGAAAAAAATAATAATAATCAAAAATACTAACCAGAAAACACAAAAGAGAGATCGAAAACAAACCACACACACACACACACTGAAAAGCTTTAATGCAGACCGAAAGATGAAAGAAAAAAGAATTAAAAACAAGTGAAACAACAATAATAACAGAAAAAATACCGAACGGAAAGAACAACACAAAATAACGAAAGAACACAAAGAATAACCACATTTATAGTGAAGCAACCACAGGTTTAAACGGAGGAACCGGGCTCTATGTCCCACCTGCACGCTTGAATATAAAGACGACTTTGGCAGCCGACTGCAAAGAGAAAACCACGCTAGAAGCAACGGCTGAAGAGACGAGTTGTTGAAATAGTTGAAGCCCTACTATCCTGCGGCAACGCACACCAAGCAGTCATCAAGACCAGAAATTAAAATCGAAACTGTACTTGTCAGTACAAAAGCACAATCTCACCACAAAATCTCCTATACCTCGTAAAGATCTGTGAGCAAACGTACTTTTTAATGCGAACCCTCCAAGACTGCGAAACTCCGGAAAACCTGAAACAAAGAATACCCATTAACACAATGGAGAAGCTAAAGACCGGAGGAAGTGAACCAAAGCCAACCAAGGAAAGAAGAGAAGAGTAAAGGAGCAATACTCCAAAACCTGCAAACAACTCGGAACCCCTTGGCCCAACTAAAGGCTGAGCGGGGGAAGGAAAGAGAACCATAAAAACAATACGCAAGCTAGTCTACTACGACACCTTGCGCAACACTACGAAGCCAAACAAAAAATAGGATGTCCAACTTGGAATACCCCGAATACGGCTTCAAAAACGAGATATAAACTTGGTTAAATAAGCCAAAGTACCAACCAATTTCGAAACCAAACACACAAAATATACTAAAAAAAACTGAAATTGAAATAAACAGACGAGTTGTTGAACACCACAAACAACTAGAAGCAACAATTAAAAAAAGGGGGGGGGGAATTGGCTTTAGCGAGCAAATTTCGCTTTATCCCACATGATACAAAAAGAGGCATGGACTTCCCAAAACCAAATATTCCAACCACAACAACAACAAGAACGAACCACAACCGAAAAGAACCAAATCACAGAAAGACGGAAACAAAAAAACCCACAAAGAAAACCAAGAAGGGATTCGATATAAGACCTCACGAGTTCCTGAAGAACTTCCCAAAAATAAAACAAAAGAAATCCACCAGCAAAAGTACTAGGGTCTCTCTTAGGACCAGGAAACTTCAAACCAGAGTTAAAATTTTACATACCCAACCAAAGCAAAACTTAAAAACCACCACCAACAAGCTCAACGAAATAACGACGGAAAGATAAAAAGAGAAAGGAAAAACAAGGAGAATCAGAAAACAAACAAAAAATTAAAAGAATCATTAATACACAATCTCTCAAACAAAAAACCAACCCGCAACCAACTGAAAGTAGTGAAGAAATCTTTCCACTCCTCAAATCACAAGACAATTCGAATTGTTCTGGAAAGGAACCTGAGAAACACACAGAAACTGAAACAAAATTCTACCAAATAGCAACAGAAGACACAACAAACACTCCGCAAAGAATACTGACAGCTCACAAAAATAAATCCCACAGATCTCCTATATACTACAGACACCACAATTATACAATCAAGCATGAAAAGCAAAAAAGAATAGCACTCGCATCAAACCATCACACCTCGAGACATCCTGGGCAAAAAAAGAATGCGAGGGAGAAATTCTGTACCCACCAGCCTAATCACTAGATAGGGGAGGGCTGGATAGTCTTATGTATATTATTATATTAGTCTTGGTGATAAAACATTTCTCCTGCGCAAACATACTGACACAGGGGGACCGGTTGTCGGGTACACATGCGAATGACTACGTTCACATGGAGGTAACTCAAACAGAAAAGGGCCCTAAGAAACCTTTATACGAAAACAGAACTAAAGCCCATCGTGAAAATAATCCTAGGCACCATTCAAAGAGTTGAAAAATGAAAACCTGCCAAAAATCATAGGTGTGTGGAAACTCGCTATCGAAGCAAACCAAACCCGATCAAACTACCGGTGTGTAGCAAGATAAAAGACAATGCTGTCTCCTAGACACAAAAATATGCCACGTGCCTACAAACAAACAAGAAACGCTGGTAGAGGTTTCAGGAAAAATAAGGAAAAAGAAAAAAATGAAATAATAGAGAAAAGACGGAAAATCAATAGGAGAAGTAAATAGAAAAAGGAAAATGCCAAACAAGGGATAAACAGAATCCTATCCAACCAAGGAAATTGGAAACACAGAATGAATAAAAAATTGAAGATAGAACTCATGAGGAAAGGAAGAAAAGAACACAACCAAAACAGTCAAACATCCAACCACAAACCCCAAAAGAGAGATCGAAAACAAACCACAAAAAAGTCTAATGTAGACCGAAAGGTCAGAGGAAAAGATCAAACAAAGAAGAATTAAAGGCGAGTGAATCAAGAATAGTAACAGAAAAAATACCGAGGCACGAAAGACGAAACATAAAAAAAGGAAAGGAAACCAAGAAAACAACGAACAAACAGAAACAATAACCACAATTATAGTGAAGGAACCACGCATGTGGCCACATCGATATAAAGCAAACTATTTAACCAATGACCACAACAATAATAAAAATATTAACAGTAATAACAATAATAATAAAAACGGAAAACAGAGAAGGAAAAAGGGAAAGAAAAAAGACGATATGCAGGGGAAAACTAAAGCCCCCAATCGCATTTTATATACATCATATACAGATGGTGATCAGAAAAATGGAAACACCTGTAGTTGGTAACACGCCAGATGTATGGGTTGGCAGTGGTGTCGTGGCGCCCGCAGCGCCGGACCGCTGGTGGTGGTATATTAGGTCGGTCTACATACTACGTCAGGCGCAGTGGAACAGCAGTGTTCAGTGGCTGCAGCAGACGGAGGTACTGTAAAATGGGAGACCTCTCAGATTTTCAAAGAGTGCAAATTGTTGCTGCGCGGTTATGTGGAGTGAGTGTGACGGCAGTGGCTACTGTGTTAGGTGTGTCGCGTGGGACAGTGTCGAAGGTGATGACGGCCTACATAACACACAGAAAAACCACATCGGAGAAGCGGAACAGTGGGCGGAAGAAAATCATGAGTGACAGGCCACGCCGGGTATTAAAGCGCATTGTCACGCAAAACCGTTGTGTCACTGCGGAGCAAGTGACGGAGGAACTCAATCAGCACCTCCCCCACCCTGTTTCGACAATCACAGTCCGCCGCGAATTACATGACATGAACTTACGGGGTCGTGTTGCACGGGCCAAACCGCTCATCAGGAACCATAACGCTTTCGCATGCCGCAAATGGTGCCGCGACCATGCAACTTGGATCGTTGAGGACTGGAAATGTGTGATATGGTCGGATGAGTCATCCTTCACCCTATTCCCAACCACGGGACGTGTTTATGTGTGGAGAACGCCCAAAGAAGCTTATGATCTGCAGTGTCTCCGCCCAACTGTGAAACATGGCGGCGGCTTGGTGATGCTGTGGGCCGCCATATCATGGTTTTCATTCGGTCCTGTGGTCACACTTAGCGGACGAATCACTGCCATCGATTAGGTTGCAATTTTAGGAGACCACTTGCATCCTATGGTACGGATGTTGTTCCCGGACAATGACGCCATCTTCCAGGTTGATAATGCACCCATTCACACAGCTGGCGTTGTTGCAGCGTGGTTTGAGGAACATCGGGATGAAGTTCAGCACCTCCCCTGGCCCGCCCAATTCCCAGATCTCAACATAATTGAACATATGTGGTCCGTCTTGGAAACACGACTCCGGCGACTATTTCCACCTCCATCCTCTCTCACAGAACTGGCCGATGCCCTGCACGAGGAATGGGTTTAAAATTCCACTTGCTACCATTCCCGACCTTTATGCCTCCATCCCACGTCGCATCAAGGCTGTTCTGAAGGCGAAAGGTGGCCCGACACCATATTAATCTGGTAAGTTGCAATTTCGTTCAGGTGTTTTCATTTTTCTGATCACCATATATATATATATATATATATATATATATATATATATATATATATATATATGTGTGTGTGTGTGTGTGTGTGTGTATATATATATATATGTATATGTATAACTCTTTGCACACAAATGCTGGTAAAAAGGGAAAACCGAGCTCTAGTGAGCAAAGGAAAAGAATGCTAGGTGTAAACAGAGGAACCGGGCTGTATGTCCCGCCTGCACATTTGAATATAAAGATAAACACTGTATGCACAAAAGAAATTAACCAAAACAAAATAAAAATGTTAACGAAAAATTATAAAATATAAGGTATATGCAAACAAATCACAAAATGAAAAAAAAAAAAAACATTGTAAACGCTCAGCTGTTACGAAAATGTTTGCATTACTATAAATAGAAAAGGAAGACATAGGGGGTAGGAAATTTATTTTGATCATCTGTGAAATCGGAAAAATAAAAATAGGAAAAAAAGCGAAACTGCATGAAGATGTTATAAGGAGGGGGACTGTTTTACGTATTCAGCTACACCATCCAGTGAACAGTGTTGGAATCTTAACAGTATGTTACATTTTTTAAAAAGGCACTACGTCAGATTATTACTTATTTCAAATCAACATGTCAAAAAAAAAAAAAAAAATAAAATACCATGTTTGCTATTAAGTGTTCCAAAATAAAGATGTTATAGTATTACAAACAATCAAAGTTTAAAGCCTCTAGCACTACGAAGATGAAGAGGATAATGCAGGTCAAAAATACATCAGCGTTGGATACCTTGGCCTTGGTATGACCTGTTTTGAATGAATAGGAACGAAGTTACCAACAATTGATTGTTGAGTTTAACGTCCCGTTAATCAGCATGGCTATATGAGACGTGGAACTACTGATTAACGTGGAATCCGATCCACATGAGTTCCCGCCAGTAATCGAACCCAGGTCTCCCATGCCGAAGGAGCGTACACTAACCGTTTAGCCACAACGGAGCTCTTACCAACAACTAAAAATCTGAATTCCTTTAAATGCTTTATTCCCAAAAAATGCTCAGACAAGTATGATATCTAATTAATTGTGTTGTTTTCAATGGACGTACAAATTATTTTGCCGTTTACAGCACTTCGATACCTCAAACCGTTCGGGAGGTATGATAAAGGTTGATAAATACACATTGTATTCTTTTAATCTATATGCTTTGCATGTACCATGTCAAGATGGTACTAAGCCTGAATCCATTTTTGTTCTCTTCGCACGTGCGAGGGAACATTTTCATCCTCGTGTTAACATGTGACGTAAGAAATTTGAACTTTGATTAATTTTCTGTCTTCACACTTACCAAATGTCACGGTATTTTCTAACATGTGACTACATCGATTGTCACGAATATGGTAAACAGGTAATTTGTGCTATATAATATGGTAACCTATTATTATGGAGTTATTAGGAAGTAGATGACAACGCCTTCTATTGTTACGGGAACATACGAACTTATTCTTCCTTTGCTCTTTCCACCCAAACCTATGTCTCAAACTAAGGCGTGTTATTGAGAAAATATGTTGAAAGATCTGCTACCCGCTGGTAATGTAAAATGACGAGCCCCTTGTGATCTAAATTCCGGATTGTGTTCACTTTGTTTCGAACTCGAAATGGATTTCACCTATCAACATACGTCGATCGTTAGTTGGTGGGGAATTGAGATACGTAATGTTTCTTTATATTTATAATTATTTCTTTGTTAAAATGATTTGAAATTTTGTTATAATAATGTACTTCAGTATGCCAGTTTGAAAATCGTTGCCCAGCATAGAAATATATAGACACGACCAAGTATAATATCTTACTGCATGAAATTTGATTTCTTGGAATTTGATGTGTGACGTGTTTGAATGGCGATTGTGATAAATGCCTTTATGATGTTCCCTTGCAAACAGGGCCGGATTTAGCATTTTGGCGCCCCTAGGCCCAATAATTTTTTCCGCCCCCTAGTCTGGTTAAAGTTACTTTCCTAAAAACCTTTATTAAAAAATTATATCAGGCCCATATGATAATTGCTTAAACACCACGATGCAATTTTATCATTGCAAGTTTTTTGAGGAATTTACTTGGTTCTGGGCTTAACAAAATACCGTTAATGTATTAACAAAAGATTGGTGAACTTTACCAACAATTATTTCTTCCAATGAACTTCAAAATCAGAATGCTTTATTAGCCTGACTTTTTATAATCAATTCAAAAAATATGTTAAGTTATGGCTAATTATTTTTATTTCTAGATATTTTTTATTTTTTCTCTCGGCCGTGCGCCCCCTGGGAGCTTGCGCCGATAGGCCCGGGCCTACCGGGCCTATTGGGAAATCCGGCCCTGCTTGCAAACTGCAGAACTAATTATTTTGTTGCTAAGTAATTTCCTTGAAAAAAGGAAATAATTTCAAACGAAATTTAGTAAATTATAAAGTGGAATCCAAACGTTTTCGTTATCTGGATGCGTTAGGCGGTCTTTCAATACAGTATCGTATAACATTAAAGGATAACTCATTTATTATTAGTTAAAAAAATTAACTTTCTAAGTAAACCTCATACAAAGGCAGCTCTGAGAAATTTCTCTTCGCAAACACACAAAAGCGAATATGTATGTGTGCGTCTTTACGACGCAGAAAATCCTTTCGCTTCTACAAACATGGTTATAAAATTTACTCCCTCTGCATTCCTAACCACAGTGCTTCATGGCTATTTTTAACTATTACGTTATCCATTGTGTTGCATTGGTGGCTGGGAACACCTTTGTGAGAAGGCACTGGCAACAGTGCATTCATTCTACATGAAAACATCAAACATATAAGTTCAAGAATGACTTAGTGCTTCGATTTATTTAATTTGTGAGTAAGAAAGCTATTGATAACTTTAAATAAGTAAATCATAACGAAAAAGAAATGTCTTAAATAGAAGCAAAACATTGAAACAACGCAACTTCATGAGAAGAGGATGGACAAAAAATTTTAATTCAGATAAGTTATTGTTGAAAGGGTTTTTCCCTCTAAAAAGAAACTTACGCGAACGGGAACAGCGCGTTAATTTAAGGGCCTCAATTAAATATAAAATCGTACAATTAAAATAAAAATAATTGCCATAAGTGTTTAGTGAAACATATATATAAATTCCTAGTAATGCATGATTTTTTTTAAATTTGATGTTTACATAAAAACAAAACACTTTATGCAAGCAAGTAACTCTAAGCTCCGTTCATACATGTAATTTAAAACGTAGTGACAACGTTGTAAATACAGCTTAATAGTATAACCTTACACTGGGTTACACAAGCACATTCTGGTCCCCAAATTCGGGGTTTAGTAAGTTGGAAGTGATGGTTGTGACAGGTTAACTTTGTGGGTGCCTCCAGGTGTATCTGTGCGCGGGTCCGGTATGCAATAAAGACGGTACTATTGCATGGTGAATTCGAGCGGGGTGTAGCTGGAGGACCCGCAAAATGAAATATAGTGCAAGGCGTATTAGTGTTCTTTTGTAAGCTATTACGGCGGTATTGTTCCTAACCACTAAAGTCAAAATAAATACCGGTACAAAAGCACTATATTATCACTTACCTACCCGACTACATTTTAATAGTAAAAGTAGCGGAATGCATCCAGTGTGGAATCACCAAAATACCGCCACAAAACGGCGTCCGTTAACGGAACCTATGTTACCTTTAGTTACATATATTGTGTTTACGTGTACCTTTGTGTGGGGTAAATATTGAGTTGGTTTAGTATGCACTAATGGTATTTTAATTATTAGTATTATTTTTTCATAATTGTATGTATTTAAATTGTCAACATGTCTGAGAGTGAAAATCTCAAGTTACAAACACTGCTTTAGGCAATTAAAGATTTGTCAGTGAATGTACATCAAAAATTTGAAAGATCAAACGCAGATTTGACAGGAAAATTTGAAAAATCAAACGCGGAATTGAAAGAAAATTTTGAAAGATCTAACGCGGAATTACACGATAGGGTAGATAGAATTACAGAAGAAAATAAAGTCGGTTTAATATCTATTAATAAGAAAGTCACGGAAGAGATAGAGAATTTACGTTCTGACTTTGAGGAAAAGTTGCAAATTGAAGTAGGTAAGGTGAAACGTTCTTGCGAAGAAAATTTTGCGAAATACACAAAAGAAATACAATCCGAAATCAGTAAAGGTAAGGTAGAATTAGAGTCTGTTGTCGAAAAGTTAAACGTTGCGGAAAAACAAAATGAAGGGTTTTCAAAATGTATGAACGCTTTTGACGACTCTTTAATTGCGTTCAATCAAAGACAAATTAAGTGTGAGATCAGAATAGGTACATTGAATGGTCAACTAGAATCTTTAGAAAGTCATGTAGATCGTGTGCATAGTGAACTACTATCCATTTCATAGAGATAGGCCCCTGACTTTGTGGTGCTGCTGTGACGTCCAGTCAAAACTTATATTGCATTGTCGTACCCGGTTGGAATTGCTGAAATGTTTTCTTTTCAATACTTAAGACATAAAAATTTTCTTTGTACTATGTAGTGAGAAAAAATAAAAATTAATGAAAAAGTGCGTATTTTTTCGTACTTTTTTGGTAGATCAATGTTTATAGGACTATATCTCAGAAAAAAGATCACGTGAAATAATTTCCTGTGTACAGTATGTAGATGCATCCATTAACTATAAGTTGTGAAAAGTTCAATTTTCATCACTTGATACTTTTTGTGTAATTAAAACCAATGTACGACGCTCTGATCTCCTTTACCATGGTAGGTAGAGAAACGTACAAAATACTGTTCGAAAATTTAGAATTCTAGTGCTCCAAACGTTTGAAACTATTAACAAAAAAGGTTTAGTTGGTAGAGTATTTATTTTTTAAAAAAAATACTTCAATATATTATCTGCATTAAGTGGTGAGCCATTTTGCAGTCCAATCTTTAAATTCCCTGCGCTTGTATGAAGAAACAGCGTACAGTAAGTGGAAGTGCGGCACCGCTGTCGTGCAGTGTTGTCGCGTTCAGAAAGCTTGTAGCGCGAAGCCTACTTCATAAGATTGTAATAGGAAAAAGTATTTATTATAACCTTTCAAAATATCATAAAAATAATAATAATGCATTACACATCTCAATGTAATCGAAATAAAACGTTGAAGTAAAACATCCAAAAACTCATCTCTTAATCTATTTACTTCATTCACATTCGTCATGGCTTTCTTGACTCATCGCTGCTCCTGCTATCTTCCTGAATGCTTATTAAGAATGGCTCCATTTCTACCTCAAGATCTATCAGTATACACACTTTCCAGCTTACGAACATGTTAAAGGTTAAAAAGAAATGTAGCCTTGGCAATCACGTGTTCACTCAAGTTCTGCGATCAATTCCCCTGCCGAATATACAGTAACACAAAATGGGTCCTTTGTTTCCTTTCAACGAAAGAAAACAATGCAATGAGTAGGTGACGAGGGCTATATTTGTGTCTAATCACGTTTCACTGATTATGTCTTCAACACTTCCCTTTGGTTCGTAGGTGTCAAAAGCTTACACACGCACTCACACCATATGGGTTCATTGCAACGAGACGGACGAATGGGCATTTATATTTTCCTGAGTATATCTCGTGCTTTTTGATTATATATATATATATATATATATATATATATATATATATATATATATATATATATATATATATATATATGGATATTCCTTTACGAGCGGTGGTATTACAAAAAGAAGAGGCATTTTTTTTAGCGATAATGAAATTGCAGTACTGATGAATGACTCCGACTCAGACGGTTATGAGTTAGTAATGAATAGTAATGACATTGATTATTCTGTGCTCAGTGGCGTAGTCGGGAGTGAATAAGATAGTAACTCTGTTTCAAGTGAACCTGAGGCTGCGCCGGGAAAGAGAGACAAAAACGTGTCGTTCCTATTCAAAGACAGATTGTGATGTAGCTTGGAGCGATAACATTCAAGTAAATGCAAAACCCCTGTTGTGTCCAGGGAATTGATCAAAATGCTGGGCTATCTACAGATTGAAATGAAATGAAATTTTTGAGTTTTACGTCTCACGGTTATGCCGGTTAGGCTAAAGGAGACAGTGATGATGAGTAATGAATGAAATGGTGGAATGAAGAATGTGGGAGGAAACGGGAGAACCCCGGGAAAACCCACGCACACGGTGTTTGTCCACCACAAAGTTCACTTGGTGGGGGCTGGGATCGAACCCGAGACCCCAAGCACCAGAGGTGATCGCTCTACCACTGAGCCACCGCGGCTCCTATCTACAGATTATTCCGCATATAAAGTGTTTCAACTGTTTTTACCGATGAAGTTTTATAGTAAAAAAAAGTTGAGTTGATTTTGAGTTGAACGTCCTGTTCAGCAGTTAGGCTATATGAGACGTGGATCTACTGATTAACGTGGAATCCAAACTACATGAGCTTCCGCCAGGAATAGTAGTAAAAGTTATGAGTCAATACGCAAAACAGCAGTTTGATAAAAAGAAAAAATACTAAAAAAATCTTTCTTTTCTAAATGAAAGCGTGTTACTTCAATTGAAAAGAAAAACTTTTTACACTAATTATTCACATATGCCTTGTACGGAAGCCAGTTTTACGCGATTTTTACAAATCAACTACGCAAGAGCTATTAGTATGTCTGTCAAGTGGTGGAAGAAGGTGTTTTTCCTGCTGTTTGACTTATCACACATGTCAATGCTCACATACTGCACAGGAAGAATGCAGGAAAACATATCGCACTTCGAACTTTTTATGCGGATGTAGCAGATAAACTGCTGCACTCAGCAGGTATTGAAGTACAGGGACCTTCACCCGGTAGAAGGCTGGTAGCAAGTGGCCATTATCCATAGAAAGTTTCCCCAAATATCCGCAAATCCTAACAGAGTAGGACAAAGAAGATGCAAAGTGCGTAGCACCCGCAAGGTGAAAGGAAGTTTTTAATAAATATTACCGTTTATTGCAGGGGTGCAAATAACCACTCGCCCGGAGCATCTGGTTCATCGGTGCGGGTGAGTAGGCCTATTTAATATCATACGGAAGTTAAGTAAATTATTTTTATTATGTGATGTGGGCTAGTAACTTTTTTCTTGGGCGAGTAAACTTTTGTTGCTTATTTGCATCCTTGGTTTATTGCCTGATATATTAAGTTGGACTTCGCGTGGGAAAGTGCTTCGAAATGTACAACACTAAAGAGAAGTACTGGGACTCCTCGATCTGAAAACAGATTTTCTGTGAAGTGTAAATTCAATATTACATATCAACTAAGGTTGTATCATATAATAAAGTTTTTGTGCTTGTATTTGTTTCTGTGCAAGTTTATTTTGTACTGCTTGCAGTAAGGGAAAAACTGACTAAAAGCAACAAATTTTCGAGGACCATCACATGTAAATCCAAACAAAATAAGAGTTCGCTTTTCTAATTTTGAACCATTGGCACATTTGCTGCATATCCTGTTAATTTTTAAGAAATTGGTTTAAACTCTGTGAAGACAAAATTTTAAAAATGTCTTTAAAAAGTGCCGGACAATGTGCGTGACAAGTTTAAATACCCGTCCGTCTGAGAGTGTATACACGCCAGGAAAATGTGGCAAGGTAGCACTCCGTATAAACTGCGATAGCGAACGGCGCAAAGTTGAGAAAATCATAATGTCATATTTGTGATTGTTTATCTTTTAAAACAAGTCAAAACAGTTTGGTTGAAAAAGCTACTTTAAGATCTTTCTAAAAGGTTTTTCAGATTGTTAATACACCGCAGCAATTCAGAGATAACGATGACGCACTTTTTACTGAATAACAAGAAAATTACTACGTGTTGACTAATGAAATTTTCAGAACTTACAGGTAATATATGCATCTACATATCGTGCACAGGAAATTATTTCATGTTATCTCCTTTCCGAGATATAGTCCTATAATCATTGATTTACCAAAAAAAAGTACGAAAAAATACGCACTTTTTCATTAATTTCTATTTTTTCTCAAAATTTGTATGTCTTAAGTATTGAAAAGACAACCTTCCAACAATTCCAACGAGGTACGACAATGTAATATAAGTTTTGACTGGACGTCACGGCAGCGCCGCCAAGTCAGGGGCCTATCTTTATGAAATGGATAGTAGTAGAAAAGACGGATAAATGTGAAAATTGGATGTCAAAACTTCAGGAGGTAGTTGAATCTAGTATTACTGCACACGAAACTACGATAATATCACAAAAATCAGTGAAAGGAACGCAGGCTGATATTAGTAGCAGAGTTGAGGCTATTGTTAATGATGTAAAACAAATAAAACAATCTCTTCTAGACAGTCAGGTAAAAAATTCCCACATTCTAATTACGTTTTTTCGAATGTTCGGGTCAAAAAAGAAAGAATAGACGATGACGTTGGCCAAGATACGCGTAGAGGTACTTCAGTGTATTCTGATTCTGGTAGTAGTACTCTTGAATCTAGTAGTTCTAAAGAGGAAGGTAAATCACGTTCTTTCCAAAACCGCCGGAAAAGAAAAAAATAGAATTAGATAGGAAAGTTTCTGTGAATCTTAGAGATTTAGAAGGATTTGAAAAGTTTTCAGGTCATGAGAACGAACTTACCGCGACTGCATTTTTGAAAAAGTTCAAAGATCAGGCTTCAATTATGAATATTCCAAGTTGCCAGTACTTAGATATTATAAAGTTTTTACTTACGGGATCCGCGTACAATTGGTATATTAACAATTGTTTTTTTTCAATACGTTCGAAAAGTTAAAGAAGAAATTTAAGGCTGAATTTGAAAATGAACAAGTGCAAGCAAGTAAGTTAATGGTGCTTCAAAATAAACCGTATGACCCGAAAACAGATGGAAGTGTGTACAACTTTGTCTTCCATAGGTGCAATAAAATTATAGAAAATAAATCCTGATATTAGAAAACCACTTGCTATCAGTATAGTGTTGAATTTAATTCCACCTAATTTCAGACACCAACTCACTACTCTTACCACTTTGACTTTGTAGACCGTGTTACAAGTTATTCAAAAAGTGGAAGCCATCCCTAAGTCTGATACTAGAGGGGGATCTAACCATAAGTTCATGAAAATTAACCATGTGGCATCCACTAATAGTAATTTCAATGAGAATCAAAAGAAACGTAAGAATAATGAAAACGGTAATAAATTTTCACACGAAAATACTCACAATCAGCAAAATGAAAATAACAAGCGTAGACGTGGATTTAAGAAAAACAAACGCAACAACTATAATAATAATAGTGGTGAAGTGCATTCTGATGCGCATTCTTGCAGTTGCAGTCAGAAAATCCCACCTAGAGTAAATTCCCCAGTGGTTAATCAGTTTTATCAGTCCTCAAATGGAAATAATCAACCTGTAAATACGAATGATAATGTTGGAATGCATTCGCCTAATGGCCAAATGCCTGGAAATTCACCTGTTTTTCCAAATTTTGTAAATCAAGAAAATTTTAGGTCTCCAAGACCTCCATTTGTAAATTCTACTCCTTTTAATTCAAACGGACAAGTTCGTTTTCCGCACCCAAACTAAATTCTCCCTGTGTGGAGGGTGCTCATCATAGGGAATTCAGTAAAAGTTCTGGTAATAACGTAAATGCACTCACTAATGGTTGTCATACTGTGTATGTTACTATTGAAAGGAAACTTTTAAATCTTGTACAATGGGACATTGATGAAAATTCATCTGAGAATGAAGGGGAAAGTAATAGAAATTGTAAACAAATTGTTTCATCACAGGCTACTGCAGAAATAATGGTAAAAATATTCAGTGAAGAATTTTACGCTTTGTGCAACTCTGGAGCATGTGCTAGCCTGCTTAGCTTTAAATTATGGAAATCTATTTCTGTCATTGTTCCTAATGCTCAATTAAAAATCTCTTCCCGTATTGTACTTGTTGATTATTCTGGTAAAAGAATGAAATCAGTAAAAGGTGAAGTTATTCTCTGTTTAGAAATAGGGCCTTTCATGTATGATGTAAGGTTTCTGGTTGTAAATGATTTAAATTATTCTTGTTTGTTAGGCCGAGATTTTCTTACCTTAGCAAATGCCAAGATAGATTTTGCTGAGAAAATCGTTTTGTTAGGCTACGGCCAGAATGTCGTTAGGGTACCTATGAAAAAGGGAATTGACAGAGTCGATTGTAATTCGCCTTCTGGGAATAGTAACCAAGTTAAAATTTTGACAAAGCAAAGGGGAGAAGGTCAGGAGTTTGAGTTAGTAAAAAATGTAAAAGTCACTAATTTTGATGATTCAGAAATTTCTTATGAAAGTAAGTCTGAAGACATTAGCCACCCTTTAGAAAGTAAATGTTCCGTAGTAAAGAATTTGCTTAAGCAAAAACAACAATGTATGACTCAATGCTTAAACGAAATTAATGAAAGAGATAAAATATATGAGCATTTACGTGAAAGATACCAAAATCCAGTTGTAAATAATGAATCTTTGAAAGAGTTAAATTTCGATTTAATACAGGAATCAAAATTTTTGTATGAGTTATATGGAAAACATATTAGCGATATTAAAAATAAAATAAAAGAATCTCATGGTATGTACAAAATCAATTTTCTAAATCAAACCAGTCCAGGAATTGTAGTAGAAAATAATAGTCCAAAAACTGAAAATTTTCCTTTTGTATGTGACATTAAAGAAAAAATAATGAAATTGTTGATCTTGATGACCAACAAAAACAACAACTTTATAATTTGTTAATTAAACATATATGTGTGTTCAGTGATGTGGCAGGTAGATGTAATAGTTTTAAATACACTACTGAAGTTGCCAGAGTACTGACAAACCTATTGTTAAGAGACAATATCCCTTACCATTTAAAGTTAAAGATAACATAGAAAAACAAATAAAAAGGGGCTTAAAAACGAAGTTGTAGAAAAGTGTGTGTCCATGCACGCTCATCCGTTCTTATGTGTAGCAAAAAATAATACACCAAAACTACGTACCGTAGTCGATTTGACCTCTTTGAATAAGCATGTAAAACTTAAACAGTTAAAAGTGATGACCTATTGTTAAAATTTCAAGGTGTTCAACTTGTTAGTTGTCTTGATTTTGTTGAATCCTACTTGCAAGTCAGTCTTTCGAATAAATGTAAACCTTACACAGCCTTTTACTGGAACGGCAAAATGTATTAATTTGCACGTGTTCCTTTTGGATACTTAAATGGGTCTGTATCTTTTATGACTAGTTTAAAGTGTTAGGTTCCGGATTGTATGATCAACTGGTCTGTTACGTCAATGACGTCTCAGTACCAACAATGTCTTTCGAGGAGCAAATTTGTTTGCTAGATGAAATATTTACTAAAGTACATGAAGCAGGAATGACGTTGAATCTTTAAAAAATGTTCATTTTGTAACACATTTTTTTTGGTTTTAATGTAAATTCTCAAGGCATAACAAAAGATTCATCGTACGTACAATGTATAAAGGATCTTCCGCGACCTAGAAATCTAAAAGAATTACAACGAGTACTTTGTTTATTTCAATGGTATTCAAAATTTGTTAGTAACTTTGCACATAAAGCTAAACCTTTGTTTGCTCTTTTGAGAAAGAAAAAAATGGATATGGGATGATAAGTGCGAAATTAATTTTCAACAATTAAAACATGATTTAGTTCAAAAAGTATTGTTAGCTCATCCACGTTTAAATCATGATTTTTGTATCATCACAGATTGCAGTTCAATGGCTTCAGGGAACATTTGGTTTCGGAAAATTGATGGCAAACGCCATATTCTTGGGTTTTATAGTAGAACTTTAAAACAAGCTGAAAAAATTATACAACGACCAAAAAAGAGGCTTTATCAATTGTAGTCGCTTTAAGAAAATGGGATCAACTGTTGTATGGTAGACATACAGAAATTTATACCGATCGCCATTTTTTAGTATATCTCCATAACATAAAAATTTGGAATTCACGTTTAGCGAGATGGAGCATTGAAATTTAAGAATTCGAGGTAAAAATAATTTATATTAAGGCTAAAGATAATCAGGCGAGCGATGCTCTCTCACGGGTAAAATTACAAACAAAAGTTAAACAACATGAAATTAATAATTTTGAGGTTTTGCCATCATATTTCGGAAATGTTACTGTCGAAGAATTGAGAATTAAACAACAAGAATGTTCGGAGTATAAAAATATAATTCACTTTTGGATAATCCCAATGACCCGTATGTAAAAGTGAAAAATAGAAACATTGAAAACTTTTAAAGTTAAATAATGATGTTTTGTTGAATAGAACTTATCATTTTCCAGACTCTTTGGAAAATTTGTATACTTCCTTCCATGATTCCCGAAATTATTAAGTATTTTCATGAACAAGGTGAACATTTGCATCTATTACATCCAAAAACAATTGCATCTATTAAAGAAGTGTGTTATTGCAAGTCATTAAGAAGAGATGTTATTGATTTCATAAGCGACTGTATGGATTGTAAGTGAACAAAAGCTAAAACATCACCTCCGGCTAAACCTTTGCAGACTCTAGCAGTAAAGAACGTACGAAATATGCTTTCTATTAATACTTTAGGGCCGTATCCAGCTTCTCAAAATGGAAATAAGTTTGCTTTGTCAGTGTTAGATTTTTAGCAGATATTATGTAAAATTTCCTATGAGAAAAACAACCGCTAGATGTGCTTTAAAACGTCTAAAACAATATTATTTTCCACTTTTGGGTGTTCCGTTGTCTGTCTTAGTGGATAATGGTAGCTGTTTTGTTTCTAGTAAATACAAGGAGAAAATGAAAGAATATGGGATTAAAATCCATTATATTAGTCCAAAGAGTTCTGTGGTGGAGATAATCCATAGAGAAACTAATCATTTGTTTAAATTGTTATGCAATGATAACCATGTAACGTGGGAGAAGTATATTACCAAATTGTTATTTTACTAAATTATTCTGTGTGTAGCAGTTTAGGAGTAAGTCCAACAAGTCTTCATCTCAGTGTAAAACCGCAATATTCTGTATTTCGGCATTTCCGAATAGTTATAAATGATGAATATGATAAAAATAAACCTCTAAATTGGGAAAATAGACTTATAATGGCTGATTTTTGTAGAAAAGAAAACATTAGAAAAAGAAATGAAAAGTATAATAAAACATAACAAGGTGAATATGTTATGAAGAAAATAATTTGGTTCTTTTGCTTCAGTCATCTTAGTTCAGCTGTAGATAAGAAAATTAGCAAGTTTTTTCATTTGTACAAGGGGCCTTTGCTTTGTAAACAAAAGATTACAAATAAGGTGTTTGAATTAATAAACCCACTTACTGGTGAATCATTAGGAACTCATTCAATAGATTGTATAAAAGTTTGGAAACCAACTTCAAAAACTAGACAACTTAGGTTAAAACTTGCCAAAAAAAAAACATGTACATGAAAAAGAATTAGATATCATAACTTCAAATTGTCTAAATATAGATTCGTGTAAACCTCACACAACAATTCATGTGTATTTTAGTGATGTTGTGAAAGTAGATTTGTCTGTATTTAATTGTAGCATGAGTCGAAACGAAAATATCGAAAAGTTAGTGAAAAGATTGATAGAATGTGATAAATATTTGAAATATTTAACAAATAAACTTAATTGTTCCAGTTATGCTTTGTCATTTACACTAAACCATCTTGTAAATCCTAAACTTAGTAGGTTGAGATAAAAAAGAAGCAGAAAAACACTTCGATATGTTTGTATATATATACAGGGTGGGCCATTTTAATTAATCCACGGAAATATCTGAAAAATGATAAAACATAGAAGAAATGTTTCAAGTACACGTTATATATTGCTAAGGAGGAAACCCAATTTGACCAAAATTATCCATCCACCCCCCCATAAATGGGGGTAACGGGGGTAACTTTGAAATGTCAAATGGAAACATGGGTCGAGTAATACCTCGTTCGAAAGGTCTTGGAAAACTAAGTAACGCTGTACCAAAAGATGTTCCATATTGTGCACCGGTTTCAAAATGGTCCCCATAATATGGTTCGGAAACTCCAGTACCCGTAGTGTGAAAACCATGGAAGGTAAATGAATGGAAAAAAATTGAAATACGTAAATATCATAGGGCATATCGAACGGTGTGGTCTCTGTGATCCCAGTGGCCCAACTGAAGGGCTCTTGGGGGCTAACTTCAAAATTTCAAATAGTAACATGAGTCGAGTGGTACCTCGTTCGATAAATCTTACAAAATCAAACATCTTGCAGGAGAAAACGATTGAGATGAAATGGCACTGTTCTCAAAAGGCCGCAGAAACATAGTATCCGTGTCAGAGAAAAGGTGTAGTACCCGTAGTATGAAAGCGATTGGAGATAAATCAACAGAAGAAAAACTGGAGTAGGTAACTGACGTAAGGCACATCGAGACGTGATGTCGGGGCGACTTCCAGAGCCGCCTGAATGGTATCCGGAGCGAAAATGAAAATTTTAAATAGCAAATTTGGGGTAGTAATTCCACGTTCGTTAAATACTGAATATTAAACAGCTTTCGTAGGAATGTATTCGCCATGGTACACCCTTTTCAAAATGACCGCCAAGATGGTGACTGTGTTTAAGAAAGCGCCTAATGTTCATAGTATGAATACGGTTAGAGGGGCCAACAACCTCGTGTGTCCGGTAGGTAATCATCGATCTCGCTAACGAACTTAAAACCAAAGTATGTGTGAATCACCAACTGTGCATTCTACATTTTAATCAGCACAAAACACGGTAAGTCTGGTCAAGCACCCTACTTTGCTGTTCTTCGGCAATTTCATTATGGAGAGAATATGATGTTAAAGGGTTACAGGAAGGTACAAGTAAGGGCAAAGGGATAGGATACAATGAAATGGTATATGGGTATGTACAGCTCTTTTAGCCCTCCAAGGAGCTTATACCTTTAGCGTCACCCGAGACCAGAGTGGGATCAGCCTAACTGATCACACGGTCGTCCCTGGGATCCACAAGGGTCCCGACCACGAGGAAGTAAGAGTACTGACCACCCTGACAGAAAACCCGGAAAATGTAAATTGGACTCTCAAGCCCTCTGAGGGGTCATTCGCCCCTGATTTACCAAGAGTCCCGAAGTCGTGACACACTAACTGTGGGTCCGAGCTGGGAGGACCTCTTGGTTACAACTGTAGCGAATAACCCTATCGGCGTAGCAGATATTCACCCGTATGTGGTTGGATATAGCTCTGTTTGTCAATGCCAGGGGCACCACTACCCGCCGATTGCTCAACTTTGCGTTTGAGTCACGTAGCAAGGGTGATCAGTTCGGGACCCGCCTGATGAGTTCCCATGCCTCTCACGCCCGGGGTGCTTTTTCTTCGAGAGTCCCCTCGCCTCTCACGTCCGGGGTGCTTTTTCTTCGTGAGTCCTCTCGCCTCTCACGTCCGGGGTGCTTTTTCTTCGTGAGTCCCCTCGCCTCTCACGTCCAGCGTAGTTTTCTTCGTCAGTCCAGACCATTCATGCACGAACTAAACTGTGTTCAACGACATCTCCATGTGCTTGAATACATAAATTAATCCTTCTGCGAAAATGTGTTACAGTATTCAATAAAACATTCCGTGGGATTTGTGCACAAGCTAATCGAATTCGCTCTATCATATCTTCTCTGGTTTTTGGTTGGCGTTCGTACACAACGTTCTTCAAATATCCCCACAGATAAAAGTCTGGTGACGTTAAATCTGGGGGATCGTGCAGGCCATAGTACTGGTCCGTTCCTCCCAATTCATTTCCCATTGAAACGCGTGTTCAAGTACTGCACCACTCTCCGCGTACAATGGGGTGGCGCTCCATCTAACTGCAGCCACATTCTTTTTCGTGTCTCTAAGTCCACATCCTCAAGCAAAAATGGCAAATCGTGTCTGAGGAAGTCTAGAAAAATGTCGCCAGTTATGTTTTGATCGAAGAAGTGTGGACCAATTAGATATCCATTGACAATGCCACACCAGACATTAATAGTCCAACGGTGTTGAGCATCTACTGCCCTATGCCAACGAGGATTGACATCTGACCAGTAGTGACAGTTATGCCTATTGAGTTCACCAGTATTGCGAAATGTAGCTTCGTCCGAAAACATGACATATCTAAAAAAAAAAAAAAAAAAAAAAAAAACAGGAACATTTCTACACGTTTCCCGTGCCCACTGACAAAACTCCATACGGTGTAACTTGTCGTTTGCAGTAAGGGCTTGTGTTAGAGTTATGTGATAGGCACGATATTTTACCTTTTTCAAGAGCCTAAGGGCAGTTCTTCTAGGTATCCCTATTTCCCTCTCCATCTGACTACTACTAATATGGGAATTGATGTGAATTGCTGCTAAAATAGTTATCATTCGTGCAACATCGTCGTAGTTGCGAGCTGACCTTACACGCATCAGGCGACCCTCACGCACTCTTACTTCAATATGTCGGATCACTGTATGGTTTGGTGGCCGTCGATCTGGATAACGTTTGATATAAAGCAGCAGCTTGACGATAATTTTTGCGACATTCACCCAAAATAAGTAGCATGTCAACAATTTCGTTTGGAGTATAATCAGTCATATTCTTATGAACGACAATATTTCAGACAGTCAATAAAAAGAAAGTAAGAAGTACAACAACTAATACTAATTCGTAGAGATAATAAGAATACGTACGAAAGTGTTTGTCCATAGTTACATAAGTAGTCACTCTACACTTTTGCTTTTGGCACATCTGCTACTAACACTGTCTCTCATTTAACAGACTTCGTCTGTAGAAGTTTGGTTCGAAGGTTAGAGGCAGCATGTACTGTACCGGTGTGTGTGTATTGGGCACAAGTATCTGTTGAACCAATGTGAATGAGGCAACGAGGGTGCGTCTGCTCTATGATGGCGTTCTACACAAGGATTCAGGAACAACGCTAATAACCGCAATTACTACGAACGCTTTTGTGTACAAAGTACTGGTACTTCGTTACTTCATAAGTCGAACAACATTGTTTTATTTATTTTCATTTCTGAAAACTATATTTTTCAGATGGGTTTGAGAGTATTGCTTAGAGCTTTAGAGCTCTTGCGCAATGTGAGGTAGTAAGAGACTTCAATTTAGTTTATCACGTTTAGTCATCTAAAGCCCAGGCCGGATTAGAGAAGCACGGATGAGGAAAGTCAGCACCCGTGGCCTTTTACAGATGGTTCCATTCTGACATTCGTCAAGTGGAACTTAATAAAACAGGTACTCGCACTCAGAATGTCCGACCGGACAACGGTTCGGGCGTACGCTTGACCTACCCAATGCTGTTTGGAAGGCAGACTTCAGGAATAGAAAATTGGTGCACTGAGTTACTGCGGATGGCCATAGTTAAATTTTGATTAACTATTAGCACTCATGTCATATTGTGAGTTTCAGGGCTGAAACGGTGCGTACGTATATCCCGAATTGCTTTCCGAATAACCAGCACGCATTGCATTAAAGTTTCTGTGTTGAAGCAGATTGGCAAATTGACACTTTTGTAAGTTCCAGCAACTGCATTATTCGACAACTTCTTTCGTATAACGTTCCTTCTGTTTTCGCATCAAACCATACTCAGCCATATAGATATGCGTTACCATTCACATAAAATTTCACCTTTTTTTAGTCACTACAGCGTCATCCTTACAAACAAATGTTTCAACCCCACCATACCTATTTGTAGCGTAGCATAAATTTGCGAATTAAAGTAGAGTTCTGATATGAATTTTCACAGTTACATTCCACGCTACTCACATACAGAGCACAGGGAGAGATTATTTTGCAGGACTTGGATATCTCTCTATACAATATGGCAATTTTACTTCAACATTTTTACCTCTGTTGTATCATTTTCGAACCATGGAATACCTTCCATGGTTTTCTTATTTAAGTTTGGTTATTTTCATTTATCTTTAACCGTATTCATACTATGGGCACTAGATGTTTTCTTAGACACAGTCACCATATCTTGGCGATCATTTTGAAAACGGTGTCTTATGCCGAAAATATTCTTACAGAAGCTGTTTAATATTCCTTTGGCTATCTAACGTGATGTTATCGCTTTAAGTTGCTATTTGAAATTTTCAAGTTGGCTCCGGACACCCTTCAGTTGGTCCTTGAAGTCACCCCGACAACACCTCTCGATGTGTCTTACTCAGTTACCTACTCCAGTTTTTCTTCTGTTGATTTATCTCCAATCGCTTTCATACTACGGGTACTACACCTTTTCTCTGACACGGATACTATGTTTCTGCGGCCTTTTGAGAACAGTGCCATTTCGTCTCAATCGTTTTCCCCTGCAAGATGTTTGATTTTGTAAGATTTGTCGAACGAGGTACCACTCGACTCATGTTACTATTTGAAATTTTGAAGTTAGCCCCCAAGAGCCCTTCAGGGAGGCCACTGGGATCACAGGGACCACACCGTTCGATATGCCCTATGATATTTACGTATTTCAATTTTTTTCCATTCATTTACCTTCCATGGTTTTCACACTACGGGTACTGGAGTTTCCGAACCATATTATGGGGACCATTTTGAAACCGGTGCACAATATGGAACATCTTTTGGTACAGCGTTACTTAGTTTTCCAAGACCTTTCGAACGAGGTATTACTCGACCCATGTTCCCATTTGACATTTCAAAGTTACCCCTGTTACCCCCATTTGGAGGGGTGGGGCGAGGAATTGGCGGAATTGGGTTTCCCCCTTAGCAATATATAACGTGTACTTGAAACATGTTTTATCATTTTTCAGATATTTCCGTGGATTAATTAAAATGGCCCACCCTATATATATATATATATATATATATATATATATATATATATATATATATATATATATATATATATATACATCCTCAAGGCATTGTCAATGCTCTATATTGGTATTTTACATTTAAAATTGCAACCGGGTGTTTTTGACTGCCGTATACGGTTGTCCGATCATCACCCTTGTTCTTTGCGCGCACAGTCATTCGAAGAACAGAAAACGTACTCTGTACACAAACAGTTTGTAGTTGTGAACTCGGAAAGCCTGGTACTTCTGCTTGTCAAGGTCAAAAAGTGGGAGAAAAAAGGATGTGTAGAATTTAAAGAGGGTGCAACGGTGACTGATACTTGTAAGAAACATATTCATTTCTAGTTCGTGGACATTCCGCCTGTAGCGCTACTGTGGCACAACGTATATTGAAACTGTATAACTCTTCTATATCGCTTGTAGGTTTATTGGCGTAAGTAACGACCGAAACTATGTTGTCAGCTCTGACTGCGATAAGTCACTGATGTGCTGCTTTTGCTTTTCTTCTTTCTCCTTTGTCATTTGTGAGACGCCAAACATGTTTTTGCTTGTTGCACGCGCTGAACGGGTTCCTCCAGAGCGAAGTATTTAAGAAGTTAACTATATTTTCTTGTTTACGATAGAAATATGATAAGTACTTTGAATTATAATACGGTTTTAAATTGGTTAACTGTTTAAAAAAATACGAAAATAAAGCTGTACTTCTAAATGTATTTAAGTCGAGAACGTAGCTACTGACAGTGTTGATTACACATTTTCCCGTGGAAGAATTTCATTACACTAGAAGTGAAAAGCAGACGTCCATTTAGATAGTCCCCCCACCTTTTGAGACTCAATCGGAAATGGTCTCAATCGTTTGTACAGAAATGTGCAGGCGAAATTTTCGTTTGTACACAATTAGGGGCGCCGCCAGAACGAAAATAAAGTGGGGGCTGTCTAAGTGGTAGCCCCCACCATGTCCAATTTAATCACAAATTGTCGCAATCGTTTATACATCGTTTGTACAGAAATGTGCAGGCGAAATTTTTGTTTGTACACAATTAGGAGCGCCGCCAGAAGGAAAATAAAGTGGGGGTTGTCTAAGTGGTTGCCCCCCATCATGTCCAATTCAATCACAAATTGTCGCAATCGTTTGTACATCGTTTGTATAGAAATGTGTAGGCGAAATTTTCGTTTGTACACAATTAGGGGCGCCGTCAGAACGAAAACAAAGTGAGGGTTGTCTAAGTGGTTGCCCCCCACCATGTCGATTGAACCATAAATTGTCGGGATCGTTTATCTATAGTTTGTGCAGAAATGTGCAGGTAAAATTTTCGTTCGTACCAAATAATATACGGATGTGAGTATTTTTAATATTTGACCTAGAATTGAAGAAAAGGGATGGGGATTGTTATTATTGTAATTATGTATGTATCTCGGGATTGCTCGAAGTTAGAGATATTAAAGTTGTTAGAGATATGTCGAATTCTCATTTCAAATGTTAAACCAGTGTATCGTGTTTTAACGTTTTTTGATAGTTAACCTAGAAAGTAAGAAAGGGGGTGGGCTACAGCTATGTATTATCGTTTTTGCTGTTTAGCAATCGACGTTAACCGGTTTGAATAACGGTTGCTGAGATTGAAAATGGTACCTATTACATTCTTTTTCACTAGCACACGGAAGAAATTAAATGATTCTAATAGACGTTTTCACGTAGAATTCGAATCGGCAATCAGTTTTTCTCCATAACTCTCAGTTTTCCCGTCACAGAGGGATTTTTGGGATATTTCCCCTAAAATTCCTTTTTTTTTTTTTACCATTTTCATACCTGTAGCTCGGGTACCTTTGGTATATAAAGGAAAAAATGATATTGTATGTTAGCTTGATTTATACGTAGTAAGCTCTCTAAGTTTCATAAGAATAGCATTATTCTTTCTAGAGAAATAAACATATTTATATAAAAATTATGCAATGTGTACTGTTCATTTTACCATATTCATTAGTGCAGATAAAATCACATAAAACTTCCACGAAAATTAAAATATAAGCACAGTTTATATCTCATTGGATTTGAAATAAAACATATTTTCAATGATATATATACCGTGTCACCATTTTATATCTTCTTAATAAATAATACAAAAGAAGTGAGTGGTATCTTGTTAATAAATGAACACTTATTTACCTCAACTAATACGTTTTAGTTGTCGACTTTCTTCATATTTGGCTTCTGGAAGATCTCTTTTGGGTGTCCAACAGTAATCAGCTAGCATAGTTGAACTCCAGTGTCACTGGTAGCTCTTCTCCATGGAGGAAATGTCCTGATGAAAATGTTTCCCATACTCATCACTAACAGCACCAAGGTTTTCAAGAAAGAAATGTAGGTAGGAGTCTAGAACGAGAACTTTAAGGAACATGTTGCAATCCATTTCCTTGAATGATTGCAGGAAATCACTCACAATTTCACGGTATTTTAGGGCTTTCTTGTTTCCTAAAAAATTCTCTGTTTAACATTTAAATGTACACCAAGCTGCTTTCTCAACCAGAGTTAAGAGACCCTCAAATTTTTGGTCATGAATCAAACGTCTTATTTGGGGATCTACGAAAATCCCTAGCGTCACTAACCCGAGGAAATTTTTCCTTGAGGTAACAAAACCCCGCATTACTTTTGTTCATTGCCTTAACAAAGTTTTTGAAGAGCCCCAACTTTATGTGAAGAGGAGGTAGAATTATCTTATCAAGGCACACCAGTGAGGAATAAACAGCATTCTTCTGTCCAGGAGTTAATACATGCGTTGGTCATTCCTTCTTGATGTAATGTTCCGCTTTGTTCCTGCTGTCCCATTCGCAGAGGAAACAACAATATTTCGTATAACAGAACTGCAAACCCATTAACAAAGAAATGACTTTTAAATCACAGCAAACGGTCCACTTGTATTTCTCACACTGAATTCTTTCTAACACTATTTCGATGTTTTCATAGGCTTCCTTCATATTAATTGCATAAGCCAGAGGCACTGAAGGAAATTTGTTGCCATTGTCCAAAAGGACAGTCTTAAAACTAGTTTTCCAAGAGTCAATAAACAATTACCACTCTGTACTTATATGTGCATGTCCAAGTGTATCCATCACAACACAGACATTATTACAATACACTAAATCATTTTCTTGAGAATAATGGTTTTGAAACTCTGTATGAAGGTTTCGAAAAATGCACACTTTAGTGTCACGATGGGGCAGATTCCAGCCTTTAAGTCTAAAAGCAAGAAGTTCTGTCTGTATCTTGGAGAGTTTTAAATCCCGTACGAGGTCATTTAGTTCACCCTGAGTTATCAGATGGGGATCCAAGGTAGATGTGCTTCCTACATAAGTAGGATCATTTTCTTCATTTGGAACTTCACTAGTTGCCTCAAGTACGCAATCCTCATTTACCGTAAGATGAGGAGGAGGTACTGGTATAGGTAATTCTGCACTGTGTAGAACTGGCCTAACTGCTGATGGCAAATTAGGGTATTGTACTGTGTGGTTAGATTTACTGGTTGTTTCTTTCATCTGTGTCATACTAAAGTAATAGTCTGAAGAATGATCTTTTGTTTCCCTCCAGATCATCGGTACTGCGAAGTTCATGTTTCGTTCACCATTTGCCCACCCAGTCAGACGTTTCACGCAAGTACAACAAATGTAGTGAGGAGCGAAATTCTTATCTTGGTCTCCTACACAGCAACCAAAATATAACTGGTAACACTTCCTCACAAGTGGAGTAAAACATCGACGTTGCAATTTAAATGTCAGCTTCCCGCATACATAACAGAAATTGTCCGGGTGATTTACACACTTCGTCGGCATCTTGTATCCTGTAAGGTATCACACACACATACACATAGGAATCTACACTCCATTAAATCCCCACAAAATTCCTCTAGAAATTCCCTCATACAAAAATGGCGACAAGGTGTACACATCATTCAAAATATGTTTTATTGGAAGTCCAATGAGGTATAAAGCGTGATATATTTTAATTTTCGTGGAAATTATGTGTTGAAGACCGACCCGACCCGACCCTTGACCCGAATTGAGTGACCCGACCTGACAATCCGACCCGATTGACTCGACCTGACAACCCGACCCGAGCTGGCCCGATTGACCCGACCCGAGTTGACCCGAGTGACCCGACCCGAAGTGATCCGAGGTTACCTTACCCGACAACCGATCCGAGTGACCTGAACTTACAATCTAACCAGTTTGAGAGTAATAGAACCTTACAAAGCTGCCATGAGAAAAAAATGCTGGCCAATTCGTATGCACAAACCATTGTTTCGGCTTTTTTTATTTGTAGTATAATTATCCTCCTCCTCAGTGTTCTGCCATTAATGACAGGCCAGTTTCCGTGAACTAGGTAAGAAGCTTCCATTTTTGCGATTTCCCGCTAATATCTGCCTTGCAACCCAACATAAAGTACCACCCTCCTTATTACAATCTATCGATTGCAACCTTCTTACACACTCTCGCTCTCCTGATATCAGCCCCTTTATTACATCTCTCAGAATGCAATCCCTTAGCAAGATCGAAACTTGTGATCCGTTCATTTTTTCGTTTTCATATGTCGTCCAATATTGCTCTCGTCTCTTGCATTTTTTCAGCATTTCCTAATTCGTTTTTCTATCTCCCCTGCTAACCTTCTCTATTTTCCTCCACATCCAAATTTGCAAGGTTAAAATTTAGGCAATCAAGTTCGAAAGTCAAAATAAAATTTGAAGTTCTGAAGACAACTTGATTTTGTAGTAAGGAATGTATATAGAATTTCTTTTAATATTTTTTGCAGTGTAATAAACAAAAATTTCATTACGTTAACATTCCGATTTTTTCTATTTAAAAACAGCGTTGCTGTCTGATAGAATCATAAGGAACTAATTGCACTGAAATATCATTCTGTAAGGAATTACCTTTTAATTTTTTCTTGATTAATTTATCTAGAAGATATTTGCAACGTTATATAAAATCAGCGAGTAATTTAGTGCCGAGAAAGTCAAATCACTACCGCAGCAATATTATTATTATTATTATTATTAATAATAATAATAATAATAATAATCTGAAGGTGACCAAGAAAATTCTGTCTCTTTTTGTGGAGGTCTCTGTTCAATTGGCCCTCACAACGTGAGTTGAATGCGAATGGAGATAAGGCGAAGGTCAGTTGTTGGACGAGACGAGATGAAAGAATTTTCATGAAGGGGTACGAGAAGAGACAGATCTCTTTCAATAGAAACATGTGTACTTTTCAAGACGAGACTACCTTCACGACACATTTTCGAGACGAGAATACCCCGAACCTGGTCTCGTGAGCAACACTAGTAAGTATACTCAACATACAACCTGGTTGTGGTTGTTCAGATATACCGTGAACGTGCGTAAGGACAGAGTGAACATGGGACCTTCACAGAGCGTCAGAAGGGCTTGTTTGCTGTACGAGCTCAAATTGGGTAAAACGCTGCTCCGCGGGGCGGAAGATATGACAGGCCTTTGGTGAGGGTGTCGGGACTACGCGGAGAGTGCAGCGGTAGGACGGTTTAAGGGCGGTGATGAAACACTCGAAGACGCTCCACGTGCCGGAAGACAAACAGATGTTCAAAATAAATATCTTCAAGCAGCAATTGAGGCGAAGACAGACATGTGAGGAACTGGTACCACAATTCAGTGTTAGTAGAGAAACCATTCAGCACCACCACCATCAACTTGGGAAGCACTGCAAGTTGGGTTGATGGGTCCTACTTGATTTGACTTGGGGCCAGAAAGCAACCCGAGCAGACGCCTGTGTTTCTTTGGTGTCTTTTCTGAGGAAGGAGCAATTTCTGGACATTATGTTGACATGTGATGGAAAGTGGGTCCTGTACGAAGCTCCACGGCGCCGTCATCATTGGTTAGCATCCCATTAACCGGTTCAAAAACAGCCCAAGCCAGCACTACACCAGAATAAGGTTCTCCTGTGCATTTTGGGGACTGCTCGCGGTATCGTCCATCGGGAACTGCTACCAGCTGGTCAGAGCATCAATGCAACTGTGTACTGTCACTCTCTGGATTCAGCACTTCTGAATCGCAAAGGGGTCCTCCTGTTACAAGGCAATGCTAAGCCCCACGTGGCTGATATGACCCAGGACACCATTCTACGATCTGGATGGGAAACACTATTGGATCCGCCATACTCCAAGGACATTGTACCGTCCCATTATCACCTGTTCCATTCCTCGGACAATCACCTTAGAGAACGCTAGTTCAAATCGCTAGTAGAGATTCAATATGCACTTGTTACCTTCTTCGCTTCACGTCCCACCAAGCTCGACTGCGATGGATTCCATAGCCTTCCAGAACGTTGGCAGAAGGTCGTCGATGTTGATGGAGATTATTTTTGATATTCCAGGTACGTCTTAGGTTACATATCAATGTTCGAAGGTGTTGGTGAAAAGGCGGCGGAATTTTCTTGGTCACTCTTAAAGTACTACTACTACTACTACTACTACTATTACTACTACTACTACTACTACTACTACTACTACTACTACTACTACTAATAATAATAATAATAATGTGTCCTTCCCAAACGCAGATGTTTGACCCGAAGGTCCATGGGTATTGATTCCAGCTCGTACCAAGTAAGTTTTCTGGTGGACAAACACCGTGTGCATGGGTTTTCTCGGTGTTCTCCCATTTCATCCCACTTTCTTCATTCAACCGTTTCAATTATTTCTCATCATCACTGTCTGTCTTAGCGTTGGTGCATAACGTGGGACGTTAACTAGATATTTTCTTTCAATTTCACTTAATGTGACATTTAACTTGACATAAAAACGCAGAAAGGAATAAAGTCAGTCGTAATATTAATTACGATTACCATGCCAATTAGTTAATATACGGTTAAATAAAAATTTTATTACTACAGTACAGTATTTCAGCTACAATTAGTCACAATTATCATTCATTCACCAACTTCGAATTGAATTCTACAACAAAGCTCCTTATAGTATTTCAAAATAAGTGAAGAATGTGATAACCCGACCCGAGCTGACCTGACCCGTAACCCGACCCGTTTGACAGCACTATCAGAGGGGTACAATTTACAGTACAATTTATTTTGTATGGTTTAGCATACTTTAAGTCTACCATATTTTTTGAAAACAGAAAGAACGGGACATCTTACAAATTAGTAGTAAATATTGAATTTTGTATTAATTTTATCTTTCGAATTTTACTACAGCATCGCACTAATTACGCATCTTAAAATAATGTATTAATATAGTCCATACTTAATCAACAGTGCTAAAAATTATTGTAGAAGCTAGAAGCTGTTATACAATATAAACGCAGTCAGTGAACATACAATATTTAGGCAAAAATTATATTTTGAATATTGTTACACATACTACCTCACGTGCTCTACATGTCTATAAAGAAAGAAATCCAGATTTATGAAGTTGTTTCCTAGGGATGCGCACGAGACGAGTCGAGACAAAATTTTTCTGACAAAACTCGAGTCGAGACACGGCTCTCCAAATAGAAAAATACACATTTTGCCAGTCGAGACATCACTTTTACTGCACATTTTCGAGACGAGAGAACCACAAACCTTGCCTCGTGCTCATCCCTATTGTTTCCAAATTTCAATGGACTGATTCATTTTTGTTAACCTAAAATGCGAACTAAAAGAAAGCAATTTGCATAATTGTTTTTTTGAAGCAGAGAAATATGTTTTCGGGGCTGGTCTACAACGCCACAAGAATTTGTTGCCACCTCTTGGTATATATTCTTACTTTTGGTGATAAGAGTGCCAGTTAGGAGGATTTAAACATTGCACGTTATATCCAGGGAAGCAGCGATTGGAATAATAATAAATATTAGAATGAAGTTGTTCCTATAGTATTGTCGAAATCGAAAGCAAAAGGAATAAGTCGATTTTATTATCTTTTCAGAACTTGTGATATGTAATTAATAAGAAAATTAAAAAAAGGACAAGAAGGAAAATTTCTGCACACCGGGACAAATTTTAAGAAACCGGGACGTATCGTAGCCTTACATACTTTGCATGCGGAGTGTCAGTACGGAGCCACTACGTAGCAGAGATGAAACAAAACCTCGTAAATAGGTTGCCAACTCAGGAAAACGAAATTACCGACACACCCTCAAAATTCTCTGTACAAATGAGAAACGGAAGACTGTATTGATCGTTATTGTACTTACCAGCAATTGTCACTTCTTTAAAATTATAGAAACAGATGAATAATACTGGATATTAATCTTTACGTAACAATTGTTGATTCATAAAATGAAATTTACTCTATAAATTTACACTTCGAAGCAAGGAAATTGCTTTAAAAACTCATTTTCAACTCTTAATAAATGTATAAAATTCTTTTATAATAGAATCTAAGTGTTATTAAATTTCTTACGTTAAATAAATAAAAAAGAACTGCCATAGATTAAAGAAATATCGATAATGTATAATACAACGGAAATTTGTGTTTGCAAAGGCACTGTTGAAAAATTTCGATGTTCAATGTTATATTCTGAATTGCAGATTCCAAAATACTGAACGGAAGGGAGCTAATAAGAAGTTTGTACCGGTCACCGGCCATAATCAAAAACACAGAAATATTCCCGGCCAGGTCGGTGAAATACCGGCCAGTTAGAAACCCTACTCGTAAATCAGAATGCTGAATGTAACAAAAGAATTCACCATGCATTCTATAAATTCTGCAAAGTGAGTTTCATGAACAGGTTCAAATGAAACAAGATACTGTGTTATAATTTTCCCTTTAACAGTCTACTTTGTGAATTTGCTATATCTTCCACTTATCAATTTCCTGTACGAGATGAGAATAACGGTATCTGCGCAAGTTAGAAAGAAAAAAGTGCATTTTTCTGATAAGGATTCAGCTCACGTAAGAAATAAGGATTAAATTTAATAATAAGAGCCGAGGATTGAAAAAACTAACTCAGCAATAATGATTGTAAGAAAGAATGTAAAAATAAAAATATTTAATTCCATCATCGTTAGAATAACATAAATGTAGTGAATCACACGATAATGTGAATGTACCAATCGATACAATAGTATGTACAAAGTCTTGTTAGAAAAATATCCATAGTATGTGACACTTTTTTTAATGTTTATACCATTTAGACAGTCCCCCACATTGTTTTCGTTCTGGCGGCTCCCCTAATTATGTACAAACGAAAATTTCGCCTGCACATTTCTCTGCAAACGACGTAAAAACGATTGCGACAATTTGTGATTGAATTGCACATTTTGCGGCTTCCATTTAGACAGACCCCCACTTTCTTTTCGTTCTGGCAGTGACCCTAACACTATAGAAACGAAAATTTCGCCTCCACATTTCTGCACAAACGATGTACAAATGATTTCCACAATTTGTGATTGAATTGGAAATTTTGGGGGTTACCACTTAGACAGCCCCCACTTTGTTTTCTTTCTGGCGGCGCCCTTAAGTGTGTACAAACGAAAATTTTGCTGCACATTTCTGTACAAACGTTTGCGACAAATTGCGATTGAATTGGACATGGTGGGGGTCTTCCACTTAGACAGACCTTCCCAATTTTTTTCGTTCTGGCGGTGCCCCTAATTGTATACAAACGAAAAATTGGCCTGCACATTTCTTTACGAACGAGGTACAAACGATTGCGACAATTCGTGGTTAAATTCGACATAGTGAGGAGATTCACTTAGACAGACCCCACTTTGTTTTCGTTCTGGCGGCACCCCCTTTTATTTACAGAACAAAATTTCGCCTACTCATTTCTGTACAAACGATGTACAAACGATTGCGACTATTTGTGATTGAATTGGACATGGTAAGTGCTACCACTTAGACAGCCCCCACTTTATTTTCGTTCTGGCGGCGCCTCTAATTGTGTACAAACAAAAATTTGGTCTGCACATTCTGTACAAACTATTCCGACAATTTGTGATTGAATTGGACACGGTGGGGGGCTTCCATTTTGACAGCCCCTATCACTTTTTTGTTCTGGCGGCGCCCCTATTTGTGTACAAACGAAAAATTGACCTGCTCGTTTCTGTACGAACGATGTACAAACGATTGCGACAATTTGTGATTAAATTGGACATGGTGGAGGGGCTATCACTTAGCCCACATTGTTTTCATTCTGGTGGCGGCCCTATTTATTTACATAACAAAATTTCGCCTACTCATTTCTGTACAAACGATGTACAAACGATTGCGACTATTTGTGATTGAATTGGACATGGTGGTTGCTACCACTTAGACAGACCCACATTGTTTTCGTTCTGGCATCGACCCTAATTGTGTACAAACAAAAATTTGGTCTGCACATTTCAGTACAAACGATCACGTCAATTTGTGATTGAATTCGACATGGTAGGGGCTTCCTTTTGGACAGACCCCCACTTTGTTTTCATTCTGGCGGCGCCCCTAATTGTATACCAACGAAAATTTCGCCTGCACATTTTTCTACCAACGATGTACAAACGATTGCGACATTTTGTGATTGAATTGGACATGGTGGTGGGCTACCACTTAGACAGCCGTATTTTGGTTTTCTTTCTGGCGGCGCCCCTAATTATGTACAAACAAAATTTCGATTTCACATTTCTGCGCAAACGATGTAAAAACGATTGCGACAATTTGTGATTGAATTAGACATGGTGGGGGCTTCCATTTAAACAGATCCCCACTTTGTTTTCATTCTGGCGGCGCCCCTAATTTTGTACCAACGAAAATTTCGCCTGCACATTTTTGTACCAACGATGTACAAACGATTGCGACATTTTGTGATTGAATTGGAAATGGTGGGGGGCTACCACTTAGACAGCCCTTACTTTGTTTTCGTTCTTGCGGCGCCCCTAATTGTGTGGAAACGAAAATTTTCCCTGAACATTTCTGTGAAAGCGACGTACAAACGATTGGGACAATTTGTGATTGAATTGGATAATGTGGGGGCTACCACTCAGAAAGCCCCCACATTGTTTTCGTTCTGGCGGCGCCCCTAATTATGTACAAAAGAAAATTTCGTCTGCACATTTCTGTACAAACCATTTACCAACGATTTTGACAATTTCTCCTTGAATTCGACATGGTGGGGGCTACCACTTAGACAGCCCAAAATTTGTTTTCGTTCTGGCGGCGCCCTTAATTGTGAGGAAACGAAAATTTGGCCTGCACATTTCTGTACAAACAACGCACAAGCGATTGCGACAATTTGTGATTGAATTGGACATAGTGGGGGGCATCCACTTAGACAGACTCTTCTCTGTTTTCGTACTGGCGGCGCCCCTAATTATTTACAAACGAAAATCTCGCCTGCATATTTCTGTACAAACGACATACAAACGATTGCGACTATTTGGGGTTGAATTGGACACCGTGGGAGCAACCATTTAGACACCGCCCACTTTGTTTTCGTTCTGGCGGCGCCCCTAATTGTGTACAAAAGAAAATTTCCCTGCACATTTCTGTGCAAACGATGTACAAACGATTGCGACAATTTGTGCTTGAATTCGACATCGTGGGCGGTTACCACTTAGACAGCCCCCACATTTTTTTCGTTCTGGCGACGCCCCTAATTGTGTAGAAACGAAAATTTGGTCTCCACAATCCTGTACATGTGATTGTGACTATTTGTGATTGAATTGGACATTGTGGGGTCTACCACTTTTACAGCCTCCACTTTGTTTTCGCTCTGGCGGCGCCTCTATTTACGTACAAAACAAAAATTTTACCTGCATATTTGGTTACAAACGATGTACAAAGGATTTCGACAATTTGTGCTTGAATTCGACATGGTGGGGAGCTACCACTTAGACAGCTCCACTTTGTTTTCGTTCTGGCGGCGTTCATAATTGTGTACAAACGAAAATATTTCTCGTACATTTCTGTACAAATGATATACAAACGATTCTGACAATTGTGATTGAATTTGACTTTGGAGGGGCTACCATTTGGACTGCACCTCGATTTTGGTTTCGTCTCGGCGGCGCCCCTAAATGTGTACAAACGAAAATTTTGTATGCACATATCTGTACGAACGATGTAGAAACGATTGCGACGATTTGTGATTGAATTTTATATGGTGGGGCTACCATTTGGACAGCTCCCACTTTTTTCGTTCTGTCGGCGCCCCTAATTGTGTACAAACGAAAATTTTGCCTGCACATTTCTTTACGAACGATGTACAAACGATTGAGACCATTTCCGATTGAGTCTTGAATGGTGGGGGGCTGTCTAAAGGGATTGAAAAGCAGTACTGCAAAAATACATGTAATTTTTATTGATCAAAATGGGAGGCAATGGTGATTTTAGATTTTGAAGGGCGGGGATTGAATAAAAGATAGCTGATTATAGTACTGTGAAAATTGTAGTAACTCAGATTGTTTACGCTCGGCAAATACCATAGACGTAATTTCGAAGCTCTAGGCCCAAGAGCCACCTCTAGAATCGTCACTGACTGCGATTTTAATAATGTGTTTTATGGTCTTATGTCCGTGTTCCCATCCTTTCCCTCCCCCTCCAACTGAATACTAGATACTTTTTCTATTCGAAATTTTTAGTTTTCCGCCGAAACCTTGATTTTTTTACTCTCATCGGTTTTCAGTTACTTAATTATTTAAGTTTAGGATTCCCTTTTTGCATCGAGGTTATGTGAGATATGGACTCAAAGATTATGATGAAATCCAAACACGGTAATCGTCCAAATTTTGTAAGCTGTATAGTTATCAACGTTAAAATTTGAAATGACCCATTTCTACCACTTCCATTTTGCGAATCACGTCCATTAAGGAACTCTCTCAAAAGGAATCACCCTACTTATTTATTGCAAAAAGCAGAATTAAAAAATTCGCATTCGTCCAAAGTTATCGTGTGAAGTAACGGCCGCTCGTATGTACGTACTAATATCGATAAGTTCCACTACGCGAACCCAATTAATACTTCATATACCCCCGCCACACACACACACTAGCAAATGTACATACGAAAGTATACCTGGTAGTACCCACACGCTTACGCCGGAAACTAGAAACACACATACACACAGAGAGAGAGATAAAATCTTGTTGTACCTTTATACTGAATGCACAATTACTCACAAAACCAATTAAAAAAGAAAAAGTAAAAGTAGTAAATGAAATTTTCAAAGATTGCTACCACTGCTGCGCCTAACAAATGATATTGTTCCACAACGATTGATTCGTAATATGATGTATATGAGTTTCTTAATTGTAGTATAACAAAATGCCTCCAAATTGACCGCAAAATAAAAAGTGAAATTTATTTCTCAAATTTGGTAAAATCAAAGTCGGTGGGTATTATGGGAACAGTCTAAAAAACAATATATGCAAATAAATATTAATATACTTCACGTTCTCCAGTGAGTGCAAGAAAGCTTCGAATAGTGTTTGGTGTCATAATCATTAGCAGATGAAAAAATACACACACACACACACACACACACACACACACATATATATATATATATATATATATATATATATATATATATATATATATATATATATATATATACATCAGCTAATGCTTATGACAACAAATACTATTCGAAGCTTTCTTGCACCCACTGGAAAACGTGAAGTATATTAATATTTATTTGCATATTTTGTTATTGTAGACTGTTCCCATAATGCCCACCGACTTCGATTTTACAAAATTAAAGAAATAAATTTCACTTTTTATTTAGTGGTCAATTTGAAGGCATTTTGTTATACTACCATTAAGAAACCCATATACATCATATTACGAATCAATCATTATGGAACAATCTCATGTGTGACACGCAGCAGTGGTACCAATCTTTGAAAGTTTCATTTACAACTTTTTTCCTTTTTCCTTTTTAACTGATTTTGTGAGTAATGGTGCATTCAGTATAATGGTACAACAAGATATTCTCTCTCTCTCTCTCTCTATCTCCGTGTATGTGTTTCTGTTTCTAGTTTCCGGCGTAAGCGTGTGGATACTATCAGGTATACTTTCGTGTGTACATATGCTAGTGTGTGTGTGTGTGTGGCGCGGGTATATGAAGTATTAATTGGGATCGTGTAGTGGAACTTATCGATATTAGTACGTACATACGAACGGCTGTTACTTCACACGATAACTTTGGACGAATGCGAATTTTTAAATTCTGCTTCTTGCAATAAATAAGTAGAGTGATTCCTCTCGAGAGAGTTCCCCTAAAGGATAGCCCCCACCATGTCCAATTGAATCACAAATTACCGCAATCATTTGTACATTGTTTGTACAGAAATGTGCAGGCCAAATTTTCGTTTGTACACTATTAGAGGCGCCGCCAGAACGAAAACAAATTGGGGGCTGTCTAGTGGTAGCCCCCCACCAACATGTCCTATTCAATCACAAATTATCGCAATCGTTTGTACTTTGTTTGTACAGAAATGTGCAGGCGAAATGTTTATTTGTACACAATTAGGGGTGCCGCCAGAACGAAAACAATGTGGGGGCTGTCTTAATGGTAGCCTCCACCATGTCCAATTCAATCACAAATTATTTCAATCGTTTGTACACCGTTTGTACAGAAATTTGCAGGCCAAATTTTCGTTTGTACACTATTAGGGGCGCCGCCAGAACGAAAACAAATTGGGGCTGTCTAAGTGGTAGCCCTCCAATTCAATAACAAGTTGTCGCATTCATTTGTGCATCGTTTCTACAGAAATGTGCGGGCGAAATGCTTGTTTGAACAAAATTAGGGGCGCCGCCAGAACGAAAACAAAGTGGGGGACTCTTTAAGTGGTAGCCCCCCATCATGTCCAATTGAATCACAAATTGTCGCAATGGTTTGTACTTCGTTTGTACAGAAATGTGCAGGCGAAATGTTTATTTGTACACAATTAGGGGTGCCGCCAGAACGAAAACAATGTGTGGGCTATCTTAATGGTAGCCTCCACCATGTCCAATTCAATCACAAATTATTTCAATCGTTTGTACACCGTTTGTACAGAAATTTGCAGGCCAAATTTTCGTTTGTACACTATTAGGGGCGCCGCCAGAACGAAAACAAATTGGGGGCTGTCTAAGTGGTAGCCCCCACCAACATGTCCTATTAAATCTCAAATTGTCGCAATCGTTTGTGCTTCGTTTGTACAAACATGTGCAGGCGAAAATTTTGTTTGTACACAATTAGGGGCTCCGCTAGAACAGGAAAAAATGGGGGCTGTCTAAGTAGTATCTTCCCATCAACATGTCCAATTCAATCACAAACTGTCGGAATCGTTTGTACGTCGTTTGTGCAGAAGTGTGCAGGCGAAATTTTCGTTTGTACACAATTAGGGGCGTGGTCAGAACGAAAACAAAGTGGGGGGCTGTCTAAGTGGTAGCCCCCTCCACCATGTCCAATTCAACCACAAATTGTCGCAATCGTTTGTACTTCGTTTGTACAGAAACGCGCAGGCAAAATGTTTGTTTGTACACAATTAGTGGCGCCGCCAGAACGAAAACAAAGTGGGGCTGTCTAAGTGGTAGCTTCTCATCAACATGTCCAATTCAATCACAAATTGTCGCAATCGTTTGTACGTCGTTTCTACAGAAATGTGCAGGCAAAATTTTCGTTTGTACACAATTAGGGGCGTGGCCAGAACGAAAACAAAGTGGGAGATGTCTAAGTGGCAGCTTCCCACCAACATGTCCAATTCAATCACAAATTGTCGTAATCGTTTGTACTTCGTTTGCACGGAAATTTGTGTGAGAAATGTTTGTACACAATTAAAGGCGCCGCCAGAACGAAAACAAAGTGGGGGCTGTCTAGTCTAAGTGGTAGCCTTCGATCATGTCCAATTCAATCACAAATAGTCGCATTCGTCTGTACGTCGTTTGTACAGAATTGTGCAGGCGAAATGTTTGTATGTACACAATTATGGACACCGCCAGTACGAAAACAGAGCATGGTGCTTTCTAAGTAATACCCCCCCACCATGTCCAATTGAATCACAAATTGTCGCAATCGTTTGTACTTCGTTTGTACAGAAATGAGCAGGCGAATGTTTGTTTGTACACAATTAGGGGCGCCGCCAGAACGAAAACAAAGTGGGGCTGTCTAAGTGGTAGCCCCCGACCATGTCCACTTCAATCACAAATTGTCGCAATCGTTTGTACGTCGTTTGTACAGAAATGTGCAGGGAAAATTTTCGTTTGTACAGAATTAGGGGCGCCGCCTGAACGAAAACAATGTGAAGGCTGTCTAAGTGGTAGCCTTCCCACCATGTCCAATTGAATCAAAAATTCTCGCAATCGTGTGTACTTCGTTTGTACAGAAATGTGCAGGCGAAATGTTTGTTTGTACACAATTAGGGGTGCCGTCAGAACGAAAACAAACTGGGGGCTCTCTAAGTGGTAGCTTCCCACCAACATGTCCAATTGAATCACAAATTGTCGCAATAGTTTGTACTTCGTTTGTACAGAAATGTGCAGGCGAAATGTTTGTTTGTACACAAATAAAGGCGCCGCCAGAACGAAAACAAAGTTGGGGCTGTCTAAGTGGTAGCCCCCGACCATGTCGAATTCAATCACAAATTGTCGCAATCGTTTGTACGTCCTTTTTACAGAAATGTGCAGGCGAAATTTTCTTTTGTACACAATTAGAGGCGACGCCAGAAGGAAATTAATGTGGGGTCTGTCTAAATGATACCCCGTCCATCATGTCCAATTCAATCACAAATTGTCGTAATCGTTTGTACTTCGTTTGTACAGAAATGTGCAGGCGAAATATTTGTTTGTACACAATTAAAGGCGCCGCCAGAACGAAAACAAAGTGGAGGCTGTCTAAGTGGTAGCCCCCGACCATGTCGAATTCAATCACAAATTGTCGCAATCGTTTGTACGTCGTTTTTTGCAGAAATGTGCAGGCGAAATTTTCTTTTGTACACAATTAGAGGCGACGCCAGAAGGAAATTAATGTGGGGTCTGTCTAAATGATACCCCGTCTATCATGTCCAATTCAATCACAAATTGTCGTAATCGCTTGTACATCATTTGCACAGAAATGTGCAGGCGCAATGTTCTTTTGTACACTATTAGGGGCGCCGCCAAAACGAAAACAATATGGGGGCTGTATAAATGGTAGAAACATTAAAAAAAAAGCGTCACATTTATGGAGTATTTTTCTAACAGGACTTTGTTCACACTATTGTGTGGTTTGGTATGTTCACACTATCGTGTGATTCACTAACTGTTCTCTATTTCTCATGTCTTGCTCTAAAACTTGCGAAACTATATTATCTTCATAAGCCTCTATTAATTACTTCTTAATCTGTACATACATGAGATTATTATATTCTGCGGTTGATTGTAAAGCTAGCAGATAAGCACGAGCCCCGTTTTCTAAACAATACGGCAACAAATGACGTTTCTGTACATCACGTAGGTTATGAAGGACAGAAAAATCCTCAAAATGACTAAAAAACGACTGAACTGACTCGTTCAATTTGCCGGAAAATTTGGGGGGTTCTACTAAACGATCTATAGCAGAAGACATAACACTAGTATTCTCCATAATATCTATTTTCAAAATCACACTTATAATAAATATCTTACACTACTATGTATATATATCCAACACCAAAATGTAATTAACACTTCCTATATACTAACACAAAGAAAAACAAAATATAATAACTTGGCAAAAAATTCTCTTCTCACCCACTTAATCATTCAACTAAAATACAACAAAAACAAAAAATTACTCTAACAGAGCAAATGAATAAAGTAGCGAGGGTGGGCGGGTGGGTTAAAAATAACTCTACTTAATTTCTCTCGACAAACTAAAATTACACAGTACAAATTACTCAAAATTTGGGATCTTAAAGCATCTACCGAATTTTTAGAATCGTAATTTATCGAAATTTTAGGATCGTAACAAAGGCGTAAGCCTCACAGCATCTCCATCATGTGCCGGTGCTGTGTCATCAGTTATAGCTCAGAATACGTGATAAATAAATGCAACCAAATGGGGATGGAACTGATGCACAACACGGTACTTAACTGTAAAAATTGTGGTTGAATTTAAATAAAATTCAAATGTTTTTAATTTAAGAAATGACTAGTTGGGGAAAAGGGTGAGAGAAAGAGAAAAGGTTATGACTAAAAGATAAAGGATGAGCACTAGCCTGACATATCCAACGAAGCTGGCGTCGTCTTGGTCATCTGGAATGAATATCTGGAGAAGTCAGGATTAGCTGGTGACAGTCAACATCTGGATCTTAATCCTGTTGAACTGCAAGGGGCGTCGATGATTTGTCTTTGCGATGTTGTCCTCCTACACCTTCATTCTACTACTCTGGTGACAAACTTAAAGGGGTCTGCGGCGATGAACCGTCAGAATGGTACTCTTTGACTTGTGGAGTCGGTGGTCCTCCAATGGTGGGATCCGCTTCTCTCCGATGATCCTGCACCTGTCCCAATCGTGTATTGAATACCTCTTGTTGTTCTGTTCCTCGTGGTTCTGATCAATTCAAGAATGATGACCTAATCGGGAAGTATCAGGCTGTGCTCGAAGGTATGAGGAAAGGAAAGAAGGAAGCTAGTCGAAGTTTATTTAACAAATATGCATTTACAACAGGTGTCTGAGAATGTACACTTCTAGTCAAAGTTTTCTTTCATAAGTTTTCAAAAGTTCATGCTTCTTTATATCAAATACACAGTCACTTCATTTCCAATAGACAGATACTTCACACCCCCTCCTCGAAATCAAAATACACGAAAATTTTAATTTTCCGTAGTAGAAAAAAAGAAAAAAAATATATTGAAGAAAGTCCAAAAAAAATGTTCGTTGAAGGTAAGAGAGTTCTTTGTGTAACATATGTATGTTTTGAATTAATCCTTGACCACAAACTGCAAAATGCTGAGCGTGCGTTTCTGAATCAGTTCATATAGTTCACTGGGTAAGCTGAAGATATGACGACAGCGTCTCTGGGAAGATGGAAAGTAAGAAAAAGAAAAATAAACATTAGTGCTTGCATAATATCATTGTGAGTGACATGTGCTTTAAAACGTTAGTGTTGAGTTCCGTTAGTGCTCAGGGATGGGAAATGAAAGGTAGGATAATACTAAATTTAATTATCACTTACACAGATTATCAAAACTTAGATACGTATAATAATAAAAAATCATAATCAAATAAATAAATATTTCATGAGTGTAAAATCCAATGTGGACCTCTATATATATGTATGTGTATGTTCGTCTAATGCAAAAAATTACTTCAATATCAAACGTGACTAATACGCGAAAAGAAAAAACGGTGTAATACTATCTAGCTAACCAAAGATAGTAAAGTTAGACTGCACAAGAAGGGTACTGATTTCAGTTTGAGAAAAATGAGCTTTAAGTTATTTAGGCTTAAAGCGTCCGTAGACTGGAAAAGAATTCCAAGATATGGTTATAGCCCCATATACTGGCTGTAATCAAACTATATGAAATCAGCACGACAGAACTATTCACCACATATAACCTACAACCCTAACTAACATATAAATTCTTCTTATCTTCATCTTCTTTCTTCTTTAATCTTGTCCTCTTCTGGCATCGAATGCTGGACATCTAAAGGGATGGAGCATGGTTCTTGCGATCTTGATTTCAATCTTCTTACATCTTCTTAATATATCCATCGAAATAACTATCCATACGAGTGTCGTTGATTTTCTTCATTCTTCACATACTCACATTAAAAAAAAATAAAAGTAAGGAACTTCTGTAGTGATACGCTGTCCATTCAAACGAAATGGTACAATTCTTGAAGATACCAACATGTTCCAAAATTCGAAGTTTTCCAAATTTTCGAAGTGTTCTAAGTTTTCGAAGTTTTCCACCGGTGGATTTGGATGCACAATTCAAAACCAAGATAAACTAACTTCTAAGCGTGGCCAGTGCTAAAAGAAAGTTCATCATCCATCTACAAGGTGTTCCTATCCACAATCCAATTTTCAGAAAAGTAATCCACATACAAGTTACGTACGGACAGACGGACTAACAGATTCTTCATCAATGGGAAAATATATGGGGAGTAATCGCTGATAAATGTCCCAATTCTCTCTATCATAAACACAAAATACGACACGGTTTACGTCATCAAGATGTTCTTCTAAAAATATTCTTGTTGTGGCCAAGGCAATTTTGGCAGCCTCTAACTTCGGAAACTTAAATGCTCCAGTCGAAATGTTAGGTAATACAATTGTAGAAAGATCATTCTCCAACATCACTTTAAAACAATTTTTATATGTCTCTCGTAAAATCTTCTTGTCTGAATTCCGAGGTCCACATGTCATAATTACATAATTAGCTGGTAGACGATAACCATTGGCAATTTTCGCTTCTCCTGGCTTCAATGATGATATGGTCAAACATTCTTCTAAAAATTAAGATCCAGCTGCGTCTTGAATGGCTTTATCTGCATCACCTAAAGGAGTTAAGGTTTCATTCGTTGAATTTACTAAGGCATCTGCTTTTATATCCACTGTGTTACGTACCTTTATAAATACTAATCTTCTGATTGATGGCAGTATTACAGGCAAATTTCGGTTTTTCTTCTGTAGAATTCTTCCCTATAGTTGCCCACGTTGGTAGATTTTCGGCAATCACAACATCCTTAATATGAAGAGAAGGGATGAAAATTTCTTCTTCCAAACATTGTTTCCTGGGGTTGAAAATCTCTTCAGTTGGTGGTCCTTGATGTTCTTCGCATCTCGTCTTCTTCTTTTTCATCGTATGGTCTTCCGTGCAGACGTTGATAGGCATCTCTTCGTCAGAGTCTTCAAGGTGGTCTTCCTCTTCCGGGTTTTCCTTCTCATAAAACTTCTTCAATCTCTGAACTGCTATGCTGTCTATCTTGTAAGAACCTCGGGCGGTCTTATACTTAACAAAATACGAATTTGGATTTTCCACACGTTCAGTTATGCCTGGACCAATAAACTTTCCGCTGAATGCTTTGGCGTGACCTTTCTTTCTTGTGGTGTCTAAAATCCAAACTTTTTCCCCTTCTTTAAAAGCAGGTTTCGTATGTCTCTTGTCAAAAAATTTTGTCGCCGTTTTATGACGTTTGTAAAGATTTTCTTGCGCTTTATCTCTAATCTCTTGTAATTGCTGTAAACGAATGGCATTGTCTTCATATTGACACGGGGTATTTAAAATTGCCTGATGAAGTAACCTAGGTTTGAAACCAAAAAGACATTCAAATGGTGAAATTTGAGACGATAAGTTCTTCGTGACGTTAAGCGAAAAAACTATGGGTTGTAATTAGTCAATCCATTCTCCTAAATCTTTGTCACATAAGGCTGATTTTAATCGTTGTTCTATGTTCCTAATAATAACTTCACAAACACCATTACTATAATACCCATGTACATTTACAAAACGCATGTTAGCACCAATCATGGCACATAATTCTTTAAATAGTCCACTAGTGAAGGCACTGCTTTTGTCTAAGACAATTTCATAGAAAATTCCAAACTTTAAAATTACTTTGTGATAAAGAAATGAAGCCAAAGTACTTGCTGTAACATCAGGAAGGGAATCTGCAATTATGTATCTAGTACAACTGTCTACTACAACTATCATATATATGTGATTTAACATATTATTGGGGGAATAATTCCCAGCTACATCTATGTGGATGCGATAGAATGGGGGGACGGAGGGATAAGTAAGCAATGTACCATACGGAGAACCAATTTTCGATTTCGATACTTGACATATCGTACATTCTTTACACTTCTGATATATATATTTCTTCATGTTGGGAAAATACACTGTTTTTACTAACATATCATAGGTTTTAGAATAACCAGAATGAGATGATCCCAATGCAGACGTATGACAAGCATTAAAAACTTTATAACGCAAAGAAGTAGGAACTGCAACTAAAAATTTTATACCTTGAGAAGTTTTCTGCTTTCTAAACAAAATTCCATCCTTAATAGTAAAATATAATGCTTGGCGTTCTATTTTAGAATTTCTATTTTCTTTCTGTTCCAACCAAGAAAAATATCTTTAAAAAACGGATCTTTACGCTGTTCTGTTGCCAGATTTGGCTCATCTAAAATTGAAAATGAATTTGTGGTCTGAGTAAACAAAATTTTCGGATCTTCTTGATTCTTTTTCTCGTCTTCCAAATCTCTAGGGGGGTTAGAAAAACTTGAAATGGCGTCTGCCTCTATGTTACTGGAGCCACTGATATGAGAAATAGTGAAATTATACAATTCGATTTCTTTCAACCATCTAGAAATCTTACTTACATTCTTTGTTTGCTTCAAATAAATTAAACTATGACAATCTGTCTTCAAATAAAAATGACGACCCAAAAGAAAATACCTAAATGAACGTAATGAGTACAATAATGCTGATATGGGTGTAATTCAAGCTGATATGGGTGTAATTTTCTCTCGCTAGGAGACGTTGCACGACTACAATAACTAATGGGAACTAGATTTGTGTCGTCAGGTGAATTTTGAGGTTGTTTGATTAGTCCAGAAAGAGCGAGTTTGCTCGCATCAAAATAGAGATACAGAGGATAATCAGGCTTGTATCTCATGAGACAAGGTGCTGAAATGATGGCTTGTTTGATATTATTGAATGCTGTCTCCTGTGCGTCCTTCCAACGAAAAGGAGCGTCTTTTTTCAACAAAGAAAGTAACGCTTCTGCTAATTGACTAAAATTAGGTAAATACGAACGAACGAAAGAAGCCAATCCTAAAAAACTTTTGACCTGTTTCTTTGTTTTGGGACGTTGATAGTTGGAGATTGAGTTAATTATTCGTTTTGAAATAGACAAACCATCTTTACTAACAGTGTGACCTAAAACATCTAATGAAAAATATCCCAATTTTGTTTTTTCTGGAGAAAGCTTTAAACCAATTTCTTTTATTCTTTGAAGCAACATACGAGTTAACTGCAAAATTTCATCAAAACTATCACTAGACCAAAAATAATCGTCAACGTAGGCAAATATTTTATCTTGTGAGGTGAGTTTCACTAATCTGTTCATACCACTAGTAGATGTCTTTACACCCTGAGGCAACAAATTAAAATGGTACGATACCACGCCCGGAATCGAAAAAGCTGTAATAGGTTTAGATTCTTCAGTGAGCGGAATATTAAAGAATGCTCCAAAAACGTCGCTAGAACATAGATATTTGCGTCCTGCCAAATTAGTCAAAATATCCTGGATGGGAGGGACCGGAAAACTGTCAGGAACCATTTTTTTGTTCAAAAATCTCGCGTCCTGTATAAATCTATACTGTCCATTCTTCTTTTTAACAAGCATTACCGGAGAATTGTACGGACTAATACTAGGTTCAATGATCTTACTTTTCAATAAAATGTCTACTTGTTTTTTGATCTCATCCCGTAGATGAAATGGTATCGAAAATTGGGGTCGATTTACTGGAATATTGTCCACTAATTCAATTTTATGTTTATATCCTTTAGCACAACCATAATCAAATTCATTCCAAGAAAAACTAGAATAAAATTCTTCTACTATATCATATAATTGCTGCTGTTGATGTGGCAACAATTCAGGGTTAACATTTACTCTATATTTATCATAACCTTCAGGAAAAGATTTCGTATCTGCTGCATTAACTTGATGAACCTTATTATTAGTGCTATTTTGTTTCTTAAAGTTGGTATCACTGATAACATGTTCGGCAGAACCCAAAACAACATCTTTTTTCAAGTAAAGTTTACTTTTGGTAGGATTAATCACAGATATTACCGGATGAATTTCGTCTACGACTGATTTACGCACAAAAATTTCTGCCTGCGTATCTATTAATTCATTAGGAACTAATAAATTGCGATTTCCTGCAAGATCATTTACTTTTTTTAATGTAACTTGAACACTTGAATTTGGAGGCAAAACAACAGAGCGAGCCACTAAAAATTGAGGTTTATATAATTTTGCTATATGGTTAGAAATTTCTTCAAAAGATACGTATGGCGGCAATTCAATTCTTGGAGGAATACCAAATTTAACAAAACTAAAAGAATTCTTATTGTGATCAACCATTGCAAGATGATTTTTCAAAAAATCTTGGCCAATTATGCTATTATACGGAAAATTATTATACACTCGAAAAGGATGCGTAAAATACTGTCCTCCTAATTTAAATTTCACTAAAGCGATTTGATCACTTCCTTGAGAATTTCCAGTGATACCACGAATAAAAGTCGTTCCTTAAGTATTTTATGCTTCTTACTTAAACTATTACCAGAAATTAAGCTAACAGTGCTGCCTGAATCCAATAGAAATAAATGCGGCTTATTATCTATATATGCTTTAACATGAGGCAAATCAGCTTCATATTGAATAGGCACATAATATCGCTTACTGTTTCTAACATTATTACACATATTATTGTCTACTTTATTCCTATTATTCGATTTAACATTCTCATTTACATTGCCTGCATTGACGGAAGCAAAACGCTGCGAGTGAGAGAAGGATGCGTTGGATGGATTTCTTCGCTCCAAACGCGAACGCTCATAAGATTGCATACACACAGATTTTCCTTTGTGTGCGTGAGAAACTTTTGCGGCCGCTGTTCGTTGCACGAGATCTTGTAACTGGACTTCGATACCGTCTAACTGAGCTATCAAGCTATTTTTTTCTTCAGGCTGACTTACAATTTCATTTTCGTTCTGAATATTAACATCTAAAGTATTTTCTTTTTGCTGTATAGCATTCTTACTAACAGGATGTATATTGTAATCGTTTGTTATTGCCAAGGACTTCGATTGCTGACTACGCATGCTTACAAGAAAATTAACTCTTTCCTCTAGACCTAAGGACTTTGCTAACTCAATAACAGTCTTATACGATTTTCTTACAACTACAGAATAAAACGAAGGCAATAACCCATCGATTATCAAGTTAAGTTGTTCGGTCACTGGCATCTTCGGATCGTACTTAAGTATTAATTTCCACTTATGAAAAATGTAATCTAGAACAGATTCAGAATCTAACTGTTCTCTATATCTCATTTCTTGCTCTAAAACTTGCGAAACTATATTATCTTCATAAGCCTCTATTAATTTCTTCTTAATCTGTACATACATGGGATTATTATATTCTGCGGTTGATTGTAAAGCTAGCACATAAGCACGAGCACCGTTTTCTAAACAATACGGTAACAAATGACGTTTCTGTACATCACGTAGGTTATGAAGGACAGAAAAATCCTCAAAATGACTAAAAAACGACTGAACTGACTCGTTCAATTTGCCGGAAAATTTGGGGGGTTCTACTAGACGATCTATAGCAGAAGACATAACACTAGTATTCTCCATAATATGCATTTTCAAAGGGTGTGTCTAATTTACTGACCAACACATTTCTCTGGCCACCGAAAAAACTACAACAGCTATCGACACCAAATACCACACAAATATCAACCATAGGGACCACGACAAATTTACAATATGACAATTTACAATTCATGATATTTAATATATCTTTATCACGAAAAACTATTAAAAATATGATAAAAAGTTGGCCACCACGGAAACTATCATGGCCATCAACACCAAACAATGCACAAATATCAACCTTAAAGACCCCGACATATCTACAAAAAATCATTAAAATATCGTGATATTTAATATATCTTTATCAGGAAAAACAATTAAAAATATAATAAAAAGTTGGCCACCACGGAAACTATCATGGCCACGGACACCAACAAATGCACAAATATCAACCGTGAGGACCCCGACATATTTGCAAAAAAACATTAAAATATCGTGATATTTAATATATCCTTATCACGAAAAACTATTAAAAATATGATAGAAACTTGGCCACCACGGAAACTATAACGGCCACAAACACCAAACAATGCACAAATATCAACCGTGAGGACCCCGAAATATTTACAAAGAATCATTAAAATATCGTGATATTTAATATACCTTCATCACGAAAAACTATAAAAATATGAAAAAACTTGGCCACCACGGAGCCTATAATGGCCACCGACACCAAACAATGCACAAATATCAACCTTATAGAGCCCGACATATTTTCAAAAAATCATTAAAATATCGTGATATTTAATATATCTTTATCACGAAAAACTATTAAAAATATGATAAAAAGTTGGCCACCACGGAAACTATCATGGCCACCGACATCAAAAAACACACAAATATCAACCGTGAGGACCCCGACATATTTACAAAAGATCATTAAAATATTCTGATATTTAATATATCTTTATCACGAAAAACTATTAAAAATATGAAAAAACTTGGCCATCATTGAAACTATAATGGCCACCAACACCAAACAATGCACAAATATCAACCGTGAGGACCCCGACACATTTTTGAAAGATAATTAAAATATCGTGATATTTAATATATCTTTATCACGAAAACTATTAAAATATGATAAAAACTTGGCCACCACGGAAACTATCATGGCCACTGACACCAAACAATGCACAAATATCAACCTCCTGGACCCCGACATATTTACAGAAAATCATTAAAATATCGTGATATTTAATATATCATTATCACGAAAAAATTTTAAAAATATGAAAAAATTTGTGCACCACGGAAACTATAATGGCCACCGACACCAAACAATGCACAAATATCAACCGTGAGCACCCCGACAAATTTATAAAACATCATTAAAATATCGTGATATTTAATATATCTTTATCACGAAAAACTATTAAAAATATGATAAAAACTTGGCCACCACGGAAACTATAATGGCCACCGACACCAAACAACGCATAAACATCAACCTTAAAAACCCCGAAATATTTACAAAAAATCATTAAAATATCATGATATTATTTATATTTTTATCACGAAAAACTATTAAAAATATGGTGAAAAGTTGGCCACCACGGAAACTATAATGGCCACCAACACCAAAAAATGCTGAAATATCAACCTTCTGGACCCCCACATATTTAAAAAAAAATCATTAAAATATCGTTATATTTAATATATCTTTATCACGAAAAACTATTAAAAATATGATAAAAACTTGGCCACCATGGAAACTATAACATCCACCAACACCAAACAATGCACAAATATCAACCGAAAAACCCCAACATATTTACAAAAATCATTAAAATATCGTGATATTTAATATATCTTTATCACGAAAAACTATTAAAAATATGAAAAAACTTGGCCACCACGGAAACTATAACGGCCACCAACACCAAAAATGCACAAATATCAACCGTGAGAACCCCGACCTATTTACAAAAAATCATTAAAATATCGTGATATTTAATATACCTTTATCACGAAAAACTATTTAAAAAATAAAAACTTGGCCACCGCGGAAACTATAATGGCCACCGACACCAAACAATGCACAAATATCAAACTTAAAAACCCCAACACATTTGCAAAAAATCATTAAAATATCAAGATATTTAATATATCTTCATCACGGAAAACTATTAAAAATAAGATAAAAACTTGGCCACCACAGAAACTATAATGGCAAACGACACCAAACAACGCACAAAATATCAACCTTAGGGAGCCCGACATATTTTCAAAAAATCATTAAAATATCGTGATATTTAATATATCTTTATCACGAAAAACTATTAAAAATATGATAAAAACTTGGCCACCACGGCAACTATAATGGCCACCGACACCAAACAACGGACACATATCAAACCTTGGGACACCGACATATTTACAAAAAATCATTAAAATATTGTGATATTTAATATATCTTTATCACGAAAAACTATTTAAAAAATAAAAACTTGGCCACCACGGAAACTATAATGGCCACCGACACCAAACAATGCACAAATATCAACCTTAAAAACCCCACCACATTTGCAAAAAATCATTAAAATATCATGTCATTTAATATATCTTTATCACGGAAAACTATTAAAAATAAGATAAAAACTTGACCACCACGGAAACCATAATGGCAAACGACACCAAACAACGCACAAATATCAACCTTAGGGAGCCCGACATATTTACAAAAAATCATTAAAATATCGTGATATTTAATATATCTTTATCACGAAAAACTATTAAAAATGTGATAAATACTTGGCCACCACGGAGCCTATAATGGCCACCGACACCAAAAAGGCACAAATATCAACCGTGATGACACCGACATATTTACGAAAAATCATTAAAATATCGTGATATTTAATATATCTTTATCACGAAAAACTATTAAAAATATGATATAAATTTGGCCACCATGGAAACTATAATGGCCACCGACACCAAACAACGCACAATTATCAACCTTAGGGAGCCCGACATATTTACAAAAAATCATTAAAATATCTTGATATTTAACATATCTTTATCACAAAAAACTAATAAAAATATGAGAAAAACTTGGCCACCACTTAAACTATAAAGGCCACCGACACCAAACAATGCACAAATTTCAACCTTAAAAACCCCACCACATTTACAAAAAATCATTAAAATATCGTGATATTTAATATATCTTTATCACGAAAAACTATTAAAAATATGATATAAACTAGGCAACTACGGAAACTATAATGGCCACCGACATCAAACAACGCACAAATATCAACCTTGAAGAAGCTGACATATTTACAAAAAAATCATTAAAATATCGTGATATTTAATATATCTTTATCACGAAAAACTAATAAAAATATGATAAAAACTTGGCCACCACGGAAACTATAATGGCCACCGACACCAAACAATGCACAAATACCAATCTTAGATAACCAGACATATTTACGAAAAATCATTAAAATATCGTGATATTTAATATATCTTTATCACGAAAAACTATTAAAAATATATAAAAAGTTGGCCACCACGGAAACTATAATGGCCACTGACACCAAACAGTGCACAAATGTCAAACACTGGGACACCGACATATTTACAAAAAAAACATTAAAATATCGTGATATTTAATATATCTTTATCAGGAAAAACTATTAAAAATATATAAAAAGTTGGCCACCACGGAAACTATAATGGCCACCGACACCAAACAATTCACAGATATGAAACTTCGGGACACCGACAAATTTACAAAAAATGATTAAAATATCGTTATATTTAATATATCTTTATCACGAAAAACTATTAAAAATATGATAAAGACTTTGCCACCACGGAAACTATAATGGCCACCGACACCAAACAACGCACAAATATCAAACTTAGAGAGCCCGACGTATATACGAAAAATCATTAAAATATCGTAATATTTAATATATCTTTATCACGAAAAAATATTAAAAATATGAAATAAACTTGGTCACCATGGAAACTATAATGGCCAACGACACCTGACAATGCACGTATATGAAACTTAAGGACGCCGATATATTTACAAAAAATTATAAAAATATTGTGATATTTAATATATCTTTATCACCAAAAACTATTAAAAATATGATAAAGACTTGGCCACCACCACGGAAACTATAATGGCCACCGAAACCAAACAATGCACAAATATCAACCTTAAAATTCCCACCACCTTTACAAAAAATCATTAAAATATCGTGAAATTTTAATATCTTTATCACGAAAAACAATTAAAAATAAGATAAAAACTTGGCCACAACGGAAACTATAATGGCCACCGACACCAAACAACAAACAAATATCAACCTTAGGGAGCCCGACATATTTGCTAAAAATGATTAAAATATCGTGATATTTTATATATCTTTATCACGAAAAACTATTAAAATATGATAAAGACTTGGCCACCCACGGAGCCTATAATGGCCACCGACACCAAACAATGCACAAATATCAACCTTAGGAAGCCCGACATATTTACGAAAAATCATTAAAATATCGTGATATTTAATATATCTTTATCACGATAACTATTAAAAATATAATATAAACTTGGGCACCATGGAAACTATAATGGCCACCAACACCAAACAATGCGCAATTATCAACCTTGAAGAAACCGACATATTTACAAGAAATTCTTAAAATATCGTGATATTAAATTTATCTTTATCACGAAAAACTAATTAAAATATGATAAAAACTTGGCCACCACGGAAACTATAATGGCCACCGACACCAAACAATCTACTAATATCAACGTTAGACAACCCGACATATTTACAAAAAATCATTAAAATATCGTGATATTTAATATATCTTTATCACGAAAAACTATTAAAAATTAGATAAAAACTTGGCCACCACAAAAACTATAATGGCCACTGACACCAAACAATGCACAAATGTCAAACCCTGAAACACCGACATATTTACAAAAAATCATTAAAATATCGTGATATTTAATATATCTTTATCACGAAAAACTATTAAAAATATGATAAAAACTTGGCCACCACGGAAACTATTATGGCCGCCGACACCAAACAATGCACAAATATGAAACATCGAAACACCGACATATTTGTAAAAAATGATTAAAATATCGTGATATTTAATATATCTTTATCACGAAAAATTATTAAAAATATATAAAAACTTTGCCACCACGGAAACTATAATGGCCACCGACACCAAACAATGCACATATATCAAACCGCAAAACACCGACATATTTACAAAAAATCATTAAAATATCGTGATATTTAATATATCTTTATCACGAAAAACTATTAAAAATATGATAAAACTTGGCCACCACGGACTATAACGGCCACAAACACCAAAAATGCACAAATATCAACCGTGAGGACCCCGACATATTAACAAAAAATCATTAAAATATCGTGATATATAATATATCTTTATCACGAAAAACTATTAAAAATATGATAAAGACTTGGCCACCACGGAGCCTATAATGGCCACCGACACCAAACAATGCACAAATGTCAAACCCTGAAACACCGACATATTTACAAAAAATCATTAAAATATCGTGATATTTAATATATCTTTATCACGAGAAACTATTAAAAATAAAATAAAAAGTTGGCCACCACGGAAACTATAATGGCCACCGACACCAAACAACGGACACATTTCAAACTCCGGGACACCGACATATTTACAAAAAATCATTAAAATATTGTGATATTTAATATATCTTTATCACGAAAAACTATTTAAAAAATAAAAACTTGGCCACCGCGGAAACTATAATGGCCACCGACACCAAACAATGCACAAATATCAAACTTAAAAACCCCACCACATTTGCAAAAAATCATTAAAATATCATGATATTTAATATATCTTTATCACGGAAAACTATTAAAAATAAGATAAAAACTTGGCCATCACGGAAACTATAATGGCCACCGACACCAAACAACGGACACATATCAAACCCCATGACACCGACATATTTACAAAAAAAATCATTAAAATATTGTGATATTTAATATATCTTTATCACGAAAAACTATTTAAAAGATAAAAACTTGGCCACCACGGAAACTATAATGGCCACCGACACCAAACAATGCACAAATATCAAACTTAAAAACCCCACCACATTTGGAAAAATCATTAAAATATCATGATATTTAATATATCTTTATCACGGAAAACTATTAAAAATAAGATAAAAACTTGGCCACCACGGAAAGTATAATGGCAAACGACACCAAACAACGCACAAATATCAACCTTAGGGAGCCCGACATATTTACAAAAAATCGTTAAAATATCGTGATATTTAATATATCTTTATCACGAAAAACTATTAAAAATATGATAAATACTTGGCCACCACGGAGCCTATAATGGCCACCGACACCAGAAAGGCACAAATATCAACCGTGAGGACACCGACATATTTACGAAAAATCATTAAAATATCGTGATATTTAATATATCTTTATCACGAAAAACTATTAAAAATATGATATAAACTAGGCCACCATGGAAACTATAATGCCCACCGACACCAAACAACGCACAATTATCAACCTTAGGGAGCCCGACATATTTACAAAAAATCATTAAAATATCTTGATATTTAACATATCTTGATCACAAAAAACTAATAAAAATATGAGAAAAACTTGGCCACCACGGAAACTATAATGGCCACCGACACCAGACAATTCACAGATATGAAACTTCGGGACAACGACAAATTTACAAAAAATGATTAAAATATCGTTATATTTAATATATCTTTATCACGAAAAATTATTAAAAGTATATAAAAACTTGGCCACCACGGAAACTATAATGGCCACCGACACCAAACAACGCAAACATATCAAACCCCGGGACACCGACATATTTACAAAAAATCATTAAAATATCGTGAAATTTAATACATTTTTATCACGAAAAACTATTAAAAATATGATAAAAACTTGGCCACCTCTGAAACTATCACTTCCACCAACACCAAAGAATGCACAAATATCAGCCGAGAAAACCCCGACATATTTACAAAAAATCATTAAAATATCCTGATATTTAATATATCTTTATCACGAAAAACTATTAAAAATATGATACAGACTTGGCCACCACGGAAACTATAATGGCCACCGACACCAAACAACGCACAAATATCAAACTTAGAGAGCCCGACGTATATACGAAGAATCATTAAAATATCGTGATATTTAATATATCTTTATCACGAAAAATAATTAAAAATGTGAAATAAAGTTGGTCACCATGGAAACTATAATGGCCAACGACACCTGACAATGCACGTATATGAAACTTAAGGACGCCGATATATTTACAAAAAAATTATAAAAATATTGTGATATTTAATATATCTTTATCACGAAAAACTATTAAAAATATCATAAAGACTTGGCCACCACGCAAACTATAATGGCCACCGAAACCAAATAATGCACAAATATCAACCTTAAAAACCCCACCACATTTACAAAAAATCATTAAAATTTCGTGAAATTTTAATATCTTTATCACGAAAAACATTTAAAAATAAGATAAAAACTTGACCACAACGGAAACTATAATGGCCACCGACACCAAACAACGAACAAATATCAACCTTAGGGAGCCGGAAATATTTACAAAAAATCATTAAAATATCGTGATATTTAATATATTTTTATCACGAAAAACTATTAAAATATGATAAAGACTTGGCCACCACGGAGCCTATAATGGCCACCGACACCAAACAATGCACAAATATCAACCTTAGAAAGCCCGACATATTTACGAAAAATCATTAAAATATCGTGATATTTAATATATCTTTATCACGATGAACTATTAAAAATATAATATAAACTTGGGCACCATGGAAAGTATAATGGCCACCGACACCAAACAATGCACAATTATCAACCTTAGCGAGCCCAATATATTTGCAAAAAATCATTAAAAGTATAATGGCCAACGACACCTGACAATGCACGTATATGAAACTTAAGGACGCCGATATATTTACAAAAAAATCATTAAAATATCTTGATATGTAATATATCTTTATCACGAAAAACTATAAAAATATGATATAAACTAGGCCACCACGGAAACTATAATGGCCACCGACACCAAACAACGCACAAATATCAACCTTGAAGAAACCGACATATTTACAAGAAACTGTTAAAATATCGTAATATTAAATATATCTTTATCACGAAAAACTAATTAAAATATGATAAAAACTTGGCCACCACGGAAACTATAATGGCCACCGACACCAAACAATCTACAAATATCAACGTTAGACAACCCGACATATTTACAAAAAATCATTAAAATATCGTGATATTTAATATATCTTTATCACGAAAAACTATTAAAAATATGATAAAAACTTGGCCACCACGGAAACTATAATGGCCACTGACACCAAACAATGCACAAATGTCAAACCCTGAAACACCGACATATTTACAAAAAATCATTAAAATATCGTGATATTTAATATATCTTTATCACGAAAAACTATTAAAAATATGATTAAAACTTGGCCACCACGGAAACTATAATGGCCGCCGACACCAAACAATGCGCAAATATGAAACATCGAAACACCGACATATTTATAAAAAATGATTAAAATATCGTGATATTTAATATATCTTTATCACGAAAAATTATTAAAAATATATAAAAACTTTGCCACCACGGAAACTGTAACGGCCACAAACACCAAAAATGCACAAATATCAACCGTGAGGACTACGACATATTAACAAAAAATTATTAAAATATCGTGATATTTAATATATCTTTATCGCGAAAAACTATTAAAAATATGATAAAGACTTGGTCACCACAGAGCCTATAATGGCCACGAAACCAAACAATGCACAAATATCAACCTTAAAAACCCCACCACATTTACAAAAAATCATTAAAATATCGTGATATTTAATATATCTTTATCACGAGAAACTATTAAAAATAAAATAAAAACTTGGCCACCACGGAAACTATAATGGCCACCGACACCAAACAACGGACACATTTCAAACTCCGGGACACCGACATATTTACAAAAAATCATTAAAATATTGTGATATTTAATATACCTTTATCACGAAAAACTATTTAAAAAATAAAAACTTGGCCACCGCGGAAACTATAATGGCCACCGACACCAAACAATGCACAAATATCAAACTTAAAAACCCCACCACATTTGCAAAAAATCATTAAAATATCATGATATTTAATATATCTTTATCACGGAAAACTATTAAAAATAAGGTAAAAACTTGGCCATCACGGAAACTATAATGGCCACCGACACCAAACAACGGACACATATCAAATTCCGGGACACCGACATATTTACAAAAAATCATTAAAGTATTGTGATATTTAATATATCTTTATCACGAAAAACTATTTAAAAAATAAAAACTTGGCCACCACGGAAACTATAATGGCCACCGACACCAAACAATGCACAAATATCAACCTTAAAAACCCCACCACATTTGCAAAAAATCATTAAAATATCATGATATTTAATATATCTTTATCACGGAAAACTATTAAAAATAAGATAAAAACTTGGCCACCACGGGAACTATAATGGCAAACGACACCAAACAACGCACAAATATCAACCTTAGGGAGCCCGATATATTTACAAAAAATCATTAAAATATCGTGATATTTAATATATCTTTATCACGAAAAACTATTAAAAATATGATAAATACTTGGCCACCACTGAGCCTATAATGGCCACCGACACCAAAAAGGCACAAATATCAACCGTGAGGACACCGACATATTTACGAAAAATCATTAAAATATCGTGATATTTAATATATCTTTATCACGAAAAAATATTAAAAATATGATATAAATTTGGCCACCATGGAAACTATAATGGCCACCGACACCAAACAACGCACAATTATAAACATTAGGGAGCCCGAAATATTTACAAATAATCATTTAAATATCTTGATATTTAACATATCTTTATCACAAAAAACATAAAAATATGAGAAAAACTTGGCCACCACGGAAACTATAAAGGCCACCGACACCAAACAATGCCCAAATTTCAACCTTAAAAACCCCACCACATTTACAAAAAATCATTAAAATATCGTGATATATAATATATCTTTATCACGAAAAACTATTAAAAATATGATATAAACTAGGCCACCACGGAAACCATAATGGCCACCGACATCAAACAACGCACAAATATCAACCTTGAAGAAGCTGACATATTTACAAAAAAATTATTAAAATATCGTGATATTTAATATATATTTATCACGAAAAACTATTAAAAATATATAAAAAGTTGGCCACCAGGGAAACTATAATGGCCAGTGACACCAAACAATGCACAAATGTCAAACACTGGGACACCGACATATTTACAAAAAAACATTAAAATATCGTGATATTTAATATATCTTTATCACGAAAAACTAATACAAATATGATAAAAACTTGGCCACCACGGAAACTATAATGGCCAACGACACCAAACAATTCACAGATATGAAACTTCGGGACACCGACAAATTTACAAAAAATGATTAAAATATCGTTATATTTAATATATCTTTATCAGGAAAAATTATTAAAAGTATAAAAAAACTTGGCCACCACGGAAACTATAATGGCCACCGACACCAAACAACGGAAACATATCAAACCCCGGGACACCGACATATTTACAAAAAATCATTAAAATATCGTGAAATTTAATACATTTTTATCACGAAAAACTATTAAAAATATGATAAAAACTTGGCCACCCCTGAAACTCAAACTTCCACCAACAACAAAGAATGCAAAAATATCAACCGAGAAAACTTCGATATATTTACAAAAAATCATTAAAATATCGTGATATTTAATATATCTTTATCACGAAAAACTATTAAAAATATGATAAAGACTTGGCCACCATGGAAACTATAATGGGCACCGACACCAAACAACGCACAAATATCAAACTTAGAGAGCCCGACGTATATACGAAAAATCATTAAAATATCGTGAAATTTTAATATCTTTATCACGAAAAACAATTAAAAATAAGATAAAAACTTGGCCACCACGGAAACTATAATGGCCACCGACACCAAACAACGAACAAATATCAACCTTAGGGAGCCCGACATATTTACAAAAAATCATTAAAATATCGTGATATTTACTATATCTTTATCACGAAAAACTATTAAAATATGATAAAGACTTGGCCACCACGGAGCCTATAATGGCCACCAACACACACTATGCACAAATATCAACCTTAGAAAGCCCGAAATATTTACGAAAAATCATTAATATATCGTGATATTTAATATATCTTTATCACGATAAACTATTAAAAATATATGATAAACTTGGGCACCATGGAAACTATAATGGCCACCGACACCAAACAATGCTCAATTATCAACCTTAGGGAGCCCAATATATTTGCAAAAAATCATTAAAATATCTTGATATTTAATATATCTTTATCACGAAAAACTATAAAAAGTATGATATAAACTAGGCCACCACGGAAACTATAATGGCCACCGACACCAAACAACGCACAAATATCAACCTTGAAGAAACCGACATATTTACAAGAAATTGTTAAAATATCGTGATATTAAATATATCTTTATCACGAAAAACTAATTAAAATATGATAAAACCTTGGCCACCAGGGAAACTATAATGGCCACCGACACCAAACAATCCACAAATATCAACGTTAGACAACCCGATATATTTACAAAAAATCATTAAAATATCGTGATATTTAATATATCATTATCACGAAAAACTATTAAAAATATGATGAAAACTTGGCCACCACGGAAACTATAATGGCCACTGACACCAAACAATCCACAAATACCAATCTTAGATAAACAGACATATTTACAAAAAATCATTAAAATATCGTGATATTTAATATATCTTTATCACGATAAACTATTAAAAATATAACATAAACTTGGGCACCACGGAAACTATAATGGCCGCCGACACCAAACAATGCACAAATATGAAACATCGAAACACCGACATATTTATAAAAAATGATTAAAATATCGTGATATTTAATATATCTTTATGACGAAAAATTATTAAAAATATATAAAAACTTTGCAACCACGGAAACTATAATGGCCACCGACACCAAACAATGCACACATATCAAACCGCGAAACACCGACATATTTACAAAAAATCATTAAAATATCGTGATATTTAATATATCTTTATCACGAAAAAATATTAAAGATATGATATAAACATGGCCACCACGGAAACTATAACGGCCACAAACACCAAACAATTCACAGATATGAAACTTCGGGACACCGACAAATTTACAAAAAATGATTAAAATATCGTGATATTTAATATATCTTTATCACGAAAAATTATTAAAAGTATATAAAAACTTGGCCACCACGGAAACTATAATGGCCACTGACACCAAACAATGCACAAATGTCAAACACTGGGACCCCGACATATTTACAAAAAAACATTAAAATATCGTGATATTTAATATATCTTTATCACGAAAAACTAATACAAATATGATAAAAACTTGGCCACCACGGAAACTATAATGGCCAACGACACCAAACAATTCACAGATATGAAACTTCGGGACACCGACAAATTTACAAAAAATGATTAAAATATCGTTATATTTAATATATCTTTATCACGAAAAATTATTAAAAGTATATAAAAACTTGGCCACCACGGAAACTATAATGGCCACCGACACCAAACAACGGAAACATATCAAACCCCGGGACACCGACATATTTACAAAAAATCATTAAAATATCGTGAAACTTAATACATTTTTATCACGAAAAACTATTAAAAATATGATAAAAACTTGGCCACCCCTGAAACTATAACTTCCACCAACACCAAAGAATGCACAAATATCAACCGAGAAAACCCCGACTTATTTACAAAAAATCATTAAAATATCGTGATATTTAATATATCTTTATCACGAAAAATTATTAAAAGTATATAAAAACTTGGCCACCACGGAAACTATAATGGCCACTGACACCAAACAATGCACAAATGTCAAACACTGGGACCCCGACATATTTACAAAAAAACATTAAAATATCGTGATATTTAATATATCTTTAACACGAAAAACTAATACAAATATGATAAAAACTTGGCCACCACGGAAACTATAATGGCCAACGACACCAAACAATTCACAGATATGAAACTTCGGGACACCGACAAATTTACAAAAAATGATTAAAATATCGTTATATTTAATATATCTTTATCACGAAAAATTATTAAAAGTATATAAAAACTTGGCCACCACGGAAACTATAATGGCCACCGACACCAAACAACGGAAACATATCAAACCCCGGGACACCGACATATTTACAAAAAATCATTAAAATATCGTGAAACTTAATACATTTTTATCACGAAAAACTATTAAAAATATGATAAAAACTTGGCCACCCCTGAAACTATAACTTCCACCAACACCAAAGAATGCACAATAATCATTCTGATATGATAAAACTTGGCCACCACGGAAACTATAACGGCCACAAACACCAAAAATGCACAAATATCAACCGTGAGGACCCCGACATATTAAGAAAAAATCATTAAAATATCGTGATATTTAATATATCTTTATCACGAGAAACTATTAAAAATAAAATAAAAACTTGGCCACCACGGAAACTATAATGGCCACCGACACCAAACAACGGACACATTTCAAACTCCGGGACACCGACATATTTACAAAAAATCATTAAAATATTGTGATATTTAATATATATTTATCACGAAAAACTATTTAAAAAATAAAAACTTGGCCATCGCGGAAACTATAATGGCCACCGACACCAAACAATGCACAAATATCAAACTTAAAAACCCCACCACATTTGCAAAAAATCAATAAAGTATCATGATATTTAATATATCTTTATCACGGAAAACAACTAAAAATAAGATAAAAACTTTTCAACCACGGAAACTATAATGGCAAACGACACCAAACAACGCACAAATACCAACCTTAGGGAGCCCGACATATTTACAAAAAATCATTAAAATATCGTGATATTTAATATATCTTTATCACGAAAAACTATTAAAAATATGATAAATACTTGGCCACCACGGAGCCTATAATGGCCACCGACACCAGAAAGGCACAAATATCAACCGTGTGGACACCGACATATTTACGAAAAATCATTAAAATATCGTGATATTTAATATATCTTTATCACGAATAAATATTAAAAATATGATATAAATTTGTCCACCATGGAAACTATAATGCCCACTGACATCATACAACGCACAATTATCAACCTTAGGGAGCCCGACATATTTACAAAAAATCATTAAAATATCTTGATTTTTAACATATCTTTATCACAAAAAACTAATAAAAATATGAGAAAAACTTGGCCACCACGGAAACTATAATGGCCACCGACACCAAACAATTCACAGATATGAAACTTCGGGACAACGACAAATTTACAAAAAATGATTAAAATATCGTTATATTTAATATACCTTTATCACGAAAAATTATTAAAAGTATATAAAAACTTGGCCACCACGGAAACTATAATGGCCACCGACACCAAGCAACGCAAACATCAAACCCCGGGACACCGACATATTTACAAAAAATCATTAAATTATCGTGAAATTTAATACATTTTTATAACGAAAAACTAATAAAAATATGATAAAAACTTGGCCACCCCTGAAACTCTAACTTCCACCAACACCAAAGAATGCACAAATATCAACCGAGAAAATCCCGACATCTTTACAAAAAATCATTAAAATATCGTGATATTTAATATATCTTTATCACGAAAAACTATTAAAAATATGATAAAGACTTGGCCACCACGGAAACTATAATGGCCACCGACACCAAACAACGCACAAATATCAACCTTAGGAAGCCCGACATATTTACGAAAAATCATTAAAATATCGTGATATTTAATATATCTTTATCACGATAAACTATTAAAAATATAATATAAACTTGGGCACCATGAAAACCATAATGGCCACCGACACCAAACAATGCACAATTATCAACCTTAGCGAGACCAATATATTTGCAAAAAATCATTAAAATATCTTGATATTTAATATATCTTTATCACGAAAAACTATAAATAAAATATGATATAAATTAGGCCACCACGGAAACTATAATGGCCACCGACACCAAACAACAAACAAATATCAACCTTGAAGAAACCAACATATTTACAAGAAATTGTTAAAATATCGTGATATTAAATATATCTTTATCACGAAAAACTAATTAAAATATGATAAAAACTTGGCCACCACGGAAACTATAATGGCCACCGACACCAAACAATCTACAAATATCAACGTTAGACAACCCGACATATTTACAAAAAATCATTAAAATATCTTGATATTTAATATATCTTTATCACGAAAAATTATTAAAAATTAGATAAAAACTTGGCCACCACGGAAACTATAATGGCCACTGACACCAAACAATGCACAAATGTCAAACCCTGCAACACCGACATATTTACAAAAAATCATTAAAATATCGTGATATTTAATATATCTTTATCACGATAAACTATTAAAAATATGATAAAAACTTGGCCACCACGGAAACTATAATGGCCGCCGACACCAAACAATGCACAAATATGAAACATCGAAACACCGACATATTTATAAAAAATGATTAAAATATCGTGATATTTAATATATCTTTATCACGAAAAATTATTAAAAATATATAAAAGCTTTGCCACCACGGAAACTATAATGGCCACCGACACCAAACAATGCACACATATCAAACCGCGAAACTCCGACATATTTACAAAAAATCATTAAAATATCATGATATTTAATATATCTTTATCACGAAAAACTATTAAAAATATGATAAAGACTTGGCCACCACGGAGCCTATAATGGCCACCGACACCAAACAATGCACAAATATCAACCTTAAAAACCCCACCACATTTACAAAAAATCATTAAAATATCGTGATATTTAATATATCTTTATCACGAGAAACTATTAAAAATAAAATAAAAACTTGGCCACCACGGAAACTATAAAGGCCACTGACACCAAACAATCCACAAATGTCAAACCCTGGGACACCGACATATTTACATAAAACAATAAAATATCGTGATATTTAATATATCTTTATCACGAAAAACTATTAAAAATATGATAAATACTTGGCCACCACGGAGCCTATAATGGCCACCGACACCAATAAGGCACAAATATCAACCGTGAGGACACCGACATATTTACGAAAAATCATTAAAATATCGTGATATTTAATATATCTTTATCACGAAAAAATATTAAAAATATGATAGAAATTTGGCCACCATGGAAACTACAATGGCCACCGACACCAAACAACGCACAATTTTCAACCTTAGGGAGCCCGAAATATTTACAAAAAATCATTAAAATATCTTGATATTTAACATATCTTTATCACAAAAAACTAATAAAAATGTGAGAAAAACTTGGCCACCACGGGAACTATAATGGCCACCGACACCAAACAATTCACAGATATGAAACTTCGGGACACCGACAAATTTACAAAAAATGATTAAAATATCGTTATATTTAATATATATTTATCAAGAAAAATTATTAAAAATATATAAAAACTTGGCCACCACGGAAACTATAATGGCCACCGACACCAAACAATGCACAAATACCAATCTTAGATAACCAGACATATTTACTAAAAATCATTAAAATATCGTGATATTTAATATATCTTTATCACGAAAAACTATTAAAAATATATAAAAAGTTGGCCACCACGTAAACTATAATATCCACCGACACCAAACAATGCACAAATTTCAACCTTAAAAACCCCACCACATTTACAAAAGATCATTAAAATATCGTGATATTTAATATATCTTTATCACGAAAAACTATTAAAAATATGATATAAACTAGGCCACCACGGAAACTAAAATGGCCACCGACATCAAACAACGCACAAATATCAACCTTGAAGAAGCTGACAGATTTACAAAAAAATCGTTAAAATATCGTGATATTTAATATATCTTTATCACGAAAAACTAATAAAAATATGATAAAAACTTGGCCACCACGTAAACTATAATATCCACCGACACCAAACAATGCACAAATACCAATCTTAGATAACCAGACATATTTACTAAAAATCATTAAAATATCGTGATATTTAATATATCTTTATCACGAAAAACTATTAAAAATATATAAAAAGTTGGCCACCACGGAAACTATAATGGCCACTGACACCAAACAATGCACCAATGTCAAACACTGGGACACCGTCATATTTACAAAAAAACATTAAAATATCGTGATATTTCATATATCTTTATCACGAAAAACTAATACAAATATGATAAAAACTTGGCCACCACGGAAACTATAATGGCCACCGACACCAAACAATTCACAGATATGAAACTTCGGGACACCGACAAATTTACAAAAAATGATTAAAATATCGTTATATTTAATATATATTTATCAAGAAAAATTATTAAAAATATATAAAAACTTGGCCACCACGGAAACTATAATGGCCACCGACACCAAACAACGGAAACATATGAAACCCCGGGACTCCGACATATTTGCAAAAAATCATTAAAATATCGTGAAATTTAATACATTTTTATCAGGAAAAACTATTAAAAATATGATAAAAACTTGGCCACCCCTGAAACTATAACTTCCACCAACACCAAAGAATGCACAAATATCAACCGAGAAAACTTCAATATATTTACAAAAAATCATTAAAATATCGTGATATTTAATATATCTTTATCACGAAAAACTATTAAAAATATGATAAAGACTTGGCCACCACGGAAACTATAATAGCCACCGACACCAAACAACACACAAATATCAAACTTAGAGAGCCCGACGTATAATCGAAAAATCATTAAAATATCGTGAAATTTTAATATCTTTATCACGAAAAACAATTAAAAATAAGATAAAAACTTGGCCACCACGGAAACTATAATGGCCACCGACACCAAACAACGAACAAATATCAACCTTAGGGAGCCCGACATATTTACAAAAAATCATTAAAATATCGTGATATTAAATATATCTTTACCACGAAAAACTATTAAAATATGATAAAGACTTGGCCACCACGGAAACTATAATGGCCACCGACACCAAACAATGCACAAATATCAACCTTAGAGAGCCCAATATATTTGCAAAAAAACATTAAAATATCTTGATATTTTATATATCTTTATCACGAAAAACTATAAAAAATATGATATAAACTAGGCCACCACGGAAACTATAATGGCCACCGACACCAAACAATCCACAAAGATCAACGTTAGACAACCCGATATATTTGCAAAAAATCATTAAAATATCGTGATATTTAATATATCTTTATCACGAAAAACTATTAAAAATATGATTAAAAATTGGCCACCACGGAAACTATAATGGCCACTGACACCAAACAATGCACAAATGTCAAACCCTGAAACACCGACATATTTAAAAAAAATCATTAAAATATCGTGATATTTAATATATCTTTATCACGAAAAACTATTAAAAATATGATAAAAACTTGGCCACCACGGAAACTATAATGGCCAACGACATCAAACAATCCACAAATATCAACGTTAGACAACCCGATATATTTACAAAAAATCATTAAAATATCGTGATATTTAATATATCTTTATCACGAAAAACTATTAAAAATATGATAAAGACTTGGCCACTACGGAGCCAGCCTATAATGACCACCGATACCAAACAATGCACAAATATCAACCTTAGGGAGCGCGACATATTTACAAAAAATCATAAAAATATCGGGATATTTAATATATCTTTATTACGAAAAAATATTAAAAATATATAAAAACTTGGCCACCACGGAAACTATAATGGCCACTGACACCAAACAATGCACAAATGTCAAACCCTGGGACACCGACATATTTACAAAAAAATATTAAAATATCGTGATATTTAATATATCTTTATCACGAAAAACTAATACAAATATGATAAAAACTTGGCCACCACGGAAACTATAATGGCCACCGACACCAAACAATGCACAAATATGAAGCTTCGGGACACCGACATATTTACAAAAAATGATTAAAATATCGTGATATTTAATATATCTTTATCACAAAAATTATTAAAAATATATAAAAACTCGGCCACCACGGAAACTATAATGACCACCGACACCAAACAATGCACACATATCAAACCTTGGGACACAGAAATATTTACAAAAAATCATTAAAATATCGTGAAATTTAATACATTTTTATCACGAAAAACTATTAAAAATATGATAAAAACTTGGCCACCTCGGAAACTATAACTTCCACCAACACCAAACAATGCACAAATATCAACCTTAAAAACCCCACCACATTTGCAAAAAATCATTAAAATATCATGTTATTTAATATATCTTTATCACGGAAAACTATTAAAAATAAGATAAAAACTTGACCACCACGGAAACCATAATGGCAAACGACACCAAACAACGCACAAATATCAACCTTAGGGAGCCCGACATATTTACAAAAAATCATTAAAATATCGTGATATTTAATATATCTTTATCACGAAAAATTATTAAAAATATGATAAATACTTGGCCACCACGGAGCCTATAATGGCCACCGACACCAAAAAGGCACAAATATCAACCGTGAGGACACCGACATATTTACGAAAAATCATTAAAATATCGTGATATTTAATATATCTTTATCACGAAAAAATATTAAAAATATGATATAAATTTGGCCACCATGGAAACTATAATGGCCACCGACACCAAACAACGCACAATTATCAACCTTAGGGAGCCCGACATATTTACAAAAAATCATTAAAATATCTTGATATTTAACATATCTTTATCACAAAAAACTAATAAAAATATGAGAAAAACTTGGCCACCACTTAAACTATAAAGGCCACCGACACCAAACAATGCACCAATTTCAACCTTAAAAACCCCACCACATTTACAAAAAATCATTAAAATATCGTGATATTTAATATATCTTTATCACGAAAAACTATTAAAAATATGATATAAACTAGGCAACTACTAAAACTATAATGGCCACCGACATCAAACAACGCACAAATATCAACCTTGAAGAAGCTGACATATTTACAAAAAAATCGTTAAAATATCGTGATATTTAATATATCTTTATCACGAAAAACTAATAAAAATATGATAAAAACTTGGCCACCACGGAAACTATAATGGCCACCGACACCAAACAATGCACAAATACCAATCTTAGATAACCAGACATATTTACTAAAAATCATTAAAATATCGTGATATTTAATATATCTTTATCACGAAAAACTATTAAAAATATATAAAAAGTTGGCCACCACGGAAACTATAATGGCCACTGACACCAAACAATGTACCAATGTCAAACACTGGGACACCGTCATATTTACAAAAAACATTAAAATATCGTGATATTTAATATATCTTTATCACGAAAAACTAATACAAATATGATAAAAACTTGGCTACCACGGAAACTATAATGGCCACCGACACCAAACAATTCACAGATATGAAACTTCGGGACACCGACAAATTTACAAAAAATGATTAAAATATCGTTATATTTAATATATATTTATCAAGAAAAATTATTAAAAATATATAAAAACTTGGCCACCACGGAAACTATAATGGCCACCGACACCAAACAACGGAAACATATCAAACCCCGGGACTCCGACATATTTACAAAAAATCATTAAAATATCGTGAAATTTAATACATATTTATCAGGAAAAACTATTAAAAATATGATAAAAACTTGGCCACCCCTGAAACTATAACTTCCACCAACACCAAAGAATGCACAAATATCAACCGAGAAAACTTCAATATATTTACAAAAAATCATTAAAATATCGTGATATTTAATATATCTTTATCATGAAAAACTATTAAAAATATGATAAAGACTTGGCCACCACGGAAACTATAATAGCCACCGACACCAAACAACACACAAATATCAAACTTAGAGAGCCCGACGTATAATCGAAAAATCATTAAAATATCGTGAAATTTTAATATCTTTATCACGAAAAACAATTAAAAATAAGATAAAAACTTGGCCACCACGGAAACTATAATGGCCACCGACACCAAACAACGAACAAATATCAACCTTAGGGAGCCCGACATATTTACAAAAAATCATTAAAATATCGTGATATTAAATATATCTTTACCACGAAAAACTATTAAAATATGATAAAGACTTGGCCACCACGGAAACTATAATGGCCACCGACACCAAACAATGCACAAATATCAACCTTAGAGAGCCCAATATATTTGCAAAAAAACATTAAAATATCTTGATATTTTATATATCTTTATCACGAAAAACTATAAAAAATATGATATAAACTAGGCCACCACGGAAACTATAATGGCCACCGACACCAAACAATCCACAAAGATCAACGTTAGACAACCCGATATATTTGCAAAAAATCGTTAAAATATCGTGATATTTAATATATCTTTATCACGAAAAACTATTAAAAATATGATTAAAAATTGGCCACCACGGAAACTATAATGGCCACTGACACCAAACAATGCACAAATGTCAAACCCTGAAACACCGACATATTTAAAAAAAAAATTAAAATATCGTGATATTTAATATATCCTTATCACGAAAAACTATTAAAAATATGATAAAAACTTGGCCACCACTGAAACTATAATGGCCAACGACATCAAACAATCCACAAATATCAACGTTAGACAACCCGATATATTTACAAAAAATCATTAAAATATCGTGATATTTAATATATCTTTATCACGAAAAACTATTAAAAATATGATAAAGACTTGGCCACTACGGAGCCAGCCTATAATGACCACCGATACCAAACAATGCACAAATATCAACCTTAGGGAGCGCGACATATTTACAAAAAATCATAAAAATATCGGGATATTTAATATATCTTTATTACGAAAAAATATTAAAAATATATAAAAACTTGGCCACCACGGAAACTATAATGGCCACTGACACCAAACAATGCACAAATGTCAAACCCTGGGACACCGACATATTTACAGAAAAATATTAAAATATCGTGATATTTAATATATCTTCATCACGAAAAACTAATACAAATATGATAAAAACTTGGCCACCACGGAAACTATAATGGCCACCGACACCAAACAATGCACAAATATGAAGCTTCGGGACACCGACATATTTACAAAAAATGATTAAAATATCGTGATATTTAATATATCTTTATCACAAAAATTATTAAAAATATATAAAAACTCGGCCACCACGGAAACTATAATGACCACCGACACCAAACAATGCACACATATCAAACCTTGGGACACAGAAATATTTACAAAAAATCATTAAAATATCGTGAAATTTAATACATTTTTATCACGAAAAACTATTAAAAATATGATAAAAACTTGGCCACCTCGGAAACTATAACTTCCACCAACACCAAACAATGCACAAATATCAACCTTAAAAACCCCACCACATTTGCTAAAAATCATTAAAATATCATGTTATTTAATATATCTTTATCACGGAAAACTATTAAAAATAAGATAAAAACTTGACCACCACGGAAACCATAATGGCAAACGACACCAAACAATGCACAAATATCAACCTTAAAAACCCCACCACATTTGCAAAAAATCATTAAAATATCATGTTATTTAATATATCTTTATCACGGAAAACTATTAAAAATAAGATAAAAACTTGACCACCACGGAAACCATAATGGCAAACGACACCAAACAACGCACAAATATCAACCTTAGGGAGCCCGACATATTTACAAAAAATCATTAAAATATCGTGATATTTAATATATCTTTATCACGAAAAATTATTAAAAATATGATAAATACTTGGCCACCACGGAGCCTATAATGGCCACCGACACCAAAAAGGCACAAATATCAACCGTGAGGACACCGACATATTTACGAAAAATCATTAAAATATCGTGATATTTAATATATCTTTATCACGAAAAAATATTAAAAATATGATATAAATTTGGCCACCATGGAAACTATAATGGCCACCGACACCAAACAACGCACAATTTTCAACCTTAGGGAGCCCGACATATTTACAAAAAATCATTAAAATATCTTGATATTTAACATATCTTTATCACAAAAAACTAATAAAAATATGAGAAAAACTTGGCCACCACTTAAACTATAAAGGCCACCGACACCAAACAATGCACCAATTTCAACCTTAAAAACCCCACCACATTTACAAAAAATCATTAAAATATCGTGATATTTAATATATCTTTATCACGAAAAACTATTAAAAATATGATATAAACTAGGCAACTACGGAAACTATAATGGCCACCGACATCAAACAACGCACAAATATCAACCTTGAAGAAGCTGACATATTTACAAAAAAATCGTTAAAATATCGTGATATTTAATATATCTTTATCACGAAAAACTAATAAAAATATGATAAAAACTTGGCCACCACGGAAACTATAATGGCCACCGACACCAAACAATGCACAAATACCAATCTTAGATAACCAGACATATTTACTAAAAATCATTAAAATATCGTGATATTTAATATATCTTTATCACGAAAAACTATTAAAAATATATAAAAAGTTGGCCACCACGGAAACTATAATGGCCACTGACACCAAACAATGTACCAATGTCAAACACTGGGACACCGTCATATTTACAAAAAACATTAAAATATCGTGATATTTAATATACCTTTATCACGAAAAACTAATACAAATATGATAAAAACTTGGCCACCACTTAAACTATAAAGGCCACCGACACCAAACAATGCACCAATTTCAACCTTAAAAACCCCACCACATTTACAAAAAATCATTAAAATATCGTGATATTTAATATATCTTTATCACGAAAAACTATTAAAAATATGATATAAACTAGGCAACTACGGAAACTATAATGGCAAACGACACCAAACAATGCACAAATATCAACCTTAAAAACCCCACCACATTTGCAAAAAATCATTAAAATATCATGTTATTTAATATATCTTTATCACGGAAAACTATTAAAAATAAGATAAAAACTTGACCACCACGGAAACCATAATGGCAAACGACACCAAACAACGCACAAATATCAACCTTAGGGAGCCCGACATATTTACAAAAAATCATTAAAATATCGTGATATTTAATATATCTTTATCACGAAAAAATTAAAAATATGATAAATACTTGGCCACCACGGAAACTATAATGGCCACTGACACCAAACAATGTACCAATGTCAAACACTGGGACACCGTCATATTTACAAAAAACATTAAAATATCGTGATATTTAATATACCTTTATCACGAAAAACTAATACAAATATGATAAAAACTTGGCCACCACGGAAACTATAATGGCCACCGACACCAAACAATTCACAGATATGAAACTTCGGGACACCGACAAATTTACAAAAAATGATTAAAATATCGTTATATTTAATATATATTTATCAAGAAAAATTATTAAAAATATATAAAAACTTGGCCACCACGGAAACTATAATGGCCACCGACACCAAACAACGGAAACATATCAAACCCCGGGACTCCGACATATTTACAAAAAATCATTAAAATATCGTGAAATTTAATACATTTTTATCAGGAAAAACTATTAAAAATATGATAAAAACTTGGCCACCCCTGAAACTATAATAGCCACCGACACCAAACAACACACAAATATCAAACTTAGAGAGCCCGACGTATAATCGAAAAATCATTAAAATATCGTGAAATTTTAATATCTTTATCACGAAAAACAATTAAAAATAAGATAAAAACTTGGCCACCACGGAAACTATAATGGCCACCGACACCAAACAACGAACAAATATCAACCTTAGGGAGCCCGACATATTTACAAAAAATCATTAAAATATCGTGATATTAAATATATCTTTATCACGAAAAACTATTAAAATATGATAAAGACTTGGCCACCACGGAAACTATAATGGCCACCGACACCAAACAACACACAAATATCAAACTTAGAGAGCCCGACGTATAATCGAAAAATCATTAAAATATCGTGAAATTTTAATATCTTTATCACGAAAAACAATTAAAAATAAGATAAAAACTTGGCCACCACGGAAACTATAATGGCCACCGACACCAAACAACGAACAAATATCAACCTTAGGGAGCCCGACATATTTACAAAAAATCATTAAAATATCGTGATATTAAATATATCTTTATCACGAAAAACTATTAAAATATGATAAAGACTTGGCCACCACGGAAACTATAATGGCCACCGACACCAAACAATGCACAAATATCAACCTTAGAGAGCCCAATATATTTGCAAAAAAACATTAAAATATCTTGATATTTTATATATCTTTATCACGAAAAACTATAAAAAATATGATATAAACTAGGCCACCACGGAAACTATAATGGCCACCGACACCAAACAATCCACAAAGATCAACGTTAGACAACCCGATATATTTGCAAAAAATCATTAAAATATCGTGATATTTAATATATCTTTATCACGAAAAACTATTAAAAATATGATTAAAAATTGGCCACCACGGAAACTATAATGGCCACTGACACCAAACAATGCACAAATGTCAAACCCTGAGACACCGACATATTTACAAAAAAATATTAAAATATCGTGATATTTAATATATCTTTATCACGAAAAACTAATACAAATATGATAAAAACTTGGCCACCACGGAAACTATAATGGCCACCGACACCAAACAATGCACAAATATGAAGCTTCGGGACACCGACATATTTACAAAAAATGATTAAAATATCGTGATATTTAATATATCTTTATCACAAAAATTATTAAAAATATTTAAAAACTCGGCCACCACGTAAACTATAATGACCACCGACACCAAACAATGCACACATATCAAACCTTGGGACACAGACATATTTACAAAAAATAATAAAAATATCGTGAAATTTAATACATTTTTATCACGAAGAACTATTAAAAATATGATAAAAACTTGGCCACCCCGGAAACTATAACTTCCACCAACACCAAACAATGCACAAATATCGACCGAGAAAATTTCGACATATTTACAAAAAATCATTAAAATATCGTGATATTTAATATATCTTTATCACCAAAAACTATTTAAAAAATAAAAACTTGGCCACCACGGAAACTATAATGGCCACCGACACCAAACAATGCACAAATATCAACCTTAAAAACCCCACCACATTTGCAAAAAATCATTAAAATATCATGTTATTTAATATATCTTTATCACGGAAAACTATTAAAAATAAGATAAAAACTTGACCACCACGGAAACCATAATGGCAAACGACACCAAACAATGCACAAATATCAACCTTAGGGAGCCCGACATATTTACAAAAAATCATTAAAATATCGTGATATTTAATATATCTTTATCACGAAAAAATATTAAAAATATGATATAAACTTGGCCAGCATGGAAACTATAATGGCCACCGACACCAAACAATGCACAATTATCAACCTTAGGGAGCCCGACATATTTGCAAAAAAATCATTAAAATATCTTGATATTTAACATATCTTTATCACAAAAACTAATAAAAATATGAGAAAAACTTGGCCACCACGGAAACTATAACCTCCACGAACACCAAACAATGCATAAATATCAACCTTAGGGAGCCCGACATATTTACAAAAAATCATTAAAATATCGTTATATTTAATATATCGTTATCACGAAAAACTATTAAAAATATGAAATATACTTGGCCACCATGGAAACTCTAATGGCCAACGACACCAAACCAAGCACAAATATCTACCTTAGAGAGCCCGACATATTTACCAAAAATCATTAAAATATCGTGATATTTAATATATCTTTATCACGAAAAAATATTAAAAATATGATAAAGACTTGGCCACCATGGAGCCTATAATGGCCACCGACACCAAACAATGCACAAATATCAACCTTAGGGAGCCCGACATATTTACAAAAAATCATTAAAATATCGTGATATTTAATATATCTTTATCACGAAAAAATATTAAAAATATGATATAAACTTGGCCACCACGGAAACTATAATGGCAACCGGCAGCAAAAAAAGGACATATATCTATCTTAGGGAGCCCGACATATTTACAAAAAATCATTAAAATATCGTGATATTTAATATATCTTTATCTCGAAAAACTAATAAAAATATGATAAAAACTTGGCCACCACGGAAACTATAATGGCCACCGACACCAAACAATCCACAAATACCAATCTTAGACAAACAGACATATTTACAAAAAATTATTAAACTATCGTGATATTTATTATATCTTTATCACGAAAAACTATTAAAAATATATAAAAACTTGGCCACCACGGAAACTGTAATGGCCATTGACACCAAACAATGCACAGATGTCAAACCCTGGGACACCGACATATTTACAAAAAAACATTAAAATATCGTGATATTTAATATATATTTATCACGAAAAACTAATACAAATATGATAAAAACTTGGCCACCACGGAAACTATAATGGCCACCGACACCAAACAATGCACAAATATGAAACTTCGGGACACCGACATATTTACAAAAAATGATTTAAATATCGTGATATTTAATATATCTTCATCACGAAAAATTATTAAAAATATATAAAAATTTGGACACCATGGAAACTAAAATGGCCACCGACACCAAACAATGCACACATATCAAACCTTGGGACACCGACATATTTACAAAAAATCATTAAAATATATTGAAATTTAATACATCTTTATCACGAAAAACTATTAAAAATATGATAAAAACTTGGCCACCCGCGAAACTATAACCTCCACCAACACCAAACAATGCATAAATATCAACCGATAAAACCCCGACATATTTACAAAAAATCATTAAAATATCGTGATATTTAAAATATCGTTATCACGAAAAACTATTAAAAATATGAAATATACTTGGCCACCATGGAAACTATAATGGCCAACGACACCAAACAATGCGCAAATATGAAACCTCAGGTCGCCGACATATTTACAAGAAATCATTAAAATATTGTGATATTTATTATATCTTTATCACGAAAAACTATTAAAATTTTTTATAACTTGGCCACCACGGAAACTAGAATGGCCACCGACACCAAACAATGCACAAATATCTACTTTAAAAACCCCACCACATTTACAAAAAATCATTAAAATATCGTGATATTTTACATATCTTTATCACGAAAAACTATTAAAATAAGATAAAAACTTGGCCACCACGTTAACTATAATGGCCACCGACACCAAACAATCCACTAATATCAACCTTAGATAACCCGACATATTTACGAGACATCATTAAGATATCGTGATATTTAATAAATCTTTATCACGAAAAAGTATTAGAAATATGATAGAAACTTGGCCACCATAGAAACTATAATGGCCACCGACACCAAACAATGCACAATTATCAACCTTAGTTAGCCCGACATATTTACAAAAAACCATTAAAATATAGTGATATTCAATATATCATTATCATGAAAAACTATTAAAAATATGATAAAAACTTGGCCACCACGGAAACTATAATGGCCACCGACACCAAACAATGCACAAATATCAACCTTAAAATCCCCACCACATTTACAAAAAATCATTAAAATATCGTGATATTTAATATATCTTTATCACGAAAAACTATTAAAATATGAAAAAGACTTGGCCACCACGGAGCCAGCCTATAATGACCACCGATACCAAACAATGCACAAATATCAACCTTAGGGAGCGCGACATATTTACAACAAATCATTAAAATATCGGGATATTTAATATATCTTTATTACGAAAAAATATTAAAAATATATAAAAACTTGGCCACCACGGAAACTATAAAGGCCACTGACACCAAACAATGCACAAATGTCAAACCCTGGGACACCGACATATTTACAAAAAAATATTAAAATATCGTGATATTTAATATATCTTTATCACGAAAAACTAATACAAATATGATAAAAACTTGGCCACCACGGAAACTATAATGGCCACCGACACCAAACAATGCACACATATCAAACCTTGGGACACAGACATATTTACAAAAAAATCATTAAAATATCGTGAAATTTAATACATTTTTATCACGAAAAACTATTAAAAATATGATAAAAACTTGGCCACCCCGGAAACTATAACTTCCACCAACACCAAACAATGCACAAATATCGACCGAGAAAATTTCGACATATTTACAAAAAATCATAAACTATCGTGATATTTAATATATCTTTATCACGAAAAACTATTAAAAATATTAAATAAACTTGGCCACCATGAAAACTATAATGGCCAGCGACACCAAACAATGCACAAATATGAAACTTCAGGACGCCGACATATTTACAAAAAATCATTAAAATATTGTGATATTTAATATATCTTTATCACGAAAAACTATTAAAAATTTTTAAAAACTTGGCCACCACGTAAACTCTAACGGCCCTCGATACCAAACAATGCACAAATATCAACCTTAAAAACCCCACCACATTTACAAAAAATCATTAAAATATCGTGATATTTTATATATCTTTATCACGAAAAACTATTAAAAATAAGATAAAAACTTGGCCACCAGGGAAACTATAACGGCAACCGACACCAAACAAAGCACAAATATCAACCTTAGGGAGCCCGACATATTTACAAAAAAATCATTAAAATATCGTGATATTAAATATATCTTTATCACGAAAAACTAATAAAAATATGATAAAAACTTGGCCACCACGGAAACTATAATGGCAAACGACACCAAACCACGCACAAATATCAACCTAAGGGAGCCCGACATATTTACAAAAAATCATTAAAATATCGTGATATTTAATATATCTTTATCACGAAAAACTATTAAAAATATGATAAAAACTTGGCCACCACGGAAACTACAATGGCCACCGACACCAAACAACGGACACATATCAAACCCCGGGACACCGACATATTTACAAAAAATCATTAAAATATTGTGATATTTAATATATCTTTATCACGAAAAACTATTTAAAAAATAAAAAACTTGGCCACCACGGAAACTATAATAGCCCCCGACACCAAACAATGCACAAATATCAACCTTAAAAACCCCACCACATTTACAAAAATCATTAAAATATCGTGATATTTTATATATCTTTATCACGAATAACTATTAAAAATATGATAAATACTTGGCCACCACGGAGCCTATAATGGCCACCGACACCAAAAAGGCACAAATATCAACCGTGAGGACACCGACATATTTAAGAAAAATAATTAAAATATCGTGATATTTAATATATCTTTATCACGAAAAAATATTAAAAATATGATATAAATTTGGCCACCATTGAAACTTTAATGGCCACCGACACCAAACAACGCACAATTATCAACCTTAGGGAGCCCGAAATATTTACAAAAAATCATTAAAATATCTTGATATTTAACATATCTTTATCACAAAAAACTAATAAAAATATGAGAAAAACTTGGCCACCACGGAAACTATAATGGCCAGTGACACCAAACAATGCACAAATGTCAAACACTGGGACACCGACATATTTACAAAAAAACATTAAAATATCGTGATATTTAATATATCTTTATCACGAAAAACTAATACAAATATGATAAAAACTTGGCCACCACGGAAACTATAATGGCCACCGACACCAAACAATTCACAGATATGAAACTTCGGGACACAGACAAATTTACAAAAAATGATTAAAATATCGTTATATTTAATATATCTTTATCACGAAAAATTATTAAAAATATATAAAAACTTGGCCACCACGGAAATTATAATGGCCACCGACACCAAACAACGGAAACATATCAAACCCCGGGACACCGACATATTTACAAAAAATCATTAAAATATCGTGATATTTAATACATTTTTATCACGAAAAACTATTAAAAATGTGATAAAAACTTGGCCACCACGGAAACTATAATGGCCACCGACACCAAGCAACGCACAAATATCAAACTTAGAGAGCCCGACGTATATACGAAAAATCATTAAAATATCGTGAAATTTTAATATCTTTATCACGAAAAACAATAAAAAATAAGATAAAAACTTGGCCACCGCGGAAACTATAAAAACCACCGACACCCAACAACGCACAAATATCAGCCTTGAAGAAGCCGACATATTTACGAGAAATCTTTAAAATGTCGTGATATTTAATATATCTTTATCACGAAAAACTATTAAAATATGATAAAGACTTGGCCACCACGGAGCCTATAATGGCCACCGACACCAAACAATGCACAAATATCAACCTTAGAAAGCCCGACATATTTACGAAAAATCATTAAAATATCGTGATATTTAATATATCTTTATCACGATAAACTACTAAAAATATAATATAAACTTGGGCACCATGGAAACTATAATGGCCACCGACACCAAACAATGCTCAATTATCAACCTTAGGGAGCCCAATATATTTGCAAAAAATCATTAAAATATCTTGATATTTAATATATCTTTAGCACGAAAAACTATAAAAAATATGATATAAACTAGGCCAGCACGGAAACTATAATGGCCACCGACACCAAACAACGCACAAATATCAACCTTGAGAAAACCGACATATTTACAAGAAATTGTTAAAATATCGTGATATTAAATATATCTTTATCACGAAAAACTAATTAAAATATGATAAAAACTTGGCCACCACGGAAACTATAATGGCCACCGACACCAAACAATCCACAAATATCAACGTTAGACAACCCGATATATATACAAAAAATCATTAAAATATCGTGTTATTTAATATATCTTTATCACGAAAAACTATTAAAAATATGATGAAAACTTGGCCACCACGGAAACTATAATGGCCACTGACACCAAACAATGCACAAATGTCAAACCCTGAAACACCGACATATTTACAAAAAATCATTAAAATATCGTGATATTTAATATATCTTTATCACGAAAAACTATTAAAAATATGATAAAAACTAGGCCACCACGGAAACTATAATGGCCACCGACACCAAACAATCCACAAATATCAACGTTAGACAACCCGATATATTTGCTAAAAATCATTAAAATATCGTGATATTTAATATATCTTTATCACGAAAAACTATTAAAGATATGATATAAACTTGGCCACCATAGAAACTATAATGGCCACCGACACCAAACAATGCACAGTTATCAACCTTAAAAACCCCACCACATTTACAAAAAATCATTAAAATATCGTGATATTTAATATATCTTTATCACGAAAAACTATTAAAAATATGATAAAAACTTGGCCACCACGGAAACTATAGTGGCCACTGACACCAAACTGCGAAAATATCAAACCCTGGGACACCGACATATTTACAAAAAAACATTAAAATATCGTGATATTTAATATATATTTAACACGAAAAACTAATACAAATATGATAAAAACTTGGCCACCACGGAAACTATAATGGCCATCGACTCCAAACAATGCACAAATATGAAACATCGGGACACCGACATATTTACAAAAAATCATATAAATATCGTGAAATTTAATACATCTTTTTCACAAAAAACTATTAAAAATATGAAATTAACTTGGCCACCATGGAAACTATAGTGGCCAACAACACCAAACAATGCACAAATATGAAACTTCAGGACGCCGACATATTTACAAAAAATCATTAAAATATTGTGATATTTAATACATCTTAATCACGAAAAACAATTAAAAGTTTTTAAAAACTTTGCCACCACGGAAACTATAATGCCACCGACACCAAACAATGCAAAAATATCAACCTTAAAAACCCCACAACATTTGCAAGAAATCATTAAAATATCGTGATATTTTATATATCTTTACCACGAAAAACTAATAAAAATAAGATAAAAACTTGGCCACCACGGAAACTATAATGGCCACCGACACCAAACAACGCTCAAATATCAACCTTAGGGAGCCCGAACTATTTACAAAGAAATCATTAAAATATCGTGATATTTAATATATCTTTATCACGAAAAACTATTAAAAATATGATAAAGACTTCTCCACAACGGGAACTATAATGGTCACCGACACCAAACAATGCACAATTATCAAACATAGGGAGCCCAATATATTTGAAAAAATCATTAAAATATCTTGATATTTAATATATCTTTATCACAAAAAACAAAAAATTTTAAGAAAAACTTGGCCACCGCGGAAACTACTAAAACCACCGACTCCCAACAAAGCACAAATGTCAGCCTTGAAGTAGCCGACATATTTACGAGAAATCGTTAAAATGTCGTGATATTAAATATATCTTTATCACGAAAAACTATTAAAAATATGATAAAGACTTCTCCACAACGGGAACTATAATGGTCACCGACACCAAACAATGCACAATTATCAACCGTAGGGAGCCCAATATATTTGAAAAAATCATTAAAATATCTTGATATTTAACATATCTTTATCACAAAAACTAATAAAAATATGAGAAAAACTTGGCCACCACGGAAACTATAAAGGCCACCGACACCAAACAATGCACAAATTTCAACCTTAAAAACCCCACCACATTTACAAAAAATCATGAAAATATCGTCATATTTAATATATCTTTATCACGAAAAACTATTAAAAATATGATAAAAACTTGGCCACCACGGAAACTATAATGGCCACCGACACCAAACAATGCACAAATATGAAACTTCGGGACACCGACATATTTACAAACAATGATTAAAATATCGTGATATTTAATATACCTTTATCACGAAAAATTATTAAAAATATATAAAAATTTGGCCACCACGGAAACTAAAATGGCCACCGACACCAAACAATGCACACATATCAAACCTTAGGACACCGACATATTTACAAAAAATCATTAAAATATATTGAAATTTAATACATCTTTATCACGAAAAACTATTAAAAATATGTTAAAAACTTGGCCACCCGCGAAACTATAACCTCCACCAACACCAAACAATGCATAAATATCAACCGAAAAAACCCCGACATATTTACAAAAAATCATTAAAATATCGTGATATTTAATATATCGTTATCACGAAAAACTATTAAAAATATGAAATATACTTGGCCACCATGGAAACTATAATGGCCAACGACACCAAACAATGCACAATTATCAACCGTGAGGACCCCGACCTATTTACAAAAAATCATTAAAATATCTTGATATTTAATATATCTTTATCACAAAAAACTAATAAAAATATGAGAGAAACTTGGCCACCACGGAAACTATAAAGGCCACCGCCACCCAACAACGCACAAATATCAACCTAAAAAATCCCACCACATTTACTAAAAATCATTAAAATATCGAGATATTTAATATATCTTTATCACGAAAAACTATTAAAAATATGATATAAACTTGGCCACCATAGAAACTATAATGGCCACCGACACCAAACAATGCACAATTATCAACCTTAGTTAGCCCGACATATTTACAAAAAATCATTAAAATATAGTGATATTTAATATATCATTATCATGAAAAAGTAATAAAAATATGATAAAAACTTGGCCACCACGGAAACTATAATGGCCACCGACACCAAACAATGCACAAATATCAACCTTAAAAACCCCACCACATTTACAAAAAATCATTAAAATATCGTGATATTTAATATATCTTTATCACGAAAAACTATTAAAATATGATAAAGACTTGGCCACCACGGAGCCTATAATGACCACCGATACCAAACAATGCACAAATATCAACCTTAGGGAGCGCGACATATTTACAAAAAATCATTAAAATATCGTGATATTTAATATATCTTTATCACGAAAAATTATTAAAAATATATAAAAACTTGGCCACCACGGAATCTATAATGGCCATCGACACCAAACAATGCACACATATCAAACCCCGAAACACCGACATACCTGCAAAAAATGATTAAAATATCGTGATATGTAATATATCTTTATCACGAAAAACTATTAAAAATATTATAAAAACTTGGCCACCAGGGAAACTATAATGGCCACCGACACCAAACAATGCACAAATATCAAATTTCTGGACGCCGACATATTTACAAAAAATCATTAAAATATCGTGATATTTAAAATATCTTTATCACGAAAAACTATTAAATTTTTTTACAAAGTTGGCCACCATGGAGCCTATAATGGCCACCGACACAAAACAACGCACAAATATCAACCACAAAAACCCCACTACATTTACAAAAAATCTTTAAAATATCGTGATATTTAATATATCTTTATCACGAAAAACTATTAAAAATAAGATAAAAACTTGGCCACCACGGAAACTATAATGGCCACCGACACGAAACAACGCAAAAATATCAACCTTAAAGAGCCCGACATATTTACAAAAAAATCATTGAAATATCGTGATATTTAATATATCTTTATCACGATAAACTATTAAAAATATGATATAAATTTGGGCACTATGGAAACCATAATGGCCACCGACACCAAACAATGCACAATTATCAACCGTGAGGACCCCGACCTATTTACAAAAAATCATTAAAATATCTTGATATTTTATATATATGTTTATCACAAAAAACTAATAAAAATATGAGAGAAACTTGGCCACATCGGAAACTATAAAGGCCACCGCCACCCAACAACGCACAAATATCAACCTAAAAAATCCCACCACATTTACTAAAAATCATTAAAATATCGTGATATTTAATATATCTTTATCACGAAAAACTATTAAAAATATGATATAAACAAGGCCACCACGGAAACTATAACGGCAACCGACACCAAACAACGCACAAATATAAACCTTAGGGAGCCCGACATATTTACAAAAAATCATAAAAATATCGTGATATTTAATATATCTTTATCACGAAAAAATATTAAAAATATGAAATATACTTGGCCACCATGGAAACTATAATGGCCAACGACACCAAACAATGCACAATTATCAACCGTGAGGACCCCGACCTATTTACAAAAAATCATTAAAATATCTTGATATTTAATATATCTTTATCACAAAAAACTAATAAAAATATGAGAGAAACTTGGCCACCACGGAAACTATAAAGGCCACCGCCACCCAACAACGCACAAATATCAACCTAAAAAATCCCACCACATTTACTAAAAATCATTAAAATATCGAGATATTTAATATATCTTTATCACGAAAAACTATTAAAAATATGATATAAACTTGGCCACCATAGAAACTATAATGGCCACCGACACCAAACAATGCACAATTATCAACCTTAGTTAGCCCGACATATTTACAAAAAATCATTAAAATATAGTGATATTTAATATATCATTATCATGAAAAAGTAATAAAAATATGATAAAAACTTGGCCACCACGGAAACTATAATGGCCATCGACACCAAACAATGCACAAATATCAACCTTAAAAACCCCACCACATTTACAAAAAATCATTAAAATATCGTGATATTTAATATATCTTTATCACGAAAAACTATTAAAATATGATAAAGACTTGGCCACCACGGAGCCTATAATGACCACCGATACCAAACAATGCACAAATATCAACCTTAGGGAGCGCGACATATTTACAAAAAATCATTAAAATATCGTGATATTTAATATATCTTTATCACGAAAAATTATTAAAAATATATAAAAACTTGGCCACCACGGAATCTATAATGGCCATCGACACCAAACAATGCACACATATCAAACCCCGAAACACCGACATACCTGCAAAAAATGATTAAAATATCGTGATATGTAATATATCTTTATCACGAAAAACTATTAAAAATATGATAAAAACTTGGCCACCAGGGAAACTATAATGGCCAACCAACACCAAACAATGCACAAATATCAAATTTCTGGACGCCGACATATTTACAAAAAATCATTAAAATATCGTGATATTTAAAATATCTTTATCACGAAAAACTATTAAATTTTTTTACAAAGTTGGCCACCATGGAGCCTATAATGGCCACCGACACAAAACAACGCACAAATATCAACCACAAAAACCCCACTACATTTACAAAAAATCTTTAAAATATCGTGATATTTAATATATCTTTATCACGAAAAACTATTAAAAATAAGATAAAAACTTGGCCACCACGGAAACTATAATGGCCAACGACACGAAACAACGCAAAAATATCAACCTTAAAGAGCCCGACATATTTACAAAAAAATCATTGAAATATCGTGATATTTAATATATCTTTATCACGATAAACTATTAAAAATATGATATAAATTTGGGCACTACGGAAACCATAATGGCCACCGACACCAAACAATGCACAATTATCAACCGTGAGGACCCCGACCTATTTACAAAAAATCATTAAAATATCTTGATATTTTATATATATGTTTATCACAAAAAACTAATAAAAATATGAGAGAAACTTGGCCACCACGGAAACTATAAAGGCCACCGCCACCCAACAACGCACAAATATCAACCTAAAAAATCCCACCACATTTACTAAAAATCATTAAAATATCGTGATATTTAATATATCTTTATCACGAAAAACTATTAAAAATATGATATAAACAAGGCCACCACGGAAACTATAACGGCAACCGACACCAAACAACGCACAAATATAAACCTTAGGGAGCCCGACATATTTACAAAAAATCATAAAAATATCGTGATATTTAATATATCTTTATCACGAAAAAATATTAAAAATATGATAAAGACTTGGCCACCACGGAGCCTATAATGGCCACCGACACCAAACAATCCACAAATATCAATGTTAGACAACCTGCCACATTTACAAAAAATCATTAAAATATCGTAATATTTAATGTATCTTTAACACGAAAAAATATTAAAAATATGATATAAACTTGGCCAGCATGGAAACTATAATGGCCACCGACACCAAACAATGCACAATTATCAACCTTAGGGAGCCCGACATATTTGCAAAAAATCATTAAAATATCTTGATATTTAACATATCTTTATCACAAAAACTAATAAAAATATGAGAAAAACTTGGCCACCACGGAAACTATAAAGGCCACCGACACCAAACAATGCACAAATTTCAACCTTAAAAACCCCACCACATTTACAAAAAATCATGAAAATATCGTCTTATTTAATATATCTTTATCACGAAAAACTATTAAAAATATGATAAAAACTTGGCCACCACGGAAACTATAATGGCCACCGACACCAAACAATGCACAAATATAAAACTTCGGGACACCGACATATTTACAAAAAATGATTAAAATATCGTGATATTTAATATACCTTTATCACGAAAAATTATTAAAAATATATAAAAATTTCGCCACCACGGAAACTAAAATGGCCACCGACACCAAACAATGCACACATATCAAACCTTAGGACACCGACATATTTACAAAAAATCATTAAAATATATTGAAATTTAATACATCTTTATCACGAAAAACTATTAAAAATATGTTAAAAACTTGGCCACCCGCGAAACTATAACCTCCACCAACACCAAACAATGCATAAATATCAACCGAAAAAACCCCGACATATTTACAAAAAATCATTAAAATATCGTGATATTTAATATATCGTTATCACGAAAAACTATTAAAAATATGAAATATACTTGGCCACCATGGAAACTATAATGGCGAACGACACCAAACAATGCGCAAATATGAAACCTCAGGTCGCCGACATATTAACAAGAAATCATTAAAATATTGTGATATTTAATATATCTTTATCACGAAAAACTATTAAAATTTTTTATAACTTGGCCACCACGGAAACTAGAATGGCCACCGACACCAAACAATGCACAAATATCAACCTTAGAAACCCCACCACATTTACAAAAAATTATTAAAATATCGTGATATTTTACATATCTTTATCACGAAAAACAATTAAAAATAAGATAAAAACTTGGCCACCACGTTAACTATAATGGCCACCGACACCAAACAATCCACAAATATCAATGTTAGACAACCTGCCACATTTACAAAAAATCATTAAAATATCGTGATATTTAATGTATCTTTATCACGAAAAACTATTAAAAATATGATAAAGACTTGGCCACCATGGAGCCTATAATGGCCACCGACACCAAACAATGCACAAATATCAACCTTAGGGAGCCCGACATATTTGCAAAAAATCATTAAAATATCTTGATATTTAACATATCTTCATCACAAAAACTAATAAAAATATGAGAAAAACTTGGCCACCACGGAAACTATAATGGCCACCGACACCAAACAATCCACAAATACCAATCTTAGATAAACAGACATATTTACAAAAAATCATTAAACTATCGTGATATTTATTATATCTTTATCACGAAAAACTATTAAAAATATGATATAAACTTGGCCACCATAGAAACTATAATGGCCACCGACACCAAACAATGCACAATTATCAACCTTAGGGAGCCCGACTTATTTACAAGAAATCATTAAAATATTGTGATATTTAATATATCCTTATCACGAAAAACTATTAAAATTTTTTATAACTTGACCACCACGGAAACTAGAATGGCCACCGACACCAAACAATGCACAATTATCAACCGTGACGACCCCGACCTATTTACAAAAAATCATTAAAATATCTTGATATTTAATATATCTTTATCACAAAAAACTAATAAAAATATGAGAGAAACTTGGCCACCACGGAAACTATAAAGGCCACCGCCACCCAACAACGCACAAATATCAACCTAAAAAATCCCACCACATTTACTAAAAATCATTAAAATATCGTGATATTTAATATATCTTTATCACGAAAAACTATTAAAAATATGATATAAACTTGGCCACCATAGAAACTATAATGGCCACCGACACCAAACAATGCACAATTATCAACCTTAGTTAGCCCGACACATTTACAAAAAATCATTAAAATATAGTGATATTTAATATATCATTATCATGAAAAACTAATAAAAATATGATAAAAACTTGGCCACCACGGAAACTATAATGGCCACCGACACCAAACAATGCACAAATATCAACCTTAAAAACCCCACCACATTTACAAAAAATCATTAAAATATCGTGATATTTAATATATCTTTATCACGAAAAACTATTAAAATATGATAAAGACTTGGCCACCACGGAGCCTATAATGACCACCGATACCAAACAATGCACAAATATCAACCTTAGGGAGCGCGACATATTTACAAAAAATCATTAAAATATCGGGATATTTAATATATCTTTATTACGAAAAAATATTAAAAATATATAAAAACTTGGCCACCACGGAAACTATAATGGCCACTGACACCAAACAATGCACAAATGTCAAACCCTGGGACACCGACATATTTACAAAAAAATATTAAAATACCGTGATATTTAATATATCTTTATCACGAAAAACTAATAGAAATATGATAAAAACTTGGCTACCACGGAAACTATAATGGCCACCAACACCAAACAATGCACAAATATGAAGCTTTGGGACACCGACACATTTACAAAAAATGATTAAAATATCGTGATATTTAATATATCTTTATCACGAAAAATTATTAAAAATATATAAAAACTCGGCCACCACGGAAACTATCATGACCACCGACACCAAACAATGCACACATATCAAACCTTGGGACACAGACATATTTACAAAAAATCATTAAAATATCGTGAAATTTAATACATTTTTATCACGAAAAACTATTAAAAATATGATAAAAACTTGGCCACCCCGGAAACTATAACTTCCACCAACGCCAAACAATGCACAAATATCGACCGAGAAAATTTCGACATATTTACAAAAAATCATTAAAATATCGTGATATTTAATATATCTTTATCACGAAAAGCAATTAAAAATATGATAAAAACATGGCCACCACGGAAACTATAATGGCCACCGACACCAAACAACACACAAATATCAACCTTAGAAAGCCCGACATATATACGAAAAATCATTAAAATATCGTGATATTTAATATATCTTTATCACGAAAAACTATTAAAAATATTAAATAAGCTTTGCCACCACGAAAACTATAATGGCCAACGACACCAAACAATGCATAAATATGAAACTTCAGGACGCCGACATATTTACAAAAAATCATTAAAATATTGTGATATTTAATATATCATTATCACGAAAAACTATTAAAAATTTTTAAAAACTTGGCCACCACGGAAACTATAATGGCCACCGACACCAAACAAAGCACAAATATCAACCTTAGGGGCCCGACATATTTACAAAAAATCATTAAAATATCGTGATATTTTATATATCTTTATCACGAAAAACTATTAAAAATAAGATAAAAACTTTGCCACCACGGAAACTATAATGGCAACCGACACCAAACAAAGCACAAATATCAACCTTAGGGGCCCGACATATTTACAAAAAAATCATTAAAATATCGTGATATTTAATATATCTTTATCACGAAAAACTATTAAAAATATGATATAAACAAGGCCACCACGGAAACTATAACGGCAACCGACACCAAACAACGCACAAATATAAACCTTAGGGAGCCCGACATATTTACAAAAAATCATTAAAATATCGTGATATTTAATATATCTTTAACACGAAAAACTATTAAAATTTTTAAAAACTTGGCCACCACGGAAACTCTAATGGCCCCCGACACCAAACAATGCACAAATATCAACCTTAAAAACCCCACCACATTTACAAAAAATCATTAAAATATCGTGATATTTTATATATCTTTATCACGAAAAACTATTAAAAATAAGATAAAAACTTTGCCACCACGGAAACTATAATGGCAACCGACACCAAACAAAGCACAAATATCAACCTTAGGGGCCCGACACATTTACAAAAAAATCATTAAAATATCGTGATATTTAATATATCTTTATCACGAAAAACTAATAAAAAATGATATAAACTTGGCCACCACGGAAACTATCATGGCTACCGACACCAAACAATCCACAAATACCAACCTTAGATAAACAGACATATTTACAAAAAATCATTCAAATATCGTGATATTTAATATATCTTTATCACGAAAAACTATTAAAAATATATAAAAACTTGGCCACCGACACCAAACAATGCAGAAATATGAAACTTCGGGACACCGACATATTTACAAAACATGATTAAAATATCGTGATATTTAATATATCTTTACCACGAAAAATTATTAAAAATATATAAAAACTTGTCCACCACGGAAACTATAATGGCCACCGACACCAAACAATGCACACATATCAAACCCCGGGACACCGACATATTTGCAAAAAATCATTAAAATATCGTGAAATTTAATACATCTTTAACACGAAAAAGTATTAAAAATATGATAAAACTTGGACTCCCCGAGAACTATAACGTCCACCAACACCAAACAATGCACAAATATCAACGGAGAAAACCCCGACATATTTACAAAAAATCATTAAGATATCGTGATATTTAATATATCTTTATCACGAAAAACTATTAAAAATATGATGAAAACTTGGCCACCACGGAAACTATAATGGCCACCGACAGCAAACAATGCACAAATATCAACCTTAAAAACCCCACAACATTTACAAAAAATCATTAAAATATCGTGATATTTAATATATCTTTATCACGAAAAGCTATTAAAAGTTTTTAAAAACTTGGCCACCACGGAAACTATAATGGCCACCGACACCAAACAATGCACAAATATCAACCTTAGGGAGAACGACATATTTACAAAAAATCATTAAAATATCCTGATATTTAATATATCTTTATCAAGAAAAAATATTAAAAATATATAAAAAGTTGGCCACCACGGAAACTATAATGGCCACTGACACCAAACAATGCACAAATGTCAAACCCTGGGACACCGACATATTTAGAAAAAAACTAAAATATCGTGATATTTAATATATCTTTATCACGAAAAACTAATACAAATATGATAAAAACTTGGCTACCACGGAAACTATAATGGCAACCGACACCAAACAATGCACAAATATGAAGCTTCGGGACACCGACATATTTACAAAAAATGATTAAAATATCGTGATATTTAATATATCTTTATCACGAAAAATTATTAAAAATATATAAAAACTCGGCCACCACGGAAACTATAATGGACACCGACACCAAACAATGCACAAATATAAAACTTCGGGACACCGACATATTTACAAAAAATGATTAAAATATCGTGATATTTAATATACCTTTATCACGAAAAATTATTAAAAATATATAAAAATTTGGCCACCACGGAAACTAAAATGGCCACCGACACCAAACAATGCACACATATCAAACCTTAGGACACCGACATATTTACAAAAAATCATTAAAATATATTGAAATTTAATACATCTTTATCACGAAAAACTATTAAAAATATGTTAAAAACTTGGCCACCCGCGAAACTATAACCTCCACCAACACCAAACAATGCATAAATATCAACCGAAAAAACCCCGACATATTTACAAAAAATCATTAAAATATCGTGATATTTAATATATCGTTATCACGAAAAACTATTAAAAATATGAAATATACTTGGCCACCATGGAAACTATAATGGCGAACGACACCAAACAATGCGCAAATATGAAACCTCAGGTCGCCGACATATTAACAAGAAATCATTAAAATATTGTGATATTTAATATATCTTTATCACGAAAAACTATTAAAATTTTTTATAACTTGGCCACCACGGAAACTAGAATGGCCACCGACACCAAACAATGCACAAATATCAACCTTAGAACCCCACCACATTTACAAAAAATTATTAAAATATCGTGATATTTTACATATCTTTATCACGAAAAACTATTAAAAATAAGATAAAAACTTGGCCACCACGTTAACTATAATGGCCACCGACACCAAACAATCCACAAATATCAATGTTAGACAACCTGCCACATTTACAAAAAATCATTAAAATATCGTGATATTTAATGTATCTTTATCACGAAAAACTATTAAAAATATGATAAAGACTTGGCCACCATGGAGCCTATAATGGCCACCGACACCAAACAATGCACAAATATCAACCTTAGGGAGCCCGACGTATATACGAAAAATCATTAAAATATCGTGAAATTTTAATATCTTTATCACGAAAAACAATAAAAAATAAGATAAAAACTTGGCCACCGCGGAAACTATAAAAACCACCGACACCCAACAACGCACAAATATCAGCCTTGAAGAAGCCGACATATTTACGAGAAATCGTTAAAATGTCGTGATATTTAATATATCTTTATCACGAAAAACTATTAAAATATGATAAGGACTTGGCCACCACGGAGCCTATAATGGCCACCGACACCAAACAATGCACAAATATCAACCTTAGAAAGCCCGACATATTTACGAAAAATCATTAAAATATCGTGATATTTAATATATCTTTATCACGATAAACTACTAAAAATATAATATAAACTTGGGCACCATGGAAACTATAATGGCCACCGACACCAAACAATGCTCAATTATCAACCTTAAAGAGCCCAATATATTTGCAAAAAATCATTAAAATATCTTGATATTTAATATATCTTTATCACGAAAAACTATAAAAAATATGATATAAACTAGCCCAGCACGGAAACTATAATGGCCACCGACACCAAACAACGCACAAATATCAACCTTGAGAAAACCGACATATTTACAAGAAATTGTTAAAATATCGTGATATTAAATATATCTTTATCACGAAAAACTAATTAAAATATGATAAAAACTTGGCCACCACGGAAACTATAATGGCCACCGACACCAAACAATCCACAAATATCAACGTTAGACAACCCGATATATATACAAAAAATCATTAAAATATCGTGTTATTTAATATATCTTTATCACGAAAAACTATTAAAAATATGATGAAAACTTGGCCACCACGGAAACTATAATGGCCACTGACACCAAACAATGCACAAATGTCAAACCCTGAAACACCGACATATTTACAAAAAATCATTAAAATATCGTGATATTTAATATATCTTTATCACGAAAAACTATTAAAAATATGATAAAAACTTGGCCACCACGGAAACTTAAATGGCCACCGACACCAAACAATCCACAAATATCAACGTTAGACAACCCGATATATTTGCTAAAAATCATTAAAATATCGTGATATTTAATATATCTTTATCACGAAAAACTATTAAAGATATGATATAAACTTGGCCACCATAGAAACTATAATGGCCACCGACACCAAACAATGCACAGTTATCAACCTTAAAAACCCCACCACATTTACAAAAAATCATTAAAATATCGTGATATTTAATATATCTTTATCACGAAAAACTATTAAAAATATGATAAAAACTTGGCCACCACGGAAACTATAGTGGCCACTGACACCAAACAATGCGAAAATATCAAACCCTGGGACACCGACATATTTACAAAAAAACATTAAAATATCGTGATATTTAATATATATTTAACACGAAAAACTAATACAAATATGATAAAAACTTGGCCACCACGGAAACTATAATGGCCATCGACTCCAAACAATGCACAAATATGAAACATCGGGACGCCGACATATTTACAAAAAATCATTAAAATATCGTGAAATTTAATACATCTTTTTCACAAAAAACTATTAAAAATATGAAATTAACTTGGCCACCATGGAAACTATAATGGCCAACAACACCAAACAATGCACAAATATGAAACTTCAGGACGCCGACATATTTACAAAAAATCATTAAAATATTGTGATATTTAATACATCTTAATCACGAAAAACAATTAAAAGTTTTTAAAAACTTTGCCACCACGGAAACTATAATGCCACCGACACCAAACAATGCAAAAATATCAACCTTAAAAACCCCACAACATTTGCAAGATATCATTAAAATATCGTGATATTTTATATATCTTTACCACGAAAAACTAATAAAAATAAGATAAAAACTTGGCCACCACGGAAACTATAATGGCCACCGACACCAAACAACGCTCAAATATCAACCTTAGGGAGCCCGAACTATTTACAAAGAAATCATTAAAATATCGTGATATTTAATATATCTTTATCACGAAAAACTATTAAAAATATGATAAAGACTTCTCCACAACGGGAACTATAATGGTCACCGACACCAAACAATGCACAATTATCAACCGTAGGGAGCCCAATATATTTGAAAAAATCATTAAAATATCTTGATATTTAATATATCTTTATCACAAAAAACAAAAAATTTTAAGAAAAACTTGGCCACCGCGGAAACTACTAAAACCACCGACACCCAACAACGCACAAATGTCAGCCTTGAAGTAGCCGACATATTTACGAGAAATCGTTAAAATGTCGTGATATTAAATATATCTTTATCACGAAAAACTATTAAAAATATGATAAAGACTTCTCCACAACGGGAACTATAATGGTCACCGACACCAAACAATGCACAATTATCAACCGTAGGGAGCCCAATATATTTGAAAAAATCATTAAAATATCTTGATATTTAACATATCTTTATCACAAAAACTAATAAAAATATGAGAAAAACTTGGCCACCACGGAAACTATAAAGGCCACCGACACCAAACAATGCACAAATTTCAACCTTAAAAACCCCACCACATTTACAAAAAATCATGAAAATATCGTCATATTTAATATATCTTTATCACGAAAAACTATTAAAAATATGATAAAAACTTGGCCACCACGGAAACTATAATGCCCACCGACACCAAACAATGCACAAATATGAAACTTCGGGACACCGACATATTCACAAAAAATGATTAAAATATCGTGATATTTAATATACCTTTATCACGAAAAATTATTAAAAATATATAAAAATTTGGCCACCACGGAAACTAAAATGGCCACCGACACCAAACAATGCACACATATCAAACCTTAGGACACCGACATATTTACAAAAAATCATTAAAATATATTGAAATTTAATACATCTTTATCACGAAAAACTATTAAAAATATGTTAAAAACTTGGCCACCCGCGAAACTATAACCTCCACCAACACCAAACAATGCATAAATATCAACCGAAAAAACCCCGACATATTTACAAAAAATCATTAAAATATCGTGATATTTAATATATCGTTATCACGAAAAACTATTAAAAATATGAAATATACTTGGCCACCATGGAAACTATAATGGCCAACGACACCAAACAATGCACAATTATCAACCGTGAGGACCCCGACCTATTTACAAAAAATCATTAAAATATCTTGATATTTAATATATCTTTATCACAAAAAACTAATAAAAATATAAGAGAAACTTGGCCACCACGGAAACTATAAAGGCCACCGCCACCCAACAACGCACAAATATCAACCTAAAAAATCCCACCACATTTACTAAAAATCATTAAAATATCGAGATATTTAATATATCTTTATAACGAAAAACTATTAAAAATATGATATAAACTTGGCCACCATAGAAACTATAATGGCCACCGACACCAAACAATGCACAATTATCAACCTTAGTCAGCCCGACATATTTACAAAAAATCATTAAAATATAGTGATATTTAATATATCATTATCATGAAAAAGTAATAAAAATATGATAAAAACTTGGCCACCACGGAAACTATAATGGCCACCGACACCAAACAATGCACAAATATCAACCTTAAAAACCCCACCACATTTACAAAAAATCATTAAAATATCGTGATATTTAATATATCTTCATCACGAAAAACTATTAAAATATGATAAAGACTTGGCCACCACGGAGCCTATAATGACCACCGATACCAAACAATGCACAAATATCAACCTTAGGGAGCGCGACATATTTACAAAAAATCATTAAAATATCGTGATATTTAATATATCTTTATCACGAAAAATTATTAAAAATATATAAAAACTTGGCCACCACGGAATCTATAATGGCCATCGACACCAAACAATGCACACATATCAAACCCCGAAACACCGACATACCTGCAAAAAATGATTAAAATATCGTGATATGTAATATATCTTTATCACGAAAAACTATTAAAAATATGATAAAAACTTGGCCACCAGGGAAACTATAATGGCCACCGACACCAAACAATGCACAAATATCAAATTTCTGGACGCCGACATATTTACAAAAAATCATTAAAATATCGTGATATTTAAAATATCTTTATCACGAAAAACTATTAAATTTTTTTACAAAGTTGGCCACCATGGAGCCTATAATGGCCACCGACACAAAACAACGCACAAATATCAACCACAAAAACCCCACTACATTTACAAAAAATCTTTAAAATATCGTGATATTTAATATATCTTTATCACGAAAAATTATTAAAAATAAGATAAAAACTTGGCCACCACGGAAACTATAATGGCCACCGACACGAAACAACGCAAAAATATCAACCTTAGGGAGCCCGACATATTTACAAAAAAATCATTGAAATATCGTGATATTTAATATATCTTTATCACGATAAACTATTAAAAATATGATATAAATTTGGGCACTATGGAAACCATAATGGCCACCGACACCAAACAATGCACAATTATCAACCGTGAGGACCCCGACCTATTTACAAAAAATCATTAAAATATCTTGATATTTTATATATATGTTTATCACAAAAAACTAATAAAAATATGAGAGAAATTTGGCCACCACGGAAACTATAAAGGCCACCGCCACCCAACAACGCACAAATATCAACCTAAAAAATCCCACCACATTTACTAAAAATCATTAAAATATCGTGATATTTAATATATCTTTATCACGAAAAACTATTAAAAATATGATATAAACAAGGCCACCACGGAAACTATAACGGCAACCGACACCAAACAACGCACAAATATAAACCTTAGGGAGCCCGACATATTTACAAAAAATCATAAAAATATCGTGATATTTAATATATCTTTATCACGAAAAAATATTAAAAATATGATAAAGACTTGGCCACCACGGAGCCTATAATGGCCACCGACACCAAACAATCCACAAATATCAATGTTAGACAACCTGCCACATTTACAAAAAATCATTAAAATATCGTAATATTTAATGTATCTTTAACACGAAAAACTATTAAAAATATGATAAAAACTTGGCCACCACGGAAACTATAATGGCCACCGACACCAAACAATGCACAAATATAAAACTTCGGGACACCGACATATTTACAAAAAATGATTAAAATATCGTGATATTTAATATACCTTTATCACGAAAAATTATTAAAAATATATAAAAATTTCGCCACCACGGAAACTAAAATGGCCACCGACACCAAACAATGCACACATATCAAACCTTAGGACACCGACATATTTACAAAAAATCATTAAAATATATTGAAATTTAATACATCTTTATCACGAAAAACTATTAAAAATATGTTAAAAACTTGGCCACCCGCGAAACTATAACCTCCACCAACACCAAACAATGCATAAATATCAACCGAAAAAACCCCGACATATTTACAAAAAATCATTAAAATATCGTGATATTTAATATATCGTTATCACGAAAAACTATTAAAAATAAGAAATATACTTGGCCACCATGGAATCTATAATGGCCAACGACACCAAACAATGCGCAAATATGAAACCTCAGGTCGCCGACATATTAACAAGAAATCATTAAAATATTGTGATATTTAATATATCTTTTTCACGAAAAACTATTAAAATTTTTTATAACTTGGCCACCACGGAAACTAGAATGGCCACCGACACCAAACAATGCACAAATATCAACCTTAGAAACCCCACCACATTTACAAAAAATTATTAAAATATCGTGATATTTTACATATCTTTATCACGAAAAACTATTAAAAATAAGATAAAAACTTGGCCACCACGTTAACTATAATGGCCACCGACACCAAACAATCCACAAATATCAATGTTAGACAACCTGCCACATTTACAAAAAATCATTAAAATATCGTGATATTTAATGTATCTTTATCACGAAAAACTATTAAAAATATGATAAAGACTTGGCCACCATGGAGCCTATAATGGCCACCGACACCAAACAATGCACAAATATCAACCTTAGGGAGCCCGACATATTTGCAAAAAATCATTAAAATATCTTGATATTTAACATATCTTCATCACAAAAACTAATAAAAATATGAGAAAAACTTGGCCACCACGGAAACTATAATGGCCACCGACACCAAACAATCCACAAATACCAATCTTAGATAAACAGACATATTTACAAAAAATCATTAAACTATCGTGATATTTATTATATCTTTATCACGAAAAACTATTAAAAATATGATATAAACTTGGCCACCATAGAAACTATAATGGCCACCGACACCAAACAATTCACAATTATCAACCTTAGGGAGCCCGACTTATTTACAAGAAATCATTAAAATATTGTGATATTTAATATATCCTTATCACGAAAAACTATTAAAATTTTTTATAACTTGACCACCACGGAAACTAGAATGGCCACCGACACCAAACAATGCACAATTATCAACCGTGACGACCCCGACCTATTTACAAAAAAATATTAAAATACCGTGATATTTAATATATCTTTATCACGAAAAACTAATAGAAATATGATAAAAACTTGGCTACCACGGAAACTATAATGGCCACCAACACCAAACAATGCACAAATATGAAGCTTTGGGACACCGACACATTTACAAAAAATGATTAAAATATCGTGATATTTAATATATCTTTATCACGAAAAATTATTAAAAATATATAAAAACTCGGCCACCACGGAAACTATAATGACCACCGACACCAAACAATGCACACATATCAAACCTTGGAACACAGACATATTTACAAAAAATCATTAAAATATCGTGAAATTTAATACATTTTTATCACGAAAAACTATTAAAAATATGATAAAAACTTGGCCACCCCGGAAACTATAACTTCCACCAACGCCAAACAATGCACAAATATCGACCGAGAAAATTTCGACATATTTACAAAAAATCATTAAAATATCGTGATATTTAATATATCTTTATCACGAAAAACAATTAAAAATATGATAAAAACTTGGCCACCACGGAAACTATAATGGCCACCGACACCAAACAACACACAAATATCAACCTTAGAAAGCCCGACATATATACGAAAAATCATTAAAATATCGTGATATTTAATATATCTTTATCACGAAAAACTATTAAAAATATTAAATAAACTTTGCCACCACGAAAACTATAATGGCCAACGACACCAAACAATGCATAAATATGAAACTTCAGGACGCCGACATATTTACAAAAAATCATTAAAATATTGTGATATTTAATATATCATTATCACGAAAAACTATTAAAAATTTTTAAAAACTTGGCCACCACGGAAACTATAATGGCCACCGACACCAAACAAAGCACAAATATCAACCTTAGGGGCCCGACATATTTACAAAAAATCATTAAAATATCGTGATATTTTATATATCTTTATCACGAAAAACTATTAAAAATAAGATAAAAACTTTGCCACCACGGAAACTATAATGGCAACCGACACCAAACAAAGCACAAATATCAACCTTAGGGGCCCGACATATTTACAAAAAAATCATTAAAATATCGTGATATTTAATATATCTTTATCACGAAAAACTATTAAAAATATGATATAAACAAGGCCACCACGGAAACTATAACGGCAACCGACACCAAACAACGCCTTGGTGTCGGTTAGGCCAAACAACGCCTAACCTTAGGGAGCCCGACATATTTACAAAAAATCATTAAAATATCGTGATATTTAATATATCTTTAACACGAAAAACTATTAAAAATTTTTAAAAACTTGGCCACCACGGAAACTCTAATGGCCCCCGACACCAAACAATGCACAAATATCAACCTTAAAAACCCCACCACATTTACAAAAAATCATTAAAATATCGTGATATTTTATATATCTTTATCACGAAAAACTATTAAAAATAAGATAAAAACTTTGCCACCACGGAAACTATAATGGCAACCGACACCAAACAAAGCACAAATATCAACCTTAGGGGCCCGACACATTTACAAAAAAATCATTAAAATATCGTGATATTTAATATATCTTTATCACGAAAAACTAATAAAAAATGATATAAACTTGGCCACCACGGAAACTATCATGGCTACCGACACCAAACAATCCACAAATACCAACCTTAGATAAACAGACATATTAACAAAAAATCATTCAAATATCGTGATATTTAATATATCTTTATCACGAAAAACTATTAAAAATATATAAAAACTTGGCCACCGACACCAAACAATGCAGAAATATGAAACTTCGGGACACCGACATATTTACAAAACATGATTAAAATATCGTGATATTTAATATATCTTTACCACGAAAAATTATTAAAAATATATAAAAACTTGTCCACCACGGAAACTATAATGGCCACCGACACCAAACAATGCACACATATCAAACCCCGGGACACCGACATATTTGCAAAAAATCATTAAAATATCGTGAAATTTAATACATCTTTAACACGAAAAAGTATTAAAAATATGATAAAACTTGGACTCCCCGAGAACTATAACGTCCACCAACACCAAACAATGCACAAATATCAACGGAGAAAACCCCGACATATTTACAAAAAATCATTAAGATATCGTGATATTTAATATATCTTTATCACGAAAAACTATTAAAAATATGATGAAAACTTGGCCACCACGGAAACTATAATGGCCACCGACAGCAAACAATGCACAAATATCAACCTTAAAAACCCCACAACATTTACAAAAAATCATTAAAATATCGTGATATTTAATATATCTTTATCACGAAAAACTATTAAAAGTTTTTTAAAAACTTGGCCACCACGGAAACTATAATGGCCACCGACACCAAACAATGCACAAATATCAACCTTAGGGAGAACGACATATTTACAAAAAATCATTAAAATATCCTGATATTTAATATATCTTTATCAAGAAAAAAAATTAAAAATATATAAAAACTTGGCCACCACGGAAACTATAATGGCCACTGACACCAAACAATGCACAAATGTCAAACCCTGGGACACCGACATATTTAGAAAAAAACTAAAATATCGTGATATTTAATATATCTTTATCACGAAAAACTAATACAAATATGATAAAAACTTGGCTACCACGGAAACTATAATGACAACCGACACCAAACAATGCACAAATATGAAGCTTCGGGACAGCGACATATTTACAAAAAATGATTAAAATATCGTGATATTTAATATATCTTTATCACGAAAAATTATTAAAAATATATAAAAACTCGGCCACCACGGAAACTATAATGGCCACCGACACCAAACAATGCACAAATATAAAACTTCGGGACACCGACATATTTACAAAAAATGATTAAAATATCGTGATATTTAATATACCTTTATCACGAAAAATTATTAAAAATATATAAAAATTTGGCCACCACGGAAACTAAAATGGCCACCGACACCAAACAATGCACACATATCAAACCTTAGGACACCGACATATTTACAAAAAATCATTAAAATATATTGAAATTTAATACATCTTTATCACGAAAAACTATTAAAAATATGTTAAAAACTTGGCCACCCGCGAAACTATAACCTCCACCAACACCAAACAATGCATAAATATCAACCGAAAAAACCCCGACATATTTACAAAAAATCATTAAAATATCGTGATATTTAATATATCGTTATCACGAAAAACTATTAAAAATATGAAATATACTTGGCCACCATGGAAACTATAATGGCCAACGACACCAAACAATGCGCAAATATGAAACCTCAGGTCGCCGACATATTAACAAGAAATCATTAAAATATTGTGATATTTAATATATCTTTATCACGAAAAACTATTAAAATTTTTTATAACTTGGCCACCACGGAAACTAGAATGGCCACCGACACCAAACAATGCACAAATATCAACCTTAGAAACCCCACCACATTTACAAAAAATTATTAAAATATCGTGATATTTTACATATCTTTATCACGAAAAACTATTAAAAATAAGATAAAAACTTGGCCACCACGTTAACTATAATGGCCACCGACACCAAACAATCCACAAATATCAATGTTAGACAACCTGCCACATTTACAAAAAATCATTAAAATATCGTGATATTTAATGTATCTTTATCACGAAAAACTATTAAAAATATGATAAAGACTTGGCCACCATGGAGCCTATAATGGCCACCGACACCAAACAATGCACAAATATCAACCTTAGGGAGCCCGACATATTTGCAAAAAATCATTAAAATATCTTGATATTTAACATATCTTCATCACAAAAACTAATAAAAATATGAGAAAAACTTGGCCACCACGGAAACTATAATGGCCACCGACACCAAACAATCCACAAATACCAATCTTAGATAAACAGACATATTTACAAAAAATCATTAAACTATCGTGATATTTATTATATCTTTATCACGAAAAACTATTAAAAATATGATATAAACTTGGCCACCATAGAAACTATAATGGCCACCGACACCAAACAATGCACAATTATCAACCTTAGGGAGCCCGACTTATTTACAAAAAATCATTAAAAGATTGTGATATTTAATATATCTTTATCACGAAAAACTATTAAAATTTTTTATAACTTGACCACCACGGAAACTAGAATGGCCACCGACACCAAACAATGCACAATTATCAACCGTGACGACCCCGACCTATTTACAAAAAATCATTAAAATATCTTGATATTTAATATATCTTTATCACAAAAAACTAATAAAAATATGAGAGAAACTTGGCCACCACGGAAACTATAAAGGCCACCGCCACCCAACAACGCACAAATATCAACCTAAAAAATCCCACCACATTTACTAAAAATCATTAAAATATCGTGATATTTAATATATCTTTATCACGAAAAACTATTAAAAATATGATATAAACTTGGCCACCATAGAAACTATAATGGCCACCGACACCAAACAATGCACAATTATCAACCTTAGTTAGCCCGACATGTTTACAAAAAATCATTAAAATATAGTGATATTTAATATATCATTATCATAAAAAACTAATAAAAATATGATAAAAACTTGGCCACCACGGAAACTATAATGGCCACCGACAACAAACAATGCACAAATATCAACCTTAAAAACCCCACCACATTTACAAAAAATCATTAAAATATCGTGATATTTAATATATCTTTATCACGAAAAACTATTAAAATATGATAAAGACTTGGCCACCACGGAAACTATAATGGCAACCGACACCAAACAAAGCACAAATATCAACCTTAGGGGCCCGACACATTTACAAAAAAATCATTAAAATATCGTGATATTTAATATATCTTTAACACGAAAAACTATTAAAAATATTAAATAAACTTTGCCACCACGAAAACTATAATGGCCAACGACACCAAACAATGCATAAATATGAAACTTCAGGACGCCGACATATTTACAAAAAATCATTAAAATATTGTGATATTTAATATATCATTATCACGAAAAACTATTAAAAATTTTTAAAAACTTGGCCACCACGGAAACTATAATGGCCACCGACACCAAACAACACACAAATATCAACCTTAGAAAGCCCGACATATATACGAAAAATCATTAAAATATCGTGATATTTAATATATCTTTATCACGAAAAACTATTAAAAATATTAAATAAACTTTGCCACCACGAAAACTAAAATGGCCAACGACACCAAACAATGCATAAATATGAAACTTCAGGACGCCGACATATTTACAAAAAATCATTAAAATATTGTGATATTTAATATATCATTATCACGAAAAACTATTAAAAATTTTTAAAAACTTGGCCACCACGGAAACTATAATGGCCACCGACACCAAACAAAGCACAAATATCAACCTTAGGGGCCCGACATATTTACAAAAAATCATTAAAATATCGTGATATTTAATATATCTTTATCACGAAAAACTATTAAAAATATGATATAAACAAGGCCACCACGGAAACTATAACGGCAACCGACACCAAACAACGCACAAATATAAACCTTAGGGAGCCCGACATATTTACAAAAAATCATTAAAATATCGTGATATTTAATATATCTTTAACACGAAAAACTATTAAAAATTTTTAAAAACTTGGCCACCACGGAAACTCTAATGGCCCCCGACACCAAACAATGCACAAATATCAACCTTAAAAACCCCACCACATTTACAAAAAATCATTAAAATATCGTTATATTTTATATATCTTTATCACGAAAAACTATTAAAAATAAGATAAAAACTTTGCCACCACGGAAACTATAATGGCAACCGACACCAAACAAAGCACAAATATCAACCTTAGGGGCCCGACACATTTACAAAAAAATCATTAAAATATCGTGATATTTAATATATCTTTATCACGAAAAACTAATAAAAAATGATATAAACTTGGCCACCACGGAAACTATCATGGCTACCGACACCAAACAATCCACAAATACCAACCTTAGATAAACAGACATATTTACAAAAAATCATTCAAATATCGTGATATTTAATATATCTTTATCACGAAAAACTATTAAATATATATAAAAACTTGGCCACCGACACCAAACAATGCAGAAATATGAAACTTCGGGACACCGACATATTTACAAAACATGATTAAAATATCGTGATATTTAATATATCTTTACCACGAAAAATTATTAAAAATATATAAAAACTTGTCCACCACGGAAACTATAATGGCCACCGACACCAAACAATGCACACATATCAAACCCCGGGACACCGACATATTTGCAAAAAATCATTAAAATATCGTGAAATTTAATACATCTTTAACACGAAAAAGTATTAAAAATATGATAAAACTTGGACTCCCCGAGAACTATAACGTCCACCAACACCAAACAATGCACAAATATCAACGGAGAAAACCCCGACATATTTACAAAAAATCATTAAGATATCGTGATATTTAATATATCTTTATCACGAAAAACTATTAAAAATATGATGAAAACTTGGCCACCACGGAAACTATAATGGCCACCGACAGCAAACAATGCACAAATATCAACCTTAAAAACCCCACAACATTTACAAAAAATCATTAAAATATCGTGATATTTAATATATCTTTATCACGAAAAACTATTAAAAGTTTTTAAAAACTTGGCCACCACGGAAACTATAATGGCCACCGACACCAAACAATGCACAAATATCAACCTTAGGGAGAACGACATATTTACAAAAAATCATTAAAATATCCTGATATTTAATATATCTTTATCAAGAAAAAATATTAAAAATATATAAAAACTTGGCCACCACGGAAACTATAATGGCCACTGACACCAAACAATGCACAAATGTCAAACCCTGGGACACCGACATATTTAGAAAAAAACTAAAATATCGTGATATTTAATATATCTTTATCACGAAAAACTAATACAAATATGATAAAAACTTGGCTACCACGGAAACTATAATGGCAACCGACACCAAACAATGCACAAATATGAAGCTTCGGGACACCGACATATTTACAAAAAAATGATTAAAATATCGTGATATTTAATATATCTTTATCACGAAAAATTATTAAAAATATATAAAAACTCGGCAACCACGGAAACTATAATGGCCACCGACACCAAACAATGCACACATATCAAACCCCTGGACGCCGACATATTTACAAAAAATCATTAAACTATCGTGAAATTTAATACATCTTTATCACGAAAAACTATTAAAAATATGATAAAAACTTGGCCACCCCGGAAACTATAACTTAAACCAACACCAAACAATGCACAAATATCAACCGAGAAAACTTCGACATATTCAAAAAAAATCATTAAAATATCGTGATATTTAATATATCTTTATCACGAAAAACTATTAAAATAATGATAAAGAGTTGGCCACCACGGAAACTATAATGGGCACCGACACCAAACGACACACAAATATCAACCTTAGGGAGCCCGACATATTTACGAAAAATCATTAAAATATCGTGATATTTAATATATCTTTATCACGTAAAACTATTAAAAATATTAAGTAAACTTGGCCACCATGGAAACTATAATGGCCAACGACACCAAACAATGCACAAATATCAAACTCCAGGACGCCGACATATTTACAAGAAATCATTAAAATATTGTGATATTTAATATATCTTTATCACGAAAAAATATTAAAAATTTTTAAAAACTTGGCCACTACGGAAACTATAATGGCCACCGACACCAAACAATGCACAAATATGAAACTTCGGGAAACCGACATATTTACAAAATATGATTAAAATATCGTGATATTTAATATATCTTTACCACGAAAAATTATTAAAAATATATAAAAACTTGGCCACCACGGAAACTATAATGGCCACCGACACCAAACAATGCACACGTATCAAACGTTGGGACACAGACATATTTACAAAAAATCATTAAAATATCGTGAAATTTAATACATTTTTATCACGAAAAACTATTAAAAATATGATAAAAACTTGGCCACCCCGGAAACTATAACTTCCACCAACACCAAACAATGCACAAATATCGACCGAGAAAATTTCGACATATTTACAAAAAATCATTAAAATATCGTGATATTTAATATATCTTTATCACGAAAAACTAATACAAATATGATAAGAACTTGGCCACCACGGAAACTATAATGGCCACCGACACCAAACAATGCACAAATATGAAGCTTCGGGACACCGACATATTTACAAAAAATGATTAAAAGTATCGTGATATTTAATATATCTTTATCACGAAAAATTATTAAAAATATATAAAAACTCTACCACCACGGAAACTATAATGACCACCGACACCAAACAATGCACACATATCAAACCTTGAGACACAGACATATTTACAAAAAATCATTAAAATATCGTGAAATTTAATACATTTTTATCACGAAAAACTATTAAAAATATGATAAAAACTTGGCCACCACGGAAACTATAATGGCCACCGACACCAAAAAATGCAAAAATATCAACCTTAGAAAGCCCGACATATATACGAAAAATCATTAAAATATCGTGATATTTAATATATCTTTATCACGAAAAACTATTAAAAATATTAAATAAACTTTGCCACCATGAAAACTATAATGGCCAACGACACCAAACAATGCAGAAATATGAAACTTCAAGACGCCGACATATTTACAAAAAATCATTAAAATATTGTGATATTTAATATATCTAAATCACGAAAAACTATTAAAAATTTTTAAAAACTTGGCCACCACGGAAACTCTAATGGCCCCCGACACCAAACAATGCACAAATATCAACCTTAAAAACTCCACCACATTTACAAAAAATCATTAAAATATCGTGATATTTTATATATCTTTATCACGAAAAACTATTAAAAATAAGATAAAAACTTGGCCACCACGGAAACTATAATGGCCACCGACACCAAACAATGCACACATATCAAACCCCGGGACACCGACATATTTACAAAAAATCATTAAAATATCGTGAAATTTAATACATCTTTATCACGAAAAACTATTAAAAATATGATAAAAACTTGGCCACCCCGGAAACTATAACTTAAACCAACACCAAACAATGCACAAATATCAGCCGAGAAAACTTCGACATATTCAAAAAAAATCATTAAAATATCGTGATATTTAATATATCTTTATCACGAAAAACTATTAAAAATATGATAAAGACTTGGCCACCACGGAAACTATAATGGGCACCGACACCAAACAACACACAAATATCAACCTTAGGGAGCCCGACATATTTACGAAAAATCATTAAAATATCGTGATATTTAATATATCTTTATCACGCAAAACTATTAAAAATATTAAGTAAACTTGGCCACCATGGAAACTATAATGGCCAACGACACCAAACAATGCACAAATATCAAACTTCAGGACGCCGACATATTTACAAAAAATCATTAAAATATTGTGATATTTAATATATCTTTATCACGAAAAAATATTAAAAATTTTTAAAAACTTGGCCACCACGGAAACTATAATGGCCACCGACACCAAACAATGCACAAATATCAACCTTAAAAACCCCACCACATTTACAAAAAGTCATTAAAATATCGTGATATTTTATATATCTTTATCACGAAAAACTATTAAAAATAAGATAAAAAACTTGGCCACCACGGAAACTATAATGGCAACCGACACCAAACAAAGCACAAATATCAACCTTAGGGAGCCCGACATATTTACAGAAAATCATTAAAATATCGTGATATTTAATATATCTTTATCACGAAAAACTAATGAAAATATGATAAAAACTTGGCCACCACGGAAACTATTATGGCCGACGACACAAAACAATCAACAAATACCAATCTTAGATAAACAGACATATTTACAAAAAATCATTAAAATATCGAGATATTTAATATATCTTTATCACGAAAAACTGTTAAAAATATATAAAATCTTGGCCACCACGGAAACTATAATGGCCACTGACACCAAACAATGCACAAATGTCAAATCCTGGGACGCCGACATATTTACAAAAAAACATTAAAATATCGTGACATTTAATATATCTTTATCACGAAAAACTAATACAAATATGATAAAAACTTGGCCACCACGGAAAATATAATGGCCACCGACACCAAACAATGCACAAATATGAAACTTTGGGACAACGACATATTTACAAAACATGATTAAAATATCGTGATATTTAATATATCTTTATCACGAAAACTTATTAAAAATATATAAAAACTTGGACACCACGGAAACTATAACGGCCACCGACACCAAACAATGCACACATATCAAACCCCGGGACACCGACATTTTTACAAAAAATCATTAAAATATCGTGAAATTTAATACATCTTTATCACGAAAAACTATTAAAAATATGATAAAAACTTGGCCTCCCCGGGAACTATAATGGGCACCGACACCAAACAACAAACAAATATCAACCTTAAACACCTCGACATATTTACAAAAAATCATTAAAATATCATGATATTTAATATATCTTTATCACGAAAAACTATTAAAAATATGATAAAAAGTTGGCCACCACGGAAACTATCATGGTCACCGACACCAAAAAACGCACAAATATCAACCGTGAGGACCCCGACATATTTACAAAAGATCATTAAAATATTCTGATATTTAATATATCTTTATCACGAAAAACTATTAAAAATATGAAAAAACTTGGCCATCATTGAAACTATAATGGCCACCAACACCAAACAATGCACAAATATCAACCGTGAGGACCCCGACACATTTTAGAAAGATCATTAAAATATCGTGATATTTAATATACCGTTATCACGAAAAACTATTAAAATATGATAAAAACTTGGCCACCACGGAAACTATCATGGCCACTGACACCAAACAATGCACAAATATCAACCTTCTGGACCCCGACATATTTACAGAAAATCATTAAAATATCGTGATATTTAATATATCATTATCACGAAAAAATTTTAAAAATATGAAAAAATTTGTCCACCACGGAAACTATAAAGGCCACCGACACCAAACAACGCATAAACATCAACCTTAAAAACCCCGAAATATTTACAAAAAATCATTAAAATATCATGATATTAATTATATCTTTATCACGAAAAACTATTAAAAATATGATGAAAATTTGGCCACCACGGAAACAATCATGGCCACCGACAGCAAACAATGCACAAATATCAACCTTAAAAACCCCACCACATTTACAAAAAATCATTAAAATATCGTGATATTTAATATATCTTTATCACGAAAAACTATTAAAAATTTTTAAAAACCTGGCCACCACGGACATTATAATGGCCACCGACACCAAACAATGCACAAATATCAACCTTAAAGAGAACGACATATTTTCAAAAAATCATTAAAATATCGTGATATTTAATGTATCTTTATCAAGAAAAAATATTAAAAATATATAAAAACTTGGCCACCACGGAAACTATAATGGCCACTGACACCAAACAATGCACAAATGTCAAACCCTGGGACACCGACATATTTAGAAAAAACTAAAATATCGTGAAATTTAATACATCTTTATCACGAAAAACTATTAAAAATATGATAAAAACTTGGCCTCACCGGGAACTATAACTTCCACCAACACCAAACAATGCACAAATATCAACCGAGAAATCCTCGACATATTTACAAAAAATCATTAAAATATCGTGATATTTAATATATCTTTATCACGAAAAACTATTAAAAATATGATAAAGACTTGGCCACCACGGAAACTATAATGGGCACCGACACCAAACAACAAACAAATATCAACCTTATAGACCCCGACATATTTACAAAAAATCATTAAAATATCATGATATTTAATATATCTTTATCACGAAAAATTATTAAAAATATGATAAAAAGTTGGCCACCACGGAAACTATAATGGCCACTGACACCAAACAATGCACAAATGTCAAACCCTGGGACACCGACATATTTAGAAAAAACTAAAATATCGTGAAATTTAATACATCTTTATCACGAAAAACTATTAAAAATATGATAAAAACTTGGCCTCACCGGGAACTATAACTTCCACCAACACCAAACAATGCACAAATATCAACCGAGAAATCCTCGACATATTTACAAAAAATCATTAAAATATCGTGATATTTAATATATCTTTATCACGAAAAACTAATACAAATATGATAAAAACTTGGCCACCACGGAAACTATAATGGCCACCGACACCAAACAATGCACAAATATGAAGCTTCGGGACACCGACATATTTACAAAAAATGATTAAAAGTATCGTGATATTTAATATATCTTTATCACGAAAAATTATTAAAAATATATAAAAACTCTACCACCACGGAAACTATAATGACCACCGACACCAAACAATGCACACATATCAAACCTTGAGACGCAGACATATTTACAAAAAATCATTAAAATATCGTGAAATTTAATACATTTTTATCACGAAAAACTATTAAAAATATGATAAAAACTTGGCCACCACGGAAACTATAATGGCCACCGACACCAAAAAATGCACAAATATCAACCTTAGAAAGCCCGACATATATACGAAAAATCATTAAAATATCGTGATATTTAATATATCTTTATCACGAAAAACTATTAAAAATATTAAATAAACTTTGCCACCATGAAAACTATAATGGCCAACGACACCAAACAATGCAGAAATATGAAACTTCAAGACGCCGACATATTTACAAAAAATCATTAAAATATTGTGATATTTAATATATCTTTATCACGAAAAACTATTAAAAATTTTTAAAAACTTGGCCACCACGGAAACTCTAATGGCCCCCGACACCAAACAATGCACAAATATCAACCTTAAAAACTCCACCACATTTACAAAAAATCATTAAAATATCGTGATATTTTATATATCTTTATCACGAAAAACTATTAAAAGTAAGATAAAAACTTGGCCACCACGGAAACTATAATGGCCACCGACACCAAACAATGCACACATATCAAACCCCGGGACACCGACATATTTACAAAAAATCATTAAAATATCGTGAAATTTAATACATCTTTATCACGAAAAACTATTAAAAATATGATAAAAACTTGGCCACCCCGGAAACTATAACTTAAACCAACACCAAACAATGCACAAATATCAGCCGAGAAAACTTCGACATATTCAAAAAAAATCATTAAAATATCGTGATATTTAATATATCTTTATCACGAAAAACTATTAAAAATATGATAAAGACTTGGCCACCACGGAAACTATAATGGGCACCGACACCAAACAACACACAAATATCAACCTTAGGGAGCCCGACATATTTACGAAAAATCATTAAAATATCGTGATATTTAATATATCTTTATCACGCAAAACTATTAAAAATATTAAATAAACTTGGCCACCATGGAAACTAAAATGGCCAACGACACCAAACAATGCACAAATATCAAACTTCAGGACGCCGACATATTTACAAAAAATCATTAAAATATTGTGATATTTAATATATCTTTATCACGAAAAAATATTAAAAATTTTTAAAAACTTGGCCACCACGGAAACTATAATGGCCACCGACACCAAACAATGCACAAATATCAACCTTAAAAACCCCACCACATTTACAAAAAGTCATTAAAATATCGTGATATTTTATATATCTTTATCACGAAAAACTATTAAAAATAAGATAAAAAACTTGGCCACCACGGAAACTATAATGGCAACCGACACCAAACAAAGCACAAATATCAACCTTAGGGAGCCCGACATATTTACAGAAAATCATTAAAATATCGTGATATTTAATATATCTTTATCACGAAAAACTAATGAAAATATGATAAAAACTTGGCCACCACGGAAACTATTATGGCCGACGACACCAAACAATCAACAAATACCAATCTTAGATAAACAGACATATTTACAAAAAATCATTAAAATATCGAGATATTTAATATATCTTTATCACGAAAAACTGTTAAAAATATATAAAAACTTGGCCACCACGGAAACTATAATGGCCACTGACACCAAACAATGCACAAATGTCAAATCCTGGGACGCCGACATATTTACAAAAAAACATTAAAATATCGTGACATTTAATATATCTTTATCACGAAAAACTAATACAAATATGATAAAAAGTTGGCCACCACGGAAAATATAATGGCCACCGACACCAAACAATGCACAAATATGAAACTTTGGGACAACGACATATTTACAAAACATGATTAAAATATCGTGATATTTAATATATCTTTATCACGAAAACTTATTAAAAATATATAAAAACTTGGACACCACGGAAACTATAACGGCCACCGACACCAAACAATGCACACAGATCAAACCCCGGGACACCGACATTTTTACAAAAAATCATTAAAATATCGTGAAATTTAATACATCTTTATCACGAAAAACTATTAAAAATATGATAAAAACTTGGCCTCCCCGGGAACTATAATGGGCACCGACACCAAACAACAAACAAATATCAACCTTAAACACCCCGACATATTTACAAAAAATCATTAAAATATCATGATATTTAATATATCTTTATCACGAAAAACTATTAAAAATATGATAAAAAGTTGGCCACCACGGAAACTATCATGGTCACCGACACCAAAAAACGCACAAATATCAACCGTGAGGACCCCGACATATTTACAAAAGATCATTAAAATATTCTGATATTTAATATATCTTTATCACGAAAAACTATTAAAAATATGAAAAAACTTGGCCATCATTGAAACTATAATGGCCACCAACACCAAACAATGCACAAATATCAACCGTGAGGACCCCGACACATTTTTGAAAGATCATTAAAATATCGTGATATTTAATATACCGTTATCACGAAAAACTATTAAAATATGATAAAAACTTGGCCACCACGGAAACTATCATGGCCACTGACACCAAACAATGCACAAATATCAACCTTCTGGACCCCGACATATTTACAGAAAATCATTAAAATATCGTGATATTTTATATATCTTTATCACGAAAAACTATTAAAAGTAAGATAAAAACTTGGCCACCACGGAAACTATAATGGCCACCGACACCAAACAATGCACACATATCAAACCCCGGGACACCGACATATTTACAAAAAATCATTAAAATATCGTGAAATTTAATACATCTTTATCACGAAAAACTATTAAAAATATGATAAAAACTTGGCCACCCCGGAAACTATAACTTAAACCAACACCAAACAATGCACAAATATCAGCCGAGAAAACTTCGACATATTCAAAAAAAATCATTAAAATATCGTGATATTTAATATATCTTTATCACGAAAAACTATTAAAAATATGATAAAGACTTGGCCACCACGGAAACTATAATGGGCACCGACACCAAACAACACACAAATATCAACCTTAGGGAGCCCGACATATTTACGAAAAATCATTAAAATATCGTGATATTTAATATATCTTTATCACGCAAAACTATTAAAAATATTAAGTAAACTTGGCCACCATGGAAACTATAATGGCCAACGACACCAAACAATGCACAAATATCAAACTTCAGGACGCCGACATATTTACAAAAAATCATTAAAATATTGTGATATTTAATATATCTTTATCACGAAAAAATATTAAAAATTTTTAAAAACTTGGCCACCACGGAAACTATAATGGCCACCGACACCAAACAATGCACAAATATCAACCTTAAAAACCCCACCACATTTACAAAAAGTCATTAAAATATCGTGATATTTTATATATCTTTATCACGAAAAACTATTAAAAATAAGATAAAAAACTTGGCCACCACGGAAACTATAATGGCAACCGACACCAAACAAAGCACAAATATCAACCTTAGGGAGCCCGACATATTTACAGAAAATCATTAAAATATCGTGATATTTAATATATCTTTATCACGAAAAACTAATGAAAATATGATAAAAACTTGGCCACCACGGAAACTATTATGGCCGACGACACCAAACAATCAACAAATACCAATCTTAGATAAACAGACATATTTACAAAAAATCATTAAAATATCGAGATATTTAATATATCTTTATCACGAAAAACTGTTAAAAATATATAAAAACTTGGCCACCACGGAAACTATAATGGCCACTGACACCAAACAATGCACAAATGTCAAATCCTGGGACGCCGACATATTTACAAAAAAACATTAAAATATCGTGACATTTAATATATCTTTATCACGAAAAACTAATACAAATATGATAAAAACTTGGCCACCACGGAAAATATAATGGCCACCGACACCAAACAATGCACAAATATGAAACTTTGGGACAACGACATATTTACAAAACATGATTAAAATATCGTGATATTTAATATATCTTTATCACGAAAACTTATTAAAAATATATAAAAACTTGGACACCACGGAAACTATAACGGCCACCGACACCAAACAATGCACACATATCAAACCCCGGGACACCGACATTTTTACAAAAAATCATTAAAATATCGTGAAATTTAATACATCTTTATCACGAAAAACTATTAAAAATATGATAAAAACTTGGCCTCCCCGGGAACTATAATGGGCACCGACACCAAACAACAAACAAATATCAACCTTAAACACCCCGACATATTTACAAAAAATCATTAAAATATCATGATATTTAATATATCTTTATCACGAAAAACTATTAAAAATATGATAAAAAGTTGGCCACCACGGAAACTATCATGGTCACCGACACCAAAAAACGCACAAATATCAACCGTGAGGACCCCGACATATTTACAAAAGATCATTAAAATATTCTGATATTTAATATATCTTTATCACGAAAAACTATTAAAAATATGAAAAAACTTGGCCATCATTGAAACTATAATGGCCACCAACACCAAACAATGCACAAATATCAACCGTGAGGACCCCGACACATTTTTGAAAGATCATTAAAATATCGTGATATTTAATATACCGTTATCACGAAAAACTATTAAAATATGATAAAAACTTGGCCACCACGGAAACTATCATGGCCACTGACACCAAACAATGCACAAATATCAACCTTCTGGACCCCGACATATTTACAGAAAATCATTAAAATATCGTGATATTTAATATATCATTATCACGAAAAAATTTTAAAAATATGAAAAAATTTGTCCACCACGGAAACTATAAAGGCCACCGACACCAAACAACGCATAAACATCAACCTTAAAAACCCCGAAATATTTACAAAAAATCATTAAAATATCATGATATTAATTATATCTTTATCACGAAAAACTATTAAAAATATGATGAAAATTTGGCCACCACGGAAACAATCATGGCCACCGACAGCAAACAATGCACAAATATCAACCTTAAAAACCCCACCACATTTACAAAAATCATTAAAATATCGTGATATTTAATATATATTTATCACGAAAAACTATTAAAAATTTTTAAAAACCTGGCCACCACGGACATTATAATGGCCACCGACACCAAACAATGCACAAATATCAACCTTAAAGAGAACGACATATTTTCAAAAAATCATTAAAATATCGTGATATTTAATGTATCTTTATCAAGAAAAAATATTAAAAATATATAAAAACTTGGCCACCACGGAAACTATAATGGCCACTGACACCAAACAATGCACAAATGTCAAACCCTGGGACACCGACATATTTAGAAAAAACTAAAATATCGTGAAATTTAATACATCTTTATCACGAAAAACTATTAAAAATATGATAAAAACTTGGCCTCACCGGGAACTATAACTTCCACCAACACCAAACAATGCACAAATATCAACCGAGAAATCCTCGACATATTTACAAAAAATCATTAAAATATCGTGATATTTAATATATCTTTATCACGAAAAACTATTAAAAATATGATAAAGACTTGGCCACCACGGAAACTATAATGGGCACCGACACCAAACAACAAAAAAAATATCAACCTTATAGACCCCGACATATTTACAAAAAATCATTAAAATATCATGATATTTAATATATCTTTATCACGAAAAACTATTAAAAATATGATAAAAAGTTGGCCACCACGGAAACTATCATGGCCACCGACACCAAAAAGCGCACAAATATCAACCGTGAGGACGCCGACATATTTACAAAAGATCATTAAAATATTCTGATATTTAATATATCTTTATCACGAAAAACTATTAAAAATATGAAAAAACTTGGCCATCGTTGAAACTATAATGGCCACCAACACCAAACAATGCACAAATATCAACCGTGAGGATCCCGATACATTTTTGAAAGATCATTAAAATATCGTGATATTTAATATACTTTTATCACGAAAAACTATTAAAATATGATAAAAACTTGGCCACCATGGAAACTATAATGGCCACCGACACCAAACAACGCACAAATATCAACCTTAGGGAGCCCGACATATTTACAAAAAAATAATTAAAATATCGTGATATTTAATATATCTTTATTACGAAAAACAATTAAAATATGATAAAGACTTGGCCACCACGGAAACTATAATGGCCACCGACACCAAACAATGCACAAATATCAACCTTAGGGAGCCCGACATATTTACGAAAAATCATTAAAATATCGTGATATTTAATATATCTTTATCACGATAAACTATTAAAAATATGATATAAGCTTGGGCACCATGGAAACTATAATGGCCACCGACACCAAACAATGCACAATTATCAACCTTAGGGAGCCCAATATATTTGCAAAAAATCATTAAAATATCTTGATATTTAATATATCTTTATCGCAAAAAACTAATAAAAATATGAGAAAAACTTGGCCACCACGCAAACTATAAGGGCCACCGACACCCAACAACGCACAAATATCAACCTTAAAAACCACACCACATTTACAAAAAATCATTAAAATATCGTGATATTTAACATATCTTTATCACGAAAAACTATTAAAAATATGATAAAAACTTGGCCACCCCGGAAACTATAACTTAAACCAACACCAAACAATGCACAAATATCAACCGAGAAAACTTTGACATATTCAAAAAAAATCATTAAAATATCGTGATATTTAATATATCTTTATCACGAAAAACTATTAAAAATATGATAAAGACTTGGCCACCACGGAAACTGTAATGGGCACCGACACCAAACAACAGACAAATATCAACCTTAGGGAGCCCGACATATTTACGAAAAATCATTAAAATATCGTGATATTTAATATATCTTTATCACGTAAAACAATTAAAAATTATAAATAAACTTGGCCACCATGGAAACTATAATGGCCAACGACACCAAACAATGCACAAATATCAAACTTCAGGACGCCGACATATTTACAAAAAATCATTAAAATATTGTGATATTTAATATATCTTTATCACGAAAAAATATTAAAAATTTTTAAAAACTTGGCCACCACGGAAACTCTAATGGCCACCGACACCAAACAATGCACAAATATCAACCTTAAAAACCCCACCACATTTACAAAAAGTCATTAAAATATCGTGATATTTTATATATCTTTATCACGAAAAATTATTAAAAATAAGATAAAAAACTTGGCCACCACGGAAACTATAATGGCAACCGACACCAAACAAAGCACAAATATCAACCTTAGGGAGCCGGACATATTTACAGATAATCATTAAAATATCGTGATATTTAATATATCTTTATCACGAAAAACTAATGAAAATATGATAAAAACTTGGCCACCACGGAAACTATCATGGCCGACGAGACCAAACAATCAACAAATACCAATCTTAGATAAACAGACCTACTTACAAAAAATCATTAAAATATCGAGATATTTAATATATCTTTATCACGAAAAACTGTTAAAAATATATAAAAACTTGGCCACCACGGAAACTATCATGGCCACTGACACCAAACAATGCACAAATATCAACCTTCTGGACCCCGACATATTTACAGAAAATCATTAAAATATCGTGATATTTAATATATCATTATCACGAAAAAATTTTAAAAATATGAAAAAATTTGTCCACCACGGAAACTATATAGGCCACCGACACCAAACAACGCATAAACATCAACCTTAAAAACCCCGAAATATTTACAAAAAATCATTAAAATATCATGATATTAATTATATCTTTATCACGAAAAACTATTAAAAATATGATGAAAATTTGGCCACCACGGAAACAATCTTGGCCACCGACAGCAAACAATGCACAAATATCAACCTTAAAAACCCCACCACATTTACAAAAAATCATTAAAATATCGTGATATTTAATATATCTTTATCACGAAAAACTATTTAAAGTTTTTAAAAACCTGGCCACCACGGAAATTATAATGGCCACCGACACCAAACAATGCACAAATATCAACCTTAGGGAGAACGACATATTTACAAAAAATCATTAAAATATCGTGATATTTAATATATCTTTATCAAGAAAAAATATTAAAAATATATAAAAACTTGGCCACCATGGAAACTATAATGGCCACTGACACCAAACAATGCACAAATGTCAAACCCTGGGACACCGACATATTTAGAAAAAAACTAAAATATCGTGAAATTTAACACATCTTTATCACGAAAAACTATTAAAAATATGATAAAAACTTTGCCTCACCGGGAACTATAACTTCCACCAACACCAAACAATGCACAAATATCAACCGAGAAAACCTCGACATATTTACAAAAAATCATTAAAATATCGTGATATTTAATATATCTTTATCACGATAAACTATTAAAAATATCATATAAGCTTGGGCACCATGGAAACTATAATGGCCACCGACACCAAACAATGCACAATTATCAACCTTAGGGAGCCCAATATATTTGCAAAAAATCATTAAAATATCTTGATATTTAATATATCTTTATCGCAAAAAACTAATAAAAATATGAGAAAAACTTGGCCACCACGCAAACTATAAAGGCCACCGACACCCAACAACGCACAAATATCAACCTTAAAAACCACACCACATTTACAAAAAATCATTAAAATATCGTGATATTTAACATATCTTTAGCACGAAAAACTATTAAAAATATGATAAAAACTTGGCCACCCCGGAAACTATAACTTAAACCAACACCAAACAATGCACAAATATCAACCGAGAAAACTTCGACATATTCAAAAAAAATCATTAAAATATCGTGATATTTAATATATCTTTATCACGAAAAACTATTAAAAATATGATAAAGACTTGGCCACCACGGAAACTATAATGGGCACCGACACCAAACAACAGACAAATATCAACCTTAGGGAGCCCGACATATTTACGAAAAATCATTAAAATATCGTGATATTTAATATATCTTTATCACGTAAAACAATTAAAAATTATAAATAAACTTGGCCACCATGGAAACTATAATGGCCAACGACACCAAACAATGCACAAATATCAAACTTCAGGACGCCGACATATTTACAAAAAATCATTAAAATATTGTGATATTTAATATATCTTTATCACGAAAAAATATTAAAAATTTTTAAAAACTTGGCCACCACGGAAACTCTAATGGCCACCGACACCAAACAATGCACAAATATCAACCTTAAAAACCCCACCACATTTACAAAAAGTCATTAAAATATCGTGATATTTTATATATCTTTATCACGAAAAATTATTAAAAATAAGATAAAAAACTTGGCCACCACGGAAACTATAATGGCAACCGACACCAAACAAAGCACAAATATCAACCTTAGGGAGCCGGACATATTTACAGATAATCATTAAAATATCGTGATATTTAATATATCTTTATCACGAAAAACTAGTGAAAATATGATAAAAACTTGGCCACCACGGAAACTATCATGGCCGACGACACCAAACAATCAACAAATACCAATCTTAGATAAACAGACCTATTTACAAAAAATCATTAAAATATCGAGATATTTAATATATCTTTATCACGAAAAACTGTTAAAAATATATAAAATCTTGGCCACCACGGAAACTATAATGGCCACTGACACCAAACAATGCACAAATGTCAAATCCTGGGACGCCGACATATTTACAAAAAAACATTAAAATATCGTGACATTTAATATATCTTTATCACGAAAAACTAATACAAATATGATAAAAACTTGGCCACTACGGAAAATATAATGGCAACCGACACCAAACAATGCACAAATATGAAACTTCGGGACAACGACATATTTACAAAACATGATTAAAATATCGTGATATTTAATATATCTTTATCACGAAAACTTATTAAAAATATATAAAAACTTGGCCACCACGGAAACTATAATGGCCACCGACACCAAACAATGCACACATATCAAACCCCGGGACACCGACATATTTACAAAAAATCATTAAAATATCGTGAAATTAAATACATCTTTATCACGAAAAACTATTAAAAATATGATAAAAACTTGGCCTCCCCGGGAACTATAATGGGCACCGACACCAAACAACAAACAAATATCAACCTTATAGACCCCGACATATTTACAAAAAATCATTAAAATATCATGATATTTAATATATCTTTATCACGAAAAACTATTAAAAATATGATAAAAAGTTGGCCACCACGGAAACTATCATGGCCACCGACACCAAAAAACGCACAAATATCAACCGTGAGGACCCCGACATATTTACAAAAGATCATTAAAATATTCTGATATTTAATATATCTTTATCACGAAAAACTATTAAAAATATGAAAAAACTTGGCCATCATTGAAACTATAATGGCCACCAACACCAAACAATGCACAAATATCAACCGTGAGGACCCCGACACATTTTTGAAAGATCATTAATATATCGTGATATTTAATATACCTTTATCACGAAAAACTATTAAAATATGATAAAAACTTGGCCACCACGGAAACTATCATGGCCACTGACACCAAACAATGCACAAATATCAACCTTCTGGACCCCGAGATATTTACAGAAAATCATTAAAATATCGTGATATTTAATATATCATTATCACGAAAAAATTTTAAAAATATGAAAAAATTTGTCCACCACGGAAACTATAAAGGCCACCGACACCAAAGAACGCATAAACATCAACCTTAAAAACCCCGAAATATTTACAAAAAATCATTAAAATATCATGATATTAATTATATCTTTATCACGAAAAACTATTAAAAATATGATGAAAATTTGGCCACCACGGAAACAATCATGGCCACCGACAGCAAACAATGCACAAATATCAACCTTAAAAACCCCACCACATTTACAAAAAATCATTAAAATATCGTGATATTTAATATATCTTTATCACGAAAAACTATTAAAAGTTTTTAAAAACCTGGCCACCACGGAAATTATAATGGCCACCGACACCAAACAATGCACAAATATCAACCTTAGGGAGAACGACATATTTACAAAAAATCATTAAAATATCGTGATATTTAATATATCTTTATCAAGAAAAAATATTAAAAATATATAAAAACTTGGCCACCACGGAAACTATAATGGCCACTGACACCAAACAATACACAAATGTCAAACCCTGGGACACCGACATATTTACAAAAAAACTAAAATATCGTGAAATTTAATACATCTTTATCACGAAAAACTATTAAAAATATGATAAAAACTTGGCCTCACCGGGAACTATAACTTCCACCAACACCAAACAATGCACAAATATCAACCGAGAAAACCTCGACATATTTACAAAAAATCATTAAAATATCGTGATATTTAATATATCTTTATCACGAAAAGCTATTAAAAATATGATGAAGACTTGGCCACCACGGAAACTATAATGGGCACCGACACCAAACAACAAACAAATATCAACCTTATAGACCCCGACATATTTACAAAAAATCATTAAAATATCATGATATTTAATATATCTTTATCACGAAAAACTATTAAAAATATGATAAAAAGTTGGCCACCACGGAAACTATCATGGCCACCGACACCAAAAAGCGCACAAATATCAACCGTGAGGACGCCGACATATTTACAAAAGATCATTAAAATATCGTGATATTTAATATATCTTTATCACGAAAAACTATTAAAAATATGATAAAACTTGGCCACCACAGAAACTATAACGGACCCAAACACCAAAAATGAACAAATATTAACCGTAAGGACCCCGACATATTTACAAAAAATCATTAAAATATCGTGATATTTAATATATCTTTATCACGGAAAACTATTAAAAATATGATAAAGACTTGGCCACCACGGAAACTTTAATGGCAACCGACACCAAACAAGGCACAAATATCAACCTTAGGGAGCCCGATATATTTACGAAAAATCATTAAAATATCGTGATATTCAATGTATCTTTATCACGAAAAACTATTTAAAATATGATATAAACTTGGCCACCTTGCAAACTATAACGGCCACCGACACCAAACAATGCACAATTATCAACCTTGGGGAGCCCGACATATTTACAAAAAATCATTAAAATATCCTGATATTAACATATCTTTATCACAAAAAACTAATAAAAATATGAGAAAAACTTGGCCACCACGGAAACTTCAAAGGCCACCGACACCAAACAATGCACAAAATTCAACCTTAAAAACCCCACCACATTTACAAAAAAGCAATAAAATATCGTGATATTTAATATATCATTATCACGAAAAACTATTAAAAATAAGATAAAAAGTTGGCCACCACGGAAACTATAATGGCAACCGACACCAAACAACGCACAAATATCAACGTTAGAGAGCCCGACACATTTACAAAAAATCATTAAAATATCGTGATATTTAATATATCTTTATCACGAAAAACTATTTAAATATGAAAAAGACTTGGCCACCATGGAAACTATAATGGCAACCGACACCAAACAATGCACAATTATCAACCTTAGGGAGCCCGACATATTTACAAAAAATCATTAAAATATCCTGATATTTAACATATCTTTATCACAAAAACCAATAAAAATATGAGAAAAACTTGGCCACCACGGAAACTATAAAGGCCACCGACACCAAACAATGCACAAAATTCAACCTTAAAAACCCCACCACATTTACAAAAAATCATTAAAATATCGTGATATTTAATATATCTTTATCACGAAAAACTAATAAAAATATGATAAAAACTTGGCCACCACGGAAACTATAATGGCACCGACACCAAACAATCCACAAATACCACTCTTAGATAAACAGACATATTTACAAAAAATCATTAAAATATCGTGATATTTAATATATCTTTATCACGAAAAACTATTAAAAATATATAAAAACTTGGCCACCGTGGAAACTATAATGGCCACCGACACCAAACAATGGACAATTATCAACCTTAGGGAGCCCAATATATTTGCAATATATCATTAAAATATCTTGATATTTAATATATCTTTATCACAAAAAACTAATAAAAATATGAGAAAAACTTGGCCACCAATTAAACTATAAAAGCCACCGACACCCAACAACGCACAAATATCAACCTTAAAAACCCCCGCCACATTTACAAAAAATCATTAAAATATCGTGATATTTAATATATCTTTATCACGAGAAACTATTAAAAATATGATATAAACTATGCCACCACGGAAATTATAATGGCCACCGACACCAAACAACGCACAAATATCAACCTTGAAGAAACCCACATATTTACAAGAAATTGTTAAAATATCGTGATATTAAATATATCTTTATGACGAAAAACAAATAAAGATATGATAAAAACTTGGCCACCACGGAAACTATAATGGCCACCGACACCAAACAATCCACAAATATCAATGTTAGACAACCCGACATATTTACAAAAAATCATTAAAATATCGTGATATTTAATATATCTTTATCACGAAAAACTATTAAAAATATGATAAAAACTTGGCCACCACGGAAACTATAATGGCCACTGACACCAAACAATGCACAAATGTGCAATCACGGGACACCGACATATTTGCAAAAAATCATTAAAATATCGTCATATTTAATATATCTTTAACACGAAAAAATATTAAAAATATGATATAAATTTGGCCACCATGGAAACTATAATGGCCACCGACACCAAACAATGCACAATTATCAACCTTAGGGAGCCCGACATATTTACAAAAAATCATTAAAAAAATCTTGATATTTAAGATATCTTTATCACAAAAAACTAATAAAAATATGAGAAAAACTTGGCCACCACGGAAACTATAATGGCCACCGAAACCAAACAATTCACAAATTTCAACCTTAAAAATCCCACCACATTTACAAAAAATCATTAAAATATCGTGATATTTAATATATCTTTATCACGAAAAACTATTAAAAATATGATATAAACTAGGCCACCACGGAAACTATAATGGCCACCGACATCAAACAACGCACAAATATCAACCTTGAAGAAACTGACATATTTACGAAAAAATCGTTACAATATCGTGATATTTAATATATCTTTATCACGAAAAACTAATAAAAATATGATAAAAACTTGGCCACCACGGAAACTATAATGGCTACCGACACCAAACAATCCACAAATACCAATCTTAGATAACCAGACATATTTACTAAAAATCATTAAAATATCGTGATATTTAATATATCTTTATCACGAAAAACTATTAAAAATATATAAAAACTTGGCCACCGTGGAAACTATAATGGCCACCGACACCAAACAATGCACAAATACCAATCTTAGATGAACAGACATATTTACAAAAAATCATTAAAATATCGTATTATTTAATATATCTTTATCACGAAAAACTAATAAAAATATGATAAAAACTTGGCCACCACGGAAACTATAATGGCCACCGACAGCAAACAATCCACAAATACCAATCTTTGATAAACATACATATTTACAAAAAATCATTAAAATAGCGTGATATTTAATATATCTTTATCACGAAAAACTATTAAAAGTTTTTAAAAACTTGGCCAGCGTGGAAACTATAATGGCCACCGACACCAAACAACGGACAATTATCAACCTTAGGGAGCCCAATATATTTGCAATAAATCATTAAAATATCTTGATATTTAATATATCTTTATCACAAAAAACTAATAAATATATGAGAAAATCTTGGCCACCACTTAAACTATAAAGGCCACCGACACCCAACAACGCACAAATATCAACCTTAAAAACCCCACCACATTTACAAAAAATCATTAAAATATCGTGATATTTAATATATCATTATCACGAAAAACTATTAAAAATATGATATAAACTATGCCACCATGGAAATTTTAATGGCCACCGACACCAAACAACGCACAAATATCAACCTTGAGGAAAACGACATATTTACAAGAAATCGTTAAAATATCGTGATATTAAATATATCTTTATCACGAAAAACTAATAAAAATATGATAAAAACTTGGCCAGCACGGAAACTATAATGGCCACCGACACCAAACAATCCACAAATATCAATGTTAGACAACCGGACACATTTACAAAAAATCATTAAAATATCGTGATATTTAATATATCTTTATCACGAAAAACTATTAAAAATATGATAAAAACTTGGCCACCACGGAAACTATAATGGCCACTGACACCAAACAATGCACAATTGTCAAACCCCGGGACACCGACATATTTGCAAAAAATCATTAAAATATCGTGATATTTAATATATCTTTATCACGAAAAACTATTAAAAATAAGATATAAAGTTGGCCACCACGGAAACTATAACGGCAACCGACACCAAACAACGCACAAATATCAACCTTAAAAACCCCACCACATTTACAAAAAATCATTAAAATATCGTGATATTTATTATATCTTTATCACGAAAAACTATGAAAAATATGATAAAGACTTGGCCACCATGGAAACTATAATGGCAACCGACACCAAACAATGCACAATTATCAACCTTAGGGAGCCCGACATATTTACAAAAAATCATTAAAATATCCTGATATTTAACGTATCTTTATCAGAAAAACTAATAAAAATATGAGAAAAACTTGGCCACCACGGAAACTATAACGGCCACCGACACCAAACAATGCACAAAATTCAACCTTAAAAACCCCACCACATTTACAAAAAATCATTAAAATATCGTGTTATTTAATATATCTTTATCACGAAAAACTAATAAAATATGATAAAACTTGGCCACCACGGAAACTATAATGGCCACCGACACCAAACAATCCACAAATACCAATCTTAGATAAACAGACATATTTAAAAAAAATCATTAAAATATCGTGATATTTAATATATATTTATCACGAAAAACTATTAAAAATATGATAAAGACTTGGCCACCACGGAAACTATAATGGCCACCGACACCAAACAACGCACAAATATCAACCTTGAAGAAGCCGACATATATACGAAAAATCATTAAAATATCGTAATATTTAATATATCTTTATCACGAAAAATTATTAAAAATATGATATAAACTAGGCCACCACGGAAACTATAATGCCACCGGCACCCAACAACGCACAAATATCAACCTTAAAAACCCCACCACAGTTACAAAAAAATCATTAAAATATCGTGACATTAAATATATCTTTATCACGAAAAACTAATAAAAATATGATAAAAACTTGGCGACCACGGAAACTATAATGGCCACCGACACCAAACAATCCACAAATATCAATGTTACACAACCCGACATATTTACAAAAGATCATTAAAATATCGTGATATTTAATATATCTTTACCACGAAAAACTATTAAAAATATGATATAAACTAGGCCACCACGGAAACTATAATGGCCACCGACATCAAACAACGCACAAATATCAACCTTGAAGAAACTGACATATTTACGAAAAAATCGTTAAAATATCGTGATATTTAATTTATCTTTATCTCGAAAAGCTAATAAAAATATGATAAAAACTTGGCCACCACGGAAACTATAATGGCCACCGACACCAAACAATCCACAAATACCAATCTTATATAACCAGACATATTTACTAAAATCATTAAAATATTGTGATATTTAATATATCTTTATCACGAAAAACTATTAAAAATATATAAAAACTTGGCCACCCCGGAAACTATAATGGCCACTGACACCAAACAATGCACAAATGTCAAACCCAGGGACGTCGACATATTTACAGAAAAACATTAAAATATCGTGATATTTAGTATATCTTTATCACGAAAAACTAATACAAATATGACAAAAACTTGGCCACCACGGAAACTATAGTGGCCAACGACACCAAACAATGCACAAATATGAAACTTCGTGACAAAACCATATTTACAAAAAATTATTAAAATATCGTGATATTTAATATATCTTTATCACGAAAAATTATTAAAAATATATAAAAACTTGGCCACCACGGAAACTATAATGGCCACCGACACCAAACAATGGACACATATCAGACCCCGCGACACCGACACATTTACAAAAAATCATTAAAATATCGTGAAATTTAATGTATTTTTATCACGAAAAACTATTAAAAATATGATAAAAACTTGGCCACCCCTGAAACTATAACTTCCACGAACACCAAACAATGCACAAATATCAACCGAGAAAACCCCGACATATTTACAAAAAATCATTAAAATATCGTGATATTTAATATATCTTTATCACGAAAAACTATTAAAAATATGATAAAGACTTGGCCAGCACGGAAACTATAATGGCCACCGACACCAAACAATCCACAAATATCAATGTTAGACAACCCGACATATTTACAAAAAATCATTAAAATATCGTGATATTTAATATATCTTTATCACGAAAAACTATTAAAAATATGAAATAAACTTGGCCACCACGGAAACTATAATGGCCACCGACATCAAACAACGCACAAATATCAACCTTGAGGAAACCGACATATTTACAAGAAATCGTTAAAATATCGTGATATTAAATATATCTTTATCACGAAAAACTAATAAAAATATGATAAAAACTTGGCCAGCACGGAAACTATAATGGCCACCGACACCAAACAATCCACAAATATCAATGTTAGACAACCCGACATATTTACTAAAAATCATTAAAATATCGTGATATTTAATATATCTTTATCACGAAAAACTATTAAAAATATGATAAAAACTTGGCCACCACGGAAACTATAATGGCCACTGACACCAAACAATGCACAATTGTCAAACTCCGGGACACCGACATATTTGCAAAAAATCATTAAAATATCGTGATATTTAATATATCTTTATCACGAAAAACTATTAAAAATATGATATAAACTAGGCCACCACGGAAACTATAATGGCCACCGACATCAAACAACGCACAAATATCAAGCTTGAAGAAACTGACATATTTACGAAAAAATCGTTGAAATATCGTGATATTTAATATATCTTTATCACGAAAAACTAATAAAAATATGATAAAAACTTGGCCACCACGGAAACTATAATGGCCACCGACACCAAACAATCCACAAATACCAATCTTAGATAACCAGACATATTTACTAAAAATCATTAAAATATCGTGATATTTAATATATCTTTATCACGAAAAACTATTAAAAATATATAAAAACTTGGCCACCGTGGAAACTATAATGGCCACCGACACCAAACAATCCACAAATACCAATCTCAGATGAACAGACATATTTACAAAAAATCATTAAAATATCGTATTATTTAATATATCTTTATCACGAAAAACTAATAAAAATATGATAAAAACTTGGCCACCACGGAAACTATAATGGCCACCGACAGCAAACAATCCACAAATACCAATCTTTGATAAACATACATATTTACAAAAAATCATTAAAATAGCGTGATATTTAATATATCTTTATCACGAAAAACTATTAAAAGTTTTTAAAAACTTGGCCAGCGTGGAAACTATAATGGCCACCGACACCAAAAAACGGACAATTATCAACCTTAGGGAGCCCAATATATTTGCAATAAATCATTAAAATATCTTGATATTTAATATACCTTTATCACAAAAAACTAATAAAAATATGAGAAAATCTTGGCCACCACTTAAACTATAAAGGCCACCGACACCCAACAACGCACAAATATCAACCTTAAAAACCCCACCACATTTACAAAAAATCATTAAAATATCGTGATATTTAATATATCATTATCACGAAAAACTATTAAAAATATGATATAAACTATGCCACCATGGAAATTTTAATGGCCACCGACACCAAACAACGCACAAATATCAACCTTGAGGAAACCGACATATTTACAAGAAATCGTTAAAATATCGTGATATTAAATATATCTTTATCACGAAAAACTAATAAAAATATGATAAAAACTTGGCCAGCACGGAAACTATAATGGCCACCGACACCAAACAATGCACAAAATTCAACCTTAAAAACCCCACCACATTTACAAAAAATCATTAAAATATCGTGTTATTTAATATATCTTTATCACGAAAAACTAATAAAAATATGATAAAACTTGGCCACCACGGAAACTATAATGGCCACCGACACCAAACAATCCACAAATACCAATCTTAGATAAACAGACATATTTACAAAAAATCATTAAAATATCGTGATATTTAGTATATCTTTATCACGAAAAACTTTTAAAAATATATAAAAACTTGGCCACCATGGAAACTATAATGGCCACCGACACCAAACAATGGGCAATTATCAACCTTAGGGATCCCAATATATTTGGAATAAATCATTAAAATATCTTGATATTTAATATATCTTTATCACAAAAAACTAATAAAAATATGAGAAAAACTTGGCCACCACTTAAACTATAAAGGCCACCGGCACCCAACAACGCACAAATATCAACCGTAAAAACCCTACCACAGTTACAAAAAAATCATTAAAATATCGTGACATTAAATATATCTTTATCACGAAAAACTAATAAAAATATGATAAAAACTTGGCGACCACGGAAACTATAATGGCCACCGACACCAAACAATCCACAAATATCAATGTTACACAACCCGACATATTTACAAAAGATCATTAAAATATCGTGATATTTAATATATCTTTACCACGAAAAACTATTAAAAATATGATATAAACTAGGCCACCACGATAACTATAATGGCCACCGACATCAAACAACGCACAAATATCAACCTTGAAGAAACTGACATATTTACGAAAAAATCGTTAAAATATCGTGATATTTAATTTATCTTTATCTCGAAAAACTAATAAAAATATGATAAAAATTGGCCACCACGGAAACTATAATGGCCACCGACACCAAACAATCCACAAATGCCAATCTTAAATAACCAGACATATTTACTAAAATCATTAAAATATCGTGATATTTAATATATCTTTATCACGAAAAACTATTAAAAATATATAAAAACTTGGCCACCCCGGAAACTATAATGGCCACTGACACCAAACAATGCACAAATGTCAAACCCAGGGACGTCGACATATTTACAGAAAAACATTAAAATATCGTGATATTTAGTATATCTTTATCACGAAAAACTAATACAAATATGACAAAAACTTGGCCACCACGGAAACTATAGTGGCCACCGACACCAAACAATGCACAAATATGAAACTTCGTGACAAAACCATATTTACAAAAAATTATTAAAATATCGTGATATTTAATATATCTTTATCACGAAAAATTATTAAAAATATATAAAAACTTGGCCACCACGGAAACTATAATGGCCACCGACACCAAACAATGGACACATATCAGACCCCGCGACACCGACACATTTACAAAAAATCATTAAAATATCGTGAAATTTAATGTATTTTTATCACGAAAAACTATTAAAAATATGATAAAAACTTGGCCACCCCTGAAACTATAACTTCCACGAACACCAAACAATGCACAAATATCAACCGAGAAAACCCCGACATATTTACAAAAAGTAATTAAAATATCGTGATATTTAATATATCTTTATCACGAAAAACTATTAAAAATATGATAAAGACTTGGCCAGCACGGAAACTATAATGGCCACCGACACCAAACAATCCACAAATATCAATGTTAGACAACCCGACATATTTACAAAAAATCATTAAAATATCGTGATATTTAATATATCTTTATCACGAAAAACTATTAAAAATATGAAATAAACTTGGCCACCACGGAAACTATAATGGCCACCGACATCAAACAACGCACAAATATCAACCTTGAGGAAACCGACATATTTACAAGAAATCGTTAAAATATCGTGATATTAAATATATCTTTATCACGAAAAACTAATAAAAATATGATAAAAACTTGGCCAGCACGGAAACTATAATGGCCACCGACACCAAACAATCCACAAATATCAATGTTAGACAACCCGACATATTTACTAAAAATCATTAAAATATCGTGATATTTAATATATCTTTATCACGAAAAACTATTAAAAATATGAAATAAACTTGGCCACCACGGAAACTATAATGTCCACCGACATCAAACAACGCACAAATATCAACCTTGAAGAAAGTGACATATTTACGAAAAAATCGTTAAAATATCGTGATATTTAATATATCTTTATCACGAAAAACTAATAAAAATATAATAAAAACTTGGCCACCACGGAAACTATAATGGCCACCGACACCAAACAATCCACAAATACCAATCTTAGATAACCAGACATACTTACTGAAAATCATTAAAATATCGTGATATTTAATATATCATTATCACGAAAAACTATTAAAAATATATAAAAACTTGGCCACCACGAAAACTATAATGGCCACTGACACCAAACAATGCACAAATTTCAAACCCAGGGACGTCGACATATTTACAGAAAAACATTAAAATATCGTGATATTTAGTATATCTTTATCACGAAAAACTAATACAAATATGATAAAAACTTGGCCACCACGGACACTATAGTGGCCACCGACACCAAACAATGCACAAATATGAAACTTCGGGACACCGACATATTTACAAAAAATTATTAAAATATCGTGATATTTAATATATCTTTATCACGAAAAATTATTAAAAATATATAAAAAACGTGGCCACCACGGAAACTATAATGGCCACCGACACCAAAAAATGGACACATATCAAACCCCGGGACACCGACATATTTACAAAAAATCATTAAAATATTGTGAAATTTAATGAATTTTTATCACGAAAAACTATTAAAAATATGATAAAAACTTGGCCACCCCTGAAACTATAACTTCCACGAACACCAAACAATGCACAAATATCAACCGAGAAAACCCCGACATATTTACAAAAAATCATTAAAATATCGTGATATTTAATATATATTTATCACGAAAAACTATTAAAAATATGATAAAGACTTGGCCACCACGGAAACTATAATGGCCACCGACACCAAACAACGCACAAATATCAACCTTGAAGAAGCCGACATATATACGAAAAATCATTAAAATATCGTAATATTTAATATATCTTTATCACGAAAAACTATTAAAAATATGAAATAAACTTGGCCACCATGGAAACTATAATGGCCAACGACACCAAACAATCCACAAATATCAATGTTAGACAACCCGACATATTTACAAAAAATCATTAAAATATCGTGATATTTAATATATCTTTATCACGAAAAACTATTAAAAATATGATAAAAACTTGGCCACCACGTAAACTATAATGGCCACTGACACCAAACAATGCACAATTGTCAAACCCCGGGACACCGACATATTTGCAAAAAATCATTAAAATATCGTGATATTTAATATATCTTTATCACGAAAAACTATTAAAAATAAGATAAAAAGTTGGCCACCACGGAAACTATAATGGCAACCGACACCAAACAACGCACAAATATCAACCTTAAAAACCCCACCACATTTACAAAAAATCATTAAAATATCGTGCTATTAAATATATCTTTATCACGAAAAACTATTAAAAATATGATATAAACTAGGCCACCACGGAAACTATAATGGCCACCGACATCAAACAATGCACAATTATCAACCTTAGGGAGCCCGACATATTTACAAAAAATCATTAAAATATCCTGATATTTAACGTATCTTTATCAGAAAAACTAATAAAAATATGAGAAAAACTTGGCCACCACGGAAACTATAAAGGCCACCGACACCTAACAATGCACAAAATTCAACCTTAAAAACCCCACCACATTTACAAAAAATCATTAAAATATCGTGATATTTAATATATCTTTATCACGAAAAACTAATAAAAATATGATATAAACTTGGCCACGACGGAAACTATAATGGCCACCGACACCACACAATCCACAAATACCAATCTTAGATAAACAGATATATTTAAAAAAAATCATTAAAATATCGTGATATTTAATATATCTTCATCACGAAAAACTTTTAAAAATATATAAAAACTTGGCCACCATGGAAACTATAATGGCCACCGACACCAAACAATGGGCAATTATCAACCCTAGGGATCCCAATATATTTGCAATAAATCATTAAAGTTTCTTGATATTTAATATATCTTTATCACAAAAAACTAATAAAAATATGAGAAAAACTTGGCAACCACTTAAACTATAAAGGCCACCGGCACCCAACAACGCACAAATATCAACCTTAAAAACCCCACCACATTTACAAAAAATCATTAAAATATCGTGCTATTAAATATATCTTTATCACGAAAAACTAATAAAAATATGATAAAAACTTGGCGACCACGGAAACTATAATGGCCACCGACAGCAAACAATCCACAAATATCAATGTTACACAACCCGACATATTTACAAAAAATCATTAAAATATCGTGATATTTAATATATCTTTATCACGAAAAACTATTAAAAATATGATATAAACTAGGCCACCACGGAAACTATAATGGCCAATGACATCAAACAACGCACAAATATCAACCTTGAAGAAACTGACATATTTACGAAAAAATCGTTAAAATATCGTGATATTTAATTTATCTTTATCACGAAAAACTAATAAAAATATGATAAAAACTTGGCCACCACGGAAACTATAATGGCCACCGACACCAAACAATCCACAAATACCAATCTTAGATAACCAGACATATTTACTAAAATCATTAAAATATCGTGATATTTAATATATCTTTATCACGAAAAACTATTAAAAATATATAAAAACTTGGCCACCCCGGAAACTATAACGGCCACTGACACCAAACAATGCACAAATGTCAAACCCAGGGACGTCGACATATTTACAGAAAAACATTAAAATATCGTGATATTTAGTATATCTTTATCACGAAAAACTAATACAAATATGATAAAAACTTGGCCACCACGGAAACTATAGTGGCCACCGACACCAAACAATGCACAAATATGAAACTTCGTGACAAAACCATATTTACAAAAATTATTAAAATATCGTGATATTTAATATATCTTTATCACGAAAAATTATTAAAAATATATAAAAACTTGGCCACCACGGAAACTATAATGGCCACCGACACCAAACAATGGACACATATCAGACCCCGCGACACCGACACATTTACAAAAAATCATTAAAATATCGTGAAATTTAATGCATTTTTATCACGAAAAACTATTAAAAATATGATAAAAACTTGGCCACCCCTGAAACTTTAACTTCCACGAACACCAAACAATGCACAAATATCAACCGAGAAAACCCCGACATATTTACAAAAAATCATTAAAATATCGTGATATTTAATATATCTTTATCACGAAAAACTATTAAAAATATGGTAAAGACTTGGCCACCACGGAAACTATAATGGCCACCGACACCAAACAACGCACAAATATCAACCTTGAAGAAGCCGACATATATACGAAAAATCATTAAAATATCGTAATATTTAATATATCTTTATCACGAAAAACTATTAAAAATATGAAATAAACTTGGCCACCACGGAAACTATAATGGCCACCGACATCAAACAACGCACAAATATCAACCTTGAAGAAACTGACATATTTACGAAAAAATCGTTAAAATATCGTGATATTTAATATATCTTTATCACGAAAAACTAATAAAAATATGATAAAAACTTGGCCACCACGGAAACTATAATGGCCACCGACACCAAACAATCCACAAATACCAATCTTAGATAACCAGACATATTTACTAAAATCATTAAAATATCGTGATATTTAATATATCTTTATCACGAAAAACTATTAAAAATATGTAAAAACTTGGCCACCCCGGAAACTATAATGGCCACTGACACCAAACAATGCACAAATGTCAAACCCAGGGACGTCGACATATTTACAGAAAAACATTAAAATATCCTGATATTTAGTATATCTTTATCACGAAAAACTAATACAAATATGATAAAAACTTGGCCACCACGGAAACTATAGTGGCCACCGACACCAAACAATGCACAAATATGAAACTTCGGGACACCGACATATTTACAAAAAATCATTAAAATATTGTGAAATTTAATGAATTTTTATCACGAAAAACTATTAAAAATATGATAAAAACTTGGCCACCCCTGAAACTATAACTTCCACGAACACCAAACAATGCACAAATATCAACCGAGAAAACCCCGACATATTTACAAAAAATCATTAAAATATCGTGATATTTAATATATAATTATCACGAAAAACTATTAAAAATATGATAAAGACTTGGCCACCACGGAAACTTTAATGGCCACCGACACCAAACAACGCACAAATATCAACCTTGAAGAAGCCGACATATATACGAAAAATCATTAAAATATCGTAATATTTAATATATCTTTATCACGAAAAACTATTAAAAATATGAAATAAACTTGGCCACCATGGAAACTATAATGGCCAACGACACCAAACAATCCACAAATATCAATGTTAGACAACCCGACATATTTACAAAAAATCATTAAAATATCGTGAAATTTAATGCATTTTTATCACGAAAAACTATTAAAAATATGATAAAAACTTGGCCACCCCTGAAACTATAACTTCCACGAACACCAAACAATGCACAAATATCAACCGAGAAAACCTCGACATATTTACAAAAAATCATTAAATTATCGTGATATTTAATATATATTTATCACGAAAAACTATTAAAAATATGATAAAGACTTGGCCACCACGGAAACTATAATGGCCACCGACACCAAACAACGCACAAATATCAACCTTGAAGAAGCCGACATATATACGAAAAATCATTAAAATATCGTAATATTTAATATATCTTTATCACGAAAAACTATTAAAAATATGAAATAAACTTGGCCACCATGGAAACTATAATGGCCAACGACACCAAACAATCCACAAATATCAATGTTAGACAACCCGACATATTTACAAAAATCATTAAAATATCGTGATATTTAATATATCTTTATCACGAAAAACTATTAAAAATATGATAAAAACTAGGCCACCACGGAAACTATAATGGCCACTGACACCAAACAAAACACAAATGTCAAACCCCGGGACACCGACATATTTGCAAAAAATCATTAAAATATCGTGATATTTAATATATCTTTATCACGAAAAACTAATACAAATATGATAAAAACTTGGCCACCACGGAAACTGTAATGGCCACCGACACCAAACACTGCACAAATATGAAACCTCGGGACACCGACATATTTACAAAAAATGATTAAAATATCGTGATATTTAATATATCTTTATCACGAAAAATTATTAAAAATATATAAAAACTTGGCCACCACGGAAACTATAACGGCCAACGACACCAACAATGGACACATATCAAACCCCGGGACACCGACATATTTAAAAAAAATCATTAAAATATCGTGATATTTTTTATATATCTTTACCACGAAAAACTATTAAAAATATGATAAAGACTTGGCCACCACGGAAACTATAATGGCCACCGACACCAAACACCGCACAAATATCAATCTTGGGGAGGCCGACATATATACGAAAAATCATTAAAATATCGTGATATTTAATATATCTTTATCACGAAAAATTATTAAAAATATATAAAAACTTGGCCACCACGGAAACTATAATGGCCACTGACACCAAACAATGCACAAATGTCAAACCCAGGGACGTCGACATATTTACAAAAAACATTAAAATATCGTGATATTTAGTATATCTTTATCACGAAAAACTAATACAAATATGATAAAAACTTGGCCACCACGGAAACTATAGTGGCCACCGAAACCAAACAATGGACACATATCAAACCCCGGGACACCGACATATTTACAAAAAATCATTAAAATATCGTGATATTTTTTATATATCTTTATCACAAAAAACTAATAAAAAATGAGAAAAACTTGGCCACCACGGAAACTATAATGGCCACCGACACCAAACAATCCACAAATACCAATCTTAGATAACCAGACATATTTACTGAAAATCATTAAAATATCGTGATATTTAATATATCTTTATCACGAAAAACTATTAAAAATATATAAAAACTTGGCCACCACGGAAACTATAATGGCCACTGACACCAAACAATGCACAAATGTCAAACCCAGGGACGTCGACATATTTACAGAAAAACATTAAAATATCGTGATATTTAGTATATCTTTATCACGAAAAACTAATACAAATATGATAAAAACTTGGCCACCACGGAAACTATAGTGGCCACCGACACCAAACAATGCACAAATATGAAACTTCGGGACACCGACATATTTACAAAAAATTATTAAAATATCGAGATATTTAATATATCTTTATCACGAAAAATTATTAAAAATATATAAAAACTTGGCCACCACGGAAACTATGATGGCCACCGACACCAAACAATGGACACATATCAAACCCCGGGACACCGACATATTTACAAAAAATCATTAAAATATTGTGAAATTTAATGAATTTTTATCACGAAAAACTATTAAAAATATGATAAAAACTTGGCCACCCCTGAAACTATAACATCCACGAACACCAAACAATGCACAAATATCAACCGAGAAAACCCCGACATATTTACAAAAAATCATTAAAATATTGTGATATTTAATATATATTTATCACGAAAAACTATTAAAAATATGATAAAGACTTGGCCACCACGGAAACTATAATGGCCACCGACACCAAACAACGCACAAATATCAACCTTGAAGAAGCCGACATATATACGAAAAATCATTAAAATATCGTAATATTTAATATATCTTTATCACGAAAAACTATTAAAAATCTGATATAAACTAGGCCACCACGGAAACTATAATGGCCACCGACACCAAACAATGCACAATTATCAACCTTAGGGAGCCCGACATATTTACAAAAAATCATTAAAATATCTTGATATTTAAGATATCTTTATCACAAAAAACTAATAAAAAATGAGAAAAACTTGGCCACCACGGAAACTATAAAGGCCACCGACACCAAACAATTCACAAATTTCAAACTTAAAAACCCCAGCACATTTACAAAAAATCATTAAAATATCGTGATATTTAATATATCTTTATCACGAAAAACTATTAAAAATCTGATATAAACTAGGCCACCACGGAAACTATAATGGCCACCGAAATCAAACAACGCACAAATATCAACCTTCAAGAAACTGACATATTTACGAAAAAGTCGTTAAAATATCGTGATATTTAATATATCTTTATCACGAAAAACTATTAAAAATATATAAAAACTTGGCCACCACGGAAACTATAATGGCCACTGACACCAAACAATGCACAAATGTCAAACCCAGGGACGCCGACATATTTAGAGAAAAACATTAAAATATCGTGATATTTAGTATATCTTTATCACGAAAAACTAATACAAATATGATAAAAACTTGGCCACCACGGAAACTATAATGGCCACCGACACCAAACTATGCACAAATATGAAACTTCGGGACACCGACATATTTACAAAAAATGATTAAAATATCGTGATATTTATTATATCTTTATCACGAAAAATTATTAAAAATATATAAAAACTTGGCCACCACGGAAACTATAATGGCCACCGACACCAAACAATGGACACATATCAAACCCCGGGACACCGACATATTTACAAAAAATCATTAAAATATCGTGAAATTTAATGCATTTTTATCACGAAAAACTATTAAAAATATGATAAGAACTTGGCCACCCCTGAAACTATAACTTCCACGAACACCAAACAATGCACAAATATCAACCGAGAAAACCCCGACATATTTACAAAAAATCATTAAAATATCGTGATATTTAATATATCTTTACCACGAAAAACTATTAAAAATATGATAAAGACTTGGCCACCACGGAAACTATAATGGCCACCGACACCAAACAACGCACAAATATCAACCTTGGGGAGCCCGAAATATATACGAAAAATCATTAAAATATCGTAATATTTAAATATCTTTATCACGATAAACTATTAAAAATATGATATAAACTATGCCACCACGGAAATTATAATGGAAACCGACACCAAAAAACGCACAAATATCAACTTTGAAGAAACCGACATTTTACAAGAAATCGTTAAAATATCGTGACATTAAATATATCTTTATCACGAAAAACTAATAAAAATATGATTAGAACTTGGCCACCACGGAAACTATAATGGCCACCGACAACAAAAAATCCACAAATATCAATGTTAGACAACCCCACATATTTACAAAAAATCATTAGAATATCGTGATATTTAATATATCTTTATCTCGAAAAACTATTAAAAATATGATAAAACTTGGCCACCACGGAAACTATAACGGTCACAAACACCAAAAATGAACAAATATTAACCGTGAGGACCCCGACATATTTACAAAAAATCATTAAAATATCGTAATATTTAGTATATCTTTATCACGAAAAACTAATACAAATATGATAAAAACTTGGCCACCACGGAAACTATAGTGGCCACCGACACCAAAAAATGCACAAATATGAAACTTCGTGACAAAACCATATTTACAAAAAATTATTAAAATATCGTGATATTTAATATATCTTTATCACGAAAAATTATTAAAAATATATAAAAACTTGGCCACCACGGAAACTGTAATGGCCACCGACACCAAACAATGGACACATATCAAACCCTGCGACACCGACACATTTACAAAAAATCATTAAAATATCGTGAAATTTAATGCATTTTTATCACGAAAAACTATTAAAAATATGATAAAAACTTGGCCACCCCTGAAACTATAACATCCACGAACACCAAACAATGCACAAATATCAACCGAGAAAACCCCGACATATTTACAAAAAATCATTAAAATATTGTGATATTTAATATATATTTATCACGAAAAACTATTAAAAATATGATAAAGACTTGGCCACCACGGAAACTATAATGGCCACCGACACCAAACAACGCACAAATATCAACCTTGAAGAAGCCGACATATATACGAAAAATCATTAAAATATCGTAATATTTAATATATCTTTATCACGAAAAACTATTAAAAATCTGATATAAACTAGGCCACCACGGAAACTATAATGGCCACCGACACCAAACAATGCACAATTATCAACCTTAGGGAGCCCGACATATTTACAAAAAATCATTAAAATATCTTGATATTTAAGATATCTTTATCACAAAAAACTAATAAAAAATGAGAAAAACTTGGCCACCACGGAAACTATAAAGGCCACCGACACCAAACAATTCACAAATTTCAAACTTAAAAACCCCAGCACATTTACAAAAAATCATTAAAATATCGTGATATTTAATATATCTTTATCACGAAAAACTATTAAAAATCTGATATAAACTAGGCCACCACGGAAACTATAATGGCCACCGAAATCAAACAACGCACAAATATCAACCTTCAAGAAACTGACATATTTACGAAAAAGTCGTTAAAATATCGTGATATTTAATATATCTTTATCACGAAAAACTATTAAAAATATATAAAAACTTGGCCACCACGGAAACTATAATGGCCACTGACACCAAACAATGCACAAATGTCAAACCCAGGGACGCCGACATATTTAGAGAAAAACATTAAAATATCGTGATATTTAGTATATCTTTATCACGAAAAACTAATACAAATATGATAAAAACTTGGCCACCACGGAAACTATAATGGCCACCGACACCAAACTATGCACAAATATGAAACTTCGGGACACCGACATATTTACAAAAAATGATTAAAATATCGTGATATTTATTATATCTTTATCACGAAAAATTATTAAAAATATATAAAAACTTGGCCACCACGGAAACTATAATGGCCACCGACACCAAACAATGGACACATATCAAACCCCGGGACACCGACATATTTACAAAAAATCATTAAAATATCGTGAAATTTAATGCATTTTTATCACGAAAAACTATTAAAAATATGATAAGAACTTGGCCACCCCTGAAACTATAACTTCCACGAACACCAAACAATGCACAAATATCAACCGAGAAAACCCCGACATATTTACAAAAAATCATTAAAATATCGTGATATTTAATATATCTTTACCACGAAAAACTATTAAAAATATGATAAAGACTTGGCCACCACGGAAACTATAATGGCCACCGACACCAAACAACGCACAAATATCAACCTTGGGGAGCCCGAAATATATACGAAAAATCATTAAAATATCGTAATATTTAAATATCTTTATCACGATAAACTATTAAAAATATGATATAAACTATGCCACCACGGAAATTATAATGGAAACCGACACCAAAAAACGCACAAATATCAACTTTGAAGAAACCGACATTTTTACAAGAAATCGTTAAAATATCGTGACATTAAATATATCTTTATCACGAAAAACTAATAAAAATATGATTAGAACTTGGCCACCACGGAAACTATAATGGCCACCGACAACAAAAAATCCACAAATATCAATGTTAGACAACCCCACATATTTACAAAAAATCATTAGAATATCGTGATATTTAATATATCTTTATCTCGAAAAACTATTAAAAATATGATAAAACTTGGCCACCACGGAAACTATAACGGTCACAAACACCAAAAATGAACAAATATTAACCGTGAGGACCCCGACATATTTACAAAAAATCATTAAAATATCGTGATATTTAGTATATCTTTATCACGAAAAACTAATACAAATATGATAAAAACTTGGCCACCACGGAAACTATAGTGGCCACCGACACCAAAAAATGCACAAATATGAAACTTCGTGACAAAACCATATTTACAAAAAATTATTAAAATATCGTGATATTTAATATATCTTTATCACGAAAAATTATTAAAAATATATAAAAACTTGGCCACCACGGAAACTGTAATGGCCACCGACACCAAACAATGGACACATATCAAACCCTGCGACACCGACACATTTACAAAAAATCATTAAAATATCGTGAAATTTAATGCATTTTTATCACGTAAAACTATTAAAAATATGATAAAAACTTGGCCACCCCTGAAACTATAACTTCCACGAACACCAAACAATGCACAAATATCAACCGAGAAAACCCCGACATATTTACAAAAAATCATTAAAATATCGTGATATTTAATATATCTTTATCACGAAAAACTATTAAAAATATGATAAAGACTTGGCCACCGACACCAAACAACGCACAAATATCAACCTTAGGGAGCCCGACATATATACGAAAAATCATTAAAATATCGTAATATTTAATATATCTTTATCACGAAAAACTATTAAAAATATGAAATAAACTTGGCCACCACGGAAACTATAATGGCCACCGACATCAAACAACGCACAAATATCAACCTTGAAGAAACTGACATATTTACGAAAAAATCGTTAAAATATCGTGATATTTAATATATCTTTATCACGAAAAACCAATAAAAATATGATAAAAACTTGGCCACCATGGAAACTATAATGGCCACCGACACCAAACAATCCACAAATACCAATCTTAGATAACCAGACATATTTACTGAAAATCATTAAAATATCGTGATATTTAATATATCTTTATCACGAAAAACTATTAAAAATATATAAAAACTTGGCCACCACGGAAACTATAATGGCCACTGACACCAAACAATGCACAAATGTCAAACCCAGGGACGTCGACATATTTACAGAAAAACATTAAAATATCGTGATATTTAGTATATCTTTATCACGAAAAACTAATACAAATATGATAAAAACTTGGCCACCACGGAAACTATAGTGGCCACCGACACCAAACAATGCACAAATATGAAACTTCGGGACACCGACATATTTACAAAAAATTATTAAAATATCGTGATATTTAATATATCTTTATCACGAAAAATTATTAAAAATATATAAAAACTTGGCCACCACGGAAACTATAATGGCCACCGACACCAAACAATGGACACATATCAAACCCCGGGACACCGACATATTTACAAAAAATCATTAAAATATTGTGAAATTTAATGAATTTTTATCACGAAAAACTATTAAAAATATGATAAAAACTTGGCCACCCCTGAAACTATAACTTCCACGAACACCAAACAATGCACAAATATCAACCGAGAAAACCCCGACATATTTACAAAAAATCATTAAAATATTGTGATATTTAATATATATTTATCACGAAAAACTATTGAAAATATGATAAAGACTTGGCCACCACGGAAACTATAATGGCCACCGACACCAAACAACGCACAAATATCAACCTTGAAGAAGCCGACATATATACGAAAAATCATTAAAATATCGTAATATTTAATATATCTTTATCACGAAAAACTATTAAAAATATGAAATAAACTTGGCCACCATGGAAACTATAATGGCCAACGACACCAAACAATCCACAAATATCAATGTTAGACAACCCGACATATTTTCAAAAAATCATTAAAATATCCTGATATTTAATATATCTTTATCACGAAAAACTATTAAAAATATGATAAAAACTTGGCCACCACGGAAACTATAATGGCCACTGACACCAAACAACACACAAATGTCAAACCCCGGGACACCGACATATTTGCAAAAAATCATTAAAATATCGTGATATTTAATATATCTTTATCACGAAAAACTAATACAAATATGATAAAAACTTGGCCACCACGAAAACTATAATGGCCACCGACAGCAAACAATGCACAAATATGAAACTTCGGAACACCGACATATTTACAAAAAATGATTAAAATATCGTGATATTTAATATATCTTTATCACGAAAAATTATTAAAAATATATAAAAACTTGGCCACCACGGAAACTATAACGGCCACCGACACCAAACAATGGACACATATCAAACCCCGGGACACCGACATATTTACAAAAAGTCATTAAAATATCGTGAAATTTAATGCATTTTTATCACGAAAAACTATTAAAAATATGATAAAAACTTGGCCACCCCTGAAACTATAACTTCCACGAACACCAAACAATGCACAAATATTAACCGAGAAAACCCCGACATATTTACAAAAAATCATTAAAATATCGTGATATTTAATATATCTTTACCACAAAAAACTATTAAAAATATGATAAAGACTTGGCCACCACGGAAACTATAATCGGCACCGACACCAAACAACGCACAAATATCAACCTTGGGGAGCCCGAAATATATACGAAAAATCATTAAAATATCGTAATATTTAATATATCTTTATCACGATAAACTATTAAAAATATGATATAAACTATGCCACCACGGAAATTATAATGGCCACCGAAACCAAACAACGCACAAATATCAACTTTGAAGAAACCGACATTTTTACAAGAAATCGTTAAAATATCGTGACATTAAATATCTTTATCACGAAAAACTAATAAAAATATGATTAGAACTTGGCCACCACGGAAACTATAATGGCCACCGACACCAAACAATCCACAAATATCAATGTTAGACAACCCCACATATTTACAAAAAATCATTAGAATATCGTGATATTTAATATATCTTTATCTCAAAAAAATATTAAAAATATGATAAAACTTGGCCACCCTGCAAACTATAATGGCCACCGACACCAAACAATGCACAATTATCAAACTTGGGGAGCCCGACATATCTACAAAAAATCATTCAAATATAGTGATATTTAATATATTTTTATCACGTAAAACTATTAAAAATATGATAAAAACTTGGCCACCACGGAAACTATAATGGCCGCCGACACCAAACAATGCACAAATATGAAACTTCGGGACACCGACATTTTTACAAAAAATTATTAAAATATCGTGATATTTAATATATCTTTATCACGAAAAATTACTAAAAATATATAAAAATTTTGCCACCACAGAAACTATAATGGCCATTGACACCAAACAACGCACAAATATCAAACCCCGAAACACCGACATATTTACAAAAAATCGTTAAAATATCGTGATATTTAATATATCTTTATCACGAAAAACTATTAAAAATATGATAAAACTTGGCCACCACGGAAACTATAACGGTCACAAACACCAAAAATGTACAAATATTAACCGTGAAGACCCGGACATATTTACAAAAAATTATTAAAATATCGTGATATTTAATATATCTTTATCACGAAAAACTATTAAATATATGATAAAGACTTGGCCACCACGGAAACTATAATGGCCACCGACACCAAACAATGCACAAATATCAACCTTAGGGAGCCCGACATATTTACGAAAAATCATTAAAATATCGTGAAATTTAATACATCTTTATCACGAAAAACTAATAAAAATATGATAAAAACTTGGCCACCACGGAAACTATAATGGCCACCGACACCAAACAACGCACAAATATCAACCTTAAAAACCCCAGCACATTTACAAAAAATCATTAAAATATCGTGATATTTAATATGTCTTTATCACGAAAAACTAATAAAAATATGATAAAAACTTGGCCACCACGGAAACTATAATGGCCACCGACACCAAACAATCCACAAATACCAATCTTAGACAAACAGACATATTTACAAAAAATCATTAAAATATCGTGAAATTTAATACATCTTTATCACGAAAAACTATTAAAAATATGATAAAAACTTGGCCACCCCGGAAACTATAACTTCCACCAACACCAAACAATGCACAAATATCAAACGAGAAAACCCGACATATTTACAAAAAATCATTAAAATATCGTGATATTTAATATATCTTTATCACGAAAAACTATTAAATATATGATAAAGACTTGGCCACCACGGAAACTATAATGGCCACCGACACCAAACAACGCACAAATATCAACCTTAGGGAGCTCGACATATATACGAAAAATCATTAAAATATCGTGATATTTAATATATCTTTATCACGAAAAACAATTAAAAATATGAAATAAACTTGGCCACCATGGAAACTATAATGGCCAACGACACCAAACAATGCACAAATATGAAACTTAAGGACGCCGACATATTTACAAAAAATCATTAAAATATTGTGATATTTAATATATCTTTAACACGAAAAACTATTAAAAAATATCATAAAAACTTGGCCACCCCGGAAACTATAACTTCCACCGACACCAAACAACGCACAAATATCAAGCTTAGGGAGCCCGACATATTTACAAAAAAATCATAAAAAAAGCGTGTTATTTAATATATCTTTATCACGATAGATTATTAAAAATATGATATAAACTTGGGCACCTTGGAAACTGTAATGGCCACCGACACCAAACAATGCACAATTATCAACCATAGCGAGCCCGAAATATGTACAAAAAATCATTAAAATATCGTGAAATTTAATACATCTTTATCACGAAAAACTATTAAAAATATGATAGAAACTTGGCCACCCCGGAAACTATAATGGCCACCGACACCAAACAACGCACAAATATCAACCTTAGGAGCTCGACATATATTCGAAAAATCACTAAAATATCGTGATATTTAATATATCTTTATCACGAAAAACTAATAAAAATATGAAATAAACTTGGCCACCATGGAAACTATAATGGGCAACGACACCAAACAATGCACAAATATGAAACTTAAAGACACCAACATATTTACAGAAAATCATTAAAATATTGTGATATTTAATATATCTTTATCACGAAAAAATATTAAAAATATGATATAAACTGGGCCAACACGGAAACTATAATGGCCACCGACACCAAAAACGCACAAATTTCAACCTTGAAGTAGCCGACATATTTACAAGAAATCGTTAAAATATCGTGATATTAAATATATCTTTATCACGAAAAACCTATAAAAATATGATAAAAACTTGGCCACCACGGAAACTATAATGGCTACCGACACCAAAATATCCACAAATATCAATGTTAGACAACCGACATATTTGCAAAAAATCATTAAAATATCGTGATATTTAATATATTTTTATCACGAAAAACTATTACAAATATGATAAAAACTTGGCCACCACGGAAACTATAATGGCCGCCGACACCAAACAGTGCACAAATATGAAACTTCGGGACACCGACATATTTACAAAAATGATTAAAATATAGTGATATTTAATATATCTTTATCACGAAAAATTATTCAAAATATATAAAAACTATGCCACTACGGAAACTATAATGGCCACCGACACCAAACAATGCACACATATCAACCTTAGGGAGCCCGATATATTTACGAAAAATCACTAAAATATCGTGATATTTAATGTATATTTATCACGAAAAACTATTAAAAATATGACATAAACTTGGACACTCTGCAAACTACAACGGCCACCGACACCAAACAATGCACAATTATCAACCTTAGGAGATCGACATATTTACAAAAAATCATTAAAATATTGTGATATTTAATATATTTTTATCACGAAAAACTATCAAAAATATAATAAAAACTTGGCCACACGGAAACTATAACGGCCTCCGACACCAAACAATGCACAAATATGAACCTTAAAAACCCCACCACATTTTCAAAAAATCAATAAAATATCGTGATATTTAATATATCTTTATCGCGAAAAACTATTAAAAATATGATAAACACTTGGCCACCACGGAAACTATAATTGCCACCGACACCAAACAACGCACAAATATCAACCTTAAGGAGCCCGACATATTTACCAGAAAATCATTAAAATATCGTGATATTTAATATATCTTTATCACGAAAAACTATTAAAATATGATAAAGACTCTGCCACCACGGAGCCTATAATGGACACCGACACCAAACAATGCACAAATATCAACCTTAGGGAGCCCGACATATTTACGAAAAATCATTAAAATATCGTGATATTTAATATATCTTTATCACGATAAACTATTAAAAATATGATATAAACTTGGGCACCATGGAAACTATAATGGCCACCGACAGCAAACAATGCACAATTATAAACCTCAAAGAGCCCAATATATTTGCAAAAAATCATTAAAATATCTTGATATGTAATATATCTTTATCACAAAAAGCTAATAAAAATATGAGAAAAACTTGGCCACCACGCAAACTATAATGGCCACCGACACCAAACAACGGACAAATATCAACCTTAAAAACCCCACCACATTTACAAAAAATCATTAAAATATCGTGATATTTAATATATCTTTATCACGAAAAACTTTTAAAAAAAATATATAAACTGTTGCACCACGGAAATTATATAATGGCCACCGACACCAAACAACGCACAAATATCAACTTTGTAGAACCGACATTTTTACAAGAAATCGTTAAAATATCGTGATATTGAATATACCTTTATCACAAAAAACTAATAAAAATATGATTAGAACTTGGCCACCACGGAAACCATAATGGCCACCGACACCAAACAATCCACAAATATCAATGTTAGACAACCCCACATATTTACAAAAAATCATTAGAATATCGTGATATTTAATATATCTTTATCACGAAAACTATTAAAAATATGATAAAGACTTGGCCACAACGGAAACTATAATGGCCACCGACACCAAACAATCCACAAATATCAATGTTAGACAACCCGAACATTTACAAAAAATCATTAAAATCTCGTGATATTTAATATATCTTTATCACGAAAAACTATTAAAAATATGATAAAAACTTGGCCACCACGGAAACTATAATGGCCACTGACACCAAACAATGCACAAATGTGCAACCCCAGGACTCCGACATATTTGCAAAAATCATTAAAATATCGTGATATTTAATATATCTTTAACACGAAAAAATATTAAAAATATGATATAAATTTGGCCACCATGGAAACTATAATGGCCACCGACACCAAACAATGCACAATTATCAACCTTAGGGAGCCGACATATTTACAAAAAATCATTAAAATATCTTGATATTTAAGATATCTTTATCACAAAAAACTAATAAAAATATGAGTAAAACTTGGCCACCACGGAAAGTATAATGGCCACCGACACCAAACAATTCACAAATTTCAACCTTAAAAATCCCACCACATTTACAAAAAATCATTAAAATATCGTGATATTTAATATATCTTTATCACGAAAAACTATTAAAAATATGATATAAACTAGGCCACCACGGAAACTATAATGGCCACCGACATCAAACACGCACAAATATCAACCTGAAGAAACTGACATATTTGCGAAAAAATCGTTAAAATATCGTGATATTTAATATATCTTTATCACGAAAAACTAATAAAAATATGATAAAAACTTGGCCACCACGGAAACTATAATGGCCACCGACAGCAAACAATCCACAAATACCAATCTTAGATAAGCAGACATATTTACTAAAAATCATTAAAATATCGTGATATTTAATATATCTTTATCACGAAAAACTATTAAAAATATACAAAAACTTGGCCACCGTGGAAACTATAATGGCCACCGACAGCAAACAATCCACAAATACCAATCTTAGATGAACAGACATATTTACAAAAAATCATTAAAATATCGTGATATTTAATATATCTTTATCACGAAAAACTAATAAAAATATGATAAAAACTTGGCCACCACGGGAACTATAATGGCCACCGACAGCAAACAATCCACAAATACCAATCTTTGATAAACATACATATTTACAAAAAATCATTAAAATAGCGTGATATTTAATATATCTTTATCACGAAAAACTATTAAAAGTTTTTAAAAACTTGGCCACCGTGGAAACTATAATGGCCACCGACACCAAACAATGCACAAAATTCAACCTTAAAAACCCCACACATTTACAAAAAATCATTAAAATATCGTGATATTTAATATATCTTTATCACGAAAAACTAATAAAAATATGATAAAGACTTGGCCACCATGGAAAGTATAATGGCAACCGACAGCAAACAATGCACAATTATCAACCTTAGGGAGCCCGACATATTTACGAAAAATCATTAAAATATCGTGAAATTTAATACATCTTTATCACGAAAAACTAATTAATATATGATAAAAACTTGGCCACCCCGGAAACTATAATGGCCACCGACACCAAGCAACGCACAAATATCAACCTTAAAAACCCCACCACATTTTAAAAAAATCATTAAAATATCGAGATATTTAATATGTCTGTATCACGAAAAACTAATAAAAATATGATAAAAACTTGGGCACCACGGAAACTATAATGGCCACCGACACGAAACAATCCACAAATACCAATCTTAGACAAGCAGACACATTTACAAAAAATCATTAAAATATCGTGAAATTTAATACATCTTTATCAAGAAAAACTATTAAAAATATGATAAAAACTTGGCCACCACGGAAACTATAATGGCCACCGACACCAAACAATCCACAAATATCAATGTTAGACAACCCGACATATTTACAAAAAATCATTAAAATCTCGTGATATTTAATATATCTTTATCACGAAAAACTATTAAAAATATGATAAAAACTTGGCCACCACGGAAACTATAATGGCCACTGACACCAAACAATGCACTAATGTGCAACCCGGGACTCCGACATATTTGCAAAAAATCATTAAAATATCGTGATATTTAATATATCTTTAACACGAAAAAATATTAAAAATATGATATAAATTTGGCCACCATGGAAACTATAATGGCCACCGACACCAAACAATGCACAATTATCAACCTTAGGGAGCCCGACATATTTACAAAAAATCATTAAAATATCTTGATATTTAAGATATCTTTATCACAAAAACTAATAAAAATATGAGTAAAACTTGGCCACCACGGAAAGTATAATGGCCACCGACACCAAACAATTCACAAATTTCAACCTTAAAAATCCCACCACATTTACAAAAAATCATTAAAATATCGTGATATTTAATATATCTTTATCACGAAAAACTATTAAAAATATGATATAAACTAGGCCACCACGGAAACTATAATGGCCACCGACATCAAACAACGCACAAATATCAACCTTGAAGAAACTGACATATTTACGAAAAAATCGTTAAAATATCGTGATATTTAATATATCTTTATCACGAAAAACTAATAAAAATATGATAAAAACTTGGCCACCACGGAAACTATAATGGCCACCGACAGCAAACAATCCACAAATACCAATCTTAGATAAGCAGACATATTTACTAAAAATCATTAAAATATCGTGATATTTAATATATCTTTATCACGAAAAACTATTAAAAATATACAAAAACTTGGCCACCGTGGAAACTATAATGGCCACCGACAGCAAACAATCCACAAATACCAATCTTAGATGAACAGACATATTTACAAAAAATCATTAAAATATCGTGATATTTAATATATCTTTATCACGAAAAACTAATAAAAATATGATAAAAACTTGGCCACCACGGAAACTATAATGGCCACCGACAGCAAACAATCCACAAATACCAATCTTTGATAAACATACATATTTACAAAAAATCATTAAAATAGCGTGATATTTAATATATCTTTATCACGAAAAACTATTAAAAGTTTTTAAAAACTTGGCCACCGTGGAAACTATAATGGCCACCGACACCAAACAATGCACAAAATTCAACCTTAAAAACCCCACCACATTTACAAAAAATCATTAAAATATCGTGATATTTAATATATCTTTATCACGAAAAACTAATAAAAATATGATAAAAACTTGGCCACCACGGAAACTATAATGGCCACCGACACCAAACAATCCACAAATACCAATCTTAGATAAACAGACATATTTACAAAAAATCATTAAAATATCGTGATATTTAATATATCTTTATCACGAAAAACTTTTAAAAATATATAAAAACTTGTCCACCATGGAAACTATAATGGCCACCGACACCAAACAATGGGCAATTATCAACCCTTGGGGTCCCAACATATTTGCAATAAATCATTAAAATATCTTGATATTTAATATATCGTTATCACAAAAAACTAATAAAAATATGAGAAAAACTTGGCCACCACTGAAACTATAAAGGCCACCGGCACCCAACAACGCACAAATATCAACCTTAAAAAACCCCACCACATTTGCAAAAAATCATTAAAATATCGTGACATTAAATATATCTTTATCACGAAAAACTAATAAAAATATGATAAAAACTTGGCGACCACGGAAACTATAATGGCCACCGACACCAAACAATTTACAAATATCAATGTTACACAACCCGACGTATTTACAAAAAATCATTAAAATATCGTGATATTTAATATATCTTTATCACGAAAAACTATTAAAAATGTGATATAAACTAGGCCACCACGGAAACTATAATGGCCACCGACATCAAACAACGCACAAATATCAACCTTGAAGAAACTGACATATTTACGAAAAAAATCGTTAAAATATCGTGATATTTAATTTATCTTTATCACGAAAAACTAATAAAAATATGATAAAAACTTGGCCACCACGGAAACTATAATGGCCACCGACACCAAACAATCCACAAATACCAATCTTAGATAACCAGACATATTTACTAAAATCATTAAAATATCGTGATATTTAATATATCTTTATCACGAAAAACTATTAAAAATATATAAAAACTTGGCCACCCCGGAAACTATAATGGCCACTGACACCAAACAATGCACAAATGTCAAACCCAGGGACGTCGACATATTTACGGAAAAACATTAAAATATCGTGATATTTAGTATATCTTTATCACGAAAAACTAATACAAATATGATAAAAACTTGGCCACCCCTGAAACTATAACTTCCACGAACACCAAACAATGCACAAATATCAACCGAGAAAACCCCGACATATTTACAAAAAATCATTAAAATATCGTGATATTTAATATATCTTTATCACGAAAAACTATTAAAAATATGATAAAGACTTGGCCACCACGGAAACTATAATGCCCACCGACACCAAACAACGCACAAATATCAACCTTAGGGAGCCCGACATATATACGAAAAATCATTAAAATATCGTAATATTTAATATATCTTTATCACGAAAAACTATTAAAAATATGAAATAAACTTGGCCACCACGGAAACTATAATGGCCACCGACATCAAACAACGCACAAATATCAACCTTGAAGAAACTGATATATTTACGAAAAAATCGTTAAAATATCGTGATATTTAATATATCTTTATCACGAAAAACTAATAAAAATATGATAAAAACTTGGCCACCACGGAAACTATAATGGCCACCGACACCAAACAATCCACAAATACCAATCTTAGACAACCAGACATATTTACTGAAAATCATTAAAATATCGTGATATTTAATATATCTTTATCACGAAAAACTATTAAAAATATATAAAAACTTGGCCACCACGGAAACTATAATTGCCACTGACACCAAACAATGCACAAATTTCAAACCCAGGGACGTCGACATATTTACAGAAAAACATTAAAATATCGTGATATTTAGTATATCTTTATCACGAAAAACTAATACAAATATGATAAAAAATTGGCCACCACGGAAACTATAGTGGCCACCGACACCAAACAATGCACAAATATGAAACTTCGGGACACCGACATATTTACAAAAAATTATTAAAATATCGTGATATTTAATATATCTTTATCACGAAAAATTATTAAAAATATATAAAAACTTGGCCACCACGGAAACTATAATGGCCACCGACACCAAAAAATGGACACATATCAAACCCCGGGACACCGACATATTTACAAAAAATCATTAAAATATTGTGAAATTTAATGAATTTTTATCACGAAAAACTATTAAAAATATGATAAAAACTTGGCAACCCCTGAAACTGTAACTTCCACGAACACCAAAGAATGCAAAAATATCAACCGAGAAAACTTCGATATATTTACAAAAAATCATTAAAATATCGTGATATTTAATATATCTTTATCACGAAAAACTAATAAAAATATGATAAAGACTTGGCCACCATGGAAAGTATAATGGCAACCGACAGCAAACAATGCACAATTATCAACCTTAGGGAGCCCGACATATTTACGAAAAATCATTAAAATATCGTGAAATTTAATACATCTTTATCACGAAAAACTAATTAAAATATGATAAAAACTTGGCCACCCCGGAAACTATAATGGCCACCGACACCAAGCAACGCACAAATATCAACCTTAAAAACCCCACCACATTTTAAAAAAATCATTAAAATATCGTGATATTTAATATGTCTGTATCACGAAAAACTAATAAAAATATGATAAAAACTTGGGCACCACGGAAACTATAATGGCCACCGACACGAAACAATCCACAAATACCAATCTTAGACAAGCAGACACATTTACAAAAAATCATTAAAATATCGTGAAATTTAATACATCTTTATCAAGAAAAACTATTAAAAATATGATAAAAACTTGGCCACCACGGAAACTATAATGGCCACCGACACCAAACAATCCACAAATATCAATGTTAGACAACCCGACACATTTACAAAAAATCATTAAAATCTCGTGATATTTAATATATCTTTATCACGAAAAACTATTAAAAATATGATAAAAACTTGGCCACCACGGAAACTATAATGGCCACTGACACCAAACAATGCACAAATGTGCAACCCCGGGACTCCGACATATTTGCAAAAAATCATTAAAATATCGTGATATTTAATATATCTTTAACACGAAAAAATATTAAAAATATGATATAAATTTGGCCACCATGGAAACTATAATGGCCACCGACACCAAACAATGCACAATTATCAACCTTAGGGAGCCCGACATATTTACAAAAAATCATTAAAATATCTTGATATTTAAGATATCTTTATCACAAAAAACTAATAAAAATATGAGTAAAACTTGGCCACCACGGAAAGTATAATGGCCACCGACACCAAACAATTCACAAATTTCAACCTTAAAAATCCCACCACATTTACAAAAAATCATTAAAATATCGTGATATTTAATATATCTTTATCACGAAAAACTATTAAAAATATGATATAAACTAGGCCACCACGGAAACTATAATGGCCACCGACATCAAACAACGCACAAATATCAACCTTGAAGAAACTGACATATTTGCGAAAAAATCGTTAAAATATCGTGATATTTAATATATCTTTATCACGAAAAACTAATAAAAATATGATAAAAACTTGGCCACCACGGAAACTATAATGGCCACCGACAGCAAACAATCCACAAATACCAATCTTAGATAAGCAGACATATTTACTAAAAATCATTAAAATATCGTGATATTTAATATATCTTTATCAC